>NC_068373.1:1800384-3000384 GCF_023724105.1 Carassius gibelio
TAGTTAGGGACAGCGGTTGGTGATTGGAGGATACGCTGGACAAGGCAGTACTTAAGGCCAAGTTATTTCACAGTCTGGGAGCTCTTTCTGGTGTGTGTGAAGCACTGTGTCGTGCCCGTCTTGGTGCGCTGCTGGTGGCTGTCTAACTCTCTCTCTCTCCCTCAGGCTGGAATTGTATGATTGTGAAGACATCGCGAACCTTAAAGGTTGAGAAGTGAACGGATTATACGGCGAATTGAGACGACGTGAAAAAGGGGATTGGAAGCGGCATTGATGTGAGTACTAAGAGCAAGCCGAAAGTGCCCTGTATATTGACCTGGCGTTGTGTAGATCTCCCCAGGAGGAGGAGGGCGGCCCTACCCCTAATATAGCGTGGTGGGAGAGCCGAAGGAATACTTATTGAAGTAGTCACAACGACGACATCACTAGCTAGGCCGCATATTCCATCGCCAGATCCGAACCAAGCGGAGTGAAGGAAGACGGGTGTCCTTTTCGTACACTGAGTGTGGTGGGTGAGTCTTCGTGCTGTGAAAACCTATAATTTTGACGTGGTGCTGTATATTGCTGTGGGTTGCTGTGTATTGCCGTGTGTCCTGTCAGATAAACCCCCGCCTTCACGCACTCCGTCGCGGGAGGACAAGGAGACTGCTGGTTCTAGCCTAGTTCAGTACAGTATATGTTGTGAGCGTGCTTCAGATCTCCGGAGATAGCACGGTACGTTGTGTCCAGCCCAGAGGTGGGAGCTATTCAAAGCAAACTAACTGTGCTTTGTGTCCAATCTGATACCTGTGGAGAGAAAAGGAAAGAGAGAGTGAGTAACACAAGGAGAAACAGAGGAAACCTGTACTTACAGTACGCTGTGTTCAGCCCAGAGGTGAGAGTCATTCAAAGCAAACTAACTGTGCTATTGTGCCCAAGTTGATACCTGTGGAGAGAAAAGGAGAGAGAGTGAATAACACGAGGAGGAATAGAGCGAACCCTGTACTTACAGTACGTTGTGTCCAGCCCAGAGGTGAAAGCCATCCAAAGCAGAGTAACTGTGTTTTGTGTCCAAGTTGATACCTGTAGAGAGGAGGAGAGAGAGTGGATAACGCGAGGAGAAATAGAGCGAAGCCTGTACTTACAGTACGCTGTGTTCAGCCCAGAGGTGAGAGTCATTCAAAGCAAACTAACTGTGTTATTGTGCCCAAGTTGATACCTGTGGAGAGAAAAGGAGAGAGAGTGAATAACACGAGGAGGAATAGAGCGAACCCTGTACTTACAGTACGTTGTGTCCAGCCCAGAGGTGAAAGCCATCCAAAGCAGAGTAACTGTGTTTTGTGTCCAAGTTGATACCTGTAGAGAGGAGGAGAGAGAGTGGATAACGCGAGGAGAAATAGAGCGAAACCTGTACTTACAGTACGCTGTGTTCAGCCCAGAGGTGAGAGTCATTCAAAGCAAACTAACTGTGCTATTGTGCCCAAGTTGATACCTGTGGAGAGAAAAGGAGAGAGAGTGGGTAACACGAGGAGAGACCGAGGAAACCTGTACTTACGCCGCTGCCTGTGGAGAAAGAGAAAGCGAGTGAGCACCCAAGGAACGAACTGTGTGAACCAGTACTTACTGTGAGCTGCAAACAGCGAAGAGGTGAGAGCAAAAACCAAGCCGAATTAACTGTGCCTTTGCGTCCCAGCCGTTGCCTGTGGAGGAAGAGAAAGAGAGTGAGCACCCCGAGAACGAACTGTGTGAACCAGTACTTACCGTGAGTTGTATTCAGCGAAGAGGAGGAAGAAGGAGGGCGCTACGGATACCTAAGACTCTGGCCGGGCCCCGAGTCCCACGCCCCGGATCCCCGTGGCCCCCTTGCTCCCTGACCTCTTCCCGGCCATAGCCCATCTGGAGGGCCGAGTCAGAGTTTAGTTTTAATTGCCCTTTCCCTATTCCCCAAGCTATTTTTAAATATTTAAATAAAGATTGTTTTATCACTTACTTGTTCTCGTGTTGTTTGGCCATTGGGTTGGCTTTGGGGACCTCCTCGAGGTGGAAGTTGAGAAGGGGTGTGGCTTAGTCAAAGCATAGCCGCCCCTGGGTGTGACAAGTGCGACTGCTGTGACCGTTGATGTATGACGCTGCTGACGTGTTTTCCAGTGTGCCCAATAACAAAAAAAAAAAACATGTCAGCAGCGTCAGATGAATGGAGGTCTCACGGGTTTGGAACGACATGAGGGTGATTCATTAATGAACATTTTTATATTTGGATGAACTAACCCTTTATGTATTTTAGAGAAGTACTTTTCCTGAAAACTGGATACAAAGTGCACCTTTAAACTGCTATACAAGCCTTTTGAAATGTATATTGTTACATCATAGTACTTCTTTAGCAATAGCATTTGGGCATCAGATATCCTGTAAATAAAAAATGCCACCAACCCCTCTATTTATTTTCAGTTTGAGCACAGGTTACAATAAAGTCAGTATTGCATTCCTTAGATGCAAGTATAAGTCTATTGCTTGATAGGAGTCCTTTGGAAGCTCAACGTTTGCTTCAGTCATAACAGAATTACAAATGTCATAGACATCACTGTCACAAGGTACAGATGAACGAAATGTGCATTCTGTCTTGCACAGCTGTAGGTCTCCTGGGTCCACTGGTGACATGTAGTTCTCTGTTCTGTAGAGCTCTGGGAATAAGTACATGACATTGGGTCTACCGCTTGGCACTCTTTCGTTTTTCTATGGTCTTATTACATGCGCATCCCACACACGTGCAGTTTCATCCAATTCATCCTGCAATTAAGTAAATAATTATAGACAGAAAGGTTTGCATTAAAGTTATTCAACCTGCAATTGGGAGTGTAATTTTTTTTAGTCTCTAGATCATCAATATCCATAAACACGTTTCATTTAGGTCTTCATTAAAGTTACTTTTTAATAGAAATGTAATATTTCATAAAGAAATTGTGTTGAGAATATTGTGATGAGTAAAAAAATAAAAATAACAGCATATATTTATAATTATAATTATAAGTCCATGACTTAGACTTAGAATTTAAGGGATATATCATCTAAAACGTTGTTCCAAACCTGAATGAGTTCCTTTCTTCTGTTGAACACAAAATAAAATATTGTGAAGAATGCTGTTTACCAATTAGTTTTTCTTACTGTGAAAGTCGGTGTCCACCATCAGCTGTTTGGTTGTCAGTATGAAGGTAAGGAGCTCATCCAGGTTTGGAACAACATAAGGGCGAGGTCCGTGCATCTTTTGGTCATTTGATTTTCTATTTAAAAATAAATAAATATAAATGAAACGCCCCTTTCATCCCTTCTGTACTGCACCGACAAGCGGCAACCGCAGCTCAGCAGTTCATTTTCACCAGGAGTGAAGCGGCAGACAGCAGAGTTTATGAATCCTGTTTTTAAAATAATTATATTTATTTATTTATTTATTTAGACCAAACAGAAATTACTTTATTCAATGCCATTTGAATTTTACTGTAGGCCTATATGATCTATAATGACATTAAATATGCAGATTTTTAGCCTACTAATTTTATTATATGCCTATTTAAGAAAAACCTCACAGCCTAACATGTTTTCATTTTCTATTACAAACAACAGCAACTGAAGCTTTATCTTGTAGAGTGTAGTCTGCTGCACTTCTCTGATCGGCGGATCCTGATCCACAACTTCCATCCCGATAACTAGAGGAAAGAGCTTCAGCTCCGTCAGTTTGGGTCGTAAGACACCCTAAATAACACGAAAACCTTACAAAACTCAACAGGATGTGCTTTCTCGGTCTACATTAACTTAAATGAACCAGGCACATGCATCAGATAAACCATGTCTAGCTGGACATGCCTACTTTTAAAATAAACCATTTAAATAGAAAAATAATAATAATTTTATATTTAGGCCTATGTAATTCAAATGAAACCAACGAGAGGTGCAGTGTTTCCCGACTGAACTCATTATCTGTAACGATGTCACACCATCACTATATTCATATGGTCATCTACAGAATTTGTGAATTCAGTTCATAATTCTAAGTAGCCTATAGCCTATAATTAAAACATTTAAAGTAGACTAATTATGGGCAAAACTTAACTTATTTTAATATAAATTGTATTATAAATGTGGGGTTGGGTTTTTCCCATTTTATTTTTTTATGAATGGCCTAGAATAAAATAAGTAGGCAAAACATGAGTAGTAGGCCTATATTTTATTCCATGTCGTTGTAGATCACAGGCTAAAGTAAAATTCAAATGGCGTTTTATGAATAAAGTTGTCAAGTCTGATTTGTCAATAGCAGCAAATGGAAAAATATATAATATTTTTTATTTTATTATTAATTTAATTAATTAATTATTATTATAATTATTATTTTATCTTGCAAGCACCACTAGCAAAGATTCCGGAGGATTCATAAACTGTCTGCCGCTTCACTCCTGGTGAAAATGAACTGAGCTGCGGTTGCCGCTTGTAGGTGCAGTACAGAAGGGATGAAAGGGGCGTTTCAGCGCCGCCCACACATTCAAACAAATATTAAAGCATAATCTCATTTTTTTTACCCACAAACAAAAATACGAAAAATCCAGCTACATTTTCTTTTTCAGTTTCTTAAACAAAACGAAAAAAAGAAAAATCAAACCGTTTCTCATTTATCTTTATTTATTTTTAAATAGAAAATCAAATGACCAAAAGATACACTGACCAGGCGAGTAAATAATTTTCAGTTTTGGAATTGAAGGGATAGTTCATCCAAGTCAGTCACACTCATGGACTTGGGGGGTTAGTTTGACCACACACAGTAAATGATCACCTATATAAAACAATATACACTTTTGATGATGCAGATTATGACATTTTCACAAATAGGCATTAGTCTTTATTTTTTATTAATGTGCATTTTTATTACACAATTATTTACTTATAAGGTTTGTTTTTACTTCAATAAAATATGAATTGTTACATTAATTCAGTAAAAACTATAAAATAAAACGAATAAATTGGCAATGTTATGGATGATAACATGGATTCGCGATACTTTTGGTGAATCTCAAAGCAATGCTTTATAGGTAAAATATGCTGTGCAGTGTGCACTATGCCTACATCGTTAACTTTTAAGACAAAACTCACCTGGATAATTCCCAAGAAACAGAAACGGATGAGATTTTTATCCAAAAATCCCCCATCGAACAATCCTCTGTCCTTCAGGTCAGTGAACAAAGAGATGAAAAATTCCATGCATTCTTTCCTGAGGAATCCCCACCAACTCTCTATTCGCTGATTGGCTGTGCTTGCACCTTCCAGGTAGCTGTCAATGTTGGAGTCTGGCAGAATGTTGCGTCTGAGCAAACGCTGGAAGTCTCTCACGTGCCCGTTCTCTGTTCCACAGTCGCCTCTCATGATCCGAGGACAGCCACCTGAACTCTCCACTGTTTCCACGTAGTATCCTCCGACGACTTTCGGGTCACTGCTGGTTGTGAACACATTTAGCCAAATGATCTTCCTTGAAAAGCCGTCAATACAGCCGTTAATACAAATACCATATGGCTTTAGTTTATCGTAGGAATCAAAATGCCAGATGTAATTCGGTCCTTTTGCGAAATAGTTACGCCGATGGAGACGTCGGGCTTTCCTAAATTCTACTCCAGCAGGATCTAAGAAGCTCAAAATGAAGCGAACATGTTCTTTTCTAACATGCAGTCCGTTTTCGTTACACTTTGCATGCATCCACCTGTATCCGTGGAGCTGGCCTGATGTTTGGAGTTGATGCTGAATAAATGCGATAGCGTCTTCGAAGCTTGAGTAGTCTTTTCGTCGAAACAGGCGTCTAGACCTCAAAATGCGTTTTAGATGCCGCTCAGTGATTATATATCTGTGTTGAAATGCAAGAACAGAGACAATTTCTCTGTACTGAAGGCCAAGTTTAAAATAGATCTCAATTAATTTGTGCGCATCCATGCTTTTGCTTCCAGAGAGTGATGGCAGAGAGTGAAACGGAAACTGTAACGCTTGAGCAAGCAAAAAGATTCTCGTGCGCACGCAATAGTTTCTCGTGCGCACGCCATAGTTTCTCGTGAGCACGCCATAGTTTCTCGTGAGCACGCAATAGTTTCTCGTGCGCACGCCATAGTTTCTCGTGCGCACGCAAAATTCTGTGTTTTTATTTTTTTTGCAAAGGTCACTTTAGGGGCTCCGTAGTTCAGTGATAACTACAAAAAAATATATAAAAAGTCATAACAGTCTTATCAAGTAACTGTACGATGTTGTATCCGAATGCAGATAGGAAAAATTTTGTGATTGTTACAGATACAAATACTGGCTGTTACATGAAAATGTAAATATGTAATGTCATATATAAGTTTTTAAAATTTACATATGTAATTGTTGCATAAGGCTATACATTAATACGGCAAAAAAAGCCTATCTAGGTGTAGACGTAAATAAAACACAATCTAACAGGTAGAAAATTAAATTAGAAACATCTAAACTTTTCAGGTCGCAGTAAGTGCACCACTGGTCATGCACATCCTTTCCCGGAACAATACTGAAAGCTAAGGCAAGATGGAGAAACAGATGATCATAGTTGTACAAGGATAGCCATTTTTTAAATGAATTAGCAGAGCTATTGCAAGGGATGTTTAGTGCTGGAAATCCATTTATTCTTTGCTGAAACTTCTGCGTCATCATGGAGAGCGGGTCATGGTTGCTCAGCAACAGCAGACGCCACTGGAGCGCAAGCGCAGGCTACAGAGTGCTTTGGAAATAAGGAGAGCGGCGCGCCTAGCGTTTTCCACACGTTTTCAGTCGCGACATCATGCAAATGTGGTTTTGTTTTGAAGGAGAAATGTTTTATTTTATTTTTTTGCTGGACTCGGTCGAGACCAACTAGAAGACTTGGCGAGTCCAATGGCCAAGTCCGAGACAAGTCCGAGTGCAAATTCAAGTCCAAGACCGGACTCGAGTACTACAGCCCTAGTTGCCACCCTTCCCTTAAAATACGGAATAGTCCCGTATTTGAGAATAAAATAGTGCGTCCCGTTTTGAATCAATAGGGGATGGGGTTTGTCCCGTATTTTCGGAGTTGTCTTCAATGCAGCATCTCATGCAAATCATCTCACCGGCATTCTGTGAAGACTCATCCTATTCTGCCCCTGATTGGGTAATACTCGCTGCCATCGTAGGATTGATTGGTTTGTTTCAGGTTCACAGCCAATCAGAGGAGGGCGGATTTCTTGAGAGAGTCGATTTGAAAGAATGGCGGAGGCTGCTCCAGATATATATATATTAGGGGTGTAACGGTTCACAAAATTCACGGTTCGGCTCGATACGATACACTGATGTCACGGTTTCGGTTCGGTTCGGTACGTTTTAGATACAGCAAAATGTAAAAACATCTCAACTTTTCAGAATGCCTCAAGCGCACCGCGGGTCATGTGACAAGAACTAACCAATCAGCTTCATCCTTTCCTGTAACAACGTTGAAAGCTCAGCCAAGATGAAGAATGAATGGATGACAGAATGAATGGTAAATAGTAAGGTCTCATATCCACGGCTATAACGTAAATGAAGCCTACCGATCGCCGCGGTGATGTCTTTTGCCCTGTTTGAATCCGTTGGAAATGTCGGTCTAAATGCTGCTGGGATAGTTTGTTGCGTGTATGTTTCTCCTTTTTTTTGTCTTTTCCCAGATACTGACACAATAAGGTGATGTCGGCGTAAATGAGTTGACATGTTTCAAGTATTCCCGCTGGTGTTTTTTTTTTTTTTTTTTTCGCCGGTGTACCCTATTGTCATGTAGCAGATGCGACATACCGTTGTTTTTTTATCCACCACTCTCTTGCCATCACCATTATAGCTTAAAGGGAATCCAAAGTGCACCCAAACACCAGACCTGTTGGTTATTGGAGGATCTTCTATTTCTCGTCTGTTAAACGCATTGGCCGTTTTGCAACGAGCCTTCAGCGCGTGCTGAGTGAGCGAGCACCTGACTGAGTAGCCTAACATAAACATATAAGTTCGTGTTTTTTTTCTTCTTTGGCAGTGTCAGGGGCATTGCCTGTTACGTCGTTTGGGTTATTGGGCTACCTTGTTGAACGCATATCATTATATTTCTCTTTTTTTTTTCAAAATATAATTAATTAGTCCAACGAACCGTTCGGTACATAATGCGTACCGCGTACCGAACCGAAAGCCTCGTACCGAACGGTTCAATACGAATACGCGTATCGTTACACCCCTAATATATATATGTATATATATATATATATATATATATATATATATATATATTATTTATATATATATATATATATATATATATATATATATATATATATATATATATATATTAGTGGTGGGCATAGATTAATTTTTTTAATGAATCTAGATTAATCTAGATTAAAATGGCTCATTTGAATTGCCGTAGCTGGGGTCAGCGGGGTCCCGGTGAAGGTTGGACCCTGTTTGAAATTGTTTAATATATATGTTAGTTTATTTTGATTTATTTGTGCTATTTACACAATGTTTAATTTTTTTTCAAGTTTGTAGGTGTCAAGGTACAGAAACCAAATAATTAAATGTAAAATAGCACTGGATAGTCTTCAATGTAAAAATGAAATATACAATCAAACCTACATTTATTCAGACACCTTCAACATTTCTCATATTATTACAGTTTTGCTATATATATCAAAAATTATATCTAATTTTTGGTTTGACTGTTTTTTTGGATTTACATTACAGCAGCCAGTAGCTAAATTAGGCGCGGTCACTTTAAGAGACGATGAACGCATCCAATATAATAAACATCTCACTTTTTCCCTCAACTCAGTTTTTTCGAGCATAATTTCCAAGGTGGATATTTTTACATATTTTGTATGTATTTGTTGGCACAAGAGCAAAAATGATCCAATTCGATGTTCAAGTGTTCAAGAATGTAATCATGCATTCTTGATTGTTTGTGGTTTTCCCTTTTGGGAAGAAGTAAAATTTATTTTTATAGTTGATCACTAGGTGGGACCATTAACCCTTTAGATAGGCCTATGCAAGAAAAGGCTTAGTTTCTGGCTTGTATATGGAGTTATATAGAGTATAACAGCAAATTATAGTGTTTGTGTTTGTGTGTGTGTGTGTGTGTGTGTGAGAGAGAGAGAGTGTGTGAGAGAGAGAGACCTTTTGTGCACTTAACTTGATGTATCTGAAAAAATCCAAATATGCACCTCAGAACTACATGGAGTAAACAATAAAAAAAGAAGTGTGTTTACGCACCTGCTTTTGATGGTGAAAAGTACGGATGGTCTATGTGTGAAATGCTCATATTTTCTTGATTGTAAAGCCAGTTTAAAACATGAAAATCCTGTAAAAAAATCTACTTTGCATCAAATTTATGAACATAATGTATAATGAACCAAAATGCAATACCAACTTCAAATAAGCTGCAGCTCGCTGGAGGGGTCAAGCTGCATAATCATTACTAAAACTTTGGTACAAGTCAAGCCCTTTCTCGTGTTGCTTGCTGCTCTTCTCACCATTAAATGACCAGCACGATGGGATGCAAGTGTTTAAATCCACGTACTTTGCTTTTGTTAAGTCTATACTTATCACCACCATTAAAAGGCAGCAGGTCCATAAATACACTTTTGTTTACTCCATGTAGTTCTGAGAGCTGAGGTGTACATTTTGTTTTTCTCAAATACATTAAGGTAAGTGCGCAAATGTCTCTCTTTCTCTCTCTCTCTCTCTCTCTCTCTCTCTCTCTCTCACACACACACACACACACACACACACACATACTCACACATTATAATATGCTGTGATACTCCATATAGCTTCAAATAAAAGTCAGAAACTAAGCTTTTTTTGGACAGGCCTATCTAAGGGGTTAATGGTCCCACCTAGTGATCAACTGTAAAAATAACAAATTTTAACTCTTCCCAAAAGGGAAAACCACAAACAATCAAGAATGCATGATTATATGGTGTCATGGCTTTGCAATCAAAAAATTTAATTATAATGGAAGTCAATGAGGCAAAAACATCCACCAACAACAAATTAGGGGAAAAAATTTAAATCTAATGCTGCACAAAAACTAAAAATGCATCAAAGCCAATGTTGCTACTAATCTTTGACATGCCCAAGACTGTTATAAAAAGTTTTTTTTTTTTTTTTTTTAATCCAGCCACAATTACTTTTATATTGAAAATAAGTCATTTTCAATCAGTGACATCATTTATGAACTTGTCAATTAAAGAGTTAAAATCTTGGATTTTTTAAAAAGATTTGGTAGTTTTGATCAGGACTGAAGTTGATTAACACATTTATGCAAAAATATTGACAAATATATGATTCTGATACATTTTTACAGCAGTTTAATTGAGTGGATGTTTTCATCCCGAACATAACGAAAGGGTAGTGAATTTGAACAATGCACAAGGGTTAAAAGGAAACTCCATCATTTCCACTCTCATGCCATCCTATATGACTTTCATTTATCAGATGAACACTAAGAGTTTTAGAAAAAAAAAAATACATTGCAAGTGTATGGGACTTTCAAAAATGACACTTCAAAAACTATACACAAAGAGAATATGACAGTAACATATGCAACCGCTGTTAATGAATCACAGTCTTCTGAAGTGTATGTGTAATGATGTGTAAGAAAAATACAAATACCAATATTTTCATCTTGACCGTCATGTTCAGTTTGTGTGGTTTCTGAAGTGGTCTTGACCCCTTTCATTATAAGGACTAAAAATATTTATTTCTGTTGTCTATTCAACGTCACTGTCTAAAAGGACAATTAATCTTTTAAATATTTAGTTGGGGCATTTAGATAATTTAGCAAATATTGATTTATAATAATTTGTGACTAATTAGATGAATTAATGAGAAAAGAATGTAATTATTAAGATACAACTTATCCACCACCTGGTAAGAACATCAATAAACATGAATTACAATTTATTTAGCATATAATGTTTATTTAAACACTTTTTTGAGATTTGTAACATTTAACAAAAAAAATCCCACAAAAATATTAATTGCATTTAAATTCTCATCACTGATTTAATTTGTACTCAATTTTGCGCATTCAGCTAACATATTACATAGCTAATGGCTCTATCAAAACCGAAAAAATAATGAATAAACTTTTTTTTTTGCAGGAAAACACAACTTTGCTACCTCAATATTGCTTCCTCAGATTTGGTGGTGAACTTTTGAAGCCAGACATTTACCTGATGAAAGCCATAATTGGAGTAGAAATGTGTGTGTTTGATGCATGAAAACAATGATCTTTAGTTCTCACGTCAGGCACACATGTTTGAGCTTCTGTTTACCATATTTAATGTGTATAAGATAAAATAAAATATAATGTACTTTTCAAGATGAAATAAAATTGTAATGAGTAAAAAGTACTGTTTTTTCTTCAATTATGTAATCAAGTAAAAGTACAATTAGGCAGTTTGTAGTTGAGTAAAGTACAAATCCACCAAAATAATACTTAAGTACAGTAATCAAGTAAAATTACTCAAGAATTTTACACCTCTGGGTTTAATATATTTCCAAGAGGAGTAATGTACATTAAGAACAGAAGTGGACCTAGGACAGAGCCTTGGGGGACACAATTCAAGAATGGGGTGGCATCACACAGTATGCCATTTACTTGAACAGAATAAGTTCTATCACTCAGGTAGGAGGAAAAACCATTTTAAAATGGACCCAGCCATACCAAACTCGTTTTCCAGTCTATTGAGGAATGTTTTGTGGTCTACTGTATCAAAGGCTGATGATAAATCCAATAAAACCAATACTGAGTATCTTCCGGAGTCTGCTGCACTTAGGATTTCATTAGATACTTTAAGGAGAGCAGTTTTGAGTGCATCTTTCTAAAACCAGATTTAAGGAGGTCATTGTTACTTAGAAAAGTTGTCAGCTGCTCAGCTACTACTTTCTCCAAGATTTCTGAGAGAAAAGGCAATTTAGATATTGGCCTAGATTACAATGCTCCGCTGGATCCAAATTATGCTTTTTTTTTAAATGGGGCTTATCACAGCCTGTTTATAAAACTTTGGGATGATCCCAGTGGACAATGGAATGTTAATATTGACAAAACTAGGACCAACAAGATCTATTCCTTTCATAAATAAGAATGTTGGTATTATATCCAATGGGCAAGAGGATGGCTTCATTTTTTTTTAAATAAGAGCATGATATCCTCTAGTGAAACGCCAGAAAAGTTAGCCCAGAAGCAATTTGGGGTAGGTACTACTATTTGGTCCTCATCAGATGTTTTTATACTACTTTTGATTTAATTTACCTTATTTACAAAATATTTAAAGAAATTGTTGCAGTCCTCAACGGGGAAACAGGCACCAATAGAGTAGAAGGTGAAACAATATTCTTATGTCTCAGTGACAACTTTAGGGTTTCTCTTATTCTGGCTAACAAGAACAGAAAAATATTTAGATATGGCCTGCTTCATCATTTCATTTAGCAAAACAATTAGCTCTTTTAAATATAGTCTGTGTACTTCAAAATTAGTGGATTTCCACAAAAAAACCAGGGACAGAGATTTGTGTGTGAAGTCTTTTTTTGCTTTACAGGGGCCTTCAACTGTAAGGCAGTGGTCATTGAAGTAATTTACAAGGTATTCTTGTATCTCAAATGTTGCTCATTATATAAAAAATTTACGTCCGTACTAGCTGTTTAGCATTCTTCATTTTAATTTTAAAGTACATCATCTTATTTTTATATTTGGGTGTATTTTTACATTTGAAAAACTCATGTGTATTCAGAACACAAATATAGCTGACTTTTACATCAAATAATGAATTGTCTTTTTTTTTTTTAAGTTTCCCAGCTAACAGACAACGTCATAAGACTTCAATATTTGGCTGCATTTTGGTTGAGACACAAGGTGACCAAAATTTAATATCTAATACTAATGTTAATTTGAAGTACAATACTGACATCCTTAGACAGTGATATGTTGTTGGTTAGATTGCAAAGTAACCAAAATCCAACATATACTGTAGCCAACATTTAAAATGAATATGAAATTGACATCAAATACTGTCAAGTAGTTAGTTGGTATGGTGACCAAAACCAAATGTCTCAAGTCAACGTCAATTTGACATAGAATACTGATATTTAGTCATCAGGTATGGCATCCAAAACCCAACATCTCCTTACCATCATAATGGTAATGTCCAAACAATTTCAAATTCCCAAATCATAAGAAATTAGACCTCTTGTGTTGGTTTTAGTTTTTTTGGATTAACTAACTGAAATTCAAACTTAAACCAACATCTGAAGCCAACATCAAATTTATGTCAAACACTGACATTTAGTCATCAAGTAAAGTAACAAAAATCAAGTTCAAGTCAATGTCTCAAGTCAACATCAATTTACAAATAAGGAGGGTGTGTGACGGCTGGTGAAAGGACAGTCTGGAAACAATAGCGAGTAAAAGGTTTTAATGAGAAGATATGCTGATGGTACATAAACACACAATGACGATGAGACAGCGACACTCCAAAGGGATGGTGTAGTGGTGAGAAGTCCAGACGGTGGTGGAGAGAAGGTGAGGAATCCGGATGTTGACGGCATGAGGCAGCAGGAGAGAGTGGCACAGGAACTGCGGGGAATAGAGCCGAAGGTAAGTGTCCGTGGCTGAGTGAACGTGCGAAGAGTGGATGAGGTTCTGGGGAAACACAGACATCTAAACGCAAAACAACATTGAAGCCAGACGGGGGGTAAACACAGCAAACATAGAACAACAATCTCACAAACACAAGACGTGAGACAAGCCATTATATAGTGGATGAGTAATGAGTGACAGCTGTTGCTGATACAATTAACGGAGACGCCCACAACTAATCAGTGCAGATGCGGAACACACAGAATTCACCACAAAGTGTAAACACCCCGATATCACGGTTTACCAACCGTGACAGTACCCCCACCCCCACCCCCCCCAAAAAAACTCCTCCTGGAGTTCCCAGAAGGGCGTACCTGCTGATTGTAGTCATCAATAAGGGAGTGATCCAATATGTCCCTAGCAGGTACCCAACTCCTCTCCTCTGGACTGTAACCTTCCCAGTCCACCAGATACTGGAATCCTCGTCCCCTCCGTCTCGAGTCCAGAATGCAATTAACCGAAAATGTCGGTTCCCCATCTATGAGACGTGGCGGCGGGGGAACCGGAGTAGGGGGATTAATACGTGCATAAAACACAGGTTTAATTTTGGACACATGAAAGGCGGGGTGTATCGTCTTGTACGCAGGAGGTAGTTTGAGGCGGACTGTCACCGGACTAATGATCTTGGTGATAGTGAACGGGCCAATAAATTAGGGAGCTAATTTATTCGAAACGAATCGCAGAGGAATGTTACTGGTAGAAAGCCACACTTTTTTACCCACGACGTAGACGGGAGGCTTTGACCGGTGGCGATCGGCCTTGGCCTTAGTGCGCTCCCTCACCCGGAGCAGAGTCTCACGGGCTCTGGTCCAGGTTACTGTGACACCTCTGGACAAACGCGTGAGCGGAGGGGACCACGACTTCAGATTCCAGACTGGGAAACGCTGGTGGCTGGTACCCTACACTACACTGAAACAGAGAGAGGCCCGTAGCTGACACTGGCAACAAATTGTGGGTGTACTCCACCATAGAGAGTTGTTGACTCCAGGAAGAAGGATTCTTGGAGACCAAACATCTCAACGTCCTCTCTAAATCTTGGTTGGCTCGCTCAGATTGTCCGTTGCTTTGGGGATGATAACCCGATGACAAGCTAATTGACGCCCCTAACAATTTGCAGAAATCTTTCCAAAATTTGGATATAAACTGAGATCCCCTGTCTGAAACCACGTCTACCGGGAGGCCATGAAGCCGAAAGACGTGATCTAAGACCAGTAACCACTGTCTCCTTGGCTGTCGATAATTTGGGCAAGGGAATGAAATGTGCCGCCTTCGAGAACCGGTCCACTACGGTCAAAACGACCATCATGCCATTAGAGGGCGGGAGGGCGGTAACAAAATCTAGAGCGATATGGGACCAGGGTCTCGAAGGGACAGACAGCGGTTGAAGAAGCCCATCAGGAGGTCGGTTAGATGACTTACCACTGGCACAAACTGAGCAAGCCAAAACAAAATCGCGGACATCGCGAGCCATACGTGGCAACCAGAATCGTTGTCTAACCAAACCATTAGTTCTACTTATCCCTGGGTGACAAGCCATGTTAGAACAATGACCCCACTGGACCACTTCGGACCTTAACTCCCCCGGCACAAATAAACGGTTTGGTGGGCAACCGGACGGAGGCATTACCCCTTCTAAGGCCGTCTTGATCTTCGACTCAACTTCCCATACGAGTGCTGACACCACTAATCTCTCAGGCAAAATACACTCGGGAGTAACAGGACGGGCGGAGGGATCAAAAAGACGTGACAAAGAATCGGGTTTGACATTTTTGGAACCCGGGCGGTACAATAGGGTAAATTCAAAACGACCGAAAAAAAGTATTTTGGCAGTTCTGATGTATTCTAAATTCTTGTGATCGGTCCAAACAATAAAGGGAACCCCTGAAACCTCTAACCAGTGGCGCCACTCCTCCAACGCTAATTTGACTGCCAACAACTCTCTATTGCCAATGTCATAATTACGTTCGGCAGGAGATAATCGATGTGAAAAGAACGCGCAAGGGTGTACCTTATCGTCCGGAGCAGCACGTTGGGACAACACTGCTCCTATCCCCACCTCTGATGCGTCGACCTCCACCACGAACTGCCATGTGGAATCAGGGGCCACAAGGATGGGAGCCGAAACAAAGCGGCTCTTGAGGTTAGTGAACGCAGCCTCAGCTGCGTCCGACCACCTGAACGGAGTACTGGGGGAGGTCAAGGCTGTCAGAGGTGAGGCTAGTTGGCTGAAATTACGAATGAAACATCGATAGAAATTGGCGAACCCCAGAAACCGCTGTAGGGCCTTACGGGAATCTGGAGATGGCCAATCTATCACAGCCTTAACTTTGTCAGGGTCCATACGTATTCCTTCGGATGAAACAATATACCCTAAGAAGGGAACAGACTGTGTATGGAATACGCATTTCTCCGCCTTGACAAAAAGCCCATTCTCAAGTTGCCTCTGGAGCACTCGTCTGACGTGTTAAACGTGTTCCTGGAGAGATGAAGAAAAAATCAGTATGTCATCCAGGTAAACATATATAAACTGATCTACCATATCTCTCAACACGTTATTCACGAGTGCTTGAAAAACCCTGGGCAAGTTGGAGAGCCCGAACGGCATCACCAAGTACTCAAAGTGCCCTCTAGGTGTATTGAAGGCGGTTTTCCATTCATCCCCCTCCCTGATGCGGACCAAATGATAAGCGTTACGTAAATCCAATTTTTTAAATATGGATGCTCCCTGCAACCTCTCGAAAGCTGAAGACATGAGTGGTAAAGGATAAGTATTCTTAATAGTAATGTTGTTCAGCTCTCGGTAATCAATGCAAGGTCGCAGAGAACCATCCTTCTTACCCACAAAAAAGAACCCCGCCCCGCTGGAGAAGAGGAAGGGCGGATGAACCCAGAGGCTAAGGAATCAGAAATGTATTTCTCCATGACCTCCCTCTCATGAATAGAAAGAGAGTATAACTTGCCCTTAGGCGGAGACTTACCTGACACTAAGTCTATGGCACAGTCGTAGGGACGATGCGGAGGGAGAGAAGCAGCACGGGACTTACTGAACACTTCCTTCAGGTCCAGATATTCCACGGGCACGTTTGGCAAAACCATGCTCTCCTTCTGAAAGATAGAAACAGGGACAACAGGACAAGCAGAAACCAGACAAGATCATGACATCTTTCACTCCACAATGTGACAGTGTTAGAACCTCATTCCACTCGTGGATTATGTTTGGACAACCAGGGGTGACCTTATACAATGGGAGCAACAGGGGAGTCCATGAGAAAAAAGGATATGGTTTCTTGATGGTTGCCAGAAGCGACCAGAGTGATGGGTTCTGTATGGTGCATGACGTGAGGCAGTTCCTGGCCGTTGAGTGCGGTGACATGGGTGGGGAGAGACACAGGAAGGACAGGAATGTTCAGGTGATGTGCAAGTGAAGAATCAATGAAATTACCTTCGGCTCCGGAGTCCAGAAGGGCGTGACACTCGTGATGTTGATTTCTCCACCGCAGTTTCACCGGAAGGAGGGTCGATGATGTAGGTGAGGACTTCTCAGCGGAGATCCCACCCGATAGTAGCCTCAAGTTTACTACCGAGCTGGGTCTTTTAACCGGGCCTGAGTAGTTGTTATGGTCAGAGCCTCAGCAGTATAAACATAGTCTTTGGGACCTCCGCCGTTCCCTCTCCCTCCGGGACAGCCGAGCTCTACCCACCTGCATGGGCTCGTGATCGTTGACAGAACTTGCCGGAGTTCCGAGAGGTGATGGGCGGCCTCCCTGCCGGTCGCGGCCCGGTCGAAGACTCTCTTTATCTCATCCGATAGGAGGTGGAACGAGGCACAACACGGGTGTTGATTCTCCCACACCGCCGTTCCCCATAAGGCAGCCTTGCCAGAGAGAAGTGTGAGCGTGAACGCTACTTTGGATTCCTCCGTAGCGAAAGTGTGGGGCTGCAGAGCAAAATGCATCGAGCATTTGTAAAGAAATGTTCTACAAAAGGTTGGCTCACTGCATAGTTCTTCGGCGCCGGAAGTCACGGCTCTGGCCGGAAGTGGTCCTGGGGAATCCCCGGGGGAACGGATGGCGCAGGCGGTGTGATGGGCGCAGTGGGAGATTTGAGCTGATGGATCCGCTGGGTGAGCTCTGACACCTGTGCCACCAGCGCTCGGATAGCGTGTCCGGTGTTAGAGATGCTCTCCTGCTGCTGATCCATGCGTTGACCACTGTGATGCATGAAGTCGGTGAGGGTATTGGTGCTCGCTGCTTCCATGTTGGTGAGATCGTTCTGTGACGGCTGGTGAAAGGACAGTCTGGAAACAATAGTGAGTAAAAGGTTTTAATGAGAAGATATGGTGATGGTACGTAAACACACAATGACGATGAGACAGCGACACTCCGAAGGGATGGTGTAGCGGTGAGAAGTCCAGACGGTGGTGGAGAGAAGGTGAGGAATCCAGATGTTGACGGCGTGAGGCAGCAGGAGAGACTGGCACAGGAACTGCGGGGAATAGAGCCGAAGGTAAGTGTCCGTGGCTGAGTGAACATGCGAAGAGTGGATGAGGTTCTGGGGAAACACAGACATCCAAACGCAAAACAACACTGAAGCCAGACGGGGGTTAAACACAGCAAACATAGAACAACGATCTCACAAACACAAGACGTGAGACAAGCCATTATATAGTGGATGAGTAATGAGTGACAGCTGTTGCTGATACAATTAACAGAGACGCCCACAACTAATCAGTGCAGACGGGGAACACACAGAATTCACCACAAAGTGTAAACACCCCGAGATCACGGTTTACCAACCGTGACAGGGTGGATGTAACATAATGTCTCTAACCAATGTCAATTTACAGTGTACTTTTGTTCATAAGATTATATGGAAGTTTTTGTTTGTTGGTGTTTGTTCATCAAAATAAATATCACATTTGTAATTGTTAACAGCCTCAGCTATCAGGATTCAGTTATTCTGGAGGCAACTTCACAAAAAGGATTGCAGACTGAATTCTGATCGCGCATAAAAAGGTTGTCATCTAAAGCAAAACAGAGGGTGTTTTAGTGATAAGTGAATATTAGAGGGGCAGATGTGGCCTAATGGTTAGAGACTTGGCCTTGCAACCCGAAGGTCGCAGGTTTGACTCTAGGTGCTAGCAGGAGAAGTAGGTGGAGGGAGTGAATGAACAGCGCACTCTTCTCTTGCTGGATATATAGCTGCCCACTGCTCCAGGTGTGAGTTCACTTCTCACTGTTGTGTGTGTGCACTTAGATGGGTTAAATTCAGAGTACCAATTCAGTGGCTTCCATACTTGGCAAATGTCACAACTTTTGCAATATAATTTTTTCACTAATTCAAGTTCAAGTTCAAGTCTGCTTTATTGTCAATTTCCTCATGTACAGTACATACATGCAGAGAATCGAAATTGCGTTACTCTCAGACCCCGGTGCATACAGATAACATTAACATTAAAGCCTAAAAAATAACTAGATCAAATATAAAATGTAGATACAATTATACAATACGGGAATTATATAAAAAAAAGACATATAATAAAAATAAAAGGTTAAAATAAAGTTAAATAAAGCAGCGCAAGGTAAATGACAGATATAGTGCAAATCAATGAAGTGAACAACAGTGCAGTTAAAAGATTTTTTAGTGCAAAAAAAAAAAGTTCCATGCCGAATGAGGTAGTGAGTGGTGAGTGAGCAGACCAATGCTGCACAAGTGACTCGTGCATGTCATCATATAATTAGTGTGTGTGTGTGTGTGTGTGGGGGGGGGGGTTCATAGTTCAGTGGTGCCTGGAAAAGAAGAGGGGAGGGGGGGCAGGTTCGGGAGGGAGTTCAGCTTCCTGACAGCCTGGTGGATGAAGCTGTCCTTCAGTCTGCTGGTCCTGGCCTGGAGACTCCGCAGTCTCCTCCCTGATGGCAGCAGGCTGAAGAAGCTGTGTGATGGGTGAGTGGGATCACCTGTGATGCAGAGGGCTTTGCGGGTGAGACGTGTTCCATAGATGTCCTGGAGGGAGGGTAGAGAGACACCAATGATCTTCTCAGCTGCTCTCACTATGCGTTGTAGAGTCTTTCGGCAGAACGCGTTGCAGGCTCCATACCACACAGTGATGCAGCTCGTCAGGATGCTCTCGATGGTGCCTCTGTAGAATGTGTACAAGATGGGGGGTGGGGCTCTGGCTCTCCTCAGTTTGCGGAGGAAGTAGAGACGCTGTTGTGATTTCTTGGCCAGTGCTGCGGTGTTTTCAGTCCAGAAGAGGTCCTATGTGATATGCACACCCAGGAACTTGGTGCTGCTCACTCTCTCCACAGTCGCACCATTGATGGTCAGAGGAACGTGCTGAGTGTGTGCTCTCCTGAAGTCTACAACAATCTCCTTCGTCTTCTCCACATTCAGAGAGAGATTGTTGTCACTGCACCACCCAGCCAGGCGGCTCACCTCACTCCTGTAGTTTGTCTCATCTTTGTTGCTAATGAGACCCACCACCGTCGTGTCATCTGCAAACTTAATGAAGAGGTTGGAGCTGTGTGACGGTGTGCAGTCATGGGTCAGCAGAGTGAAGAGGAGGGGGCTCAGCACACATCCTTGGGGGGCCCCAGTGTTCAGTGTGATGGTGCTGGATGTGTTGCTGCCGACCCGTACTGCCTGAGGTCTTCCAGTCAGAAAGTCCAACAGCCAGTTGCACAGCGAAGTGTTGAGCCCCAGCTGACTCAGCTTGTAGATGAGCTGTTGAGGGATGATTGTGTTGAATGCTGAACTGAAGTCTATGAACAGCATTCTGACATAAGAGTCCTTTTTTTCCAGATGGGTGAGTTGCTGAGTGGACGGCAGTGGAGATGGCATCATCGGTCGACCGGTTGGACCGATATGCAAACTGGAAGGGGTCCAGGGAGGGGGGGAGGGCAGACTTGATGTGGTGCATGACTAGCCGTTCAAAGCACTTCATGAGGATGGGGGTAAGTGCAACAGGACGGTAGTCATTGAAGCAGGATGGAGATGGCTTCTTCGGGACTGGGATGATAGTGGTAGTTTTAAAGCATGTGGGAACAACAGCCTGACTCAGTGAGATGTTAAAAATGTCTGTGAAGACATCAGTGAGTTCTGCTGCACAGTCTTTCAGTACATGCCCAGGTATGTTGTCAGGACCCGGAGCTTTGCGGGCATTGATCCTGCTGAAGGATCTCCTCACGCTGTCTGGGGTCAGAGTCATCACCTGGTCGCTGGGAGGAGGTGGAGTCTTCTGTGCAGTGGTGCTGTTTTGTTGCTCAAAGCGAGCGAAGAAGGTGTTCAGCTCGGTCAGCAGAGAGATGTTGTTGTCACAGGTCCGTGGTGGGGGCTTGTAGTCCGTAATGGTCTGTATCCCCTGCCACAGGCTCCTAGTGTCTCTGCTGTTGCTGAATTGGTGAGCTATCCTCCTGGAGTGCTGTCTCTTAGCCTCTCTGATGCCGCGGGACAGGTTGGCCCTAGCTGTTCTCAGGCCCACCTCATCTCCAGCTCTGAAGGCAGCATTCCGTGTCTTCAGGAGTCTGTAGACCTCCCCCGTCATCCATGGCTTCTGGTTGGCCCGGACAGTGATAGTTTTTGTGATCGTTACATCATCAATACACTTATTGATGTAGGCAGTAACAGTCTCTGAGTACTCCTGGAGGTCAGTGGTGTTATTGCATGTGGCAGCCTGTTTAAACATGTCCCAGTCAGTTGTGTTGAAGCAGTCCTGAAGAATCTCTGATGATCCTTCTGGCCACACTTTAATCTGTTTGTGAACTGGTTTGGCGACTTTACTGAGTGGTCTGTATGCAGGCATTAGCATAACAGTGATGTGATCTGAGGCTCCGAGGTGGGGGAGGGGGAGGGTTTTGTAAGCTCCTCTCTGTGTGGTGTAAACAAAGTCCAAAATGTTATTACCTCGTGTTGGAAAGTTGATGTGCTGGTGTATTTTTGGAAACACACTCTTAAGGTCAGCATGGTTGAAATCCCCAGCTATGATGAGAAAAGCATCCGGGTGTGCTGTCTGCTGCTCACTGATGTGTTGGTACAGTTCATTAAGTGCGTCGCTCCTGTTGCTGGTGATGTTGAATGGGGGAATGTACACTGAAATGAGCAGTATAGCAGTATATTCCCTCGGCAGATAGAACGGCCTGCACTTAATAATCATAAACTCCACCAGGGTTGAGCAGTGTTTGCTGATCACAACAGTATCGCGGCACCACGCGTCATTGATGTAAACACAAAGCCCGCCGCCGCGGGTTTTTCCTCCCGCGACGAGAGCTCTGTCCGCTCGATAGCATGTCAGCTGGTCGAGCTGAATAGCGCCATCTGGAACGCTGTTGCTGAGCCATGTTTCCGTGAACACAAAAACACAACAGTCTCTTACAGTCCTCTGAGTTGAGCGTAGTAAACGAATGTAGTCCAGTTTATTGTCCAACGAGCGTACATTAGCCAGTACGATGGTGGGGACAGATGGCTTGCGTGGGTTAGCCGTTAGCCTAGATCGGATACCTCCGCGCTTCCCCCTCTTCTGCTTCCTCTCACGCCACTTGTGGCGCCTCCGCTGGGGGCGAGATGCAGTAGTGGGGGTCGATGAAGGTGAAGGCCTCCGTAGCAGATCGAGATCCCGCAGCTGTTCCGCTTGCGCGGAGTTTAACTGTAAAAATGCGGTTCTGCCGACATCGAGCAGAAACTCGCGACTGTATTTGCGCTTACAGACAGGTAGACGCGACGACAACGTGCAAAAACACTGCGACTCACAAGACAAAAAACACGAAAACACCGTTCTGTCGGGACAGAGAGAAGCCGCTGCGTGTGGACGCGCCGCCATCTTTTTGCAAGAAATAAAAATGACATCGAAAGTGTAAAAATGTTTATAAATGACCATCGTCAGGTTCAGTGGTCATAGCTGACCACAGCTCAGACGCCATCAGAGCTCAACTATCAGGAATGAAATACATGAATTTCCAACTGTGTTGTTGTCAATGGATTGGCACTTGGCAGTTTTGACAGTAAACAGAAATGTTTTTTTTTATGTTTTTTTTTATTTAGCACCCTACAATGTGTTTGTAATCTTCCATTTTGCAGCATTATATAAGCAAGGTGATTGTCAGCATTGTTGCTGGTATCTGTGCACAGCTGCAAGGAACACTTGAATATGCACACTGTTTTCATTATATGTTTTAAGTTATTGTTCTTTATTATTTAATTATGTGGTTTCACTGTATTTTATGGTCCCTTAAGTCAGATTTCTGTTGACTAGTAACATTGCACCTACATACCGGCTCTCATTAGAGTGTTAGAATAAGTTACTTAGTCAGAAAAACATCTTTTGGGAAACCATCATAATAAAGAGTTAGAAATTAAGCAGACATACTGTAATGAAAGTTGGTTAACATGTAAGTGCAATGTTACTTAGGCTATTTTCAACAGAATATTTAAAAGGGACTATGCAAATAAAGTTTTATGACTTTATTTTGACCCATGATCCATTCATGACCAATGTTTATTGTTAATTAATATCCAATCTTGTTTACAATTAGTGCAATTCAAACACTTCGCCCAAACCAGTTAAGACAAGATGATCAATACAGTTGTTATTGATTAGTCGGTTCTGGGAAACATTGCTTATAACAACATAAACTTGTTGATATTTGTGTTGGAGAGTAAAGTAAGTGCATTAACACAATGCAGACATTACTACTGTTTATTGTATAGTCTTATAATGAATGTTTTATGCAATGTATAACTAATTACTTTGCTCTTTACGGGGAAGTCATGGCCTGATGGTTAGAGAGTTGGACTTGCAATCAAAAGGTTGTGAGTTTGAGTCTCGGGCCGGCAGGAATTGTAGGTGGGGGGAGTGCATGTATAGTTCTCTCTCCACCTTCAATCCCATGACTTAGGTGCCCTTGAGCAAGGCATTGAACCCCCAACTGCTCCCCGGGCGCCGCAGCATAAATGGCTACCCACTGCTCCGGTAGTGTCTTCACAGTGTGTGTGTGTGTGCACTTTGGATGGGTTAAATGCAGAGCAGGAATTCTGAGTATGGGTGACCATACTTGGCTGAATGTCACGTCACTTTAATTTGGTCTGTTCTTTATATATATATATATATATATATATATATATATATATATATATATATATATATATATATATATATATATATATATTCTTACTGGGATTTTTTAATTTTTAATTTATTATTTTTTTTGTATTTAAAGTACATTTTGGTGAAAATTTAATATTTAATTTAATCTTATCTATCAATGATGACGTTTTCAAATTTGCAGTGTATGGATTTTGTGGATAACCATATATATATATATATCTTTTTTTTTTGCAAATCCCCTTCCCCCATGCCCTAACCATCATGCAAACATGGTGATACCGTGCTATTGCAACTCCTTTGGGGGGGGGGGGGGGGGTTGGTTATCACGAGGCCTGCAGTGCACACTTAGCCAGCATCGACTGTGGTGAGTATATATGGAAATTTGATTAAGAATTATGTAAAATTGTTTATTACACCCTAATGATATTACATGTTATACATCAATGTTATCTAAATAACACATCAACGTGTTTATATTGCTGTAAGACGATGGGTAAAGCTAATTAATTAGAAAATGGGATATTCTTGAAATAAAAATTACCATTAAGTCATTAAAGCCATCTAGCCCCAGTTCAAATAAAGTTTAAACTTAAAATGTATGTTTTTCCTTATTATATTTGTTTGTATTAACATTTCTGATAATGTAAGCTTTTAATCATGAAATTTGTTCGATTTTATGCTTTTTTCTTTTTCTTTTTTCAAGTGCGTTAGTTATGCAGATGTAATATTCTGCTTTATAAGGTTAAGTTATTTATTCCAAGAATTCCACTTCCAATCAAACATTTCATTCATTTGGGAGTAAGCTATCTCCCTTATAGCTGTCAGATTTCTACACCGAATGTAAAGAGGATCTTTTTTTTATTCATTTTAAGCAAAAACAGCTTAGTTCTAGTTTCATATTTAGGGTTCAAGTTTATCACTGAGATCTATTATTAGTATTTAATACTGTGTGATTTCAGATGTTGTTGAGCAATGAAATATGAGGTTATAACATTTGTTTTGTTTTTGCTTTGTTTTGCATTTATCTCCTTGCCATGATCTGAAGAAGCCGTAATGTTGTAAGGTATGTTTTTTTAGAACACTGTTTTCATATAACATTAATTAAATTAAAAATATTAATAGATAGTTAATATTAAGGTAGTTAATCTGATTCTTCTGTAACCTTATCAATCATAGTGGATTTTCTAGTGTGCTCTTCTGTTATCCTATCATTTTGCACTTTGCAGTTGCTAGCTAGCAGAAATTAATTCAATTAACATATAATGTAACCTGGTGTCTGACATTGGGCTCATCTTTTTGTGCAGAACATTGCATGTCTTATCTCAAACGTTGGAGAAAATTCACTCAGAAGCTGCTAAAATTGCACTGGAATGTACTAGCGAAGATGATAGTCATGACAATTTGGATAATCCAAATGAGTGTGATATAAAAGGTGGTGAAAATTTAACAACAGAGGAAAACTTCTTCACAGGAATCAGATGAACTTGGTGATACAGATTCAGATTTTGGATACAAAGATTATGTGTCAACTGATTCTGAACAAGGTGTAGAATCTGCAAAAGAAGATGAAGTAACCTTTCAAGAAAAGCTTGCTTCCTGGGCTAAAAGAAGTACCAAAGGATTCTAGGATATTATTGAAAACACCTCGTCAAATCCAGGGGCCCGTTCTTCGTACGTTGCTTATTACATCCGAGATCAAATGACACATCCAAGATGATATCATTGTGCTAATCATGGTTAATTTGGTTCTTGGAACACACCTGTTGTGTATGATTAGTATCGCTGGATTGAGTTATCTGAGATAATTGCGCGTTCATGTGTTGTCTTAAAAGGGGATATGTATCGATACTCGAAACCATGATCAGCAGTGCAGCGATTGGTTGGTGGCAAGACGGCAATGTAATGACGTCACATAATTTAAAATGACACCGGACGAAAAACTTGACAAATTTCTGGACTTTTATAAGGAAACAGCCAAGCAAACAAAACTACATAAATGTTATAATAGATGACTGAAATTGATAATAGATACATGTTTTTATTTTATTCGATTTTTTTTCATGATTCACAATTATTTAGATTCACAATTTATAATAGTTGTGCAAGTCTTTACATTTTTATTTCAATTATCTATTCATTTGATTTTATATTTGGACAGATTTGTTACGTGACAGCATTAATGAAAGTTTCTTAAGGGTCAATATCATGTTATCTGCATCTCCCGCACTCCATCAAGCCACTCTCATAATAGCATGCAGTCATCACTCAAAATAATGCACGACTATTATCTGTATAGCATGTGTGTAAGACTCTAATACAGTTATGAAGTAATAATTTTATGACAAATAAATATTTCATTGAGTAAAACTGGCTGTATCTATAGTAGGCTGTTATGGACTACACAGCATTTTTATATTATTTTTAAATAATTTTTTTAATGATTATTATTTTACATTATTGTCCCTGGATCAGTACGATACTCTTGTAATAAAGTAGCGGTGGTAGCAGACATATTTTGAGTATCAGTTCTGGTTGAAAAGAAGCAATCTTATCCTGTTTACATGAAATAAGCTGCTCCCGAGCAGGTTTAAGTTTACGGAACTGTTGCTTTGACAGCAGCTGAGCTTCGAAGAACCAAACAATCCAAGATCACGCTAAATCGTCAACAATCAAATCCAGCTAACTGAGTTAGTGACGTACGAAGAACAGGCCCCAGGTAGAAGACAGCCGTGGTGGACAGTATGCCTACTTTGGCATTGAATGCTCTGTTGTGAAAATTCTTGATCGGAACATCAAGTATTTGGAAAGTTCAAACTCTGTGGACCTGTTAGTGAACATATGGAATTCCTCAAGTCATCTAATTCCCAGTTATGGCAAATCATCTGTCGTTTCAGCTACTTTGAACCATTCATAGTTGCCATTTTTTGTGGTGAACATAAACCTAACTCTGTTGATGATTATCATGAAGACTTTTTAGCTGAATACAGAGAACTTCAGAGAAAACATATCACTGTGAATGGCCAAGAAATCCATGTGCATATGAAAGCCTTTGTTTGTGATGCTCCAGCTCGAGCATTCTTAATGTATAAAAGGACACACTGGATATGATTGTTGTGAAAGATGCACGATTAAGGGAGAGTATAAGAACAAAAGAGTCATGGCTCCTGGGAGACTATACCCATTAAGAACAGATAGAGATTTCTCTAATGGACTTTACGTTAATCATCATGTTGGAGTATCCCCTTTACTTAATGTGGGAATAAGATGTGTAACAGGTGTTTCCTCTTGACTATATGCATCTGGTACGTCTTGGAGTTGTAAAAAGACTGTTGTGCTTTTTGTGAAAAGGACCACCTGAATGTAGACTGTCACATTGAGAAGTGGGAGAGATTTCACCTAGTGAATTTACACCTAGAGACCCTTTTAGATAGGTGATTTAGATAGGTGGAAAGCCACAGAGCTGTGGCAATTCCTTCTATACACTGGACACTGAAAAAAGTGTTGCACAGGAATGTTTAATGAACACTTTCTCTGCCTAACAGTAGCTGTATCAATCTTTCTGGACACCTCTGAGATGAAGCGTTCTGCTTACATGGACTATGCTAAAGAACTTTTAGGATTTTTTGTAGAAAAATTTAAGCACATTTGTAATAGACATGACCAGTAAAGTAAGAAGAACACGGAGGCAGCAGGCTACAACAAAACGTCTAGGGGTTTATTTTCCACAGAACGAGGGTAACAAAAGTTAACAGATGTTAACCCGACTGAGGTAAACCAGAATAATCATAAAAAGAAAAGAAAGAAACCAAAAGAAACAAACCAAAAAGGAAATACCATAAACCTAAGTCCCTGCAAATGCCTCTCAAATATTAACAGAGGTCTAGGGACTACAGGACCTGTTCTATCACAGAACACAACTAACTTATACTTCTTCTTCTTCTTCCCTTCTGTTTATTGGCGGTTGGCAGACTTATTAGTGCATTACCGCCACCAACTGAACTGGAGTGTGGAGCATCGATGTATGAATATGTATCATGTATGTATGTCATACTAAATAATACTTATAGTCATAAATAAATAAATAAACAAATAAATAAACATTATTATATTCTTATATAATTTCCTGAATCTTTAAGATATTTCAACAAAGCAATTCTAATATTCTTATTCCTTTTAACATACTTAATATATCTACTAGCATCATGCTTCAACCTTCATCTATTACTTTATCTTCTAGCATTTGTCGTTCGTTGTTATATGCTCTACAATGCAACAGTACATGCTCTACAGTTTCACAAATCCCACAATGGATACATAATCCATTCGGATGTTTCTTAATTCTATTTAAATTTCCATTCAATCCAGTATGTCCTATTTTAATTCTTATTATTACTGATTCTTCTCGTTTTCTTAATCCCATGTCATTGTTACGTATTCCTACTTCCTTTTGAATTCTATATAGATGTCGTCCAGTCTTCTCTTTCTCCCAAAGTTTCTGCCATACATTTATAAGAGCTTTCCTAATTATTGTTTTTTTCTTCTGCCTTACTAATTTTTATGTCAATTCCTATCTGATTCAAATTCAAAGAATTCTTAGCATGCTTATCTGCCTTCTCATTTCCTTCAACTCCAACATGTGCTGGAACCCAAATAAATGAAATAAAAAATGCCCTGATTTTCCATCCTATATATATATATGATACAGTATTTCAAGAATAACATCTTGTCTGCAGTTAAACTGGCCTGATTTGATGCTTTTTAACGCAGCCAATGAATCTGAACATATTACTGTTTTTTTTTATTCTATTTTCCTCTACCCACTGGAGAACCAAAACAATAGCTACCAATTCTGCTGTAAATACAGATAAAAAAAATCTGGGATTCTTTCCTTTATAACTATTTCATAATGTGGAATAACTACTGCTATTCCTGTTTTCATAGTTTCTGGATCTTTTGAACCATCAGTAAATACCTTTACAGTGGTGTCAAAAGTATTGGCTTTCATTACTCAAGTAGAAGTATAGATACTAGGTTTTAAAAAGACTTTTGTAGAAGTTGAAGTATCAACTCAAGCTTTTTACTCAAGTAAAAGTGTAAAAGTACTGGTTTAAAAAACTACTTAAAGTATAAAAGTAAAAGTAATGTAAGGAAAAAAAAGCCATTAAGAACAAAAGCTTAGGCCGCACCACAAGGTCCTATTGTGCACTACCCCACCTCCTCAAAAAACATTTTTCTAAAGGCAATAATGACTATAATGTTATATTAAAATGTTCATGTTGAAAAATTTGTGATGCACTAGGCTACATGTTTCAGCCACATTTATCCCATTGAAAATGAACGCATTTTAGTACAATGCAAATACATTAAAGAGCTAGAGATATGATGACTAGTTGCCAATAAGTATTGTTATGGTGCAAAAAGTCAAATTTCAGAGGCATCAATAACCTTTAATGGAATGTAAATGTACATCCAAGCTTAGCTGCAGGACTCTGTGAGGGCAATGGACAAGAACATCAGTGCAGGCTTAGTAACAATTACACTTGTATGGTTGTCTATTTACAATAAACATTATAGTGCTGTCAAAATTAATGATTAATCCAAGTGATTAATCAAAAACTAAAAATGAAAAATAACTCATAATCCTTCTTGATTGATAGCTTCTTGTATTCGGTACATACGTCTGCTATGTCCAGTGTTTGGGGGGTAACGAGTTACAAAGTTGATATAGAGCTTCACAGTCCCACCCACAGCCCGAGAGAGCTCTGGTGACGGAAGTAAATTTCCCATTCATTTCTCCCATTCACTTTCGGAAAAATCCGTATCTAAAGAGTTTTAGAGCATGTGTGAGGATAACCAGCCACGGCTGAACTCATAAGCATATAACATATCATTTCAAGTGAAAAAATTAAGACAAGATCCAAAAAAAGTCAAAGGTACAAGACTGTGTACATATTTTCATTTCGAGCGCAGGAACTACTCATCCCATAAACCACCGCGCCTCATTGAATTAGACTGAAGCCACAACTGAGAACGAGGCAACGAGCCTTTTGAGTGACATCCAAATCTGATGACGGCCGCTCGCGCGAACTTTTTCCTCCAGTGAATTTTATTTTATATAGTGAATGTGCAGTAATTATATATTGTGTGCGTGTGTGAAAGTGGTTAACGATAACGTCAGCAATGGTGCAGTGCTTTGTATCTGACTGCAATCACTGCTCAGTCGTCAACACATGTCGTTGCCATTACACAAATGTTCAGTAAATGCACAAAAAGGTATGTCTAGGCTAAATATTGTTTTGACAGTGGCATTATAAAATGCTTGATATGACTCATTTCATATGGAGGCTACAGAAGCCTTGCTAAAGTGGACGATAATGCTAACTAAAGTTACCAACCTCCCTGCAAAACTCTCAATGGCAGCCAAGGAGATCATGATTGCACTGATAAGTCTACCGTACAAAAACGCAACACAGGTTTTTATTTTATTTTATTTTTTTATTAATGATATTCAGTCTTCACGGACCTTCGAGGGGTTTAACCAGACAGTTACACGAGCTCCACCAATCAGATGCATCACTGTGGGATTGTGGGATTGTTCAGGATTGTGGGTAATGAAGTACTTAGCCAAGACATCGCGAATAAAAGGCATTTATCTCAAAACAAGGTTAGTGCCCCATGAACTTTTGGCGTTTATATGAGCATATACTGTCGCTTAGTACAGCCGTAGCTGGTTTTAAGTCTACCATGTATGGTCACGTTTTTATGGCTTATACCCCAAATGTCAATGCAGAAATTGCATTGAATTTTTAGTTCCGGTGTCCTGACATTTTATCCTACCCTGTCAGATTTTCCTACGCGGGTTTACTGCGCACGCGCACATCAATATCGCGTCCTTTGTCTCATGCTAAACAACGATATTTAATGTATCTGCATTACTGTAAGGGTAGGTTTAGGGCTGGGGTAGTTGTAGACTTTAATAAAAACGCAATCTAATTGGTAGAAAATAATATTTATTGTTGGTTTCCTGTAACTGTATCCATTTTAGCTACAACCGCGAATATAACACATAATTACTGTATTTGCAGTACTGTAAGGGTATGATTAGGGTTGTGATAGGTGTAGACATTAATAAACCATAACTTTACAGTAGAATTTTCGTTGTGGAATTGTACTACCCACTGTTTTGGTGGGAGGTAGGAAAATCTGACAGCGTAGGACAAATCAACAGAACACCGGCACCAGCTGTGGGTGGGACTGTGATGCTCTATAGCCTAGATATCACAACATTGTCATTTGTGTCATCAATCGCAAACGATAATTTATTAAAACGTCTCACTACCCAACTACCTACAGTAGCTTAATTTGTGGAGGAGGAAGAGAAAGCACCCATTTGGCAAATGAGCCAGTAGTGAGAAATAAATAATAACTTTTAAGTAGGGTCCAGTGCCTTTTCGATACTTTTAAAATGGTACTGGCGCCTCAATGTGCCTGAACCGATACTTTAAAAAAAAAGAACTACAAAAAAAAAACTATAGGGATAACTTTAAAGAACATTACAAAAATTAAAATAAATCCATAGCTTTCACCTTGGATGCTCTCATTTCCCAAGTTGTGCTTCCCTTAATCTAAGGCTAATAAATGTATTTCACAATCTGGGTCATTATTTAATACAAAACCACACATAATGTTTCTACTGTATCTCTGTCACTCACTCTGATATTTAGTTCAGATGAGTGCTGTCTGTCACTGTCTTTAATCAGTTCTGTGAATTACTGTATGGTCATCCTTTATAAAATAGCAACAATGTAGTTTTTAAATACAGTGCTGTGCAAAAGTCTCATGGAAAAGAAAAAATAGTATTTTCACCCCAAAAAAGGGTTTTAAGCCAGTTATTTATATTTTTTGCTCTAGTGTGTCCATAGGAAATATCAGTTTGCCATTAATTTTAATAATAATCTAGTGCGATTTTGAATGCACAAGCAGTCTGACAACGGCAAAATGAATGTTTGGAAATGTAAACTGATATTTTATACTGACACACTACAGCAAAATATATAAATAACTGTCCGAACACCATTCTTTTAAGTGAAAATACTAACGTGTCTAAGACTTTTGCACAGTAGTGTATGCATAAAGTACGTATGATTAAATTAATTATATTTAAATAAGCGTAAGGAAACTTTACAGTAGATGAGAAACCGACTGATCGTGACCTTTTGTAAACTGTATTTATGACAAAGAACTTCACAGATACAGATATTCTAACAATCTATCGATAAACACACACCTTGTGTCCTCTGTCTCTGTTTGAGCTCGTGCTGCTCCGCCGCGATCTGCGGATTGAAGAGCGCGCTGAAAGACGGAGAGGAGACCGGTCTGGCGCCGGTTTCATATTACATTTAAGGGGACTGACTCTGAGGCGATCGGATACTACTGGTTCCAACCTACTTTTAAGAAATATATTTTTGATAAACGATCCCAAAACTGTCTATGCAGTGTGATGTGATTTGTGTCTCAAGGTACTGTTATAAGCCCAGTTCTTTTTAAAATTCTAGTTAATGGTATGTTTAGCAGAGTGGGAAAAGAAATTCGGTACTCATTATTTGCAGATGATGGGGCTCTCTGGAAGTGAGGGAGGAACCTTTCTTATATTTTTGACCAAACTCAAACTGCTTTGAAGAAGGTAGTTGAAGTGGGCCAATGATTGGGGCTTTAAACTATCAACAGAAAAAACAAAATACATGGTAGCCTATTTGGATACAAGAGTAAAATGCAATTTACAGCAGTTACACATATATAATACAAATATTGAAAAAGTAAAAAATGTAAATTTTTTAGGGATGTGGCTGGATGAAAGAATGACATGGAAAAAGCATATTGAGATGGTTTCGATTAAATGTGGGAAAATAATGTCCTAAGGTGTGTGGCTGGGTCTGATTGGGGGGCCGATAATAAAACTATGATGATGATGATAAATAGGGCAATGATAAGATCAACCATTGATTATGGCTGTATGGTATATGGGGCAGCAGCTCCTTCAGTAATTAAACAGCTTGATGTGGTCCAAGCAAAAGCTCTTAATGTGTAGTGGGGCATTCCATACAACTCCAATATTTGCGCTATTAATAGAAACAGGGGAGATGCCATTAGAAATAAGACTTAAACTTGGTCTTAGGGATTTATTGAAATTAAAAGGACAGACTGTAAACTTACCAACAAAAAACCTGTTGAGTCAGCATTTGGAGTTTATGGGAGCAGCAAGATCAATTAAAACAAACTTTATAGAGACAATCAAATCCATGGCAGTTGATATTGGTATTATGGAATTGAATGTATGTCCGCCAATATGTCGGTCAGATGTTGATTCCAAATCCCAATGTTGATTTATATTTTTTTTAAAACAAATAAAAGATGTCAGAGGTTGCAGTGGAGGATATACAAAACAGGCAGTGTCGAATGTGGGCAGGCCATCTACAAATTTATACTGATGGATCAAAGGACCTTGAAAGTGGTGAAGGGGCTTTTGGTAGAAGTATACCTGAAATAGGATATAAAAAAAGGATGGAGGATTCCTGATCATATTTCAGTATTTACTGCAGAGTTGGTAGCACTTTTATGGGCAGTAAGGTGGGTAGAAGATGACAAATGGGAATATTCAGTCATATGTAGTGATTCAGCCGAAACCCTTACAATTAAAGAGTGCAAATCTAAGTCCAGTCCTGACGTACTTATGGAAATTTTGCAGGTGTTATATAGAATCCACAAAGCAGGGTATGAGGTGGGGTTTTTGTGGGTTCTGGCGCACATGGGTGTGGAGGGTAATAAGGCAGATGAGATGGCAAAGAAAGCAGAGGAAAGGGTACAATTTAATTTGCAATATGGTTCACCATATTACACCAAATCTGGCTCTAATTGGAAAACATCCTGATCGACATTGTGAATGTGGAGATAAGGAAACCGTGATGCATGTATTAGTACAATGCAGGAGGTACTCTCATCAAAGTAGGAAATTGTTTAGAGAAATGGTTGAAATTGGAGAAACTATTTTTAGTTTATGTTCTTTATTAAATTTGGACAGCTGGAACAAAGTGAAAAAACTGATGGAATATCTGCGAAGCAGTGGAGTATACAAAAAGATGTAGTGTAGTATAAGCTATACATAATCCTAACGATTGGAGAACAGAGGAGAGCAGCAATACGCAATAGACGCATCTAGCCTGCCGGAAATACAAGAAGATGATCACAATTACAAACATTACAGTTGAGATCTCATGACAGAACACAGAGCAGCTGAACGACGCTTTCATTAGATCACTAAACCCCAGGGCCCGTATTAATAAAGAATCTTAATGCAAAAAGTAGCTCCTAGTGACAAAATTCTAAGAAAATTTTGGGCGTTTACTCTTAAAATTAAAGAAAAAATCCTAGTAAAGAAAAAAGTAATTCAGAAAGCCTCTTAACCCTTAAACGAGGTCTTAAGGTCAAACTTGTTAGGAGCACAGACAAGGACTTTTAAGAGGCTTAAGAGTTTCTTTAGCAGAGGAGAAAATGGCAGAGAAACGAAGAGACAGAAGAATTGTGTTGCAGACAATGGATGACAGTGAGTTAATAAGACACTATAGATTAGACCGTGCAAAGATCATGTTTGTGAATGATATTATTAGAGACGTGCTAACATCTCCGACAGTGCAGAAATGCCATAGCGCCAGAAATTAAAGTAATCATTACATTACGACATTTGGCAACTGGGAAAATGCAACAATGCAATAGTGATGATTTGGGTCTGTCATAACCTCCTGTAAGCAGAGTGATCACACAAACAATTACATCACTTTCAGAACATCTTATTGTGTTGCAGTTCATTTAGATTTCACTGGACATTCCCACCTTGCAGGCTCAAAAAACTGCATTTATGAATATAGCAGGCTTATAGGTGCGCACCAGCAGAGGGAATGAACCGTTAATAGTTTATGCTATACGCTCCCATGTCTGTTTCTTGTCCCTTGCTGTGACACCTGACCCAAATTTTCCTTTAAGTATGGCCTTGTGTTCATCCACTAACTGGGCTAACAGTAAACACTGTTCCTCTGTCAAGTTTGGCTTTCTCGCCCTTCTTGGTTTTGATTCCATGTTTGATACATTAAAACCAACACTCAAACCACCACTTAAATAGGACAGCAATCACTGTAATTAGAAAGAGTGGAACAATTTTTATCATTCTAAGCCAATCAAATGTCTCATAGGAAATTAAAAGCATTGTAAATAAAAAAAAGGATTTGTATACACACATATAATGTGTGTGTGTGTGTGTGTGTGTGTGTGTGTGTGTGTGTGTGTGCGAGAGAACGGTCAAATAGGAAAAAGTACATAAATGTATGTAAATTCAAAGTGAGAATTAGAATAGACCCTATACTTAAAATCACTCTTTTTTTCCTTCTTGGATAGCTAAACCTATCATAGTCTTCAAATGATTGTGTCATACATAGCAACAGGGTCAACCCCGCCTCCTCACTATGATGAAAGTTTTTGTCTTTTCCTTACTCAGAGTTGCTCTCAAATCGGTCCCGAATCACTCTTAAGCTAAGACTCCTACGTAAAAGTTTTTAAGCTAAATTAAGAGTTTTCTGAGAGGATTCTTAGAATTTTTATGAATACGGGCCCAGCTTGTTAGTGTTTTCAGATCATCAGCAGCGGCACTTCTGCTATGAGGAGTGAGCATGTGCTCATTGTTGCCAGATTACTTAAAATAAGCAAACACCGGGAAGAAAATGTGCAGCCTTATAACAGCGAAGCTCTGATTCGGGGGCCTCTGATTATCTGGCCAACGCTCTCATGAAAGCTTTTGTAGTAGAGTCATTAGGGCTGGGATAAACTTATTTTTTAAACGATTAATCTAGCGATTATTTTTTCGATGCATTGATTAATCTAAGGATTAATTTTTTCAGACCGATTCGATTTTTATTATCTCCCCATTAATTGATTACTAATAATTTATACATGTTGATTTACATATCTGAATAAAAAAAACATGAATTCCTTAACATTGCAATATATGTTTATTGCTCTTAAAATTACGAAATAAAAGACTGACTAAGAATGCATAATTTTGCACTTGTATAGAGATAGCATTCAATAAAACCTTGAAGCCTTGAAAACACATAGCTTACTGAACACATAGGTCCTAGCTTACTGAAAAAAAGTTCTTCTTTCAGATGAAAATAACAACAACTGATGTCTAGCATTCAATAAAAAAGGTCACCCAAAAACTTGTTTAGAGCAATTGAAAGAATACAGTAACCAACGTAAACTTGAGGGCTTTAAGCTAATACAGAGAGTGCTTTTCCACAAAAAAAATAAATTAATTAACATTGGGAGCCAGCAGCCTGTCATGGAGAAAAAAAAAATCTCTGAATGCTCCACGTGAAACTTTGGCTTTCTGCCCTTTTTCTATCGTGTCTAATGATTTTGGTTAATATGCATGAGGGAGAGAGAGAGAGAGAGAGAGAGCAAAACAGTGCTCGTGTAGTTTAAAGACTGTGAGTGCTGGAGCGCGCGTGAAACTTTGGTGTTTCGCCCTTTTTCTATTGTGTTTAATGATTTTGATTAATATGCACAAGGGAGAGAGAAAGCAAGAAGCGCTCTTGTTGTTTGAAGACTGTGAGTGCCCGCGCAGCCAGGGCTCTCTCTCGTACGTGCCCTGTCAGGCATCACTCACCGATCAAATAAGGCTTTGACAGCCGCCAAAAAAAAAAGATCAATGCAGAAAAAACCCTGGATTGGTTATATAATGTTAGACAGAATGTTGATCTGGCCATCGCGTATATTCAGCGCACATAAGGTAAACGTTTTGCAAACGTTTTTTAGAGAAATAAAAACAGGTCAACGAATCGATGCGCATATTTTGCGTCGACGTCATCGATGACCTCGACGTGTTGTCCCAGCCCTAAAAGGGAGCCTTCTTTACTTCCTTTTCGCAATAGCATATGGCCTAAAAATCCCAGATCTGATTTATGATTTAAACCAATTTTTTTTATCAATATTCAAATGACGAATACATTTTACATAAGTTTTAATATAGTTCTTTATCATTCATTTAGCAGTCAAATGTATAACTGCAACAAGATGATAAAAAAACAGTAATGTTATTAACTTAATCCTGGAAAGACCTTTATTTTTATTTATTTATTTAATACTAGCCCTACATGCGTCTAACCATCCAATCAGCTTTAAGAGCTGTTCAGAAAACTGGCAGCTCAGCAGTGAGTCAGTGTCATGGACGGAGGACCTGTTAATATACTTTCTATTTTATATTTCCATCTTGTTATGTCGCTGGTTTAGTATTTTTTTTTCTTATAGAACTTATTTGTAAATAGAGCAGTCACTGTCTGTGTCTACACGGGATGCAAGAGTTGTCATCTGTGCCCCACAGCGAAAAGTCTGTCTTAACTTGATGACATCACACTATAGTGTCAAATCATCTGAATACAGTGGCAGAACATTTCATCATAAACAGAACGAGCATCAGTTCACTGATGGGGATCATGTCCAGTGTATCCATCACTGTGTTCTGTTGTCTTTTGTTGGATCGTTCCACTTGTGTCCAGTGTAGACCTGGCGTGTTATGTTCATAACGTAGCATAAAAAAAATAATAATAAAAAATAAAAATAACAGGAGAGTTTCAAAGTGGCTTAAGCTATTTTGTGTAAACTTTTTTCCCTATATCGCATGCCAAACATCGTAAGCATTACATCTTTAATTGCTGCTTTCTGCTGTGAAAATTTAGTTTGTGAGGAAAATAACAGTACATCTTTGTCAGTTATTTTATCTAAACAGATCGATTAACTTCAATAATTCAAAATCAGATAGCCTACTGATAATGTAGCACTGTAAGATTACATTTGTTTGACTTTTAATGCATTATTGCGAAAGCGATTGAGTGTGAATCTGTTTAAATCATGCTTTAACCCGAAAATAATCAGTAAAATAAACAGAAAAACTCTTAACATCCCGCTCGACTATTGCAGTCATTGTAATGTCTGATCAAGCTATTGCTAAATATGTTTAACATGAATTCTTTATGAATATGCAGTTATATTATGGGCTGTTGGCATGAATTGTAGCCTACTCGTGATGGAGCGCTCTTGGAGCGAGTAAAAAACCACAACGTTCATATTCAAGTGTTTGTGCAAAAATTATTAATGTGCATTAATGACAGGGAGGCGCCGTCTCATCACTTTAATTTTTTCCTGATAATGAATTTATAATTTTTTAATTTACATAATATCATGGTGTCTCACATACATTAAAAATATATCTACAGAAAGCTTGAAATATTTTTAAAACAAAAACTAATTGTGTAATCTGTGAATGTTGCATTTCTCTCATCGGAGCGCGGGATATATTAAGATTTGATTATGTATATTTAATATAAACCTTTGATTAGTTGAATATAACAAATGAACGACTAGAACTAGAAAAATCTTATGTGGTGGAGACCATTTTTTAGTCTATAACCAAAACAACAGTCCTTTATAAACCAGTTCAGCAAGTGAAAGCCTCATAAGACACTGTCCATATGAAAGAGCAATTCACACCTTTATCTCGACCCCCACAAGCCATGAATAACTATCCAAAACCCAACCCCCTCCAGCTGAACAGAAATCGTTCTATGTTTTGGCTGTGAGGAATGATGTGTTACTATTTTCACAAGACCATAATGATAATAACAAATCATCAATTAATAATTAATCTTTATTTTACGAAATTCATTGTTATTTGTGATCGTGGGTGTTTGGGGGAGGCTTTAAGACCGCGCTCTTTCGGGACTCGCGCTCAGTAATGCAGCTTCTCCGTCTGCGGTTTGACTTTACTAAATCAGATTTAGGTGAATACAACTTATTGATCACGAGGCCAACATTTAGCAAGCAGGAAAACATACATTCTAACAGAAGGAAGACTTATTTTAAGCTTTATCGGCTAATGTTTCATAAACCTTCAGTTGTTATGCTCTAAAATCCATGCCATTAGTAATTTCACAGTATTTTCACCTCCTAAATCACTAACCTTTAAAGTCACAATTCTATAATGGTCAAAATTACTCAGGCCAATGGTATTTTTTTAATGACGTTATTTTATAATTTTTAATTTTATTGTAGCCTACATAAATAGCTAAAGCAAAACAAATATTTGGATCGTCCCTTATTTTTTCCCTTTATAACCTTAAAGAATAAACACGTATATTCTACAAGAATAAAAATGATAACATATTATGAATTAATAAAAATAATTTAAGCAATTAAAACTTTTTTTTTACTTGAATTTAAATACTATTAAACTAACTTTAAATTCTCAAGGAGTTTATAAGTAAAAAATAATACATTTTCACAGTGCATGTTAAATAGACTAAATTAACTTGTGTTAACCTGTTAACTGTCACCCCGTCCCGTATACGGGACGCCTATGTTGACTATACTATATTACAATCAAATCTAATCTAATCTTGACAAACTATATATCGTTGGAAAGGTCTAAGACTCCCAAATATATATTTTGTTAAAAATTATGTAGGAAAGTAGATTAATTTGACAAGGGTGCACCGTCAGAAATCTACACTAAAAAAGTAGTTTTGACCTTTGTTGAAAAAAAAAAAAGACTTCCTCGATGCCTTTTTCTGTATCACATTTTAGAAATCATAAGAAGTTATAAATCACTTGAAAACATAAAATCTCAAAATTCATCCTTTAAAACCCATTTTAAAAATAGACATTGCTTTACCATGTAAATGGTACATCAAAATCATGTTACAAAATGTTTTCAGTCATGAATTATAAAAATTTAGGTTTGTATCATGCACATTCATTCTTCAAAATCGTGAGTGACAGTTAATTAATAATATAATTAGAACTAACAACATAATTCGATTTTTTTTAAATGAACAATTCCTGTATAAAATGGGATAGCAACCTTTATAACAAAGATTTTTTAATCGTCCACAGCTGAGCATCGCGGGAGGCTGATCTGCGCCAGATCGCGTGAAGTGAATGTAACGAACAAAGTCATTTTCAGGTGCAATAAAAAAAAAAAAAACCTGGATAGCCTAGATTAGGCCCAGGCTCTGTTCTGAAGTATAACATAATTATAATAACTGTTAATCCAGAGTAACACATTTTAATGGATTAATAGCCTATTTTCATTTGCTGGATGTTTTCTTTATGTTGTATTTTTTGAACACGCTAAAAAATTAATTAAGTTTGTCAGAGGAAAAAAATATAAGTCGTGTATAGGATTCATTTTAACGGATTTATCACCTATTTTCATTTGCTGCATGTTTTTTTTAAACATGCTAAAAAATAAATCAGAGTTTGTGAGAGGAAAAAATATAAGTCAGGTATAAGTTGCATTATATTACATTTAGAAATAATAACGGCTGGCCTAATAATGTTATAATGTACCAACAGGTTATTTTTAGTTCCCTTCACTTTACAACAAATCATTTAAATTTAACAAATTTATCGGAACCAAACAATAATTAAAAATATATAATTTTAATGGATAAATATAATTGCAGTATAAAATAATATAGGTTTAGTAATAAAAAAATAAAAATAATAATGATTTAAAGCTAAGCATAAGGTAAGTTTGGGCTTTCACATTCGGGAGAAATCCAAACGTTTCCATATTCGTGATGTTGCCCATTTGAAGCTTAACTATTATTCATGAGGTAAATAGGCTCTGTAGTTCACGCGTGTTTCAGGATAGATGAAAAAAAAAATCATAATTACAAAATGTCAAAGTGCTAAAGCTGAATGTCTGGTGAACGACTGCTGTTTCCAGTGAATATGTGCGTGAGGCACCAGCGCGATAAAACAGCTGAAACAAATAATACTTAATTTTTGGTCACAAATAAGGCACAATTCAAAAATGCTAAGTGTTGGTAGTTTGAAAAATCAAGAATAATAACAGAGTCAATACTTATTATTGCTAAATGCTGGACCGTTCCCATTTCGCTCTGCATATGGAACCTGAAGATTTTTTTTTTAAACCAGGAATGAACCGAAATGAAATGAAAACATTTAGCTTATATATATATATATATATATATATACATATATATACATAGGCCTTATATTTATTTACTGTTTAATAAAAATATCATGCATATGATCTTTTGTGTAAAGGTATTCTTTTCATTTTTGTTTAGTAGACTGTAGCTTAAGACTATCCTACATTTTGAAATGAACAAATTGTAGTTTCGCGAAAGATTTTAACACGCGACTGAATTACAGTGTGGCGGTAGATAGGCTGTCCCACCTACTGTACAATGATGCAATTTAAATAAATAAATGTAAACATGTATTGATTTGTGGGTTAATTTATTATTTTCATGTATACATTCCAGGATTTTAAATGTGACTTTTTTGCTGTGCAGGAGAGTTTTTGTAATGTTAACACAATACACTAGAGTTAAAATATCAAGAGTTAAAATCTGTCTTAAAAGTGTTAAATTGTAACTCTTTACACTGGTGTTAAGGAAAAATCAACACTCTGCGGTGTGGACCAGAGTTGTTTTTTAACTCTATACCATGTACATATAATTATTTCATAGTGTTAAACCTGAACTCTTTGAAGAGTGTTAAAGTAACTCTGAAAAGTTTGGGACAATATGCACACTTTTTCGGAGTTGATTTTAACTCTACTAGAGTTAAAAACTACTACTTAACACTTGCAATTTTGCTGTGTACGGTTCTCCCTTAATCTCCACAATTGTCCTTTAATTGTTTGCCAGTATCTCTCAATGTGTTGAGTGTGGCTGCCAGTCTGTGGATCCACAAAGTTGTTTTTGTGGTTTACCGGATAGCGGTGATAGCCTTGTGTAATGAGGGACTGTACATACACACTCTCCCATGACGATTTTTACATCACGTCTACCTAGCGGTCCACAGCGGACTCGCAGATGCGGAAAGTTTAGCAGAGGCTTTAAGATTCAGTCTTTAAGACACGCACAGGAGCATGGCCTGACACGCAACATTGCAGAAAATGTGCGTTCACAAATTTAACCTATGTTGATCCAATTATGGAAAGCACTTTCGAATTTAATAATATGAGGTTCTCTCTAGAGATGTTTTTCCACATTTCTTCAATTAAGGATTGCTACGTAGTATATGGTGTTTCTATTATAATAATAAATGAAAAACAAAATAATTTCACATAAAAACATTAGGATATAGCTTATATTTCATTAGAAGCATAATTTTTTTAATGTAAAAAAATGTAAATTAATTGTAAAACTGAAAGTTTTATTATTATAATTTTTTTTAAAATTCAGCATAGCCTATGGTGGGCCTCATTTGAATTCGTGATGGGCTGCATTACCCCCATTATTTGGAAGATGCAACAGAAAAATTTGAACAGATTAACTCTCTGGTCTCCCCATTGAACCTAAAACACATTCCAGGAGAAGCAAATAACCCCTGTGCCATGCACCAATGGTCTGGCTAGACCTGTTGTCGGTCTCCACAATTTAAAAACACATCACACATTTTAGGCTATAATCAATCGGTTACAAATGCATCTGGTAAATGCATGTGTTGTCTGTATGTTTCCCTATTACATTAGTCTAGTTACCACTGTTTATTTCTATTAGTTAAGCTTTAAATGCTAATATTCAGGTGTATGAATATATCTCTGGTTCGTTTTTGGTATCAAAATGATCTGCTCTTTACTCCTCAAACCATGATGTACTCTATGTGATCCCATTGAAGAAATTAAGCTTTTACTCCTAACAGGATTTGCACATTATACATGAACCAGGACACTTTGCTCAGCATCTACAGAACCAATGCAAATAACCATTTGTTAGGTTCTTAACCTGTTAGCCAGCACCCCTCGTAATATGACTCACAGATGAAAGTGCCCTACCTAATTTTAAATTGTAACAGTTCCTTACTTCATTGTGTTACACACATAATTTTGGTGTCTTTGGAAAGAAGACCCTTTAGGCTTTACTTTTTATCAACCAGATTTGATAATACTCAAAAATATTAAAAGTTATAGACACTGAAGTGCCTTGAATGTTTTACGTATGGTAACCCTCTTTCCCTGAAAGAGGGAAAGGAGACGCCATGTCCTGTTGCCATGATTGCTGTACCGCTGCTGAGCTGCTGGGTCTCCGTCTAGGCTCCTCAGCAAACCTGGTATGCATTGCACCTGCTCCCTTCTTCTACTCACGCTGTGATCAGTGGCAGCTGGAAGCAATAGTTGCATGCTAATGTGCATTGGCTCATTTAGTTTACAATCAAAGTAGATTGGTCTATCGAAGCAATATCCCATTCTCGTTGGTCACCGACGTGGCATCTCCATTCCCTCCTTCAGGGAACGAGGGTGGGCGGTATGAAGATAAGAGAGAGGGATCATTGTACAGTATATCTCTGTTCACAGATAACATTGTTCTATTTCTAACCAATTTGAAGAATTCAATTTCTGCACTTATAAATATTATGGGAAAATTTGAAAGATTCTCTGGCTATAAAATCAATAACAGTAAAAGTATTCTGTTATTACTAAATGAACAAAAGAAAAGGCCCTCGAGTCATACGCAATTTACCTGTGGATGTGAAGTTTCTCTTATTAAGAGATTAAAATTACAACTAATATAAATAACATATTTCCCTCTAATTATGAACCTTTGCTGAAGAGAGTTATGGAATCTTTGGACAAGTGGAGCACAATGCCTTTTTCCTTAGCGGGACGTGTAAATATAATTAAAATGTTACCTAAATTTCTATACATTTTTCAATCTGTTCCTCTCCGACTACCTGATACTTTCCTCTCTACCCTCAAAAAAGCCTTTACCAGGTTCATATGGAATAATAAACGACATCGGCTATGTCTAACCCTCTACCTACCATATGATCGAGGGCTTCAAGTTCCAAACATAAAATTAAAATACTGGGTGGCACAGCTCCGAACAGCTGTGTTTTACTTCTCCATGGACCACCCATCCTCGGTTGATATTGAGAAAGAAGAATTGTCACTCCCCTTAAAATCATATTTATACTCTGCAGAAGTTAAAATACTTAAAGAGTCCACTCTTAATCCCTTCCTTTGAAATACTCTATCAGTTTAGCATGAGACCCATTAATTTTTGGAGGAGACAATATCCATCTCTCCCTTCTCACCAATATGGGGCAATAACTATTTTATCCCTGGAAGAAATGATATGGGGTTTGATATGGGGACTTTAGCTTATTCACAGTATCCCTCAGAGTTAGATAAGTCCATACATACCTTTTTCATTTCTTTTAATAAATAAATTCATCATTTGACGCACCTACTGCTAGCCTAGCTTAGCACATAGACTGGATGTAAATGGATAATATGTAATCCCAATAAGTGACAAAATAATGCAAACATTTTCCTATTTACATGTTGTGATCTGTATAGTCACAACGTGTACAAATAACAAGGCTATATGAGACAGAGACCATTTTTAATCGTATAAATACTGGGAACTATATTCTCACTAGGCATAGGAGCACAGCTAACGTTACTTGGGCAGAGTGATTAGCGCAGCACCCGAGACTCCCTGTTGATGGTTCCGTAACAAAACAAACGTGACTAACTAGCTAGACGTGACTCGTGATCATGGCTGACTTTGAGGAATTGTCAGACTCTGTGAATTGACTTTTACTGTGTATCAAACCAAGATCCAGAAGCATATAGTTTTTAGTAATGTTAGATAATTGCATTACAATAGCCAAGAATATGGGGAAAGCAATAGCACAAGACAAATACTTTTTGCACAATGAACCCACAGACAGTAACGTTAGCCTACTATTTCACAAACATTTTCTCAAAAAAGAAAACTGCCCACCCCCCTCCAATTCATTAGCAAGTTGAATGTATTAGTCCTGAGAGTTACATTTAGTGCCGCTCATTTGTTATTGAGCGATACAGTGTGTTCATGACAACAAAATAATAGGGCTGGGACTTTAATGCGTTAATTGAGATTAACTAATTACACAAAAAATAACTCGTTAACTAAGATGAATTAATTACAGAACAAAAATTCCCGCATTTTTAATAACTTATTTTTGCACCGCAGAACGTTTCTCACTGGATGAGTTTCGGCGGACCGATTATACTGGAGCACCAACTAGCGTTCGCACATCACCGCAGCACATCGAGCCTCAAGGATCACCTCAACGCAAAACATATAGCAGCTAGCGTGGACTTTACACTTTATGTTGAACTATGTATTATTTTGTTGGTTCAACAGTTTATGTTGAACTCTTTATTGTTTTGGCCAAGGTTGTTGAGAGTTGGACTTAGTATGCTATGGCCTCTGAAGCAACAAAGAGCTGTTTTCTAATAGTCAGTGTTTCCAATGTTCTGAATGTAATTGACAGTATTGTGTTTTACTTAAAAAAACACTTTACAGAAGGTTCCAGCACCTATAAGCTTCCTGAATTTCTGAAATGTACTATTTCTAAATTGTTTCTAAATATGCTATTGCTACACTTCATGGCAAAATTGCACTGGTCTGCTAGACTTGGTTGAACAAAAATAAACAATATTTTGTTGCTTAAGCTTATGTATTCAGTCATTATTCAATGGTATACTATAAATCCATCTGAAAAAAAATTACTTCTCACTGTTCTCAGGTCAAATATTTATCTGCGATTAAAATGCGATTAATTTCGATTAATTAATTACAAAGCCTCTAATTAATTAGATAATTTTTTTAATCGAGTCCCGGCCCTACAAAATAATAACAATAAAGGGGATACACGGAGCCCCTATTCACGTAATAGTGTCACTACTAAGGTTATATTACATTAGCATGGCACTGTTACAATATGGCTAATGTTAGTCATCTCAAAACATAATGGAACACTTACCGCAGCAACAGGTGATCCAATTTGTCCTGTCTTTATTATCGATGGGATGGCTGTATCCTTTAGCACACGTTTCATGGTCCGTGTGACAACTTGCATTTTTTCAAAATAGTCATCTACAGTAAAATGTTCAGAGCAAACGAAATACTTTGTGATGGTGTTTACAGGTGTGTTTGGAACTATACCCAGAACAAGTAGACATGGATTCATCAGGTCAGCGTTTTTGGTTGGAATTCTATTAAACATCATAGTATTACCTGGTCTCCCCTGTTTATTGTTGCATCTCTTTACAATACAGCGAACACCGATGACTGTACACTATAAATTTACTGAGAATATAGTTCCCAGTATTTATACGATTAAAAATGGTTTCCATGTCATATAGCCTTGTTATTTGTACATGCTGTGACTATACAGATCACAACATGTAAATAGGAAAATGTTTGCATTATTTTGTAACTTATTGGGATTACTATGCTACCATTATCCATTTACATCCAGTGTTTGTGCTAAGCTAGTGGTGGGTGCGTCAGATAACACTAACAGAACGCACAGAAATGAAAAAGGTATGTATGACTTGTCTAAATCTGGGGGATACTGTGAATAAGCTAAAGTCCCAAAAAGTCAGAGTGTTCCTTTAAATCAATATCAAAATATTTTAATGAATAACCATGCAGCTAGGATTGCTAGGATATTCAGTTGGTTGCTAGGTTCTTCTATTCAGCTGTTACAGTGTTGCTACAGGGTATGCTTGCTAGTGTGTTGTGTGTAACCTTCCATAAATCTCTTAGTAAAAGAAACTCAAATATCATTTGTAATACCAATTATTTCTCAGTGCTTTGACATTAACAAATTAAAAGGATAGCATCAAAGTAGCCTATATAATAGTAATACAACTTGATTTTCTATGTATTTTCTTTTTAATACAAGCAGAGACATTTAGAATCTGTTAATGTTACCGATATAGATACAGTGTCTTGACTTGCTGCCATGCCAATATGTTATAAATAACATATTGACATTTTATTTATTTTTGATTCTTATAGATGATTACTAAGTGGTAATGCATCTGTTTCAAAGTATTCATAAACATGAATGTGGATGTCAGGCCTAATAAAAAGTTGTATTAAGATGATAATTGTTGTAGTATTTTCATGCTGTGACTATGGGGATGGAAACATTTATGATGTAGCCATGCATACTTACTAGAATGTCTCATTCTAGCCTTCAGTGCTGAGCAGGAATGTAGCATTGAAGCCTCAAAAGGACTGGACTAGCCTTCCATTTCAGAAGCACCCTGCATTTAGTTTCTGACTGTTGAGCTGTTATGAGCTAGACTGGGGTTACTGTAAAAAGCAGGTACAGTTCTCTCTCCACCTTCAATACGACGACTTAGGTGCCCTTGAGCAAGGCATCGAACCCCCAACTGCTCCCCGGGCGCCGCAGCATAAATGGCTGCCCACTGCTCCGGGTGTGTGCTCACAGTGTGTGTGTGTGTGTGTTCACTGCTCTGTGTGTGTGCATTTCGGATGGGTTAAATGCAGAGCACAAATTCTGAATATGGGTCACCATACTTGGCTGAAAGTCACTTCACTTCACTCACTGTAAAAGGGAGAGTTTATTATAGATGTCTTGCAGATGAGTAAACAACCTAATACATTTTCTTCCAAATGTGAACACACAAATCAACTAGACGAGTGATGTACAATCTGTTGACCTCATATTTTAATAATTCATATTACAATATATAATACATGTTTTGTACTAAGTTTTAAGCTGACGTTTCTATTCTTGCTGCCTGTTTTTACACCTTGCCTTCCTAACAATGGTGAACTTAAACGGTTGCAATCCATTGGATTCGAGAGCCTCAACTGATGAGTGAGGTTTCCTTAAAGTTCCTTTAAATTTCTGTCTTTTCATAAGCACATGTAGTTATTACAGTCTGTCATGACTGCTGAACACAGTTTTTAGTGGAACAAAGAGTATCACTGAAGGGAGGATTTGTTTATTCATTATTGTTCCCTGAAATGAAAGTATTTTTAAGGCATCCTGTCAATTAACCTTCTAGGTGGCTAATACAAGTATGACTCTTATTGTCCTTAATCATACCAGTTTAACTGGAAAACTTAAAGTTTTACTTCCACAGATGTAGTTGCAAAAACTGGAGAGATTAGCACTGAAGTTCATATTTACGTCAAATATCTTTCCAATTGAAATTTCCAGAAGATGGATAGTCTTACGGTGCTATAAATGTCAGGTGCTTTATAGATTAAGACCTTTGACTTTATTAAATAGTTTTCTTTCTTTTCATAAGCAGATGTTGTAATTGTAATTACAGTTTTTTTTATTGTTTTATTTATTTAATTGTAATTGTCTGTTTCTCTCTTGTTCCGAGGTCACCGTGGCCACGAGATCCAGTCTGTATCCAGATCAGAGGGTCACTGCAGTCACCCGGATCCAGTACGTATCCAGACCAGATGGTGGATCAGCACCTAGAAAGGACCTCTACTGCCCTGAAAGACAGCGGAGACCAGGACAACTAGAGCCCCAGATACAGATCCCCTGTAAAGACCTTGTCTCAGATGACCACCAGGACAAGACCACAGGAAACAGATGATTCTTCTGCACAATCTGACTTTGCTGCAGCCTGGAATTGAACTACTGGTTTCGTCTGGTCAGAGGAGAACTGACCCCCCAGCTGAGCCTGGTTTCTCCCAAGGTTTTTTTCTCCATTCTGTCACCGATGGAGTTTCGGTTCCTTGCCGCTGTCGCCTCTGGCTTGCTTAGTTGGGGTCACTTCATCTACAGCGATATCATTGACTTGATTGCAAATTAAATGCACAGACACTAATTAAACTGAACAGAGATGACTTCACTGAATTCAATGATGAACTGCCTTTAACTATCATTTTGCATTATTGAGACACTGTTTTCCAAATGAATGTTGTTCAGTGCTTTGACGCAATGTATTTTGTTTAAAGCACTATATAAATAAAGGTGATTGATTGATGGATTGACAGTCTGTCATGACTGCTGACCACAGTTTTTAGTGGAACAAAGAGTCTCATATAAGGGAGGATTTGTTTATTCACATTTCCTAACACTCCCTTTTACGGTTTAACACCTCAGGGTGTGCATAGGGTGGAGTATTAACATTTATTAATGAGGTGTCATTATTGTTCTCTGAAATGAAAGTATTATCAAAAGCATGCTGTCAGTTAACCTTTCAAGTGGGTAATTTCAAGTATGACTCTTATTGTCCTTTTTAAATAGTTTAACTGTAAAACCAGAGATGTTGTTGCAAAACCTGGAGAGATCAGTACTGAAATACATATTTACGTTAAATGTCTTTCAAATTGTTTAAATGTGCAGAAGACGGATTGTCTTACGTTGCTGTAAATGTACTGATTAAGACCTTTAACTTAATAAACAATAAAGCTCTTTTCCCTTGTAAAATGTTATCTCAAAGCACATTGCTGTGAGCAGCAGCCAAAACAGAACAGATACTGTATGTCCATCTATAAGTTTATTAAACCTATATACATTGTAAATATAGATTAAACATTTTCATGAGTAACATATGTGCAGCCAAATTCTTAAATTTGACTTTGAAATGTGACAGAACAGCTCAAACACACATTTTGTAGAGGCTAGAGTCCTACCATCGAACGGGTTAAGGCAATATAGTGGGTTCCTTGATAGTTTTAAAGTAAAATAAGGACTTAGGACTTTATTAAATGTTACACACACAAACACACACACACAGGTACATCTCAAAACATTAGAATGTCTTGGAAAAGTTCATTTATTTCAAGTCGAACGTGAGACCTCCGTTCATCTTCAGAACACAATTTAAGATATTTTAGATTTAGTCCAAGAGCTCTCAGTCCCTTCATTGAAACTGTGTGTACGGTCTACTGTCCATGTCCAGAAAGGTAAGAAAAACATCATCAAAGTAGTCCATGTGACATCAGAGGGTCAGTTAGAATTTGTTGAAGCATCGAAAATACATTTTGGTCCAAAAATAGCAAAAACTAAGACTTTATTCAGCATTGTCTTCTCTTCCTGGTCTGTTGTGAACATGTTCACTGAAGTGTATAATATCCGGTTCACGAATGAATCATTCGATGTATCCAGATCTTCTTGAACCAGTTCACCAAATTGACTGAATCATTCGCGTCGCGTCTCCAATAAGCATTAATCCACAAATGACTTAAGCTTAAACTTTTTTTTTTAATTTGAGTTAAAACAAACTAATATCCCGTAATAATTCATTTACTCAAACAGTTCACTGACTGAACTGCTGTGAAGAGAGAACTGAAGATCAAAAATACCAAAATTATTGTTTCGATACTGATACCTATTCAAGAATTGCAATTTCAATACTTTTTCGATACTTTTCCTGAAAAGGGAAAATACACTCTCAAATATCATTGCTGTGCTTTATTTTAAAACTGGGACAACATTCTAATCATTCTAAAAATAAATGATCATATGAACAGCAGATTTATTAAACATTTGAACAAAATATGAAATATTGAAATATTTAAAATAAATTCGAGTGGCAATGACATTTAAGTTAAAGAAAGAATAAATTTAGCAGCATTATCTCTGTTATCATAAGAAAATAAGAGTAATAAATGTATCTAGATTCTGAACTTTTAATAAAAATATGAACAGCGAGATTAAACTAAACAAGTGCTGCTGAAAACAAATATTCTGTGATAAAGTAATCCATATGAAAACAACGTGACGTCCGTTTATCATGTCTAACTTCATTATCTTCTAATGTGACTACACCCCCCACCCCCCGCACTGAGACTGTTCTTCAAGTTTTTTATTTTATGTTACTGTTTGCTTCACAATGAGAGGAATAAGACATAATTCACCCCAAAAAGATGTGATGTGGTTGAGGATTTGAGATTTGGAATTCCTCAGAAAAAAGGAATGAAGCAATTTAATCAGCAGAGATCATAAACATGAGTAAGTCTAAATACTTTTACTAGTTTTCACAACGTATAAACATTTTACTACTTTTTCCAAAGTCTTTTTCCAAACTATAATTCCTGACAAAATTTATAATCAAGTGAAATATTATGAAGTTTCAATAACAATATACATTACTATACCATTGAAAAGTTTGATGTAAATAAAATAAATGTACCAAATAATGTAACTGTAACACATTTAACAATGCTGTTCTTTCAATTTATCCCCCGTACAAAAAATGAAAAATTATTCTCAGTTCCCGGTTGCACTTTATTTTAGTACGTACATTAACAAGTACTTATAGTGTACTTACAGTGTATTTATCTAAGAAAGTTCTGGTAATACAAGGTAACTACATGGGGTAGGGTTAGGTTTAGGAGTAGGTTCAGAGTTAGTACCTAATTGTTACATAGTTATTGTAATTACTATAATAAGTACATAGTATGTACATGAGGAACAGGACTGTAAAATAAAGTGCTACCCAGTTCCCTTTCGAAAGCTTTAGTCGATGCTGCGCTGCTCAGTACATGGGAAATGTCCAGCTGTAATTAATGTCTGTAACACGTGAATAGAATTGACCCGGTGGTAATATAGCCTCGGTTGATGAAGTCATCGGGTCGCGCGCCCACAACACAGAGCTATAAATAGATACGCCACAGGTGAATCAACAGGTCTTTTGTCTTCAGATCATTCTGTGCATGTGCATCAGGAAAATTCTTCTCGTCGGCTACAGATCTTCGTAGGATGAGTGAACGAAATGGTAAGTGTTGTGTTCCTCCATGCTCAGTCCTATGTATGAGCTGGATACACATGTTTACTGTTTTGTTTGTTTTGCGCTTCTGGCTTTAGAGACGGGCGAGTGCAAGCATTGTGAACTGCTCTCAGTGAAGGTGCTCGTCTGAACTATTTTCAGACTGCACCCACCTTTTCATCGGAGGGCTCCGTGCGGATTTGCATGACGAACAAGCAACGGGCTCGTCCCTTTTGCTGGTGCTTCTTCAGTTCACAAGGAGGATGATATATCTCTTGGGTCTTCGGGCCATGAGCAGCCCGCCACTGTGCATTCCTCTCGCTCGAGGTGGTTACTTGCGCGGTGGACAGGTTGCAGCTTGACTGGCCATGCGAAACAAGAGACCCCCAAACGTAGTAAGCTGGAGGTTTCTTATTGGTGTTAGACAACATGTTTCAGGACCTACTCATTGTCGAAATCATACTCTAGATTTAATACTGTCACATGGAATTGATGTTGATAGTGTTGAAATTATTCAGCCAAGTGATGATATCTCAGATCCTTATTTAGTTCTGTGTAAACTTCATATAGCCAAAATTGTAAATTCTACTTCTTGTTACAAGTATCGAAGAACCATCACTTCTACCACAAACGACTGCTTTTTAAGTTACCTTCCTTATGTATCCGAATTCCTTAGCATATCCAAAACCTCAGAACAACTTGATGATGTAACAGAAACTATGGACTCTCTCTTTTCTAGCACTTTAAATACAATTGCTCCTTTACGCTTAAGGAAGGTTAAGGAAAACAGTTTGACACCATGGTATAATGAGCATACTCGCACCCTAAAGAGAGCAGCCCGAAAAATGGAGCGCAGCTGGAGGAAAACAAAACTAGAGGTATTTCGTATTGCTTGGCGGGAAAGTAGCATATCCTATAGAAAAGCATTAAAAACTGCTAGATCTGATTACTTTTCTTCTCTTTTAGAAGAAAACAAACATAACCTCAGGTATTTATTCAATACAGTGGCTAAATTAACGAAAAATAAAGCCTCAACAAGTGTTGACATTTCCCAACACCACAACAGTAATGACTTTATGAACTACTTTACTTCTAAAATCGATACTATTAGAGATAAAATTGCAACCATTCAGCCGTCAGCTACAGTATCACATCAGACAGTGCACTATAGACCCCCTGAGGAACAGTTCCACTCATTCTCTACTATAGGAGAGGAAGAATTGTATAAACTTGTTAAATCAACTAAACCAACAACATGTATGTTAGACCCTATACCATCTAAGCTCTTAAAAGAGGTGCTTCCAGAAGTCATAGGTCCTCTTCTGAATATTATTAATTCCTCATTGTCATTAGGATATGTCCCCAAAACCTTCAAACTGGCTGTTATTAAGCCTCTCATAAAAAAACCACAACTTGACCCCAAAGAACTTGTTACAGACCAATAGACCAATCTCGAATCTCCCTTTTCTGTCCAAGATATTAGAAAAGGTGGTATCCTCACAATTATATTCCTTCTTAGAGAAAAATGGTATATGTGAGGATTTCCAGTCAGGATTTAGACCGTATCATAGTACTGAAACTGCTCTCCTTAGAGTTACAAATGATCTGCTCTTATCATCTGATCGTGGGTGTATCTCTCTATTAGTTTTATTGGATCTTAGTGCTGCGTTTGACACAATTGACCACAACATTCTTTTGCATTCTAAGTGCATTAGCATGGTTTAAATCGTACTTATATGACCGCCATCAGTTCATAGCAGTGAATGAAGATGTATCATTTCAATCACAAGTGCAGTATGGAGTACCTCAAGGCTCAGTACTAGGGCCGCCACTCTTCACGCTTTATATGTTACCTTTGGGAGATATCATCAGGAAACATGGTGTTAGCTTTCACTGTTATGCTGATGATACGCAGCTCTATATTTCCTCGCAGCCCGGTGAAACACACCAATTTGAGAAACTAATGGAATGCATAGTCGATATAAAAAATTGGATGACGAGTAATTTCTTACTGCTAAATTCAGAAAAAACAGAGGTGTTAATCATAGGGCCTAAAAACTCTGCTTGTAATAACCTAGAACACTGTCTAAGACTTGATGGTTGCTCTGTCAATTCTTCGTCATCAGTTAGGAACCTAGGTGTGCTACTTGATCTCAATCTTTCCTTAGAAAGCCACGTTTCTAGCATTTGTAAAACTGCATTTTTCCATCTCAAAAATGTATCTAAATTACGGCCTATGCTCTCAATGTCAAATGCAGAAATGTTAATCCATGCATTTATGACTTCAAGGTTAGACTATTGTAATGCTTTATTGGGTGGTTGTTCTGCACGCTTGGTAAACAAACTACAGCTAGTCCAAAATGCAGCAGCAAGAGTTCTTACTAGAACCAGGAAGTATGACCATATTAGCCCGGTCCTGTCCACACTGCACTGGCTCCCTATCAAACATCGTATAGATTTTAAAATATTGCTTATTACTTATAAAGCCCTGAATGGTTTAGCACCTCAGTATTTGAATGAGCTCCTTTTACATTATACTCCTCTACGTCCGCTACGTTCTCAAAACTCAGGCAATTTGATAATACCTAGAATATCAAAATCAACTGCGGGCGGCAGATCCTTTTCCTATTTGGTGCCTAAACTCTGGAATAACCTACCTAACATTGTTCGGGAGGCAGACACACTCTTGCAGTTTAAATCTACATTAAAGACCCATCTCTTTAACCTGGCATACACATAACATACTAATATGCTTTTAATATCCAAATCCGTTAAAGGATTTTTAGGCTGCATTAATTAGGTAAACCGGAAACACTTCACATAACACCGTACTTTCTACATCATTAGAAGAATGGCATCTACGCTAATATTTGTCTGTTTCTCTCTTGTTCCGAGGTCACCGTGGCCACCAGATCCAGTCTGTGTCCAGATCAGAGGGTCACTGCAGTCACCCGGATCCAGTACGTATCCAGACCAGATGGTGGATGATGGTGGATCAGCACCTAGAAAGGACCTCTACTGCCCTGAAAGACAGCGGAGACCAGGACAACTAGAGCCCCAGATACAGATCCCCTGTAAAGACCTTGTCTCAGAGGACCACCAGGACAAGACCACAGGAAACAGATGATTCTTCTGCACAATCTGACTTTGCTGCAGCCTGGAATTGAACTACTGGTTTCGTCTGGTCAGAGGAGAACTGGCCCCCCAACTGAGCCTGGTTTCTCCCAAGGTTTTTTTCTCCATTCTGTCACCGATGGAGTTTCGGTTCCTTGCCGCTGTCGCCTCTGGCTTGCTTAGTTGGGGTCACTTCATCTACAGCGATATCATTGACTTGATTGCAAATAAAAACAGACACTATTTAAACTGAACAGAGATGACATAACTGAATTCAATGATGAACTGCCTTTAACTATCATTTTGCATTATTGGGACACTGTTTTCCAAATGAATGTTGTTCAGTGCTTTGACACAATGTATTTTGTTTAAAGCACTATATAAATAAAGGTGATTGATTGATTGATTGAGTGGTAGGAGATAGAGACCACAACATCAGTCTCTCCCCTTTTTCGAGGACCTCCATGATGAGCTATCAAAGTCATGGAGCAAACCATATACTTCCCGCGTCTTTGTGCCCTTGACGTTGACTTTTTCAACTATGTTGGATGCGAAGTCACAGTGGGGCTCAAGAGCTACAAACTCTTCTGGGAAAAAGAGGCAATAGAACATATTCCTCTTCCAAGGAGAGAGTTGGGCTATTACAGCAGATACTTCCTGGTTCCCAAAAAGGGTGGGGGAGTGCATCCAATCCTGGATCTTTGAGGCTTAAACTATACAGTCAAAGCGCTCAAGTTCAAGATGTTAACCGTCAAGATGGTCGTGTCACAAATTCGGCATCGCAATTGGTTCATCACAATCGATATGAAGGACGCATATTTTCATATAGAAATTTTGCCACAACACAGGAAATTCCTGAGGTTCGGTTTCGAAGGCAAGTGCACCAATTTCTGGTTCTTCCATTTGGCCTGGCCTTATCACCCCGCACGTACACAAAATGCATGGATGCAGCACTGGCTCCATTACGACTCCAGGGCATTCGCATTTTGAATTACATAGACGATTAACTCATACTAGCACAATCGCAAGAGATGGTGCTACAACACGGAGACATTGTGTTAGCTCATGTAGTTTCTCTGGGGTTGAGACCCCAGAGAAAGTGCTTTCTCAGTGATCTCTTCTGTCTCAGGCAGGGTTAGGGGGCACAATATTCCATCCCAGGCCCGACCTGTGGAATCTTCACATTTGGCCCCTGAAGGGTACCAACTGAGGAACACAAGGCTTTCGCCAGAGGTTATTGATACCGTTGTTAGTGCTTAGGCTCCTTCCACCAGACAGAGTTATGCCAATAAATGGGGTGTCTTTGACAGGTGATGTGTGGTACACAATGTTGATCCAGTCAACTGCCACATTGCTTCAGTTCTGGACTTCATGCAAGAGAAATTGTCCACAGGCACATGCCCTGCTACTCTTAAGGTTTATGTGGCCACTATTTCAGCTTGCCACGCCTTGATTGACAGGATGCCACTTCGGAGACACCCTCTGCTCTCTCGTTTCCTTCGTGGGGCCAGACGACTGAGGCCTGCAGTGAAAACCAAGATGCCTTCTTGGGACTTAGCTATAGTTTTCGAGGGTCTGGTTGAAACCCCATTTGAACCTTAAGAGTCAGGGTCTGATAAACTTCTGACTTAAAAAATTTGTTTTAAAAAGTTTGGTCTCGTACTCTATCGCATACGTTGTCAGTGTTGTGCGCTTGCTTAGACCTTTGTTGTGATAAAGAGTAAAGTGCATTCAAGTGGCAGCCAAGAGAGTGTAAAGAAATACCCTTTGTGAGAAGCAGTTAAATCAGCGCGAGTTAAAAGCAGATCGTAAGTGTATTTATTTCTTGTCTCATTAGTATTTAGTGCAGTTTTCTTTGCTAGGAAACACTTGTTTGTTTACTGTGTTGAGACATGCTGCGTTTGGTCTCGTACTCTATTGCATACGTTGTCAGTGTTGTGCGCTTGCTTAGACCTTTGTTGTGATAAACAGTAAAGTGCGTTCAGCTGAATTCAATTTCTGTTTTTGTCGGGTTTAAAAAAGATTAGTATACGCGACAGTGGTCGCGGCAGCCCTCCAGTTAAGCCTATAACCACTGTCCACTTTAGTAGCATGCAGCTATATATATCTGAATAATAGGAGGGGCCCACCAACTAAGAACATATTACTGCAAAATCTTAGTATGTTCCCCAGTGAATAACCACAAACAATTAAGACAGGAATTAACTTTTTATGTCTTTATATAAATTTAGGAAACAGAAGAAATAAACAAAACAAATGCATTTATAAGAAAATGAATTGAAATGAAACCAGTTCAAAAAATGAAAACAGTATCCACACAGAAAGTCTGTAAAGAAAGACTTAATCAATAGAAAAATGATGACAAATGAAAATCAATAGTAAAAGAATGTCAAAAAAAATGAATAAAACTATCTAATCAGTTCAATTTTTAGGATGATGTCCAAGTCCAAAAATAGCCTTCAAGTGCTCTTCCAATAATCCAAGGAAATCCACCAAAAAAGACTGGATAGCCCACAGTCACATTCATGTATTTAGGATACTTGATAATCCACAAGGTAATGCAGTGAGATCAATCCATTGATTAGAAACCACTTGATGTCCATTTCAGTTGAGCCTAGCAACTCATATGGGTTCAACAATTCTCAAAATATAAAGTAACATATAAACAGTCCATCTACAAAAAGAAAAAAATATCTATCATATATTATATAAATCAAATGAAAACAATTGCACAACATCAGGAGAAACAAAACTTAGATGATTGAACTGGAAACAAAGTTTCTCAATCAGGACTCCAATGAGTGATGCAGGAGGTGCTTGGATAAAACCACATTGGTGTCCCAAAGTGAACTGCATGGATTCCGAAGTGTGCAATTGAAGTGCGAATGCGTCACAGCAGCGCGACGAAGGGTGTCCCAACGTGAAGAGCGTGAACTCCGAAGTGGGGATGTAGAGTGTGATTGCGTCACAGCGTCACGACATAAGCTGTCCCAAAGTCAGAATGCGCACTTTGAAGGGCGCATTTGAAGTGCGAATGCGTCACCGCTGCGTGACGAAGGCTGACGAATTTCAAAAGCGACTTCAAATGCGCCCTTCAGTTCCCATGAAAATGAAGTGTACATCTGATGGACACTTCGCACCCTACCATATCCCAGAATCACTTGCGTACATACGACGACGGTGTTTATATTCAAATAACAAGGCAGGTGAGAGTTCTGTAGGGGACTTCACATTGAAATGTAAGTATAGTTTTTTCATTTACCCAAATATCTAACCAAAGTGTTAAAATCCAGTGTTTTTTTTTTTTTACATAAAGCCCACAAACAATAAGACAGTCAAGTCAAGATTATTTATAGTATAAGGCAATTGTCTTTCCCTTTGTTGTGTTTTTGAAGTGCTGTCATGCAAGAGATGTCTACAAATGTTTAACCAAACTTTAGCACTAAAGCATTTTGTATGCATGTCCTGCTGTGTCATATTTTCTAATGTTAAGATCTCTTTTTGTTTTTTTACAAGTGTTTCCATTTTCTCATTTTAGTACTATTCTGGAGAAAGTGAGCCTGCTGGGGAAAGACTTAATACAAAGTTAATAGACAATATTTTTTTTACACATTAAAACAAATTGCTCTATTATTGAAAGTACTTTTTACAACCATTTACAGCACAGTTTAGGTTTAAAATCAGAAAAACAACATCAGTTTGAGCCCAGTGCTGCTTCCATGTGTTCTGAGGTATTCAGGAGGTGAATCTCTTGGTGAAGCAGAGACTTTGAGGACAATACATTGACAGTGGAATGAGGCACATGTCAAACACTCTGGAGACCATCTTTATGATGTACCACTGCCAGCAGATAGAAGAAAAACAGCAGGGTCTGGATTGTGGAACCCATCACTGTTGGCGTTCACTTCTCAGAAGATCCAGCAGCACTATCAGGGCAAAACCATTAAACACCTGTCCAGCACTGCCACATTCAGCTCTATCCTGCACAGGGGTCTAGTCTGATTTAGGGAAAGAAGGAAAAGAGAAATTGTTTAGCTCCATGACAATGTAATTAGTAGAAGAAATATGAAGTGAAGTGACATTCAGCCAAGTATGGTAACCCATACTCAGAATTTGTGCTCTACATTTAACCCATCCAAAGTGCATACACACAGAGCAGTGAACACACACACACACACTGTGAACAGCCATTTATGCTGCGGCACCCTGGGAGCAGTTGGGGGTTCAGCCTTGCTCAAGGACACCTAAGTCATGGTATTGAAGGTGGAGAGAGAACTGTACATGCACTCCCCCCACCCACAATTCCTGCCGGCCCGAGACTCGAACTCACAACCTTTTGATTGTCAGTCCAACTCTCTTACCATTAGGCCACGACTTCCCACAACTTCCCAAATATTGAGATACTTAAGTAAACTACTTTTAGTAACTACCAATATCATATTGGCTAAAATCTACTAGTCATGTTTAAAACCTTAGCTGAAGGGATAGTTAACCCAAAAAGGAAAATTCTAAACCTGGAACAACTTAAGGGTGAGCAAAGGATCACAGATCATTTTTCACTGAACTATCTTTTTAGTAGAAGTATTATCTTGCATACTCTAATATACTTAAGGTATCGAGAGTAAAAGTAAAGGTATGTACAGTATTGTTCTGAAAAATTATTTGTTTCGTTTCTAAATATGTTCAATGTTATTCAATTTAAAGTTGCCTACTAATACACTGTTGGGTAGTTTAATCTACAACAATGCATCATGTTGTAAAATACCATATTTTTGTAGTGCTGCTGTCTGTGAGAAAAACAAAACATAGTACTTTATATTTGTATATTTGAGTAAACTTAACTAAAGTACTTCCTTACAGTCAACCTCTGATTAAAGTAACAACATTTATTGTCCGAATATTAAAATCAAACAGAGCACTGTTCATACTATGCACTTTTTTTCAGTTTTATTTTCATGCTTAACTGCTTAATAAAAACATGTTTACATATGATCAACATGGTCAAGACAATAAATTACATAAAATCGCACCTTTGTAAGATATCAGTAAGCATTTTAACTGATATGTGTGCTCGTGTATTTTGTAGTTTTTCATATCATTAACGTCACATTATTCAAGTAATCTCCAAACCAGTACCTGCAGAATCAGAATCAGAATCAGAATGAGCTTTATTGCCAGGTATGTTTACACATACGAGGAATTTGTTTTCGTGACAGAAGCTCCGCAGTACAACAGAATGACAGCGACAGAACATAAAACACATAATAAAAGAATAAAAAATACAAATATGTAGACAGTGAATGACAATATACAAATGACAATTGTAGGCAGGTATATTACAAAGTGAAGTTATGTATGTACATATATATTGTGTGCAAAATTTAAGTGTATACTAAGTATGTGTGTTAGATAAATAAAGTGTGTGTGTATATAAATATAAAGTGTAGTGTGTTCGCCATTATTGTCAGCTGTTCATAAGATGGATTGCCTGAGGGAAGAAACTGGTCCTATGTCTGGTCGTTCTAGTGCTCAGTGCTCTGTAGCGTCGACCAGATGGCAACAGTTCAAAGAGGGAGTGTGCTGGATGTGAGGGGTCCAGAGTGATTTTGACAGCCCTTTTTCTCACTCTGGATAAGTACAGTTCTTGAATAGATGGGAGAGTTGAACCGATGATTCGCTCAGCAGTCCGGACTACCCTCTGTAGTCTTCTGAGGTCAGATTTAGAAGCTGAGCTGAACCAGACAGTTACTGAAGTGCAGAGGATGGATTCAATGATGGTGGAGTAGAACTGTTTCAGCAGCTCCTGTGGCAGGTTTAACTTCCTCAGCTGGCGGAGAAAGTACAACCTCTGCTGGGCCTTTTTTACGATGGAGTCAATGTGAATGTCCCACTTCAGGTCCTGAGAGATGGTGGTACCCAGGAACCTGAATGACTCCACTGCAGTCACAGGGCTGTTCATGATGGTGAGTGGGGGGAGTGCAGGGGGGTTTCTCCTGAAGTCCACGATCATCTCCACTGTTTTGAGGGTGTTAAGCTCCAGGTTGTTGAGACTGCACCAGACAGCCAGCTCTTTTACCTCCTGTCTGTAAGCAGACTCGTCACCGTCCTGAATGAGGCCGATGAGTGTGGTGTCATCTGCAAACTTCAGGAGCTTGACAGAGGGGTCCTTAGATGTGCAATCATTAGTGTACAGGGAGAAGAGCAGTGGGGAGAGAACGCAGCCCTGGGGAGCTCCGGTGCTGATTGTACGGGTGCTGGATGTGTATTTTCCCAGCCTCACTAGCTGCTGCCTGTCTGTCAGGAAGCTGTTGATCCACTGACAGATGGAGGTGGGCACGGAGAGCTGATTTAGTTTGGGCAGGAGGAGGTTTGGGATGATCGTGTTGAAGGCCGAGCTGAAGTCCACAAACAGGATCCTCACATAAGTCCCCGGTCTGTCTAGGTGTTGCAGAACATAATGCAGTCCAATGTTTACTGCATCGTCCACAGACCTGTTTGCTCTGTAGGCAAACTGAAGAGGATCCAGCAAGGGTCCAGTGATGTCCTTCAGGTGGGCCAGCACCAGTTTTTCAAATGACTTCATGACTACAGACGTTAGAGCCACAGGCCTGTAGTCATTTAGTCCTGTAATTTTGGGTTTCTTAGGGATGGGGATGATGGTGGAACGTTTGAGGCATGAAGGGACTTCGCACAGCTCCAGCGATCTGTTGAAGATCTGTGTGAAGATGGGGGCCAGCTGGTCAGCACAGGATTTCAGACAGGCTGGTGTAACACAATCTGGGCCTGGTGCTTTTTTCCTTTTCTGCTTCCGGAAGACCTGGCGCACCGCATCCTCGCTGATCTGAATTGCAGGTGTGGGGGAGAGGGGGGATGCAGGAGGTGAGAATGGTGAGAGTGCTTGATTGGAGAGGTGTTCAGGATGGGTTGCAGGAGCTGTTAATGGTGTGAACGGTAGTTTGGAGAGGCATTCAGGGCTGGTTGCAGGAGTTGTGAAGGGTGTGAATGTTTTTGTGGGGAGGCGTTCAGGGCAGGTGATGGGTGTTCTTTCAAACCTGCAGTAAAACTCGTTCAGATCGTCTGCCAGTCGTTGATTCTCTACGGTGCTGGGGGGTGGTGTCTTGTAATTGGTGATCTTCTTTAGACTTTTCCACACTGATGCGGAGTCGTTGGAAGTGAACTGAGTCCTTATTTTTTCAGAATAATTCCTCTTTGCCACTTTGATCTCCTTTTCCAATGTGTATTTAGCCTGTTTATACAAGACATTGTCCCCCTTCACGTAAGCATCTTCTTTGGCCTGACGGAGCTGTCTGAGTTTTGCAGTGAACCACAGTTTGTCATTATTGTAAATTAGTTGAGTCTTTGTAGGAATACACATATCCTCACAGAAACTGATATATGATGTTACGGTCTCTGTGAGTTCATCCAGATCGGTGGCAGCAGCTTCAAAAACACTCCAATCAGTGAGGTCAAAACAAGATTGTAAATCCTGCTCTGCTTCATTAGTCCATCTTTTTACAGTCCTTGATACAGGTTTAGCTGATTTTAGTTTCTGCCTGTAGGACGGTATAAGATGAACCAGAAGGTGATCAGAACGTCCCAAAGCTGCTCGTGGAACAGAGTGAAATGCATCCTTTATTGTGGTGTAACAGTGATCCAATATATTACTGTCTCTTGTGGGACATGTAACATGCTGTCTGTATTTTGGCAGTTCACGGGACAGATTGGCTTTATTAAAGTCCCCGAGAATGATTAAAACAGAGTCAGGGTGTTGTTGTTCTGTCTCTGTGATCTGATCAGCGAGTTTCTGTAAAGCTGAGCTCACATGCGCTTGTGGATGGATGTAAACACTGACCAGAATGAACGAGTGAAACTCCCGCGGCGAATAGAACGGCTTACAGTTAATGAAGAGTGTTTCGAGATTTGAGCAGCACGTCTTCTTTAACACAGTTACATCTGTACACCACCGTTCATTGATGTAAAAGCATGTCCCACCGCCGCGCGATTTCCCAGTGGATTCTGATTCACGATCCGCTCTAAACAGCTGAAATCCCGGCAGATGGAGCGCGCTGTCCGGTATGGTGTCATTCAGCCAGGTTTCCGTGAAACACAGAGCAGCAGAGTGTGTGAAATCCTTATTTGTCCGAGAGAGCAGAAGGAGTTTGTCCGTTTTGTTGGGTAGAGAGCGGAGATTTGCCAGATGGATGCTAGGCAACGGCGTTCGAAATCCGCGCTTCCTGAGTCTGACGAGCGCTCCCGCTCGCTTCCCCCGTCTGCGCGTCCTGAAGCGTTTGATCAGCGCCGCCGCTCCTCCGATAACAACGTTCACTAAAACATCTGAATAATTGAAATCCGGAAAAACATCTTGTGGTGCGTTCTGCCGAATGTTCAGCAGTTCTTCCCTGGTGAAACTGATGGCAGGAATATAACTAAAGACAGGACAAACTAACAAAAACACAAAAACATATGCGGAGCTCGTCACGAAGGCAGCCATCCTGTATCGGCGCCAGCGATTATGCATTTAAAGTTGTAATCCTACAAAGGACGCAGAAAACCAGTGTAACTTGGCCTCGGTCTTGGTTATGCCGGAGGCTTCTCCACTTTGACGTAAAACAAAAACCGCTCTGGCTCCACCTCTCCTGGCAGGATTGTCCTCTCGTCAGTGCTCTGCTCGTTGCTATGCGACAGAGCGCTAATCGGAAACACCAGGTGGAGGAATTAGGAAATCCTGCGAAGGCGGAGCATCCACGCACTTCGGAGGGCCCTTCGTGCATTTCGGAGACCGGTCTTCGAAGTACGTGGCCTTCGAGGTGCGTACACTCAGCTTTGGGACACAGCTCACGCTTCTCTCTTCCAAACAAACTGACTTCTATACTACTACCCTTTTAAATACAAGAGGTTCTAACGCTCATGCGCCCCTTGTGTAAAGACCATCGACTCTACCTGCGACTCCACCGGGCAGGGACACCAGCAGGGAATATAAGTATTGTTTTGATAAATCCCTTTTTCTTTCTCGTTTCATTTCTGTTTCAGTTGTTTTTTGTTTATAACCAAATCTTACTATGTATTTCCAGATCCCTACTATCACTACCACTCGCAAACCACACATCACACAATGTAGACAATCTTAACAATCTGCACACTTTGCCTATATCTGCTAATACACTACTTTCTTTTTCTATTGGTCTCTATTGGAATTGCCAGTCTGCTGTAAACAAAGCCGATTTCATTACTTCTATTATTAGTCATTCAAAGTTTAATCTCATGGCCCTAACAGAGACTTGGATCAAACCAGAGGACACTACTACACCTGCAGCACTCTCCAATAATTTCTCATTTTCCCACTTTCCCCGTTAGACTGGAAGAGGTGGAGGTACTGGCCTGCTCATCTCTAATGATTGGAAATGTAATTCTTTACCATCTTTGGGTATCAACAGCTCATTTGAATCTCATTCAGTTACTGTTACCTACCCTTTTAAAATACATTTTGTAGTTGTCTATCGACCCCTAGGACCACTGGGTAACTTTTTGGATGAATTAGATGTGTTGCTCTCAACTTTTTCTGAGGATGGTACTCCCCTAGTTATGCTTGGAGATTTCAACATCCATCTAGGTAAACCTCTGTTTGCTGAATTTCAAACTATGCTTGCCTCTTTTGATCTCAACAGAGTGTAAACTACTGCTACTCACAAATCAGGCAACCAACTGGACCTTATTTATATGCGACACTGCTCTACTGATCATGTTCTGGTTACTCCACTGCACAAGTTGGATCACTTCCTCCTCACTCTTAACCTCAACATGATCCCTGACACATCACTTACCCCTCCACATGTCATCTTTCAACGTAACCTACGCACACTTTCACCCTCCCGGCTATCTGCAATGGTTTCATCTTCACTTCCTTCCCCTAAACTGTTTGCATCTTTGGATGCTAACAGTGCTACTGATACTTTCTGCTCCACTCTTACATCTTGTTTAGACACTGTTTGCCCCTTATCTTCCAGGCCAGCCCGTAACACCCTTTCAACCCTAACTTTCAACCCACAACATCTAACTTCTGGGGTGCCTCAGGGTTCAGTTCTTGGACAACTTCTCTTCTCTGTCTACATGGCATCATTAGGTTCTGTCATTCAGAAACATGGCTTTTCATACCACTGCTATGCTGATGACTACCTCTCATTCCATCCTGATGATCCGACGGTAGCTATTCGCATCTCAGCTTGTCTAACAGACATTTCTTCCTGGATGATGGACCATCACCTTCAACTCAACCTTGCCAAGACAGAACTGCTTGTGATTCCAGCAAACCTATCGTTTCATCACAATTTCACCATCAAGTTAGGCACATCAGCCATAACTCCTTCAAAAACAGCTAGAAGCCTTGGAGTTATGATTGATGATCAGCTGACTTTCTTAGACCACATTGCTAAAACTGTCCGATCCTGCAGATTTGCTTTATTCAACATCAAGAAGATCAAGCCCTTTCTTTCGGAACATGCTGCACAAATCTTTGTTCAAGCTCTTGTTCTCTCCAGGCTGAAATATTGCAATGCTCTCTTGGTAGGTCCTCCAGCCAAATCGATCAAACCTTTATAATTAATTCAGAACGCGGCAGCAAGATACATTTTTAATGAGCCAAAAAGAATACACGTCACACCTCTGTTTATCAATTTGAACTGGCTTCGAATAGCTGCTCGCATAAAATTCAAGGCATTGATGTTCGCCTACAAAACCACCACTGGCTCTGCACCCATTTACCTAAATTTGTTACTTCAGACTTATGTGCCCCCTAGAAGCTTGCATTCTGCAAGTGAACGTCGCTTGATTGTGCCATCCCAAAGAAGCACAAAGTCACTTTTACGGACTTTTAAATTAAATGTTCTTTTCATTTATTATGCAATTGTATGTGTGTGTGTGTGTATGTATGTATGTGTAAAGATCTCTAACACTAGCTTTCTCTATTCCTTATTTATCCTATCTGTTTTCTTTTTATTTATTGTATTATTTAAAATCCCATGCTACGTGCACTGTGTTAACCTATCTGAGACTTGTAATAGCACTTATATATCATTGCTCTTTTTGTTGTTTTTGATTACTTCCACTGTCCTCATCTGTAAGCGCTTTGGATAAAAGCGTCTGCTGAATGAATAAATGTGAATGTAAATGTAAAATGAAAAAATGTTTTTTCTCATGGCAATAACTTCTTTGAAGAGAATTGGGGATATGCAGGCTCTGTCTACATCATCATGTTTAGACTTTGCCCAAGGGAGGGATTTTGCATCCTCATCCTGATTATCTGCCTAAGGTTCCGTTTTCGGCTGTACATTGGGTCATTCTTGAGGCCTTCTGCCCTCCACCGTTCACAACGCCAGAGCAGGAGAAATCTTATAGACTGTGTCCAGTCCGTGCTCTTCAGGCTTATGTCCACCGCACTAGCCAGTGGCATAAGTCGGAGCAGCCGTTTGTCTGTTATGGTGGTGGCAATAGAGAAACAGCTACCACAGCTTTGGCTTATGAGGCACGCGGTCATGCTTAGCCTATAGGTCTTAGAGCTCACTCCACAAGGGGGGTCGCTTCCTCTAGTGCTTTAGCAAGGGGTGCCCCCTTACAACAGGTTTGTGATGCGGCAGGTTGGTCCTCTCCGCACACATTCAAAAGATTTTATATTTTGGATGTTCATGCTACTCTGGGCTCTCATGTCCTTGAGTCAACATCACAAGCTTATGTCTGAGGCCTTCTTGTGGTTTGATAGCACACCTGCACAACCTTAGGGGTCCAGACATTTGCAAGCATGACGGCATGGGTATTCTCGTTCCCAATGCGCTAAGCAGCGCAGCATCAACTGAAGCGTTCGAAAGGGAACGTTCCTGGTTACTTAACTGTAACCTTGTTCCCTGAGAAAGCGGAACGAGATGCTGCGCTGAATTTCTGTAATGAATATCCCAGAACTGCTCTTCAGACAAAATGTCCTGTTGATGCACCTGTGGCGTATCTATTTATAGCCCGTGTTGCGGGCGCGCGCCCCAATGACATCATCAACTGAGGCTATATTACCACCGGGTCAATTCTATCGATGTGTTACACACATTATTCACAGCTGGTCACGAATAAGACATTTCCCAATGCGCCGAGCAGCGCAGCCTCTCATTCCACTTTCTCAGGGAACAAGGTTACAGTTAAGTAACCGTGAACATTCTTTTCAACCTTAATAATAATGATAATAATAACAATAAATGTTTTTTTGTAGAAAATCTGATTGTTAAAAGGATTTGTGAAGGATTGTGTGACTGGAGTAATGATGCAAAAAAATTAAGTTTCAAAGTCAGCTTTGATTGTTCCTAAGAAACTGTTTAACTGCACTCCCAATTGAATATTAAATAATGTTGTGGAATAATTAAATATATTCTAAATAAACCACAAAAAAAAGAATTTGTCCTCACATTCTTTCTTGTAACTTCTCCCTATCAGTGACACAGCTGACTGAAAGGCTCATTATGCAGGCCTTTGTCTTCTCAGGTGTAAATCACAATGATATTCATGATAGTTGAGCCTACTCGCATATGATTTTTACCATAAAAAAATGTCTTAGAAAATTTTAATCAATATATTGTGTTTTGTTTCACATAATTTAGAAAGAAAAATTTGTTCTCGAAAGTCCCGGGAACCAATGTTCTGCATGTGTTTTGTTTTTTAGGCCTTATTCAAGTGATTTAATATTTTTCGTTTTTCACTCACCACGCATAACATTTTTTTCTCAAAAGCACAATCATGTACATACATGCTGCTCACATATTATTATAGCCCAGTATGCGCTGATCACAGTGAGATTAGACTTTAGCCATTTAAAAAAGCACAAATGTCAGGGCATGAGAAAAACTTCTCCAGGCCCCCAAATTACCCTCCAGAGGGTTAAAAGACTTCAGTCTCTGTGCATTGAATTTAATACACAAGTTTCATAATTTGAGTTGAATTACTGAAATAAAATTAACTTTTCCAAAACATTCTAATTTATTGAGATACACCTGTACTTTCATCAATTATTAAGATTGGTCTCTCTGTTGACATATCTATGCGTCGAACTTTTAATAGTCTCTGCCTCTTTGTCACAGTTTCTGGTTTGTGTGTCACTGGGTGTCCACTAGAGGTCTCACTTCCCCATATCGTCACCCCACTTCAGTACTGCATTTTACTCAAGCCCTTATCTGGACTAATCACTGTTGTTGCACACAGATGTTCCCACTCACATTGTTTGCACCTGTCTATATATACCCGGTTTGTTTCTGTTATTGTGAGTCCTTGTTTAATGTCACCCTGTATTTCGTATTTCCTTGCCAATGTTTATGTTTCTTGTTTTTTGGACTGCTACCCTGATTTTTGTACCTTTGCCTGGCTGATTTTAGATTCTGGATAACTCCCTGTTTGTTTGTGCATTTCATTACACTCTTAAAAGCCTATTTATTACAGTTATGTCAATATGACAATGTTTTTGGTGAGTTCAAAATGTAATAAAAATGTGTCATAATGTAATAATTGTTTTTATATTATGAGCTCAAGATTTTATTACATTTTGAGTAAATTATTATATTCTGAACATTTTATTACAATAATAATCTAAAACTTATTAAATTATGTGCAGTATTTACATTGTGATCCCAAATTTGTCATGGTATTGGTAGCAACTCTTAAAGTAACTTTATTTGTTAGTTATTTGTTGGTTATGTCTTCACAGTATAACTGTGTTCCCACCATACCCTGTTTGAGATTTGGTTTTGGGAACTTCATATCCTAAACACAGAATATTGCTGTCAAATAACAGCCACATTTTCAGAGCAGATCATAAGTAGAGCATTCGTTGAGCTGCTGGATTGGCTGCAATGAGTTTGAGCCTGCATGAGATAAACAAGCAGAGTACATTACTAGAACATTCTTTGTAACGCTGGGAACTTTAACTGTAGATAACTGGTTTGTTTTGAAGTTTGGATCACTCCTCTTTGGAAAAGAAAGTGCATCAATACACTCATGTCACATTTCTATTCTTGTATTAGGTGCTTCTGGAATCAACTGTGACTGTTTTGCATTGTTGTTGCTGGTGTATTTATGGATTCAGCAGAAAGGGGTGTGGACGGCAGCAGCTTATTTGCCTTTAAAGTGACACTCTAACCGAATTGTTTAAATTATTCCAATAATACTTGAACATCATTTATTATTATATAGCCATTTTAGAACTAAATTTAATCCAACATTTTAAGTTTTAAGGAGAAAATATCAAACTGTGTAACATTAAAAAGGGTAACTGTTGTATGCTCATTTTTCACTAGACTACCATAAACCATTTATTATTACCAACATTTTCAGCCTATGGAGTATGTTCATTATATATTAAATGAACAATTTACGTATTATTGTTATATATTAATAATAAGTATATTATTGATAATGATTAATATTAAGTTTTAAGTGCAAACCTTTTATTGATAAGTTAGAAGTATTAGCAAACTACAAAGTATTTCTGAATGTAAAGTGAACATGTGAATCATTTAATAATGATTTTAAATATAGTTTGGTTCAAAGGAGCACAAACAACACACACCAATCAGACCTCAGATCTGGTTTGCTCAGTGCTGGTATATAGTGTCTTCTAGTGGCAGTGTTGAGTTTACAAAGACCTGAGAGAGAGACTAAAGGACTTTCCCTTTTACAACAAGAAACTCTGGCAGTTTCATTCTGTCTGAAAGACTTTCAGAAAGAGAACACCGCAGGAAATTCCACACAGTAATAATGACTTCAGGAAAAGGTCAGTTTATTTAAACATTTAAACAGTGAGAAGACATTTTTTCTTCTAAAATGATGTACTTGTCAAACTTAACTATAGGAAATATAAATGTTCTTGATCATATTCTTAATTCAATGTTGACAACATTTGAAAAAATATTTAATTAGATCCAGAATAAAAATAAACAACATATTAAGCAGTTAATATATTTTAGCAAACACAGAAAAACTATTATCGAATATTTTTTTTTTTTTTCCCACCAGTTGTAAGTTAACTAACACAATGCATGTATATGTACAGCATATTGAAGTAACTGCATATGTTCTTACTGTAAAAAAAAATATATAAGATAAATTAGTTTTCAGCTGTCTACGAGAAACCAGAACAAGCCAGATATGGCACCTAATTTTGGTAGATTGGGGATCTCCTCACGTACTAATGAAAGACGTTCGAGCCTACCTATAGTGTGCATATATTTCATGAAAAATCTTCTATTAAACATGCCTTTGCCTCACATCTGCATATGAAATAAACTTCAGTTCACAAAAGACATTACGTGAACCTACTGGGCTAAAGAGGGTACTCGCCAGGGCGGCAATTTTGTGTGTATTTGGTCACTTAACCCAGCGCCAGTCTATAGCACAGGCGACATAAGCAGTTACGCCTAGGGCGCAAAATGGCTGGTGGGTGCCACAGGAATGTTTTTTTTTTTTTTGGTCGGAAGTGAGCCCACTCTTGTGACCATCGTGCACTCCTACACCCATATATTAAGCAAAATAATTTCTGAAAAAATTAAAATAATTGTTTCTTTGCATAGAACGTGCTGTCTTTCTTAACACTGTATTGCACCTTCGCGTGAAGTGGAAAATTGATTCATGAGCAATCGATGCCAAATAATTCAGCACCCTGACTTTGGACAGCGCTCTTGTAACGTCGGACGTAAGAGGCAGCGTGCTAAGAAGCTTCCTAAGGGACACTTCGGGGAACACACTTAGGAACATAAAAAACTTTGCTAAGATATCTTTCGAGGTCTTCTTAGCGCGCTAAGAGTGAGTGTTATTGGGGAACTGGGCCTTGGCTTTTATCTTTGTTGGCTTCTATTCTTCTTAATTTGAACAAACAAGCTCTCCATACCACAACCTATGATTGATACATTATGTTTACATTTTCAATTGAGTGCTCAAAATATAAAGTTTTGTGCTAATATGTGATTTATACCTAGTACAGCTTTCGGATTCAAGGTAAAGCATATTACTGTCTTACTAAAAGTAGTTCTGATAATTCGCTGGGAACCCACTTTTTCCTAAGAATCTGTTGATTACTGTAATCTGAAGTATTTTTAACTACTTTATTAAATAATAAAGAATGCAGTGAAGCACACAGACTTTATAATCATTGTTAAACTGCTGTTTATTGTGCTGCAATGGCAGTTATAGGGTTAATGCGGGAGAGACGAGCGAGTGTTAGGCTGGTGCTCCTGTGATACAGCTGTTCTGCTTTCTGAAAAGTCTGTTGTTCTGAGGGGGCGCTAGCGAACACAACATGGAGTAGTTGTGTTTTTTTGCGCGCTTCAAATCCCTTATTATTCTTTAATTTCACTAATATTTTTTTCTGTTGAAATCTGCTCATTACCTTCACTTACGACCGCAGACAACATGACCAAGAGTAGCGTGTAACACGTGCAAAGTCTGATGTGTCACACTGGCATAGGCTTCAATATGGTTAGATATGGGCCAACTGATCAGAAGGTAAGGTGCGGCTACTGGAGAGAGGAGAGCAACACAGCAGGTAGGTGAAAACCAAGAGTTTTGTTTACTGGTTGGAATCTTGCATTCACTTAAAATTGTCTGGAGTATATAAATCTCAATATTGTAATTTCACAACACTCAATGTATGACAATACATTTAATCAATTCTCCTTTGGTTTAAATTTAGGAAGTTGGACTCATCAACTCAAACAGATCAACCCAATTGAGAACAATTATACATATACTTTGTATGAAAATGAAATAAAATAAACTGTCTGTTTATAACCCAATAAAATAAAATAAAACAAAACAATGGTTTCAGGACAAAATATTACAACTCAATAATTCAGATTTACTCTTTCCCTTCAGAATGTAACAGTATTTTCAGTCAAGGGGATCAAATAGTTAAGATACACTGGATATGATTCAGTTAATGTCAGTTCACAATCAGATGACTCAAATCAAAAGACTGGTTGACTCTTTAGAATCGTTCAGTTCAGAATCGAATGACTCCAATAAAAAGACTTGTTGACTCTTTAGAATCGTTCGAAATGTCTCTCCATTCAATGTTCAAGGGAAAAAAAGTGCAAAAACTAAATCTCAGTCCTGTTTGTCCAAAAACAAAAAGGAAAAGAATTCTCATACCAGTTCAGATGAATTCAAGATCAAGTTCAACAAGCAAATTGTCTCTGTGGGTGGCTCGCCATTTACATACGCTCATATGCGTCTCACGTGTCCAGGAAGGTGATCAGTTTCTCAGAAAAACACATGAAAGGAAAGGAAAAAAAACCAACCCAGCCTTGCAAAACACAAGGCAGAACAATAATTAATCTTCAATTTGAACACTTTCATCAACAAACATCATGTATACACTTCAACAACATATTAACTCGATATCCTGATACTTATACAGAACATTGTAACTCTTCATTGACTCGTTTGCATTTTCACATGTGATTAGCTTTAGCCCAACATGCAAATTAGCACTAGCTCACACACTATGCATAAGCAGCCTATTTGAACGCTAATATCACATTACTGATTTGCCGTTGAGACTTCAAGTTTTCTTGTAGAGCGTCGAATCAGTATATATATTAAAAAAAAAACTCACCAAGGCAAGAATTTCACAGAAGAGAATTAAGATAATTTGCGATGTTTTGGTGCTCCGTGTGTGTGCATTTGGCCTTTATTAGCGGCCTCACTCTCTTCTCACTTCGGTGTCAGCTCTTCAAAGTTCGCTCAGAGATGTAATCTTTTGATTGCATTCAAGTTTTCTCTATCAATAACGATCTTTTACGCAGAGTATCTAGGAATCACTCGGTGCACATGCTTCGTCTGACTCGCTCTCTCTCGATGTCTCTTAGAGTGGCAGTGTCACCTGTGCCATCTCGGTGCGCTGCTACCATTGGCTCGTTGGAGTGTCAATCAATGCAGCGCAATCAATGATAGGACGAAACACTCTCTCTTCTGAAACACTCGCTTTTCTCTCTTATTCTCTTTTTTTTGATTTTCCCATATTTTTAACATATCTTTTAACTCTTGTAGCCTGTATCACCCGGGTAACACTCTCCCCGCTTTGAGAGCTGCACTGAGCCCCAGCAGTAATGACTGCACAACCAGAGAAAGGGGATTACCCAACGTGGAGTACTGTAACCTTATTGGTGGTTCACAATGCCTTTGTGAGCATCTAGGAACATCTGCCAGACTCTGGCCTATCTCCATTAAGCTGTCTCGGGGACACCTCAAATTAACAGATTCATCCTGTGTAACGCCATCATTCCTTCCATCTTCTCCATTGAGAGTCCCAGATGGGGGTTTATCAGACTCCTGGTCTTGCTGTCCACTCTGCACAGGCATGTCACTCAAGACATCAGATCTAGTAGAGTCTGTCAACTGCAATCTCCTTTTCTCAGGTTCATTACCCAGACATCCATCTTCATCATCAGGTAAGTTTCCTTGTGACTCTGCTGAGGTAGAAAGCTTGAGGTCTGTACTAATTCCAGTTCTCATTTCAGGAGAAACTTCTGATGTAACCCCAGTTTTTGACTGATCCTCAGGTCTATGGTTGGAAAGAATTCTGCTCTCAATGCTTGGTAAGTACTGAGGCGTGTAACCTGCAAAGTCATCTTCAGATTCAGAATTCTGGAATTCGTTTTCAGACTCTCCTGATTCAGGGTTTGCTCGAGTTCTGCGCTTGTAGGGTTTCTTCTGTCTTACTGACTCAGTTCTGTCTTCCTCTTGCAGAAATCCACAGGGTAGCAAATCGCGATGGAGTGTGCGGAGCGGCCCATCCTTGCCCTCAGGTCTAACAGTATAGACTGGTAAGTCGCCAGCTTTCTTGATCACAACATAAACTTCTTTCTCCCACTTATCTGCCAATTTATGTTTTCCCCTCAGCTTAACGTTCCTTACCAGGACACGATCTCCGACTTCAAGGGATGAAATGACCACTCGCTCGTCAAACCTCATCTTATTACGTCCTGCCACTTTTGAAGCGTTCTCACTTGCTACCCTGTAGCTCTCCTGCAGGCGATCCCTCAAATTCCTGACATAACTTGAGTGAGATTGCAATGACTTGTCAGCAGATAAACCAAAGGCCAGATCGATCCCAAACATCAGCTCGTAAGGTGAGAATCCTGTCGAGTCATTACGAGTGCAATTATATGCGTGGGCTAACGGTTTCACAAAGTCCTTCCAGCAGGTCTTTCCTTTGTCATCCAGGGTCCCTAGCATCTTAAGCAGCGTCCTATTAAAGCGCTCCACAGGGTTGCTACGGGGATGGTAAGGTGTCGTTCTCACTTTACGGATTCCTGCAATGCTACACAGTTCCTTGATCAGCTTCGACTCGAAGTCGGGCCCCTGATCACTGTGGAGTTTCTCAGGAAACCCGTAATGGACAAGGAATATACCCCGCAAGCATTTTGCAACAGTTTCAGCCTTCTGGTTTCTGTTGGGTATTGCTACAGCATACCTGGTGAAATGATCTGTGATTACTAGGATATCCTTCGTATTACTCCGATCAGGTTCAAGTGACAGAAAGTCCATGCAGACTAGCTCGAGGGGTCTGCTTGTGATTATGTTCACCAGGGGTGCTGCTCGCTCAGGAGGGGTCTTTCGCTTCACACAGCGCTCACAGGTCTTTATTTCTCCTCCACTGCCATCGCCATCTTTGGCCAGTAAAACCGGGACCTAGCCAGGTTCAAGGTCCTCTCGATTCCGAGATGGCCCATGTCGTTGTGCAGGGCTCGTAATGCCTTTTCCCGGAGGTCGACAGGTAACACCAACTGATGCAGCTCACCTCCCCGATCTTGCCTCCTCCTAAATAAAACTCCATTCTTGAACTCCAATCTGTTCCACTATCTTAGCCATAAGGCTACCTCTACAGGCTCTACTTTGCCATCTGGTTTCCTCCCAGACTCAAGATATTTAATAACTTCTTTGAGTTCTGGATCAGCTCTTTGGCATTCCTTCAGCCACTCTTCAGACATTCGGGGAAGAACCGGAAGACCATGAGCATCCTCTTGCTGAAATTCCTGAGGTACCGCACGAGTACTGAGGGACAGTGATTCAAACACCGCAGGTTGGAAACATGACAGGTCAGAAACATCACAGCGCTGATATGCTTGGTGTCTTTAACAGAGGGCTTTCACTGCTGCTGGCAGGATTGTTGGCTGTTCAGACTCTGCCAAATGATGAAGAGTAAATTGCTTGATTCTTTCACACTCCTTTTGGGAGACAAAGTCATCCACAGGCCTTTCATGAGGACGTCTTGAGAGACCATCTGCATCTAGATTCCGATTGCCTGCACGATATTGGATCTTGAAATTAAATGTCGACAGGCTGGACAGCCACCTATAGCCGGTCGCATCAAGCTTTGCAGATGTTAAGATATAAGTGAGTGGATTGCTGTCTGTTATTACAGTGAACTCTCCTCCATACAGATAGTCACTGAATTTTGATGTGACCGCCCACTTAACCGCGAGAAACTCCAATTTGTGTGCGGGATATTTTGTTTAGCTTTTGGTTAGTCCTCTACTCGCGAAAGCAATTACTCTCATTCGGCCCTCCTGCTCCTGATAAAGGGCAGCTCCAAGTCCAGTGGTACTCGCATCCATTGTCAACACATAGGGAAGGCTAGGATCAGCAAATCCAAGGACTGGAGCTGAAGTCAGCTTTTCAATGATGATGTCGAATGACCGCTGGCATTCCTGGGTCCACCTGTCCCCCAACTGCTCTTTAGAATCCCAGTACTGTATACTCTTCTTTTGATCTCGTCTCTGATTTTTCTGCAGAGGGGGATATCCAATTGTAAGGTCATTAAGTGTCTTGTTATATTAGAGAAGTCTTGGACGAACCTCCTGTAGTAGCCCGCAAATCCGAGAAAGGATTTGAGCTCTTTGAGGTTTCTGGGCCTTGGCCAGGTCTTGAGGGCTTCAATCTTGGCTGGATCTGTCTCGACTCAATTCTGAGATACTATATGGCCTAGGTATCATACCAATGTTTGGAAGAATTCGCATTTAGTAGGGGAAAGTTTTAGTCCATACTCCATCTCAATCTGATAGAAACCTGACTTTAAGTCAAGGACTGAAACCCATTTGGAGCCAGACAGAACTGAGAAGGGTTCTTCCAAATTTGGCAGAGCATACGCATCTTTTATAGTCTGTGAATTCAACGTCATAAAATCAATGCAGAGACGTACATCATTGTTCTGCTTTACCACTACTATTGGAGAGGCAAAGGGAGACTCCGATTCTCTGATGACACCTGCGTTGAGAAGTTCTTTGAGATGCCTTCTTACTGCATCGACATCTTGGGGATGAATAGGCCTGACCCTCTGCTTGAAGGGGGCATGTTGTCCGTGAGATTGATGTGGTGTTTTACCTTGTCAGTGTGGCCTCAATCTAAATCATGTAGTGCGAATACATCTGGCATGGAGTTCACTAAATCAGTTATTCTTTCCTTCCATTCACTTGATAATAGAGAATCACCAAAGTCAGGGACAATCTTAGCTTGTGCAGGACTTGCATCTTTGCACACAGAAGTACTCACGGGGTTTCTTCCCTTAAACACACTTTGGACAGTGTGCATTTCAGCCAACACAGCTCTAGGAGGTATTGTTATATCTACTTGGGTCTCGTTCTTAAGGACTACCGGTATCTGGACATTGAGCTTCGCAGGTAGGGAATGCAAACAACTAGCTACTAGCAGTCCACCAGACAAAGAGGGTGATGCTGATGGCTCCACTGTCACTAAAGTTTCTGACAGTGGCCCAGTGATGTTGACACATCCGTTTAGAACCACTGTGCTTCCAGCTTTTACTACTTCAGGCACACCTTCCTTCACTTTTACTTGGCCCAAGACACTCGCACCAGCTTGTTGTCGTCTTGCTTCTAGGACTCTTATAATTATTAAGTCTTATTAATATGAATTAACCCAGGGCATATTCACTTGTGCATGATCAGCATACAGGACATCCAAAGTGTTTGTGCCAATGAGGATTTGAGGTGTATATGTTAGATCTGGGACTACTAGGGCCAACGTTGGAACTTCAGCTTCAATTTCTTGGAACTCATGAGGAAACTTCAGAGTTAAATCAACATATCCCAGGTAAGGAAAAGCCTGTCCATTTGCTCCTTCAACTTCTAACAGGTGGTTCAACGGTTGCATGGGATGCTGCGATAAGTGACTTTTGTAGAAAGATGGGAATTGTTGTTACCTGAGATCCTGTGTCCAACAAGCAGTTCACTTCCTTCCCTTCGACTTTGACTCGTGCAGTGCATTTCATTCCTACCAGTCCAGCTGGTAACTTCAATGAGTTTCTGATGTCAGCTTGCTTGTGAAACATTCGTCGATGCTTAGGGCGTTGTCTGGTTTTCTCAGTCCCTGTCAGCCCTGCGACAGAAACTGCTCTTAATTTAAAGACTCCGTGGTGAATCCATGTTGGATATCCCACTCAGCCTGCCTTTCTCTCAGCTTCCTTTTCTTTTCTTCAACTCTAGAAAGATTTGGGGGATTTTCACAGCTGATGGCTAGATGACCGTCATCTCCACAGCGGAAACAATACCATTGCCGAGGCCGATTGGTTCTCATCTCAGTGTGCTTTGGTTTCCCATTTCCATCTCTGCTTGTTTCCCTGGCACCAGGTTTACTCAGGTTCTCTCCCTGACTAAGGAATCTTTCAGACTGGGTTCTCTGCGCCCCAGAAGCAGTGATTTGAACTTTAAGCTCTGCAATCTGTTCTTTTAGTTCCTGAAGATCACTCATCCCTGCTTGCTCTCTAACTTCCTGATGAGTAGCTGTTTTAATGGCTGCAACTTGGCTTTGGAGAGCTGCAATCTCTTTCTTCAGAAGGCCTACTTCAGCCATTTCAGGGAGTTGCACTTTACTCTTCTGCTTAGAGGCTTTCGGCTTGGGAGCAGCAAGAGCTGGGGAATCAGTGTCTTCTTCCGATGTGCTGCAATAAGCAGACTGTTGGTGTGCTGCTGTACGCAGTTTAAGGGGAACTGATGGGTGCTTACTCATACCCAGATGCTTCCTCATTCTCTCCTCTTTTGATGTTTGCTTATCTTCCGCTTTACGAATGAGTATGTCTAATTCAGCAAAAGGAGGTGGATCTGCTTTTCTCTTTTCAAGATGCAGATCAGCTATTAGGGCATTGTCCCAGCAGCCACGACAGAACTGCCTCAACAGACAATGGTCTCGTTCACTCTCTGCAACTCCGCTCCGTCTGATGGCAGCACTCAGAATTACATGCAATCTGTGGAGGTAAGCGGACGACCTTTCTCCAGGATTCTGCAGGGTACTTATAAACTTGGCTAATAATTTGTCTCCATCCTCCACCGACCCATAGACGGACTCCAGCAGTCTAAGACACTCTGACGATGGAGCATTCGGGTTCACATGCTTGATTATCTCTGAAGCAGGTGGTAACAAGCAGTACAGAATTTTCCATGTCTTGTGCGACTCAAGAATGGATGGATCATTCAGTAAGTAGTCAACACTTGCCCTCCATGTGTCGAAGTCAGGCTCGTTGTTTCGGACAAGGGCTCCTCCCAGAGAAAGCTTTCAGGCAGAATGAAGCACTATGTGGGGACACGGGATCACTCGTCCTCATAATGTGTTCCATCACTATTCTATACACTATTCACTGATATTGTCTCAGCAGAGTTGGTATCTGCATCATTCGAAAAGTGAGGCGACGCAGCGCCTACTTTCACCTTGACTGGGTTTTCAGGCTCTATTCTCAGTTCAGAGGGTAGCTTGAATCCTTCCAACCACAAAGGAGGGCTAGTCGCACTTGACAGGGGGCTTGTCTCTGGGGGACCTTGCTTTTGCCCAGGTCCTACTCTAGGTGATGCATCAGCTTGAGTTTTCGTTCCACTAACCTTCATCAATGCTCTTTGGAGAACATCTTGTAGGGTTTCACCATTGGCGCTCGCTATTGCTTGTAGTTTCTCCAAGCACTCAGCGGTGGCGCTATTAGTGGCGGGGGTATAAACTGTACTCAGAGCGCGCACATGGAACACAATGTCTGCATCAGAAGGGCTCACTAAGGTCAGTGGCAGCTGGGGCTCAAGATCACAAATGGCTGAACTGTGCGTGAACTCCACTACTGCATTACGATGAAACTCAGATTGTGGATCATCAATCAGTAGATTACGTTGTATGGAGCCATATTTTAAGAGGCACGATTCTAGCGTTTGATCTGATTCCGTCAGTGTTATGCCACTAACGATTACTGCATTTCGCACATTAACGCCTCCACAACACGTTCCACAACATCCATTTCTGTCAGATTCACTGTACGTACTTATATTGATGGTTATTCACCTCAGTCGCTGCAGCGTCCTCTCTCCTGGCTGGCTCGCCAAATTGTTCTGAATTGCAGTTTGTCTGGAGTATATAAATCTCAATATTGTAATTTCACAACATTCAATGTATGACAATACATATAATCAATTCTCCTTTGGTTTAAATTTAGGAAGTTGGACTCATCAACTCAAACAGATCAACCCAATTGAGAACAATTATACATATACTTTGTATGAAAATGAAATAAAATGTCTGTTTGTTTATAACCCAATAAAATAAAAAATAAAAAATGGTTTCAGGACAAAATATTACAACTCAATAATTCAGATTTACTCTTTACCTTCAGAATGTAACAGTATTTTCAGTCAAGGGGATCAAATAGTTACACTGGATTTGATTCAGTTAATGTCAGTTCACAATCAGATGACTCAGATCAAAAAACTGGTTGACTCTTTAGAATCGTTCAGTTCAGAATCGAATGACTCCAATCAAAAGACTTGTTGACTCTTTAGAATCGTTCGAAATGTCTCTCCATTCAATGTTCAAGGGAAAAAAAGTGCAAAAACTAAATCTCAGTCCTGTTTGTCCAAAAACAAAAAGGAAAAGAATTCTCATACCAGTTCAGATGAATTCAAGATCAAGTTCAACAAGCAAATTGTCTCTGTGGGTGGCTCGCCATTTACATACGCTCATATGCGTCTCACGTGTCCAGGAAGGTGATCAGTTCCTCAGAAAAACACATGAAAGGAAAGAAAAAAAACACAAGGCAGAACAATAATTAATCTTCAATTTGAACACTTTCATCAACAAACATCATGTATACACTTCAACAACATATTAACTCGATATCCTGACACTTATACAGAACATTGTAACTCTTCATTGACTCGTTTGCATTTTCACATGTGATTAGCTTTAGCCCAACATGCAAATTAGCACTAGCTCACACACTATGCTTAAGCAGCCTATTTGAACCCTAATATCACTTTACTTATTTGCTGTTGAGACTTCAAGTTTTCTTGTAGAGCGTCAAATCAATATATATATAAAAAAAACAACTCACCAAGGCAAGAATTTCACAGAAGAGAATTAAGATAATTTGTGATGCTTTAATGCTCCGTGTGTGTGTGCATTTGGCCTTTATTAGCAGCCTCATTCTCTTCTCACTTCGGTGTCAGCTCTTCAAAGTTCGCTCAGAGATGTAATCTTTTGATTGCATTCAAGTTTTCTCTATCAATAACGATCTTTTACGCGGATGATCTAGGAATCACTCGGTGCACATGCTTCGTCTGACTCACTCGCTCTCTCTCGATGTCTCTTAGAGTGGCAGTGTCACCTGTGCCATCTCGGTGCGCTGCTACCATTGGCTCGTTGGAGTGTCAATCAATGCAGTGTGATCAATGAAAGGACGAAACACTCTCTCTTCTGAAACACTCGCTTTTCTCTCTTATTCTCGTTTTTTTTTTTTTTCATATTTTTAACATATCTTTTAACTCTTGTAGCCTGTATCACCCGGGTAACACAAGCCAAAATCCAAAAAAGGAGACAGATTAGTGGAGGACGCAGGTGAACAAGGTGCCTGTCAGTCAGCCCAGGCCATTGCTAACTCCACGGATCTGGTCAATCTCGCTGACATTATGGAGGCTATCAAATCGATGAACGGCTCTATGAATGAAAAATTCGACTCACTGGAATCTACGCTGTCTAAGACGCTGGTCTCTCTATCAGAAGTTCCTTCACAAATAATGGATCTCGAAAAGGCTAGTCTGGATTATGAGGGCCGAATCTCTGAACTCGAGGCATACTGCCATGACTGGTTTGAAACATGTACTCATCTCAGACATCCTAATTAGATGACCTTGGAGGGCGTTCACGCCAGCAAAATATTAAGAACATTGGTCTACCTGAAAAGGTTGAGGAGGGTTGCCCAACTCAGTTTGTAGCCGACTTTCTCGTGAAAATCCTTGGCGCCAGTAATTTCGCAAAACCTCTGAAGATTGACCGTGCCCATCGCACGGGCCCGATTGGAAATGCACATTCACGTCCTCAGACCATGGTGGCCAGATTGCATCACTATCCGGATAAGGAGACGATTCTGCGTCTTGCACGGCTGTCGTTGCCTCTGATGTACAATGGAGCGCGCATACTAATCTTCCCAGACTTCACCTCCGAGGTTCTGAAGCAGTGTCAGGCTTCAACGCTGTGAGGAAAAGTTTCAAGGAGGCCAATGTTCGACATGGGTTGCTCTTCCTGCTCGACTCATCGTGACTCACAACTCATCCAAACATGTGTTTGACTCTGCTGAAATGGCTCAAGCCTTTGCTGACTCTATCACTGGTGAGGTCAGGGTGGTGCAGCCTTCATAACAATGTTGTATAATTAGTCAGTAGAGCTGCATGCTTGTTGATTTTCTTTTCTTTATTCAGGTAAGAGCACAAAAGTGTGACAGTACTTTTTTAGTGTTTATTTCTCTGATGTCCAATTTTTCTTTCTGTTATTGTTGTAATGTTTAATGGGATTTGAGGTTTATTTGTTTATTTGTTTATTTATTTGCGTCCCCATTAGCTTCCACAATGTGGTTGCTAGTCTTCCTGGGGCCCATAAATGTGCTGAAACGTATTTACAATTAAAAATACACAAATATAACATACATATAACTTACATATAACATAACCACATGTATACATTTATCCACATATACACATTCACACACATACAACATTTGAAAATGTCAGTACCTATATAACAGTCACAAATTAACTGGTGCAATGCTTTTAATAATAATCTGTTTTAGAGTCTTCTTAAGATTACATATGCTGGATATATGCCTTGTTCTTAAGTCCAATTTATTCCAAGCAGATGACGATCTAACTAAAACTGTTCTTGTCATACAATTGGACCTTGCGGATGGAACCACTAACACACCTGAGCTCACCTGACGCGTAACATGTGCGTGACAATTCCCACTAAAAATCAATTTATCTACAAAAGATTTTGGATTGCTTTTAAATAGAGCATTGTGCATATAACAGAGAAGACTTATATTAAGTTTGTCCTCCACCTTTAGCCAGCCCAAACAGGTATGCATTTTATCCACACTGGAGCGAAAAGAGCAACCAAGGGCTACTCTTGCGGCTCTGTTCTGAATAATTTGTAATTTTTTCAGATGTCTCTGTGCAGCACTGGACCAAATTACTGGGCAGTACCCCAGATGTGACAGAACTAAAGATTGGACAACTGTTTTCATAACTAAATGGTGGACAATATACTGAACATCTCCGGGAAAAAGCAATGCCTTTGGCCATTTTAGACACAATGTGGTCAATCTGATCAGCCCAAGAGAGCTGACTATCCAGCTTCACACCCAAGAGTTTAGTCTGACTCACCTGCTCTACCACAGATGTATCAATAATTAGATTGAAGTTGCAAGGCTTGCCAAGCATACGTTTAGTACCAAAGACTATACATTTAGTTTTAGATATATTGAGAGCTAGTTTATTAAGTTTCACCCAATTTGTAATGGCATTAAGTTCATTCTGAAAGGTACAACTTATATCAGTTATTGTAGGTGATGCATAAAACATTGTAGCATCATCTGCATACAGTACAACATCTGCTCTTGAAACAGCATGTGGCAAATCATTGACAAACACAGAAGACAACAATGGACCCAAACAGCTGCCCTGAGGAATACCACGTGACAACTGTTTACAATCAGAAAAGCTCCCATTGAAAAATACTCGCTGAGGTGTAGTTTAACCTCAGTTATTAGCCTACTCTTTTTCGTTTTCTTTTTTGCAACGCTGCTACTCTTTGTGTTGCCTTTCGGCTCTATAGTTAATATGGGTTTGTTAAACTGCTTGGTTAGCAGAAGCGGTTGGGACGGGGTGGGGGGTTGTACTCTGTGTTTACGGTTGTTTGTCTATGTTCACCCTTCATTTCATCTATGCTATTAAATTTTTTCAGTTGAATTAATATTGTTTGCTCTTAAATGGCATCTAGTATGATTTCATCACAGGGAGGTGATATTACACTAGCCAGCTGGAATGTGCGCGGCTTGAATAGTCAGGTGAAGCGAGCTAAAGTGTTTTCATATTTACGTTCCATTTCGGCTGACGTAATTTTTTTTACAAGAGACGCACATTAAAAATTTGACCCTGTTCTGGACAAATTTCCTGTCCGTTCAGATTCTTCTCTCAATTCTACCTCAGTCATTAAACATCTTTCCGAGTCACTGGATATTGTTAATATCTGGAGGGTTCAACATCCCGGCCGATAAGGAGTACTCAGTCTTTTCCAATGTTCACAAGTCATATTCAAGAATAGATTTTTTTTTTTTTATAGACTCTAAATTATTATCGAATTTCTCTTCATACATGTATCATAATATACTGATCTCTGATCATTCTGCTGTTACGGTATCTTTAGATTTAGGCTGGGCAAAGCCAAGTTATAACTGGAGATTTATTTCTTGCCTCCTTTCTGATGAAAAATGTTGTCATCATATTTTGGATTCTTTGACAGAGTTTATAGACATCAATGATAAAGGAGATGTTTCTGATTCAGTGTTATGGGAAACTTTTAAAGTTGTGATGAAGGGGAGTCAGCAGTAAAGAAACACAGACAGAAACGCTTGGTAGAGATAGATGCTCGTCTTGCCCAGTTGGAAAAATTATATAGGGACACCACTGACTCCTGTGTTCTAAATGACATTAGGTCACTTAAATTTGAATATAATAAGATCATGTCACTGAGTGACTGTGACGGGGCGGAACCAAAAATGAGGAAGATTAGTTCCGCCCGGACCATATAAACACCGCCGCTTCCGGGAACGCTGGCAAATCGGCGTGTTATTGGGAACAGGTGTCTTGAGCGTGGCGATCACTGATTGGGCAATTCAGGGAAGAGGAGACACATAAATAGGGCATCAGAAACACAGGAAGTGTTGGTGATTCCCAATAGTTATTGTGGGAGAGAGAGAGAGAGAGAGAGAGAGAGAGAGAGAGAGAGAGAGAGAGAGAGAGAGAGAGAGAGAGAGAGAGAGAGAGAGAGAGAGAGAGAGAGAGAGAGAGAGAGAGAGAGACACACACACACACACACACACACACACACAGGGCTGAGTATACGAATATCTTTATTGGAGCATTGTGTTCAGATGCATTGTGTGAGGTGAAGTTAACACACATTGAAGATCTGCTAGGATTGCAGGAAGGAGATTGTGCTGCCAGTTGTGTCGAATGTCGGTTATCTGGAAGAGAAGTGGAAAGATCCAGTGTTAATGAAAGTCTGAGTACACTGAAATATTCATCGATTCAACAGTTATTTTGCAAGTGTGGAATATCCATATACCTCCTGTGAGTTGTGACCAGTGTGAGCGGCCCCACCGTAATAGGATTGGTGGGTGAGCCGGAACCTGCGAAAAAGGAGTCTGGTGCCTTGTAGTGGCTGTGACGTTTCCTCTGGCCGTCTGCTGCATCGTTGCCCCCAACGTCCAGGAACTAATCCCCAGTCCTATGTGGTTTTGACCCTAATTCACTGTGAGTGTGTGGAGTGCAGTGGGTGAGTCCTTTCTTTGCTGTGTGTACACTTGAAGTCTGCAGTGTCGTTGTCAGGATCCTGCCCTGAGAGCCCTGTCCATCTTGTCTCTGTTCCATGTTTCTCTGTTTGTTTTGTCTAAGCACATGGTTCTGTCTTTGTTCGTGTCTGCCACGTGCTCCCCTTGTCCCACCTCCTTGTTACCCCTGGTCACGCCCCCTTGTTTAGCCCTTGTCTGCTTGATTGTTTTCACCTGATCCTCATGTGTACTTTCCTATATATTGGGGTTTCTTTCCTTGTGTCGCTGCTGGTTCGTTTTTTGTGTTTACCCGTCTCTTGGCCTAGAATTTATCCCTTTGAGTGTGATAATTATTTTGATCTCTTATCTAGTTGTTTATATCCTTTTTGGTCTTTAGCTTTGTCTAGTTTAAAAGAAAGGGAAATATTGTGTATTCTAATCTAGTTTTGTTTCTCATTCGATTTAAATTCATTTATTCTTGCTTAAGTGATTCCAGTTTTGGATTGAGTCTTGTTCTTACTCTTGGTTTATAGCTTTGGTTTTCTTTTGCTTTGTTCTAATTTTGTCTTCAATTGTCTGTGTCGTTTTGAGTCTTGTTTTTGTGTATTGTCCTGTCTTGGCCCCACTCAGATTTCCTGACCACTGAACCCCACTGCCTGGAAGCAGCTCACCTCTCTCACGTGTCAAGTCTCTGGTCTTGTGAGTCTCTACCTGGCGACTAGTCTGGTGACATTGCAGTTTCTCTTGAAGCTACGAGTTTCCTGTGTCTACCTGGCCCTTCCTCTGGAGCTGCCTACTCTGTGCTTGGGCCCGTGGTCATCTTGGACCGTCTCAGTGGTCATCCCTCCTGCCCGTATTGTTGTCTGCCCAGCCCGTCTGTTTGAACTGTTTCACTGCAAATTCCCCAGCTGTTCCAGTCTTCGTCTTGTTAATAAAATACCCTTGTCTGCTCATTTTGCATTTGGGTCCCATTTCTTGCAGATCCCTGATAGTCGTGCTGTGTCATGTTGTCAGTAATCACCCTCTAGGCTGGGAGAGAAAACCCTGTGGAGAAGAACATGCACCGGAGTTGTGAGACGACCGTCTTTTATATACATGCCCGCTCGTGGTTTTGGACTCCTACTCCGCCGAGTGGTGACATGTCAACAATAGCAAGTAAGGAACCGTGTGCATATTGTGGGGGACGACGACTGAGAGAAGTGTTGGCTGCTATACGAACATCCAGCTGTGTAGCCCTTGTGTATGAATACCTGTTTGTGGAGTGCTTTCAGAGGTTCGCCCCTGTCTAGATCTCTGGTCCGTTGTCTGGAAGAGAGGCGAGGGAAGCGTTCGAGTCATTCCTGAGGTACATACCCGGTGGCACAAACCTACCTGAAGTCACCCAGCGTGGTGGCACCAGCTGAGGCCGTGGAAGGCCCAACGTGCAGCAACTTCAATCTGTACTCCTATCCACTCTTGGTCAAATTCGAGAGGTGGTGCGTCCTTCTCCATATATTCACTGAAGCTAAGTAAATTTGTGAAAGAACTCTGTCTGTCTGTTACCAGTCCTACAGGTCTGAGCTTGAGGCTCTGAGTCGTAGTGGGAGAGTTTCCACGGTTGGAGGTGACCGTGTTGAGTGTTGGTCTGGGAAGTCTGCCCCGGTGAGGAAGACCACAGTTGTCGTGACACATACACCCTCTCTAGACCCCCGAGCTGAAAAGGGCTAAAGCCTGACGTCCACCTCTTAGAGGGTCTGTGAGTTGTATCCATTCAGTATTGTCATTGTATACCCACCTGCATGCCCAGAGCACCTGTACATCCAAAGTAAAGACCCAGTTGTCCTTCTGCATACTTACCTGTACGCCCCGAGTGAAATACCAGTGCATCGCCCTTGCATACTCGCCTGCAAACTCCATCCGTAGGGTTTACCTGGACGAAAATCGGAGTTAAGGATTGTGTATCTTTCTTGCATACTTGCCTATACACCGAGGGTCAAGACCCCAATATATTCACCTGCATAACTTAGCTGTGGACCTTTTAGGCATTTCCAACCGCGGACCCAGAATCTCATGGCGAATGGCGTCAGGTCGCACCCCACCCAATTCATCAAAATTACTTACCTTCTTTGCTCTGCGTGCAGGGACTGGAAGGGCCCCACCAACGGTTCTCCTGCAGGAGAAACACAAAGGCACTACTGAGAAAAACCCTGTTGAGTCACGTGAAGGAAAGGACACAGATTACTGACAGGCTTACCTGAGAGTCCCCGTGACAGAGTCAGAAGCTACTCGGACCTATACTCTCTGGCCCCGAGAGTGGATTTTAGATTCCCTTTTCCCTTCCCTTCACACCTTTTAGATAATTTAAATAAAGTTTGTTTTAATTATACCCACTCTCTCTCATGTGTCTGGTCATTGGGGTGTTCTTGGGACCTCCTCGAGGTGGAAACTAGGGAGGGGCGAGACTCACGACATCTGTGGTCCGCTCCGACCTGTGACAATCATGTCAGACCAGGTAAATAAGATGTTATTAAATTAAGCAGAAACATTTTGAGATTGGGGATAAACCAGATATATTATCTCGTCAGTTGAGGGGTTCTTATGCCAGTAGATCAATTCATAGCTGACAAGGATGATAAAATATTGACTAATCCAAAGGATATCAATTAATGCTTTATGGAATTTTTTGCGGACTTGTACGAATCTAAGACGTCTGTATCATCTGAGGTTATTTCTGACTTTCTTCGTTCACTTTCCCTCCCAAAATTAGGTGAAGCAGACCAAAAAAATCTTGAATGCTGATATTACAATTCAAGAGTTAATGGACGCAATTAATGCCTTTCCTAATGGGAAGGCTCCTGGCCCTTATGGCTTCAGTTTCGAATTTTATAAGAAATATGCAGATAAAATTGTACCCCTTATGTTACGGATGTTCAATCACTCTTTCATTAAGCAGGAATTTCCCTCTTCTCTATACTCAGTCAATATTTCTTTAATTCTTAAGAAAGGCAAAGATGAGACTGTGTCTTTTCATCCAATTTCTCTTCTCAATTCAGATTTAAGTTATCAGAAAAATTTTGGCAACAAGATTAAACAAATGTATTTCAACTATTATTCATCCTGACCAAGTTGGCTTTATCCCAAGAAGATTTTCCTTTTTTAATGTTAGACGTTTCTTAAATATAATCTATTCTAAGCTAAATTCCCACTCTAAATTAACAATTATCGCATTAGATGCAGAAAAAGAACCTTTGGCAATAGCCATTAGACTTCATCCACAGATTCCGCCCTTAAATATAGGTCAGGTAGATCATATAATTTATCTTTATGCTGACAATGTTTTTTTTGTACCTTTCAGACCCTGAGTGCTCTGTCCCCGCTCTGTTGGGTTTATTAAACTCATTTAGAAGCTTTTCTGGCTATTCTGTTAATTGGCAAAAAAGTGAACTTATGCTCGTCAGCGATAATATACATCCAGTTTTTTAAGAAGAGTCTGCCATTTAAAATCACTTTAGACAAGATAAAATATCTGGGTGTTGTGGTCCCTTAGAATCCAAAGGATTTAGTTTAATTTAATTTTTTTGCTTTACAAGTAACCTAAAGAAGGACATAGAAAGATGGAGATCACTCCCTATTTCAATGATCGGCCACATTAATGCAGTTAAAATGGTGATCCTTCCTAGATTTTTATAGCTCTTTCTAAATTTGCCCTTTTTTTACCCAAATCTTTTTTCAGAACTCTTGACTCAATAATTTAGCCTGTCATCTGGGGCTATAAAGTCGCTCGTATATCCAAAACCCACGTGTATAAACCAAAATGCTTGGGGGGTTTGGGTTTGCCCAACTTTCGTCATTATTACTGGGCAGCGAACTGCAGAACATTAATGTATTGGCGGGATTCTTTTCCAGGCATTGTTCAAGTAGACACCCCCTCTTGTCTAGCGATAGAACAAAATGCCATCCACTTATCTCTTTCTGCTCTGCTTTTTTCGGCACCTTTGTCTAGTAAAGAAGTTCCTAAAACAAATTTAATCCTTAACAACTCTATTAAAATATGGTATCAGATCAGAAAGGTATTTAAGCTACCAAATACTTCTCTGTTTTCTCCTATTTGTTATAATCATGCGTTCAAACCCTCCCTTTCAGATAATGTTTTTAAGTTCATTTATTTATATAGCACATTTAAACAGCCACACTAGACAGTTTTAAGGGAATGGCAAAGTAAAGGAATTCTCATTATGAAAGATTTGTATATTAATAATACATTTCCTTCTTTTTCTCAGTTCAGCGAAATATTTGACCTTCCCTCTTTTCACTTTTTCAGATATCTTCAAGTGAGGAACTTTGTTCGTACAAATTTTACACACTTTGAAATTTTTCCATTAGAATGTAAAATATTTGATTTATTTTCTAACTCTCCTGATGCTAAGGGCATAATATCCCTTTTTGTTAATGTGTTTAAAGATAATACAAATTTTTCTTCTCTTCATTTGAAAATAGCTTGTGAAGAAGATTTGGGGATTCAGGTTTCTGAGACTGATTGGGACAAATGTCTTTCATCTATTTATTCTTGTTCGATAAATTCAAGACACCAACTTATTCAGTACAAGGTATTACATAGACTTCACTACTCTAAAACAAAGCTTAGTAAATTATATTCTTCTGTCTCTCCTATATGCGACAAGTGTAAAGCTGCAGAGGGTACCTTGGCACATCTTTTTTGGTTCTGCGCACAAATTCAGAGTTTTTGAATAGAAATTTTTCATTTATTTGCCAAAGTCTACAATTGTGCTTTACTTCCTGACCCATTCACAGCAATTCTTGGTTGGTCAGAAGAAAGTTATCTTGATTTTGTGGTAGAAAAATACCAGACCTCTTTTTTCTGACTGGCTATCTGAACTCACTTCTACATTACATCTTGAAAGAATTAGATGCTCTTTATCCGGGAACCCTGCAAAATTTGATAAGATGTGGGAACCAGTCTTTACTTTTTTGTCAAACCAGAAGGATTAAATTACTTATTTATGTTTTTCTGTTCTGTAATAATCACTTTCTGTAATTATTGTGATTACACTCTGTAATAGAGGTTGGCTTTATGTAAGTCTTCCTTTTTATAGTACTTTTGATTAATTTTATACATTACACAGATTTGTTTGTTGAAGGGTCTTTGTGTCTGTTATTTGTATTTTTTTTTTGATGTTTGAAAACCTCAATAAAAAATAATATACAAAAAAAAGTATGTTGTTCTTCCAACATTACAGTAGACATATTTTGGTTTACAAACTGTATTGTTTTATCAATTAGTCATGTTAGCACTTGGCTAACATACCCACCATTATTGTTTTAAGTTTTCACAAGTTTAGCAGCTAAACTTTAACTTTGTGCATGGTTTGTTTGCATAAGTGTTCTGGAGTATAAGGTATTATGCCATTGTTATAAGAACGGATTGGCGCACTTCATTATTGTTTTATGTGATTGTCAATGGTAGCACTGGCTAACTTGCTCATGGACTCCTCTCTGTGCCCATCAAAACAGGCTTGGCCAGCTGACTAATCAGAGCAGAGTAGGCTTATGGAAGAGAGTATTCTAGGAACAAATCATTTTGGAATCATTGGCAAATGATTCTAATATAAGATGTACAGGTGCTTTTCAATTAATTAGAATACACACAGACTGAAGCAGTCTTATGTCTTTGGTTCTTATAATTGTGATGATTTTGGCTCACATTTAACAAAAACCCACAATTTCACTAATTAAAAAAAATTAGAATATCTGACAATTATTGACACCCTTCACAAGGAGTGTAAGTCACAAAAATTAATTGCCAATAAGCTGGCTGTTCACAGAGTGCTGTATCCAAGCATGTTAACCGAAAGTTGAGTGCAACGAAAAAGTGTGGAAGAAAAACATGCACAACCAACCGAGAAAACCGCAGCCTCATGAGGATTGTCAAGCAAAATCAATTCAAGAATTTTAGAGAACTTCAGACTGAGGCTGGAGTCAAGGCATCAAAAGCCAGCACACAAAGACGTGTGAAGGAATTTGGCTACAGTTGTCGCATTCCTCTTGTTAAGCCGCTCCTGTACCACAGACAATGTCAGAGGCGTCTTACCTGGGCTAAGGAGAAGAAGAAATGAACTGTTGGCATTGGTCCAAAGCCCTATTTTCACACAATAGCAAGTTTAGTATTTCATTTGGAAACCAAGGTCCTAGAGTCTGGAGGAAATATGGAGAAGCTCATAGCCCAAGTTGCTTGAAGTCCAGTGTTAAGTTTCCACAGTCTGTGATGATTTGGGGTGCAATGTCATCTGCTGGTGTTTGTCAATTGTGTTTTTTGACTGCAGCCATCTACAAAGAAATCTTGGAGCATTTCATGCTTCCTTCTGCTGACCAGCTTTTTGAAGATGCTGATTTCATTTTCCAGCAGTATTTGGCTCCTGCCCACACTGCCAAAAGCACCAAAAGTTGGTTAAATGGCCATGGTGTTTTTGTGTTTGATTGGCCAGCAAACTCACCAGACCTGAATCCCATAGAGAAACTATGGGCTATTGTCAAGAGGAAGATGAGAAACAAGAGACCAAACAATGCAAATGAGCTGAAGGCCACTGTCAAAGAAACCTGGGCTTCCAGACCACCTCAACAGTGCCACAAACTGATCAGCTCTATGCCATGCCAAATTGAGGCAGTAATTAAAACAAAAGAACCCCTACCAAGTATTGAGTACATGTACAGTAAATTAACATAATTCCAAAAAGGCCCCAAAACATTTTTAATTATTATTTTTATTTTCTTATTTTTTTGTTATATAGTATGAAGTATTCTAATTTGTTGAGAGAGTAAATTGGTGGGTTTTTCTGTTAAATGTGAGCCAAAATCATCACAATTAAAAGACCCAAAGACTTAAATTACTTCTGTCTCTGTGCACTGAATTTATTTAATACACAAGTTTCACAATCTGAATTGAATTACTGAAATAAATTAACTTTGTCTCAACATTCTAATTTATTGAGAAGCACCTGTATTTTCTGAGAAAATTACAATGTTTTCTGACCTTACATGCACCTGTTGTAGCGGACTCCATCACAATATTAGGACTCTTTAAAATACCATATGACCTGCTTTTTAAAGCTGCAGTAGGTAACTTTTGTAAAAATGTATTTTTTACATATTTGTTAAACCTGTCATTATGTCCTGACAGTAGAATATGAGACAGATAATCGGTTCCTTGCCGCTGTCGCCTCTGGCTTGCTTAGTTGGGGTCACTTCATCTACAGTGATATCATTGAATTGATTGCAAATAAATACACAGACACTATTTAAACTGAACAGAGATGACATCACTGAATTCAATGATGAACTGCCTTTAACTATCATTTTGCATTATTGAGACACTGTTTTCCAAATGAATGTTGTTCAGTGCTTTGATGCAATGTATTTTGTTTAAAGCGCTATATAAATAAAGGTGATTGATTGATTGATTGATAATCTGTGAAAAAAATCAAGCTCCTCTGGCTCCTCCCAGTGGTCCTATTGCCATTTGCAGTTACGGACCGCTCACGGTAAGAAACAACCAATCAGAGCTGCGTTCCGTAACTTTTTTATGTGTTCAAAATTTACAAAATGTATATAATAAGTGAGTACACCATGAATCCATTTTCCAAACCGTGTTTTTAGCCTGTCCTGAATCACTAGGGTGCACTTATTATAAGTGTTTATATTCTGACTATTTTAGATTGCTTCGGGGGTACTGCGGCGGAGTAACCCAGTACCTTTGTGATTCTTACATAAACAGAGAGAAGTAGTTCCGGCTACGATGTTCTTCCGCAAGACGCAAGCAGTTCTGTTTATTAACCGCTAGAGCATCAAAAATTACCGACTGCAGCTTTAACAACTGTGTATGAACCTGTGATGTTTATGTAGTGTTTTGAAATAACCTTTTTAAAACATCTTAACTGGCAACACTGACAACGCCGAATGTTTTAGTTAACTGCTTATTTAATTTTACTATATTTTCTTTAAAATAAATTTAAGCTTATGTAATGTTTTGATATCAAGTAAATTACTGCTTACTTTTAATTCACTAAAAAGCATCTAAATTTCCTTTTAAAAAGACCATGAATAGGACTATAATTTAACATTTATAAAGTTTGTAATTTTCCACTGTAAGTATGCATTAAAAAAAAAGAGATTGCTATGCTAATTAGACTAACTAGCTAGCCAGCTGGCTAACATCTACAAATAAATTACTAAATTTAGCCTTTATTTTGTTGCCTGTTAGACGATTTAAGGTTGCTTAACCTTAATTCCCTTTATTGTACTAAGTTATTGTCACTGTAGGCATAGTTGTGGGAGTAGCTCATGTCTGGTCTCTTCAATAGTCTATATTAACAATTCACTCATAAAATACCTACAAGGCACTCAACATTTCAACACCAACATTTATTTATTATCACAATTTATTTACTTATGTTAATACTTATTTACAGTATTTATGGCATGTTACATCATAGTAAATTTTTCAAAAATATTGCCTATGACATAAACAGAGCCTGGGCCCCTGGCTTAAGCTCAACAAACTATAAAAAATAACTCTTAAAAAAAATAACACTTGTGAGGTGGCTTTATACGGGTGCATTTTGTATGTGAGCGCACAGAATGCATCTGGAGCATGCAGGTACCAAATTACTTTTTAATAACTATTATACAGAGATTTTTTTTTATAATTTCATGGCTTTTCCAGGTTATTCATGAAAGTACGGACCCTACTGATGCATGCTGTTAATCACTTAAACTGGTCCATCAATGCTCCATTACCTCTCCCTCCTGTAATCACATGCTTAATCCATTACCCTGCTTTGTTTTGGGACCTCACAATTTTCAAATTAAGCAATGTTGGGAGTCCTATATAAAGACATTCATTTTTACAATAATACAGGAAACCATCAAAATAAAAAGTTTATCAACACAGATTTTAGCCACAAGTTTAATTAAATTATGAGAAAAAAAAAAAAAAAAATGTTATGAATATTCTGGTTAACCTTTATGATTGATATCACAGTAGAAACGTCAACTCCATGGTAATACATTAAGTTTTTATTAGTGTTTTTTTTTTCCTTCAGTCATTAAACTGTAAAATTTAATTGAACATCTCAAATTACTGAACATCTGATTTTAGTTTTTTTTTTTTTCAGAAAGTGATCTAAGGATTATTCTCCTGGGTAAAACTGGAGCAGGAAAAAGTGCAACAGGAAACACCATCCTGGGCAGAAATGCATTTAAAGAGACCAGTGAAATATGTGAGAAACAAGAAGGAGATGTGGATGGGAGGAACATTGTTGTCTTTGACACTCCAGGACTATTCAATGCATCTATCACAAAAGAGCAAGTAAAGGCTGAAATAGAGAGGTGTGTAGAGATGTCTGCTCCTGGTCCTCATGTGTTCCTGCTGGTGATCAAACTGGGAGTGAGATTCACAGAAGAGGAGAGGAACTCAGTGCAATGGATTCAGGAGAACTTTGGAGAAGAGGCTTTACTTCATACCATCATTGTGTTTACTCACACTGATCTGCTGAAGGGTAAATCTTTAGAGGAGTACATCAGGAAAAGCCACCATCTACCAAAAATAGTGGATAGTTGTGGTGGCAGATATCACTCATTCAACAATGAAGATACAAACAATCAAAAACAAGTTACAAAACTGCTTCAAAAGATCAATGGAATAATGAGGGAACATGGAAAGAAGCAATACACACCAGATATGTTTAAAACAGCTAAAACAGAAATAACAGGGAAGGACAAAATGAATTTGTCAAAGTTTACATATATTTTCTGTGCTATTATATTGACTGGAGGTATATTACTGGGAACATGGCATTTGAAAAGGGAGCTCAAACTGAAGGAGGAGCAGCTGAAAAATCAGACGCAGAAGACACAGAACCTGACAAACGAGCTCAAACTGAAGGAGGAGCAGCTGCAGAACCAAATGCAGAAGACACATCAACTGACAAATGAGCTCAAACTGAAGGAGGAACAGCTGAAAAATCAGACGCAGAACCTGACAAATGAGCTCAAACTGAAGGAGGAGCAGCTGAAAAATCAGACGCAGAACCTGACAAATGAGCACAAACTGAAGGAGGAGCAGCTGCAGAACCAAATGCAGAAGACACATCAACTGACACATCAACTGACAAATGAGCTCAAACTGAAGGAGGAGCAGCTGCAGAACCACATGCAGAAGACACATCAACTGACAAATGAGCTCAAACTGAAGGAGGAGCAGCTGCAGAACCAAATGCAGAAGACACATCAACTGACACATCAACTGACAAATGAGCTCAAACTGAAGGAGGAGCAGCTGCAGAACCACATGCAGAAGACACATCAACTGACAAATGAGCTCAAACTGAAGGAGGAGCAGCTGAAAAATCAGACGCAGAACCTGACAAATGAGCTCAAACTGAAGGAGCAGCTGAAAAATCAGACGCAGAACCTGACAAATGAGCTCAAACTGAAGGAGGAGCAGCAGCAAATGCAAGAGGAGGAGAATTAATAACTGGAAAACAAACCAAAAGGAAAATCAGCTGCAAAAGCAGGGGACACAGCACCTGACAATTATCACAAACAAAAGCAGCAGCAACTGCAAAAGCAAAGGCAGGAGAATCAACAACCCAAATATGAGCTCAAACAGAAACAACAGCTGCAAAATAAAGAGCAGGAGAATCCACAACTGACAAAAGAGCTAAAATAAAAGCTCAAAATCAAATTAATTGCACAAAAAAAAGCTTTAACAGAAGGAAGATGGGGGGCAGCAGCAGATAAAGGAAGTACCACAAGAGGAGGAGCAGCTTTCAAATGATGTCCCACAGAAGAAACAATATCAACACCTGGGGCAATAATGGCAGCAGTCGCAACACGAGGAGCATCTGTGGAAGAAAAAATATAAAAACTCTGATTAACATGGAAAAGATACATTTTGTCATATGCATAAGTTTTTACAATTTGCCTTAAAAAAATTAGCCATGGTTTTACTATAAAAAAAAACATGGTTACTATGGTTGAACCATGGCAATCACAAATTACACTACCCATCGATAACTGGTATTTTTGGTTATCACCAAAAAGAAAAAGGTATTGGTAAAATGGTAAACTTAAAAAAACATCATTACTACACTTTTACTATAAAACCATAGTTAATTTTCATTAAGGAAGGATGGTTAAGGTCTGCATAAAAAATTTACGTTGTGGTCTGTGCTACATGTAAGACTTTTCTGTATTTGGTTTTGGTATGATAATTTGCAGTACATGTGTTTTCAAACTGATGAAGATGTTTTCTTTGCTGGTGCTTCTTCTATTTGCATATGTTTTCTTAAGTTGCAGCACGTTGAGCTCTCTCGGCCACCGTACCTTTTCTTTATTATATTATTTGAATAATCTTTAATAAGCCAAAAAGAGTTCACATCACACCTCTGTTCATCAGTTTGCACTGGCTAGCAACAGCTGCTCACATAAAGTGCAAGGCTTTATTTAATATTTACCAACAAAACCTCCACTGGCTCCGCACCTCTTTAGTTAAATTCACTACTCCAGATTTATGTGCCCTCTAGAAACTTGCATTCTGCAAGTGAACAGCACATTATAGTGCCCTCCTAAACAGATACAAAATCACTATCAGACTTTTACCTTCACTGTTCCCTAAACTTATTTAAATGTCTTCAAGAAATGGCTAAACACATCAATTCCATGTACACTTGACCCTCTAACACTAGCATTTCTCTATTATTTTTCTACTTGTTTTCTTTTTATCTATTATAAAAAAAATTATAACTTTACCATCTAACACTCTCTTCTACTTCTATTCCATGTCTTTTATTATTATTATAATTACTATAATTAGTCTAACTGGGACTTGTATATTGTTACTCTTTTGTTGGTTTCATTGCTTCTATTGTCCTCATCTGCTTTAGATGGTCTGCTGAATGACTAAATGTAAATGTAACTAATTTAAATGTAACGCATGACTGATATTACAGCTGATTCTCTTAATTCTACTTTGGTACAAAAGTACAAAATTGCGCAAAAATAAAAAAGCTATAAAATGTTTTCTCTCTCTTTGTTTAATAAAATTTTGTGTTCTCTCTCTGAACTTTCCATCAAACTTGGCAGTTGTCATCGGTGCGGCAACATTTGATTATCAGAAATTATTTTCAGTATTTCTTAATATTGGTCAGCATATCCAATACCTGTATAACAATTCAAAGGCAGCAAAGGTTGGTCTGAGCGTTGTTAAAGGGGTCATATGATGCAATTTAAATTTTTTCTTTCTCTTTGGAGTGTTACAAGCTCTTGGTGCATAAAGAACAACTGTAAAGTTGCAAAGACTAAAGTGTCAAATTCAAAGAGATATTCTATATAAATTGGTTAATTCTAAAATGCTTCCACATTTCTACATCATGATGTGGGATGATTTGCATAATGCTGCCCCAAATGTTCATGCAAAGAAAGAAGGCGTAACTTTTATTCTCTCTGTTGCCGCTGCTGTCATGTCGTGTAGACACTGTTTGTTTCGTTGTGAAAGCAAAACTACTTAGTTTGGTTTTCAAAAAGAGGACAACTAGAAATCAGTTGTTAAGTTTTTTTTTTTTTTTGATTTACAACACTGTTTCAGAACAGTTTAACCCAAATATTCAGATGTGTGCAGCACATTTGACGGTTTCCTGAACCAGTAGCCTACAATGTTTCTGTGCACAAAGGCTGTTTCTATAAAGATGGTGCAATTCCATATTTGCAAGGACAGTCTGTTGCTTCTGACTCACAGCCTTTAAGTACATTTTCATATTTAAAGAATTTGCCAATGATGATTCAAACACAAGTTTTGAGCAGTGTAGAGTAGCGCTTGTTGTTTGTCATTTCTTCGATAACAAATGCAGACATGGTTTTATGTTTACGCAGCTCAATATGCAATGCAACGAGTAAAAAGACATTATATTCAATGACTTATACTCAGTCATATAATCCGTAATTATGTCCCCACTGGATGCAACAAATTTTAATGGGTTTTATAGTTTTCTTCTCATCTTGCCAGGAGATATGTCCTGACATTTTATCCAAACCATCTGCTTTTCCTACCAGGGTTTACTGCGCATGCGCACATCAATGTTGTGTCATTTTTTTCATGGTAAACATCAATATTTAATGTATCTGCATTAATTTAAGGGTATGTTTAGGGCTGGGGTGGGTGTAGACTTTAATAAAACATAATCTAATAGGTAAAAAAAGTATTTATTGTTGGTTTCCTGTAGTTGTAGCTCTTCTAGCTTCAACCATGAATATATCACATAATTACTGTATTTGCATTACTATAAGGGTAGGTTTAGGGTTGTGGTAGGTGTAGATGTTGATAAACCATAATTTTACTGGTAGCATATTTCGTTGTCAAATTGTACTACCCACTGTTTAAATGGGAGGTAACAAAATCTGACAGGGTAGCAGAAATCAACAAGAACAATCGCATCACAGTATGGTAAGGAGCGTAACATTTCTGTCACATGTTTGAGGTATTCAGCACTGGATAGCTGGCCAATCAGCTTTTCAGAATGATGAGCTTTGTAAAAATCGACGTGTTTCAGAAGGCGGGGCACAGAGGAGATACAATAATGTATAGCATGTGGAAAATAATGTGTTTTTTTTTTTGTTACCTTAAACTGCGTAAACACTGCATTACACCAAAAACACAACATAATGTTCTTTTTAGCAACGTCATATGATCCCTTTAAATGGGACAGAGTAGCCTACTGAGGACTGTTCTTCTCCCCAAGAAACTATGACAGCTGTCACTGACAAGTGACAATAACATCTGAACTGGAATTTTTCCAAGATAGATTCAGTATTGCCAAAACCCAAACAGGGTTTAAAACCTGTCTAAATATGTTCACCATGGTCCATTTATGTACATAATAAAGGTATATAATAAAGAGTGTAAATTATAAACTAAAAAAAAAATTGCCCATTATCACTGGCCTTTGAATGTGGCCTTCAGAGGATTCAGCCTTTGAATTGGGACGCTGTAAATGATTGGAAATTCACTGAAATTGCTGCCATCTTGATGTGACAAGTCAATCAGGTTTTGATTATGTAAACTTTAGGGTTTTAGTAGCACAAAAGTTTCTGGGTTAATATTAAATCACATATTCTATTATGCACCAAAGTATAGAACATGCAACAGTATTTAGTGTGTGTGTATATACAGTATTGTTCAAAATAATAGCAGTACAATGTGACTAACCAGAATAATCAAGGTTTTTCGTATATTTTTTTATTGCTACGTGGCAAACAAGTTACCAGTAGGTTCAGTAGATTCTCAGAAAACAAATGAGTCCCAGCATTCATGATATGCACGCTCTTAAGGCTGTGCAATTGGGCAATTAGTTGAATTAGTTGAAAGGGGTGTGTTCAAAAAAATTGCAGTGTGGCATTCAATCACTGAGGTCATCAATTTTGTGAAGAAACAGGTGTGAATCAGGTGGCCCCTATTTAAGGATGAAGCCAACACTTGTTGAACATGCATTTGAAAGCTGAGGAAAATGGGTCGTTCAAGACATTGTTCAGAAGAACAGCGTACTTTGATTAAAAAGTTGATGAGAGAGGGGAAAACCTATAAAGAGGTGCAAAAAATGATAGGCTGTTCAGCTAAAATGATCTCCAATGCCTTAAAATGGAGAGCAAAACCAGAGAGACGTGGAAGAAAACGGAAGACAACCATCAAAATGGATAGAAGAATAACCAGAATGGCAAAGGCTCAGCCAATGATCACCTCCAGGATGATCAAAGACAGTCTGGAGTTACCTGTAAGTACTGTGACAGTTAGAAGACGTCTGTGTGAAGCTAATCTATTTTCAAGAATCCCCCGCAAAGTCCCTCTGTTAAAAAAAAAAGGCATGTGCAGAAGAGGTTACAATTTGCCAAAGAACACATCAACTGGCCTAAAGAGAAATGGAGGAACATTTTGTGGACTGATGAGAGTAAAATTGTTCTTTTTGACAAACAAACCAACAAAATTAATGTTATGGAGTGGCTAGCCCAATCTCCAGACCTTAATCCAATTGAGAACTTGTGGGGTGATATCAAAAATGCTGTTTCTGAAGCAAAACCAAGAAATGTGAATGAATTGTGGAATGTTGTTAAAGAATCATGGAGTGGAATAACAGCTGAGAGGTGCCACAAGTTGGTTGACTCCATGCCACACAGATGTCAAGCAGTTTTAAAAAACTGTGGTCATACAACTAAATATTAGTTTAGTGATTCACAGGATTGCTAAATCCCAGAAAAAAAAAATGTTTGTACAAAATAGTTTTGAGTTTGTACAGTCAAAGGTAGACACTGCTATTTTTTTGAACACACCCCTTTCAACTAATTGCCCAATTGCACAGCCTTAAGAGCGTGCATATCATGAATGCTGGGTCTTGTTTGTTTTCTGACAATCTACTGAACCTACTGGTAACTTGTTTGCCACGTAGCAATAAAAAATATACTAAAAACCTTGATTATTCTGGTTAGTCACATTGTACTGCTATTATTTTGAACAATACTGTATATATATAATTATTTCTCTACAAACCTGTCCTTATTGCTCAATAATTTCAAGGTGTGGAAATATGTGGATATGGTGGATTCTATTATGGTCAAATATGTATATGGTGGACATTTGAAATCGTTTCAGTGATTAAACTCCAGCAACATTTCAAGACAAATCCCTTATAGGACTAAACAGGTCTGTTTATTCCAAGGTTACACTCTGGTCCAGAAGATTTTAACCATCCTCAATTACAGAAAATGTTCAACTGACTTCGCCTATTTTTGTGTGTGTTTGTAAAAATTCCATTGGATGGCTCAGAGAGCTTCATGAGAGGCAGTCACATGATCATAGCTTCAACAAAAGGACTTTCACTATCCCAACAAGAAGCTCTGGCAGTTTCATTCTGTCTGAAAAACTTTCAGAGAGAGAACACCTGAGTGAAACAACACAGGAAATTCCACACAGTAATAATGACTTCAGGTCAAGGTCAGTATGAACTTCTCTTAAATATTTTTGATAATATACAGATAAGAGAAATGTCTCTTTAATAAAACTAAAAAAACACTATAAGAGATCAACAATAAGGACTTTTACTGAAAGTATTTCTAGATTGCTTCTGGAGGTCGTTTCAGTCTCAAAATGTGATATAAGTAGGCCTACTAGAATAAAAAAGTGCATATGTGTTAAGAACATTCTGACACTTTTTGGTTGATTTCACAATAAAAGGTCCAAGATAAATACCAATGCATGTAATAAAAATTATATATATATATATATATATATATATGGAATTTGTGTTTAGTCTAATGCAAGGCCTGTTGATGAAAATGAGCTTTACACTAAAATCTGTTTTATTTTAAATGACTTTTTTTTTCTTTTTTTTATTGAGAGAGCATGTTGAGTTTACAAATTTTTGACACATGAAGTACAATACATTCTGTATATGCTCATGAATTCTAGACCAATACTGAGATATAACTTGACAGTCCCAAAAAATGTGTGAAGGTTAGCAACCCCCCACCCCACATCTCCAGCAAGTATCTCCAATGCCCCAAAACCTTTTCTGAACAGGGGTGATGAAAAATCTCATTATACTTTTCCAACAAAATTCACGGCATATATTACATCCCGTTGTAACCCATTGTATCTCACATATATGTTCCCAAGATTCGTTTGTGATTATCAAATTACCTTCTTTTTCCCACTTCGCTTTAACATAATGTGTGTTGTCTTTTTTACACCGTAGGATGCTGTTGTATAACCTGGATATAACTTTACTGTGTGCTCCTAATTTTGTAGTTAATTATATAAATGTTCCCACAAATCCTATATTGTTTAAATTCACTTTCAGGTCCTGATTAAAATAGTGCCTGATCTGAAGATACCTAAAGAAGTCAGCAGAGCCTAATCCATGTTTTCTTTGCAAGGATTCAAAAGATTGGACTGCCCCCTTGTGAACAAATGAGTAATAATCAGTCAATCTTTTTAAAATCCAATTTTTAAATATATCATAATGCTGATTCGGGGGAAATCTGAATCGTATGCACACCATTTTAGGATTTTTGAAGTGTCTACCAAACCACAAATTGCAATTGCTTTATTCCAAGCTGATATCATTACATGTGAAATAGGTTCGTCTGTTAAATTAATTTTATCCTGCAGTTTGATGTCTGCTAATAAAGCTTCAACTGGTATTGCTTCAATAGTTGTCCACTCCACATCCTTCTATCCTGCGGTGTAATATGAAGAACACAAACATATTAATGGTCTTAACTGTGCGGCACAGTAGTATTCTCATAGACAAGGGAGACCACAACCTCCTTTATATTTCTTCAATTGTAAGGTTTTATACTTAACTCTAATTTTTTTTCCCTTTCCAAATATATTTAGACAGCATTCTATCCCACTCTACAAAATGTTTTTGAGGTATGAAAATTGGTAGGCACTGGAACAGTGGGGGGAGAATATTTAATCTTATTGAATCAATCCTAGAATGTAAGTCTAAAAAAGCTATGTATTCCATCTTTGTATATCCGATTCTGTTGTTATTTTACGAGGGCGATAATTAGTCTCAGTGCAGTACCACCCCTAAATATCTTAACTGTCTGCCTCCCATTTACAATTATATCTATCTTTGATTTCTTCTGATGGGGCATAGTTCAAGGTTAATACCTGTGTTTTATTTACATTAACCTTGTACCCTAAAAAAGAGCCACAGTCTAGTATGAGTTTTCTGATCTTAGGAACAACCTGTGTAAGATATAGTCAATAGTAAATCATCAGCAAAAAGCGCCTTTTTTTGCTCCCCTCCTATTGTTTTTTCTCCAATTATATCCTTTCTCTGCGAAGAGGCGAAGAGGAGAGGCGAGATGCAGCACCCTTGTCGAGGCCCACGCTCCAGTATGAATGTATCAGTGAGGTTTCGGTTAATTTTGATCCTAGCTGTTGAGTTATTGTAAAACCCAGAGATAACCTCAATTACAGATTTATCAAACCACATTTTTTGAGGACCTTATATAAAAACAACCATCTCACTGAATCAAATGCCTTTTCGGTGTCCTAACTCAATACTAAGGTCTCTAATTTTTGGTTATCCACCCAACTCATTATGTGTAAAACCCTCTTATTGTTGTCTTGAGGCTGTCTTTGTTTGATGAAATCCGTCTGATCTTTATGTATTATCCTTGGTAAAATTGTTTCTAATGTTCTAATCTTGACATGATCAATCAATCAATCACCTTTATTTATATAGTGCTTTAAACAAAATACATTGCGCCAAAGCACTGAACAACATTCATTTGGAAAACAGTGTCTCAATAATGCAAAATGATAGTTAAAGGCAGTTCATCATTGAATTTAGTTATGTCATCTCTGTTCAGTTGAAATAGTGTCTGTTTTAATTTGCAATCAAGTCAATGATATCGCTGTAGATGAAGTGACCCCAACTAAGCAAGCCAGAGGCGACAGCGGCAAGGAACCGAAACTCCATCGGTGATAGAATGGAGAAAAAAAACCTTGGGAGAAACCAGGCTCAGTTGGGGGGCCAGTTCTCCTCTGACCAGACGAAACCAGTAGTTCAATTCCAGGCTGCAGCAAAGTCAGATTGTGCAGAAGAATCATCTGTTTCCTGTGGTCTTGTCCTGGTGGTCCTCTGAGACAAGGTCTTTACAGGGCATCTGTATCTGGGGCTCTAGTTGTCCTGGTCTCCGCTGTCTTTCAGGGATGTAGAGGTCCTTTCTAGGTGCTGATCCACCATCTGGTCTGGATACGTACTGGATCCGGGTGACTGCAGTGACCCTCTGATCTGGACACAGACTGGATCTGGTGGCCACGGTGACCTCGGAACAAGAGAGAAACAGACAAATATTAGCGTAGATGCCATTCTTCTAATGATGTAGAAAGTACGGTGTTATGTGAAGTGTTTCCGGTTCCGGTTTACCTAATTAATGCAGCCTAAAAATCCTTTAACGGATTTGGATATTAAAAGCATATTAGTATGTTATGTGTATGCCAGGTTAAAGAGATGGGTCTTTAATCTAGATTTAAACTGCAAGAGTGTGTCTGCCTCCCGAACAATGTTAGGTAGGTTATTCCAGAGTTTAGGCGCCAAATAGGAAAAGGATCTGCCGCCCGCAGTTGATTTTGATATTCTAGGTATTATCAAATTGCCTGAGTTTTGAGAACGTAGCGGACGTAGAGGAGTATAATGTAAAAGGAGCTCATTCAAATACTGAGGTGCTAAACCATTCAGGGCTTTATAAGTAATAAGCAATATTTTAAAATCTATACGATGTTTGATAGGGAGCCAGTGCAGTGTGGACAGGACCGGGCTAATATGGTCATACTTCCTGGTTCTAGTAAGAACTCTTGCTGCTGCATTTTGGACTAGCTGTAGTTTGTTTACCAAGCGTGCAGAACAACCACCCAATAAAGCATTACAATAGTCTAACCTTGAAGTCATAAATGCATGGATTAACATTTCTGCATTTGACATTGAGAGCATAGGCCGTAATTTAGATATATTTTTGAGATGGAAAAATGCAGTTTTACAAATGCTAGAAACGTGGCTTTCTAAGGAAAGATTGCGATCAAGTATCACACCTAGGTTCCTAACTGATGACGAAGAATTGACAGAGCAACCATCAAGTCTTAGACAGTGTTCTAGGTTATTACAAGTAGAGTTTTTAGGCCCTATGATTAACACCTCTGTTTTTTCTGAATTTAGCAGTAAGAAATTACTCGTCATCCAATTTTTTATATCGACTATGCATTCCATTAGTTTTTCAAATTGGTGTGTTTCACCGGGCTGCGAGGAAATATAGAGCTGCGTATCATCAGCATAACAGTGAAAGCTAACACCATGTTTCCTGATGATATCTCCCAAGGGTAACATATAAAGCGTGAAGAGTAGCGGCCCTAGAACTGAGCCTTGTGGTACTCCATACTGCACTTGTGATCGATATGATACATCTTCATTCACTGCTACGAACTGATGGCGGTCATATAAGTACGATTTAAACCATGCTAATGCACTTCCACTGATGCCAACAAAGTGTTCAAGTCTATGCAAAAGAATGTTGTGGTCAATTGTGTCAAACGCAGCACTAAGATCCAATAAAACTAATAGAGAGATACACCCACGATCAGATGATAAGAGCAGATCATTTGTAACTCTAAGGAGAGCAGTTTCAGTACTATGATATGGTCTAAATCCTGACTGGAAATCCTCACATATACCATTTTTCTCTAAGAAGGAATATAATTGTGAGGATACCACCTTTTCTAGTATCTTGGACAGAAAAGGGAGATTCGAGATTGGTCTATAATTAACTAGTTCTCTGGGGTCAAGTTGTGGCTTTTTTATGAGAGGCTTAATAACAGCCAGTTTGAAGGTTTTGGGGACATATCCTAATGACAATGAGGAATTAATAATAGTCAGAAGAGGACCTATGACTTCTGGAAGCACCTCTTTTAAGAGCTTAGATGGTATAGGGTCTAACATACATGTTGTAAGTTTAGATGATTTAACAAGTTTATACAATTCTTCCTCTCCTATAGTAGAGAATGAGTGGAACTGTTCCTCAGGGGGTCTATAGTGCACTGTCTGATGCGAAACTGTAGCTGACGGCTGAATGGTTGCAATTTTATCTCTAATAGTATCGATTTTAGAAGTAAAGTAGTTCATAAAGTCATTACTGCTGTGGTGTTGGGAAATGTCAACACTTGTTGAGGCTTTATTTTTCGTTAATTTAGCCACTGTATTGAATAAATACCTGGGGTTATGTTTGTTTTCTTCTAAAAGAGAAGAAAAGTAATCAGATCTAGCAGTTTTTAATGCTTTTCTGTAGGATATGCTACTTTCCCGCCAAGCAATACGAAATACCTCTAGTTTTGTTTTCCTCCAGCTGCGCTCCATTTTTCGGGCTGCTCTCTTTAGGGTGCGAGTATGCTCATTATACCATGGTGTCAAACTGTTTTCCTTAACCTTTCTTAAGCGTAAAGGAGCAACTGTATTTAAAGTGCTAGAAAAGAGAGAGTCCATAGTTTCTGTTACATCATCAAGTTGTTCTGAGGTTTTGGATATGCTAAGGAATTCGGATACATCCGGAAGATAACTTAAAAAGCAGTCTTTTGTGGTAGAAGTGATGGTTCTTCGATACTTGTAACAAGAAGTAGAATTTACAATTTTGGCTATATGAAGTTTACACAGAACTAAATAATGATCTGAGATATCATCACTTGGCTGAATAATTTCAACACTATCAACATCAATTCCATGTGACAGTATTAAATCTAGAGTATGATTTCGACAATGAGTAGGTCCTGAAACGTGTTGTCTAACACCAATAGAGTTCAGAATGTCTATAAATGCTGATCCCAATGCATCTTTTTCATTATCGACATGGATATTAAAATCACCAACTATTAAGACTTTATCTGCAGCCAGAACTAACTCGGATGTAAAATCACCAAACTCTTTAATAAAGTCTGTATGGTGCCCTGGTGGCCTGTATACAGTAGCCAGTACAAACATAACAGGGGATTTATCATTAACATTGGTTTCTCTGGATAATGTTATATGAAGCACCATTACTTCAAACGAGTTATACTTGAAGCCTGCCCTCTGAGAAATCCTGAAAACGTTATTATAAATTGAAGCAACTCCTCCCCCTTTGCCTTTTAGACGCGGCTCGTGTTTATAACAATAATCTTGGGGGGTGGACTCATTTAAAATAATGTAATCATCAGGTTTTAGCCAGGTTTCTGTCAAGCAGAGCACATCTATATTATGATCAGTTATCATATTATTTACAAAAAGTGTTTTCGTAGAAATTGATCTGATATTCAATAAGCCAATCTTTATCATTTGTTTATCCATATTGCATTTGTTTTTTATTTGTTGAACCTCAATTAAATTGTTAACCTTAACTTGGTTTGGACGTTTTTTGTATTTTCTAGTTCGGGGAACAGACACAGTCTCTATAGTGTGATATCTAGGTGAAAGAGTCTCTATGTGCTGAGAATTAACTGACCTCTGTGACGGGAGGCATCTAGCAGACGGTCGGTTTAGCCAGTCTGTCTGCTTCCTGACCTGGGCCCCAGTTAGTCAAGTATAAACACTAAGACTATTTGCCATATTTCTAGACAGAAGAGTGGCGCCACCCCAGGAGGGATGAAGACCATCTCTTTTAAACAGGTCAGGTCTGCCCCAAAAGCTCGTCCAATTGTCTATGAAACCTATGTTATTCTGTGGGCACCACTTAGACATCCAGCCATTGAGTGATGACAATCTGCTATGCATCTCGTCACCACGGTAAGCAGGGAGGGGACCAGAGCATATTACAGTGTCTGACATCGTGCTTGCAAGTTCACACACCTCTTTAAAGTTATTTTTAGTGATCTCCGACTGGCGAAGTCGAACATCATTAGCGCCGGCATGAATAACAATCTTACTGTATTTACGTTTAGCATTAGCCAGCACTTTTAAATTTGCCAAGATGTCAGGCGCTCTGGCTCCCGGTAAACATTTGACTATGGTGGCTGGTGTCTCTATATTCACGTTCCGTACAATAGAATCGCCAATAACTAGAGCACTTTCATCAGGTTTCTCAGTGGGTGCATCACTGAGTGGGGAGAACCTGTTTAATGTTTTGATCGGAACAGAAGAGCGGTGTTTTGACCCACGACTACGCTGCCTCACCGTCACCCAGTTGCCCTGCTGCAGGGGCTCTGCTGGAACCGGACAATGTACAGGAATCCCTGAGCTAGACGCATCCAAAGCCATATCTAGAGCCCTAACATTCTTACTGTCCTCAATTAAAGTTTGGATGCGTGTCTCTAATTCTGAAATCTTCTCTGTCAGCCTAACTGTTTCCCTGCATTTATCACATGTGAATCCCTCATCAGCGACAGAGATAGATAAACTGTACATGTGGCAAGAGGTGCAAATAACAATTGTAGGAGAAGCCATTACTCACCGTGCTTGATGAAATATTCTTACTGCGGTTGTTTGATGAACTTGTGGAAAACTGCAGCGTGAGAGAGGAGAGGAGAGGAGAAAAGAAAACGCTAATGACAAGCTAACGAGTGCTAACGCTTTGCAGGTGTGCTGCACTCACACTGATAGAGGTGAACAATTTATAATCTCTATTCAGAACACTAATTAGGTGACAGTTACTATACTGCAACCTATCTTTTCCTTCTTTGGGATGATAGAAATTATTGCTTCACCCCATGAGGGTGGAGCTATCTTATTTGCCATCAACCAATTAAATGTTTTCAGCAACCCAGCCGGCATTTCAACGTTGATTCAACGTTGAAACAACGTCAGGTACCATGGTTGAATCAACGTTGAAAAACCTTTCGATTTTGCAAATTGGATCAACGTTGAAATCACGACGTTGATTCACCGTTGAAATCGTGACGTTGATGTACGGTTGAAATCACAACGCTGATTCACTGCTGAAATCCCGACGTTGAATCAACGTTGAATAACCTTTCGATTTTGCAAATTGGATCAACGTTGAAATCACGACGTGGATTCACCGTTGAAATCGCGACGCTGTTTCACCGTCTTACCTGCATTATGGGTGAATTAGGGTCGTGCTGCAGCCCTGGGATGAAAGCTGAATGAGGTGTTGATTTTGAAAAGTTAATCAGCGTTGATAACACGACGTTGTTTCCCCGTCGTACCTTGCACCGTGTATAAATACACCTAGATCCTAGTTGGCATTTAGATCAACAATGTACATGCAAGGCTAAAAATCTAATGACTGGCAGCAATGGCTTTACAAACAACTTCAATAAACGACCACATGCTCAAAATTGTCAAACAGCAGTTAAATTTTGGAAACATACTGAATAAAACAGATGAAAATAATCCCACACTTTATTATGCAGAGTATGCATGGAGGTAATGCTAAAAACATGTAGTAGAACAATCCAAATACAATAATATTTAAAGGTTTTTGTAAAATAATTCGGCACAAAAATGCATATTTTTTTCAGCACGTACAAGACAAACCCTTGTACCTTTATGACTGAAACCAGTGGATCTTTTATTTTGGTGGAAAACTACAGTTTCTGTCAAAAACATGTTTTAGTAATGTGTCTCATTACAAGAGTTGTGTACATTTGTGCAGTGAAAATGTGTTGAACAGTTCGAGAAGGGAACCTTCCACCAGTTGATTTCTAATGGGAACCCCCCCGGACTGTGTCTTCTTTACCGTGGGGAATGCAGAATGAGATTTCTACCGCAGGGCACTCTAAAATGTTAGAACCAGCAGCCTTAGTGTATACAGTGTGGTTGTGCTTCGGGTGATCCTTGAAAGTGTCCCAGCGCTAGGTCCTTTCTGACGCCGTCCCCTCCACTCTCTCCCACTTGTGCACTTTCTGTACCGTCCTGTATAAACATTTACATTTAATCATTTAACAGATGCTTTTATCCAAAGCCACTTACAAATGAGAATAACAGAAGCAGTCAGGTGTACAAGCGAACAACAACAGTATACAAGTGCCATGACAAGTCTCAGTTAGTCTAGTACAGAACGCATAGCCAGGTTTTTTTTTTTTTTTTTTTTTTTAATATGAAAGACAAGAAAAGAAGGAAAAGTGCTAGCATTAGTTGGTTAAGTTCCGGTGAAAAAGATGAGTCTTAAAATGTTTCTTGAAAATGAGTAAAGACTCAGCAGTTCGGATTGAGATTGGGAGGTGATTCCAGCAGCTGGGCACAGTCCAGGAAAAGGACCGTGAGAGTGATTTTGAACCTCTTTGGGATGGCACCACAAGGCGTCGTTCACTTGCAGAGGGCAAACTTCTGGAGGGAACATAAGATTTAACCAGTTTGTTTAGGTATGTCCACAATGTTTCACAATAACTTTGATATTGTGAAATATATTTAACTGAAAACTGAATGCAAAATAAATCACACAATATTTTCACTTTACAGTTCAGTAACAGTGAGGTTGGAAACAAAGTGGACAACACTATTCATTAAACACTTATTTAATGTATTCAGATGAAAATTTACAATATTAACAAATTATTCACAAGCAGTGTTTTCAGAACCCCCAGTTACACTGTTTTAATCAAAACACTAGTAATACAGTGTAGTAAAACAAATAAAATCTAATTCAGTAAATTTTTAATAAACCAAGTACAATCAAAACCTATCACAAAAGGTCAAAGCATCTCTAGCAGAAGTGACAGTGCAATGTAGCAGAAGAACAATTTCTTACCAATGTTTCAAGAACAAGCTGGATCCTTGATGACTCTACAAGGGGAAAGAAGAAATGGTTTACTGAAAAGTTCTTAAAAAGCAGGATTTCATATTATACCATTTCTTTAAACCACTGGTTCTCAAACTTTTTATACCAAGTACCACTTCAGAAAATATTTGTTATTAAATATTAAGTTGCACCATAATGACCAACATTACATTTCAGCAGCGTAGTAGACCAAACTATTCAGCTACAGCTCTACAGTTAAAAAATGAGGCAGTTTTATTCTAATAAGAATATTTATTGTCAGACACTTTACCATGTTTGAACATTAACACTACAACTGTGCTTACATACACAGGTAAATAAAAAAAAGTTTAAATTAAAATGTAATTTTAAATGCAATTATGTAACAAAAGTTACAAAACTGTACTGTACTTTAACTCTAACATACTTAAATGTGTAAAAAAAAAAACTTACTCAAAGATTAAGTTAAAATATATTAACATTAATTAGTTTAATTTAGTGATTCACCTGCATAACAACTAGAGGGGGCCTGACACTTTGAGAACCATGGCTTTAAACAATCCTTTTATTTATTTATTCATTTTCATTAATTCATTAAAATTATATTATTTAAATACAGACATTTGCACTTATATGTTTCAGAAAACACTTTGAAACTATTATAAGCATACAAACATATATAACACACCTAATGCATGGGATACATATCAGGAAAATATGGGAAAATCTCTAAACCATCTCTAAATCTCTCTTACCAGCAACACATTAGGTGAGCACCTAACTTGATCAGCTGTGATAAAGCAATGCAAAAATAGACACACGGGTATTTATTCATCTGCAGATTACATGTCCTTTAAACTACCCATTTGTAAACTCTGGTAATACTTTACTATTTTCAAAAGATAATAAAGATAACGTTAGCGATTTTCTTACCTCATTTTGCCAGGATGTTTTCAGGACCTCGCAGAACACCTGACCCTTCTTGTGTTCACAGTTTTTGTTCTCCATTGACATGTCACGACTCAAATTCGCTCAAAATAAATAAAAAATGTACAGGCAAATATGAAATAATTCGGGACCGATAGAGCAGTCAGTTATAACGAGCAGCAGCTCACAGTTAGCCGCCGCACTCACAGAAAGACGACAATAACGGTCATATTTTTAAATGTAGAAAGGCGCGAACCGATTCATTGTCCAGTTTCCTGAATGACAGCCAGATTAACCAATCATGATAGAAGTAATAAAATACAACTACCAATGGGAGTTGTTTCAGTGTGATAAAGCAGCGAAATGTATATAGTTTTATTGTTGTTAATGATGATAATATTTAACATATACCTTTAGATTTTAGAATAGGTATCATGACTAAAATATTTTAAAATGCTATTAAAATAATTAATTAATTTAAATAATTTAATATAAATAATTTAAAAGCTTGTTAACCTTTAACTACCATTTAGCATTAAACATTTTTAACGTTGTTTCATTAAAACAACTGACCTTATTTCAGCCATATTTCAATGTTGAAAGTTGGTCATGTGCTGGAAGTTTTTCAACAGTTCATCTTTAAACGTTGAATCAACGTTGTTTCAACGTTGAAACCACAACTGACCTTATTTCAACCATATTTCAACATTGAAAGTTGGTCATGTGCTGGATGTTTTTCAACCATTCAGCTTTAAACGTTGAATCAACGTTGTTTCAACGTTGAAACCACAACTGACCTTATTTCAACCATATTTCAACGTTGAAGGTCGGTCATGTGCCGGCTGGGAACGTTGGGACCAAAAAATCCTGCATTATTTTGTACCATTGCGGACCAAATCCATCTGGCCCTGGCATCTTCCCTCCCTTTAATGTTTTAATTGCTAATTGAATTTCTTCTTTAATTATTGTGGATATTAACTTTTTATTTTTTCCTCTGTCACTGTTGGTAACTTGAGTTTAGACAAAAAGGTATTGATGTCCTGGTTATTGTCTATATGAGGTTGAGAATATACTGTCTAATAATAATCCAGAAAGCATTGTTGAATTTTGTCCTGGTCAATTTCTATCTGATCATTTTGGGGGTTCTTAATTTTGTTGATAGATCTCTCTGTTTGCTGTTTCCTAGGCTTATACGAAAGAAGCTTCAGTGATTTCCCCCCTGCCTCATAGTACTGTTGCTTTATAAAGATGAGTTTTTTTCTGTATGTCCATGGTGTTCAAATCATCTATTTCTTTTTTCAGTTTTATCACATCCTATTTAATATTACCATTATGATACCTAGAGTGTTGGTGTTGCATATCTAACAACTTATCTTCTAAATGCCAGAGTTTTTGCTGACCTACTTTTTTCATGTGAGAGAATATACTAATAAATTTCCCGCTAATCACTGTCTTAAGTTCATCCCATAGTATTCCCGGTGACACCTCGTCCTTATCATTATATTCTAAGTACTCTATTTCTTTCTTCAAACAATCTTTAATATCTGGATAATTAAGAATGTTTGTGTTCAACCTCCATAAGGTACATCTATTCTTCCTGTTTAGGCAGATATGGGCATAAACCGGGTTGTGGTCTGATATAGTACAGGGACCTATTTCAGAGTTTTTTAACCTAAAGAGATCATTTTTAAACATGAGGATATAGTCAAACCTTGAGTAGACATTGTGTGCGCATGAATAGTGGGTATATTCCCTATCAGTTGAATGGCAATCTCTCCACACATCAACTAATCCTAATTCATCCATAAGGTGTACCATTCTTTTTCCAATCTTTCTCACATCGCCTTTCCCGTTCAAAGAATCCAATTTAGCTTTTAATGTGAGGTTAAGATCACCACCACATAGTAAAATTCCCTGACTCCTTGTTGTTGTTAATTCTAAGATCTGTTTATACAAGGACTAATTGCTTCATGGGGGAATATACACATTTAAGAGACTTTTTAGTCACATTTAAGTAATACCATCAATCTTATAAGTTATCATTATATATCTACCCTACTTATCTTTATATTCTGATATATGTTCATAATTTAGATCGCCATACACAAGGATCGCCACATGTCTTCACCTCCCCGAACTGTGAGAAGAGTAGAAGACATGTTTAAAACCAAGTTTGTTAAATTTTTCATGTTTGCTATCAGACAGATGTGTTTCTTTTTACCGGGTTATGTAAGCCATTAATATTGATTGAGACCATTTACACTGATCTGCTACACACATTTTTTAAGGCTCCCCGCACACCCTTGTCAACACTGAACATGGAACACATGAACAAATAACATCAAAAGAGAAAAGAAAAAGGGGCAAAAATCAAACTGAAATAGTTCAAACTTACAAGATAGGGGTCCCTGAGCTGGACCCTGCTTAGCCTTTAAAAGCAACTTCTTCATCAGTCAGAGGAGGAGGCCCTTAATGGTTATGGCCTCACTGAGAAGAACACCCTCCAAAAACCTTACTTATCTACTTATTATGCACCATTAAACGGATTAACAGTGGGTTTTTTTAGGAACAACAAAGTGGGTAAACCTCAATTTCCCAAAGTTGTAGATGAGGTCCTCTTGAAGGCTCTGAGTTTTTCTTTGTAACTGGGGTTCCGCCTCTTGTTCGCTGCCCTGCTCCCTGCTCCTCTGCCAACTCTGCTCCAGTCAGCTGTTTCAGTTTCTCCAACATTGTTTCTGGCGATCCGATGACCTTAACTGCATAACCTCTTCTGGACATATCAGCAGTAGCTTCCACCACTGAGTCGTTAATCTAAATTTCTCTTAGCCTAGCTGGAAAAAGAGTCTCAAAGGGGATCTGCTGCTCTTTCAGAATCTTGCGTGTATTTAATCTTCTGTGTATTTTCTCCGCCTCTTTAGGATGAGAGGACAATAATCATGGTCTAAGCTTACTTGTTTGCCATTCCAGGTAAATACTTTTTTCTGCCATGCTACTCGAAAAGTTCTTTGGTCTTAAAGCTGAGGAATTTCACAATTGCCTATGTCGAGTTCATCTTGGGACAGCTCCAAATCGTCACGCAGCACCTTCTTCACAAAATCACTCATTGTTGGATTAAGTCCATTAATTTATCTTCCAACCTTATTTGTAACTTTATTATTTCTGTCATGGTGTCCTCCGTGTTCTGAATCCTCTCCTCCGCCTTCTCAATCCGTCCTTTAGCCTCGTCCATTCTCACGCTCATCTTGGACATTTCTTCCTTAATTTTCCCCAAACTCACATTGTTTTCTTGGCGAAAGTTCCTCAATTCCTGAAGTACCACATCTATGTTGGCCATATTGTTTCATCGTGTGGTTGCAGCCCACCAGTGTGCAACCTCATGTCAAGCAGTGAATCAAATTAGCGCTAGTAGGGAAGCTAGCACTATTTTCCCAGGTTTAATCACCCACTATGTTGCTCCATCGAAGCATCAGTCTTTCACAGGTTTTCTTAGGAGTCCGTTCACAGTGCTGCCATCATGGTGACGTTCAAACCAGAAGTCTAAATTACTCTCTTTTAGTTATTTTGGCAACCCAGTACTGGTTCCAACAGGGACAAACCCAGCATTGGTTATCATAACCCAGGTGGGTTCAGTTTTCTCTTTTTTTTACTACACTATTCCAAATTATGCAAGTTACATATTTCAGTAGGGTTTAAGTAAATTAAGCATTCAGGTTTTAATATTTTGGAGGTGGTTAGTTTCTCCTTTTTTATTTTTCTATTGTTTTGTACTGCAAACTGTCCCATTAAAGTTCTGTCTCCATTTTCACACATTCACACCTCATTGGGTGGGATATGGCTCTATTAATTTATTTTGGCTAAGACAAAAGCCGTTTTAGGGGGCGTGGCAGAATATTGACTTTGATAAAGAATATATCTTTGGTTTTGAGACTTTAGTCTTTGCAACTTCAGGGATCTTATAAACTGTATACACAATCAGGAGAATTTGAAATCGCATCATATGACCCCTTTAATCCAAAATCTATTTTTCCTAAATCAGGGGTCCTAAACTCTAGCCCTCAAGATCCACTTCCCTACAGTTTATCTTTAACCTTGATCAAACTCACCTGACTATAACTTTCAGTAACACTTTATAATAACTTACAATAATAGATCATTAACAAAATTATATAATGGTAAACAAATGATTGGTTAATATATATTCGAATAGCTAGAAATGTGAGATAATATGCATGTTAATTCTTTTTAACTTACTAAGACATGTTTAAAACCAAGTTTGTTAAATTTTTCATGTTTGCTATCAGACAGATGTGTTTCTTTTTACCGGGTTATGTAAGCCATTAATATTGATTGATACCATTTACACTGATCTGCTACACACATTTTTTAAGGCTCCCCGCACACCCTTGTAAACACTGAACATGGAACACATGAACAAATAACATCAAAAGAGAAAAGAAAAAGGGGCAAAAATCAAACTGAAATAGTTCAAACTTACAAGATAGGGGTCCCTGAGCTGGACCCTGCTTAGCCTTTAAAAGCAACTTCTTCATCAGTCAGAGGAGGAGGCCCTTAATGGTTATGGCCTCACTGAGAAGAACACCCTCCAAAAACCTTACTTATCTACTTATTATGCACCATTAAATGGATTAACAGTGGGTTTTTTTAGGAACAACAAAGTGGGTAAACCTCAATTTCCCAAAGTTGTAGATGAGGTCCTCTTGAAGGCTCTGAGTTTTTCTTTGTAACTGGGGTTCCGCCTCTTGTTCGCTGCCCTGCTCCCTGCTCCTCTGCCAACTCTGCTCCAGTCAGCTGTTTCAGTTTCTCCAACATTGTTTCTGGCGATCCGATGACCTTAACTGCATAACCTCTTCTGGACATATCAGCAGTAGCTTCCACCACTGAGTCGTTAATCTAAATTTCTCTTAGCCTAGCTGGAAAAAGAGTCTCAAAGGGGATCTGCTGCTCTTTCAGAATCTTGCGTGTATTTAATCTTCTGTGTATTTTCTCCGCCTCTTTAGGATGAGAGGACAATAATCATGGTCTAAGCTTACTTGTTTGCCATTCCAGGTAAATACTTTTTTCTGCCATGCTACTCGAAAAGTTCTTTGGTCTTAAAGCTGAGGAATTTCACAATTGCCTATGTCGAGTTCATCTTGGGACAGCTCCAAATCGTCACGCAGCACCTTCTTCACAAAATCACTCATTGTTGGATTAAGTCCATTAATTTATCTTCCAACCTTATTTGTAACTTTATTATTTCTGTCATGGTGTCCTCCGTGTTCTGAATCCTCTCCTCCGCCTTCTCAATCCGTCCTTTAGCCTCGTCCATTCTCACGCTCATCTTGGACATTTCTTCCTTAATTTTCCCCAAACTCACATTGTTTTCTTGGCGAAAGTTCCTCAATTCCTGAAGTACCACATCTATGTTGGCCATATTGTTTCATCGTGTGGTTGCAGCCCACCAGTGTGCAACCTCATGTCAAGCAGTGAATCAAATTAGCGCTAGTAGGGAAGCTAGCACTATTTTCCCAGGTTTAATCACCCACTATGTTGCTCCATCGAAGCATCAGTCTTTCACAGGTTTTCTTAGGAGTCCGTTCACAGTGCTGCCATCATGGTGACGTTCAAACCAGAAGTCTAAATTACTCTCTTTTAGTTATTTTGGCAACCCAGTACTGGTTCCAACAGGGACAAACCCAGCATTGGTTATCATAACCCAGGTGGGTTCAGTTTTCTCTTTTTTTTACTACACTATTCCAAATTATGCAAGTTACATATTTCAGTAGGGTTTAAGTAAATTAAGCATTCAGGTTTTAATATTTTGGAGGTGGTTAGTTTCTCCTTTTTTATTTTTCTATTGTTTTGTACTGCAAACTGTCCCATTAAAGTTCTGTCTCCATTTTCACACATTCACACCTCATTGGGTGGGATATGGCTCTATTAATTTATTTTGGCTAAGACAAAAGCCGTTTTAGGGGGCGTGGCAGAATATTGACTTTGATAAAGAATATATCTTTGGTTTTGAGACTTTAGTCTTTGCAACTTCAGGGATCTTATAAACTGTATACACAATCAGGAGAATTTGAAATCGCATCATATGACCCCTTTAATCCAAAATCTATTTTTCCTAAATCAGGGGTCCTAAACTCTAGCCCTCAAGATCCACTTCCCTACAGTTTATCTTTAACCTTGATCAAACTCACCTGACTATAACTTTCAGTAACACTTTATAATAACTTACAATAATAGATCATTAACAAAATTATATAATGGTAAACAAATGATTGGTTAATATATATTCGAATAGCTAGAAATGTGAGATAATATGCATGTTAATTATTTTTAACTTACTTTTTAAGACACCATATAATAATGTAAACAAATGTCATTAAACTTTCAATTCATTCAATAAGACACTTAATAAAAAATCTAGAAATTAATTTAACAGAAGTTACAATGTTTATAAGTTTATTTGTTAATAGACTTTTGAATGCTAACAAATATCATTAAACTTGTTCATGTATTACCTAATGCTCCTTTTTCATTTACAAATTCCATGAAGTTTTTGCTTAATTAGTCATTTTTATCACTTCACTATTAACTGAACTATTCATGTAAAAATATGAATTAACTCAAAATCACAGTCTGTAAAGTTCACATATTTGATCTGTGTTTATTGTGTAGACTTTTACTATTTACACATCTTAACAAATAATTTATTAATAATTTATTCATATTTTTACAGTAGCCAATCTGAAGTTGAAACTATTAATCATTTGTAAATGTTCATAAATGTTATGCCTCAGATCTTAATATTATTATATTAATAATCCTGAATAATTTATTGACCAATATAATTATACAGGATATTCCTGGAACCATAAAACAGCAAGAGAAAACAAATAACATTTTCAAGAAAATGCTTTTTTCCATTTATCAAAACAACAAAATATAAACAGATTGAACCGTGTTTTTCCGTGTATAGCAATTAAATTGACTTGTGTACATTACCCATACCAACAAACACACAAAATCTTACCCATATCACACCTCAACTGCAGCAAAAATGCTGTGCATTGACTCAAGATTTGAACCATTTTTTTTAACTCTGTTAAAATCATATGTAGATTTTCAATAAGCTTTATTATATTAATTAAATGTTTAAAGACATATATATTACATTATGTAGCATTATTTTTCATTAAATAATTATCTGTTAATCATTAGGTTATGTTTATTAGTACACATTAAAATGCACATTATCTAATTTTTCTAGCTATGTGAATATATATTAACTAGGGCTTGGCAAGTTAACTCGTTATTATTGCGTTATTATTGTCATTAATTGATTAAAACTGATAATTATTTTATCTTGCAGTTTTTTATTATGAAAGTCCATTGCGCACTGGCTCTGAATATACATACAGACAAAACTGGGCCTAAGACCAGAGTTGGTATGTGCATTTAGACGAACTAGGCCAGCAGAGGACAGAGATTTTAGTTTATCTTTTGGGCATTCTTTGGAATTATTACACTCACATCAACAAGTTATCATGTACTTCCATAAATGACATCAAAATGAATAAATCTATACGGACATGAATGACTTTTGCTACTGGTGATGTCTGATGAGTTTTAAAGCCCGACACGTGCTTCTGAAGTGTAAGATTATAGCCTACTGTGAGAGAAAACTTGGTAGGACACAGGTGCATCCAAGTACATCCAAAAAAAAACCACTTAATTGATTACCAACTTGCATCAGTTGCTTTTATAGTACGTGCATATACTCTAAAATATACTCGTGGTTATTTTATTGCAACATATTTTTGTGTTTGGGTAGTTTTTTGTTACCCAGCTCCTGAGACAGGAGAGTTGTAACAACCCAGTGTTTGTAATGAGCGCAGATATTTTGCATTCTCTTCAGGTGAGCGTAGCTAGGTCTCAGTGCATTTCTTTGGTCAAATATAGGTGACTATAAGTTTATTTATCAAAATAAATTTGAAATGAACCAAGAGAAATGAACTAAGAGAAATTAACCAAGAGAAAACATTACAGTCTACAGCCACGAGAGGGCGCTCTATGCTGCTCAGTGCTCCTGTAGCATACACTGAACACAGAGCGCCCTCTCGCGGCTGTAGACGGTAATGTTTTCTCTTGGTTCTTGGTTCTAAATAAATGCGACTTATAGTCCAGTGTGACTTATATATGTTTTTTTCCTCGTCATTATGTATTTTTGGACTGATGCGACTTATACTCCGGTGCGACTTATAGTCCGAAAAACATGGTAATCTATGAAACAGTTTCTTTGCTGTAAATTATTTTATTTTATGCAAAGCAAACAAAGTCACCTTATCAAGCCACATCAGTCTTCGATTAAATGTTTAATTTTTACTTCTAAAATGCTTGTATATAAATAATTGTTAAATGAGTTTAAATGTAATACATGTTGTATACATGTTTAAACTGTAAAATTTTGTATTAAGAGCTATATTTAACTAAAAGGCATTTAAAGAAAGAAAGAAAGAAAGAAAGATAAAAGTCAAATAAAAGAAAAACTAAAAAGACACAAAACCAACAGCCATTGTTAAACACCTAACTAAAGATAATAATTTCTGTCTCTTAGTGAAAATGAACTACAGAGACTTGTGCTTTCTGTGTCCTGAACAACGTTTGTCGAGTTCCTTTACCGGGAATTCTCCCAAATCTTCCCATGGCCAAGTCAGGCCTGTACATACACTTAATTTGCTTGCAGCAGCTATAGGGAAAACCGGGGATGATGGTAACACTTTTTGTTTGAGGGTCTGTAACTTTAAGTGTTAAGTTCAAAGTCCTGTAAGAAATACACCACACTATTAACAAATTTCTGTGTGTGTCAGTGTGAGTGTGTGTATAGTGCATATCTCATAAGGGTTCTGTCAAGTCAGTCTCATAGTTGTAAAAATAAAATGCAGATGGCTGGCCCTGGGGTGAAGGCTTTGTGGGCCCAGAACTGACAAGAAACACACCTGACCCACACTTCTTTTGACCTAGAGTTTCCAAAGTGTTCCATGCATACAATGAAGAAATTCTCATCATCAGAAGAATCAGAACACTCTTGGTCACTGGACTTTTTTCTTGTTTTCTTAATTTGTCCCTTTCAAGACACCGCTCTCTTTTTTGCCCTTTTTCCGGTGTTCCTAACATTTTTTTAATTAACTGTTACACCTTATCCCCACCCCACCCCAAGCAGCCATTACATAGCTAACTCTTTAACCCTCTGGAGTCGATTAACTTAAATTACACTTTCAGATTTAATCGTACAGATAAGAGCAATACATCAATCGAATCATCAAGCGTGGGTTTTAATGTGGGTTTGAAGTTAGAATTAATGTCTAGCATCAAATTAAACTAGATAAATTGCTAATTAAGATATCTACATTACAATAAATGCTAGGCAAAAAATTAAATCTTGATAAAAAATTACTTTCTTACATGAAATCACTTTTTGATGATTCTTTCTCACCAAAATTCTTAAACACAGACACATGCCACTTTCTCTGTTAGCTTAAAATTGAGATGGGTGTGTATGATATGGATAATATGTGCGAACAGTTCTCCTAATTATTAATGTTTTTTTAAATCTTATTTTATCGTGAGAAGGAATCTACTGAAAGACATTTTAAATTTTGGCTGCAAGAAAGTGGAAACGCAAAAAGTTTTTCGGTTTTTGCTCAAACATCGCTTATAAGACGTTTATTTGCCACTCGTGGTCAGTTCCGTGTATTAGGAAGAGTGGAGCAAATAGAAATCGGAGATATAAGGGGACTATTATATTCTTGTGTTTACTTCTGTCCGGTGATATACATCAATGTCCCGGTCCCACCTTGAGAGATAATCAACAGCGAAGCCTTGCCGACTCTAAGTCTTATTTGGATGTGCTGAGTGCGCCCGGCCAGGAGGATCGACAATCTGGGGCTACAGCGGGTTGGAGTTATATTGCTGAACATTGGGAGAATTTAACTTCTCTACATGATGATTCTAGAGATGTGTCGCGGCAGGAGGTGATTCATCATGTTGCTGAAACTGAGGCCTTCTCCAGATTGGTTAATTAATTTTCATGCCCAGAGCTCGTTTCGGGAGGATGCTGGTTGTGGTATTGACTTCGGCAAGACCTCAAATGGTCTAATTATCACTCATTTAAATGTTAGGAGCTCACTTCCAAAGATCTCTGAGGTAAGACAGAGATCAGCTCAAGTTGTTGGTACTAGGGTGCAGTGAAACTTGGTTGGACGGTTCGATTCTGGATTCTGAAATTGAAATAGCAAATTACAATTTGATACGAAGAGATAGAAATCATAAAGGTGGCTGTGTTTGTGTATTTGTCAGATCGGATTTGACGTTTAATGATAGGAATGATTTGATCAATGCTTCTGTGACAGGAGAAGCTCCCGCCCAAGACTGCAGCAGCGCTCACGACTTCATGAGTGGAAAATGGGAAGTTTCTGATAGCACATGAAGACAGCAGAGAAGCACTTTCGCTCTAAACAGTCGAGGGCATCATTTTGTTAACTTTGTGGTTTATTATTTTGAGTCGTTTGGGACGACGCAACACAAATCCCTCTCTCAATATATTGCTTTACAGATCTATTATTCTTGCTGCTCAGAGATGTTCACGCAATCATGCAGCACATATCATAATTAAGGTGCTCCCGTGTGTGACAGTACGTGTCTTCAAAGAGAGGGTATCACACAAAAAATCACAAACACATACATAACTTTAAGGACCAACAAACAAGAACTAAACAGAAAGGGTTTATAACCACATGGTAATCAGAGAGAATAGAAACAGGTGGGGAATAATCAATTAACTAAACAAGAAAAGGAACATGACCAAATAAGGTAACTAAAAAAGAACAGGAGAACAGAAGTCCATAACTGTGACATTACTAGCCCCTCCCTGGAGGCTTGTCCCGAGCCGTAACACCAGGGAGAGGGGGAGGGCACCCTGGAGGTTTGGCACAGGACAGAAACAGGGTGGAGTCATGGAGGACCTCCAGGGCGAAGCAGGAAGCTTGGAAGACCACGAGGATCTGGAAACTCGGGCTACCATGGCGGATCTGGAGACTCGGGGCGGCCATGACACTGGAGCTGACACTGGAGCGAGCTCTGGGCCTGGAGCCGACACTGGAGCGAACTGGGGTCCAGGAGCCCTCCCTGGGCTTAACAGGGGATCGGGAGTCAGTCCTAAGCTTAACGGGGGATCGGGAGCCCTCCCTGGACTTGATGGGGGATCGGGAGCCTTCCCTGGGCTTGGCGGAAGATTGGGAGCCCATCCTGGGCTTAACTGTGGATCGGTAGCCTCTTCTGGGCATAACAGGAGATTGGGAGCCTCTTCTTGGCTTAACAGGAGACCAGGAGCCCATGCCTGAGGGTGGAATCTGGGGAGAGGATGGGTGCTGAGAAACCTGGGGGTAATGCCATGTCCATGATATTTGAGCAGGGGGGTGGCAATTGAGGGTACTCTGGAGGATAGGGCGGTGCTCGTGTCTTTGGTGTGGCGGGAGTGATGATCGTGGACGGTGGCCCTGGCTTAGCTGAACGCAGCGGCCTTGACCTCACCACAGGCTGCCGCACTGATGGGCTGAGGGAATCAGCTGAACTCCGAAGGATACTGGGGTGGTTGGGTTTGGGCAGGCGGGAGGAGCTGTTGGAGTGATATGTGGAGATTCCCGGTGCAGCGTGAGTGGGCTAAACATGGCCCATTCCTGAGGGGACTGGATGAGGAATTTTGGGCTGTTCATGAACTTTGTCAACTTCGAAGTCTAAATTTTTCAACCAAAGGACAAGATTAATGAGCTCGATCAAAGGAAAATAACCATCAGGAAGAGTGCAGCAGATCGGTTCCTTGTCCAGCCCCAGCAAAAAACAAGTGCCCATGAACGAGTCGAGATAGCTCACCCAGTTAGTAGTAACCTCCGACCGCTCTGCTGCAGATGTCATGGAGTGACTGTGACGAGGCGGAACCAAAAATGAGGAAGATTAGTTCCGCCCGGACCATATATCGCAAACACCGTCGCTTCTGGGAACGCCGATGAACCCAAATCGGCGTGTTATTGGGAACAGGTGTCTTGTTGAGCGTGGCGATCACTGATTGGGCAATTTGGGAAAGAGGAGACACATAAATAGGGCATCAGAAACACAGGAAGTGTTGTTGATTCCCAGTAGTTATTGTGGGTGCAACGGAGCGGAGGAGCGAGTTGAAGAGAGAGTGTATGATGTACTGTGGAGCTTGGGCAAAGAGAGATACACACACAGGGCTGAGTATACGAATATCTTTATTGGAGCATTGTGTTCAGATGCATTGTGTGAGGTGAAGTTAACACACATTGAAGATCTGCTAGGATTGCAGGAAGGAGATCGTGCTGCCAGTTGTGTCGGATGTCGGTTATCTGGAAGAGAAGTGGAAAGATCCAGTGTTAATGAAAGTGTGAGTACACTGAAATATTCATCGAGTCAACAGTTATTTTGCAAGTGTGGAATATCCATATACCTCTTGTGAGTTGTGACCAGTGTGAGCGGCCCCACCGTAATAGGATTGGTGGGTGAGCCGGAACCAGCGAAAAAGGAGTCTGGTGCCTTGTTGTGGCTGTGACATTTCCTCTGGCCGTCTGCTGCATCGGTGCCCCCAACGTCCAGGAACTAATCCCCGGTCCTATGTGGTTTTGACCCTAATTCACTGTGAGTGCGTGGAGTGCAGTGGGTGAGTCCTTTTCTTTGCTGTGTGTACACTTGAAGTCTGCAGTGTCGTGCTGTGTCATGTCGTCAGTAATCACCCTCTAGGCTGGGAGAGAAAACCCTGTGGAGAAGAACGTGCACCGGTGTTGTGAGACGACCGTCTTTTATATACATGCCTGCTCGTGGCTTTGGACTCTGCCGAGTGGTGACGTGTCAACAATAGCAAGTAAGGAACAGTGTGCATATTATGGGGGACGACGACTGAGAGAAGTGTTGGCTGCTATATGAACATCCAGCTGTGTAGCCCTTGTGTATGAATACCTGTTTGTGGAGTGCTTTCAGAGGTTCGCCCCTGTCTAGATCTCTGGTCCGTTGTCTGGAAGAGAGGAGAGGGAAGCGTTCGAGTCATTCCTGAGGTACACACCCCGGTGGCACAAACCTACTTGAAGTCACCGCGTGGTGGCACCAGCTGAGGCCGTGGAAGGCCCAACGTGCAGCAACTTCAATCTGTACTCCTATCCACTCTTGGTCAAATTCGAGAGGTGGTGCGTCCTTCTCCATATATTCACTGAAGCTAAGTAAATTTGTGAAGGAACTCTGTCTGTCTGTTACCAGTCCTACAGGTCTGAGCTTGAGGCTCTGAGTCGTAGTGGGAGAGTTTCCACGGTTGGAGGTGACCGTGTTGAGTGTTGGTCTGGGAAGTCTGCCCCGGTGAGGAAGACCACAGTCGTCGTGACATATACACCCTCTCTAGACCCCCGAGCTGAAAAGGGCTAAAGCCTGACGTCCACCTCTTCGAGGGTCTGTGAGTTGTATCCATTCAGTATTGTCATTGCATGCCCAAAGTCAAGCTCCAGTTGCCCCTGTATACCCCTCTGTACGCCTAAAGCTAAGAGCCAGCGTATTGCCCTTGTATACTTACCTGTATGCCCCTCTGTACACCTCAAGCTAAGAGCCAGCGTATTGCCCTTGTATACTTACCTGCATGCCCAAAGTCAAGCTCCAGTTGCCCTTGTATACCCTTCTGTACGCCTAAAGCTAAGAGCCAGCGTATTGCCCTTGTATACCCACCTGTACATCCAAAGTAAAGACCCAGTTGTCCTTCTGCATACTTACCTGTACGCCCCGAGTGAAATACCAGTGCATCGCCCTTGCATACTCACCTGCAAACTCCATCCGTAGGGTTTACCTGGACAAAAATCGAAGTTAAGGATTGTGTATCTTTCTTGCATACTTACCTATACACCGAAAGGCCAAGACCCCAATATATTCACCTGCATACTTACCTGCGGACCTTTTAGGTGTTTCCAACCGCGGACCCAGAATCTTGTGATGAACGGCGTCAGGTACGCACCCCACCCAATTCATCAGAATTACTTACCTTCTTTGCTCTGCGTGCAGGGACTGGAAGGGCCCCACCGACGGTTCTCCTGCAGGAGAAACACAAAGGCACTACTGAGAAAAACCCTGTTGAGTCACGTGAAGGAAAGGACACAAATTACTGACAGGTTTACCTGAGAGTCCCCGTGACAGAGTCAGAAGCGACTCGGACCTATACTCTCTGGCCCCGAGAGTGGATTTTAGATTCCCTTTCCCTTCCCTTCACACCTTTTTAAATAATTTAAATAAAGTTTGTTTTAATCATACTCACTCTCTCTCGTGTGTCTGGTCATTGGGGTGTTCTTGGGACCTCCTCGAGGTGGGAACTAGCGAGGAGCGAGACTCACGACATCTGTGGTCCGCTCCGACCTGTGACACAAACACCTCAGTGTGTCTCCTAAGCCTTCATTTTCGGTATTGTCCAGTCCTTCTGTGAAAGTACGTGTCTTCAAAATACCTGAAGTCTACTCATTGAAAAGGTTAACACCCAATTTTATGTTACGACCAGCTCGTATCAAGCCGCAACACAAAAGAGGGATCAAGCACAAACGTTTGAATCAAAAACAGGTTTTATTGAATAAAACATACCACAAGCAATAATTATAAACATAAGTCTAGGGGTAAGGGAAAACAAAATCTTGACGCCGCATGTGTAAGAAAACACAAGGAGCCACTCATGAGGAGAGTTTCCCCAGAGAGTGCCATGTTATGATCTGCGCTATGGATTCTGAGCATAACTTATTTTTCTATAACAAACTATAAAATATTTTTTCTATGTAACCATTAATGCCTTGGCAATGGCAAATAGCATTGTTTTTTAATTTAAATCAATCTCAACTTATACATTAATGTTATAAATTGAGATAAACAAGAAGTATTTTAACTGCTACCATGTAAAAGGAATACTGCTGTAAAAAAGCACCTTATTTGTTTAAAGTGTTATGCAAATGTTATTAAACGTTTGTTCATATAGCAGTACTTTTAAATGAAAAAAGTGTACAATACACTAATCTTGAATTCTTTATAAAATTTTGTGCATAACAATGCAATTAATCACAGAAAATCATGTGATTAATCGCAATAAAATTAAAATAAAAAATTTATTGTTGCTCAGCACTAGAATTAAAGTTGCAATAGTTGATTATCTTCAGAAACACTTTTTGTTATGCTGGTTGAAAGTCTTTGCACATCCTGATAGCAATCATTGACCTCTTAACCTTCCCCCCCGATGCAGGTGTCCTTAACTCCCTTTGATTGCACTTAGATAGATTAAATGAAACGGGGGAAATTTAATCTTTACAAACTATATATCATTATAAATATCTAAGCCTCAAGCATGGAAATGGAAAGATTAAAAAGAATGTATTTGCTAAATTTGTGTAAGTAGTACACATCAAAATATAAAGAATAAAAACGCAGTACACACCAGATTCATCATAATAACGAGTCATGAACACATCCACAGCTGTAAATCCCAGTTTAGTTAGAAAGGTAAGGGTCCACTGAATGACATCTCATGAAGCACGTTTAGTCAAACGAAGCAATAACGTTGTAATATGGATCATAATTCCTTTCTTTACGTTTCAGTTTTTCAGGGACAGAATTGTTTGTGTCCATTATGGAATAACTCACGCTCAGAAACTGCATCTTGGTAATAAAAAAACTGCATGGTTTTGTAGCGTACAGTGTCACAAACAGAATGAGGAACGATCCACCAAAAAAAAAGTGAAAGATAGGCGGAAGATTGTTTATTTGAATTCTGGCACTCTCTCGAGCCGGCTCGTGACGCACCTGTCAGCTCATAGAGGCGGAACTTAGCAATAGTCTTTTCCTTTGTTTGTTTTATTTTTCAACATTTTTTATATATGTGTGAGTGTTTTTTATGTTGAATGTGCCTGTATCTGCATGATTACCATCTGTTTGAGTGAGGGTTAGCTCGCTATTACTGTATAAACACGGCTATCAATGTGCACGCCATCTATATGAATAGATTGTGATTTATTGAATTTATGGCACAATTTTAAGTTAGGTAGGGCACTTTCAGTTGTGAGTCCCCTAATGAGGGGTGCTGGTTAACAGGTTAAGTTAAGTGGCCTAAATTTATATATCTGTATTTATATATTCTGTGGAAGGCGTAGGACAAAGAAATGTTTGTCCAATGAAAACACTCAGTCCAAGCGTTTTAATTTTCTTTCCTACCTGCCTGTCAATGTATATCTGCATACCTCTGCGCACCCGGTTTGGGCAGACAGGATACGTCATCATGTTCATGCACACTGTGCAGACAGAGCGAATATGTCAGACAAACATCATCAACCCAATCTTCCTTCCTGGTATCGTAGTACTTTTAAAGTTTCCTCACCGTTGAATGACACAATGTAGCACAGCAGTTCCCAATTCCAGTCCTTGTGCCTGGGCATATTTTGTGTCTCACTTAGTAAACACACCCCATTCAGAGGATTATATTATGATTGTGTCTGATTTTAATATATACAAACCTGATTCCAAAAAAGTTGGGACACTGTACTAATTGTGAATAAAAACAGAATGCAATTATGTGGAGGTTTCCCAATTTCAATATTTTATTCAGAATACAACATATATGACATATAAAATGTTTAAACTGAGAAAATGTTTAATTTTAAGGGAAAACTAAGTTGATTTTAAATTTCATGGCATCAACACATCTCAAAAAAGTTGGGACAAGGCCATGTTTACGACAGAGTGGAATCCCCTTTTCTTTTTATAACAGTCTGCAAACGTCTAAGGAGACTAAGGAGACAAGTTGCTCAAGTTTACTCACAATTTGTACAGTGTCCCAACTTTTTTGGAATCAGGTTTTTGTAATATATATATATATATATGTATGTATAATTTTATTTTATGTTTCTTATTTTTTTGCCAGAAGGTGATCTAAGGATTATTCTCCTGGGTAAAACTGGAGCAGGAAAAAGTGCAACAGGAAACACCATCCTGGGCAGAAATGCATTTAAAGAGACCAGTGAAATATGTGAGAAACAAGAAGGAGATGTGGATGGGAGGAACATTGTTGTCTTTGACACTCCAGGACTATTCAATGCATCTATCACAAAAGAGCGAGTTAAGGCTGAAATAGAGAGGTGTGTAGAGATGTCTGCTCCTGGTCCTCATGTGTTCCTGCTGGTTATCAAACTGGGAGGGAGATTCACAGAAGAGGAGAGGAACTCTGTGCAATGGATTCAGGAGAACTTTGGAGAAGAGGCTTTGCTTCATACCATCATTGTGTTTACTCACACTGATCTGCTGAAGGGTAAATCTTTAGATGAGTACATCAGGAAAAGCCACCATCTACCAAAAATAGTGGATAGTTGTGGTGGCAGATATCACTCATTCAACAACGAAGATAAAAATAATCGACATCAGATCACAAAACTGCTGCAAAATATTAATGCATTGAGAAGAGCAAATGGAAGGACTTACAACCCTGAGATGTTCAAAAAAATTCAGAGAGAGAATACAGGGAAAGGCGGAATGACGTTTAACAATACACATATTTTGATCGTTATCCTAGTGATAGTAGCTATTTTTCTAGGAATGCAGCAGTGGAACAATAGGCTTCAAAATCACATCCTAGAGCTAGAAAATGAAGTTCAGCAGCTTAAAATTGAGCTCAGAGAGAATGAGCAGAGGAACCAGCATTTACAACTAGATCTCGAACAGAAAGAACAAGAGAAGCAGCAGCTAGAAAATGAGCTCTCACAAAAGGAAGGGGATAAAAAGGACCTGGAAAACAAGATAAAAGAGAAGGAACAAGAGAAGCAGCAGCTAGAAAATGAGCACTCAAAAAAGGAAGGGGAGGAAAATGACCTGAAAAACAAGATAGAAAAGAAGAAACAAGAGGAGAAGCAGCTGAGAACTGAACTCTCACAAAAGGAAGGGGAGGAAAATGACCTGGAAAACAAGATAAAAGAGAAGAAACAAGAGGGTAATCAGCTGAGAAATGAGCTCTCACCAAACGTAGAGAATCAAAATGAAATAGAGACAGAAAAGAAGCAGCTAGAACAAGAAAATGAGCTCTACCAGAAAGAACAGGAGAATCATCAGCTTAAAAAGCAGCTAAGACAGAAGGGACAGGAGAATCATCAGCTAAAACAGCAGCTAATACAGAAGGAACAAGAGGAGTCGCAGCTAAAAAAGGTGCTGCTAGATAAAGAACAAGAGGAGTTGGAGCTAAAAAAGAAGAGGCTAGATAAAAAAAAAGAGGAGTTGGAGCTAAAAAAGCAGCGGCTACAGAAGAAACAGGAGAAGCATCAGATAAAAAATGACCTTAAACAGAATGACCAGGTGAAGCAGAAGCTGGAAAAGAAACTCCAACAGAAGGAAAACGAAAAGAAGCAGCTGGAAAAGAAGCTCCTACAGTAAACAGAAGGTGTAATAGCAGGAGGAGTATCAGGAGTTACAACAGCAGCAACGGTGATCTACAGATGAAGCAACATTAACATCAGTGGCAGGACATGTAGCCATATTCACTGCGTTTACATGTGTATCAATAATTATTTTCAATGATCAGGGTAAAGACTTAACACATTTAAACTTACAAGACATAAGTAACCCTCTTCACTCCTGCTTACAAGCAATTTAAATTTTTCTGATTATTTGCTAAGAATTGTGGTTAATTTTTCACCATAACTCACATACCTACTACAAAAAACGATGAACTCAAATACAGCAGGCGAGTTACTGCCCACTGTCCACTTACATCAAATTCAATACGTTTCAGGACATTGGTTATTAGGCACTGCAGTGAATATCACAATATCATAATTTCACAAAGTTCCATTATAATGTATCTTGCTATACCTCACAATGAATCTATTATTTACTTTCTGTATAAGTTTTGTAATAATGATAGGATTCACAAGCTTGCATAACTCAGCACTGAACAAAAAACTCCAACATTTTGAGCAACGGGTGGTTTGTAACTGAACTATGGCTGACTACATTGCTAATGCTGCAAAACATGTTGTAAATATAACCCTGAAGCTCTTTGTGTGCAAACTCACTGGATCTTTTACCAGATCTGTTTCTTTAATATCATAACTTTACAGCTTCAACTGAGAATGCTCTTGCTTGACTCACATAGAACCGAGAATGCTTGGTAAAATGTCAAGGAGTTTATTCACAAAATTGTATGAATAACAAACATTATCCGTGTATGTCCGAGCACATGCACACTTTAGTAAGAGTGGTAATGGAGTGATTAAGGTGTTTACAATGCCCATTGTTACAATTAAAATTGCCCTAAATCACAGTTTTAATGCAGTTACTCTGATCATGAGCTTAATCACATTATTTTAATTAAAGTATTGCATTTACATTAGGTAAAATGTTTAATTGCAATATTGCTAAAAACCCTTAATAATCAAGGAGGACTTATTAGGGTGCATGCAAACATATTCATTGTTTAGATTAGCGGTAGTAACTGCATTAGCAGCATCTGAACTGAAAGAACTTAAGCTTTTTGCATTTTATTTAAATATTTCCTAAATTCAGTTTCATAGACCAGTGGCTTCATATGCATTAAATTATGTTTATCTATATACACTGAATATATTGCGGTTTAGGTATGTCATGTTTCTGTGGTTACTGGAGTTTAAAACTGTTGCATTTTCATGGTATATATTAAAATGTATAGCATTATTGTTAATGACAGGTTATATAAAAAATAAAACACAAAGTAACATATTGTGATGCAGAACGTTTTCTGAAAATTTATTTCCTTTTTATGCACATTTGACACATTACAAAAGAGAAATGATTTTAAATCTGGACTATGGGTAAAAAGAGCAATCACCTTGCAGATTAATGGATTTGCTTAACTGATAAGTGGATAAGCATTTGCTGGACTAGTGTGATTCTCCCCCCAATATCAAATTAAAATCAAATCTCTTTATTGTCAAACTTTATTATATGCAAGTGTGAAATTCTTTGGTGCAAGACTGTATGCAATGGCAGTATAGACAACATGTATACACTTTTAAAAACACAGTATACAGTAGAGCCCTGCACGGGCCTCAAATCTAGGCCCGAGCCCGGCCCGAGCCCGGCCCTAGCCCGATCCGTGTCCGACAGCTCATCAGAATTATCAGCCTAAGTCCGACACGAGAATATTACACAGCGGAAGCCTACCCTATTTGCAACAATAAAAAAGGAGTCAGTTTTGTGTTATGTTTCTTTTCATTTCTTTATCAAGTTAATTTAGAAAAATGTTTGGAGCATTTTTTTTTATGACGATTAACGTTAATCAGCCGAGCCGACAGCGAGTAGCCTAAAACATATTTAATCAATTAAGCCTCTCAAATTAACGCTAATACTTTACTTGGCTACAATAAAATCCATAGATATAAAACACTTCAAGCATATCACACAGACAGTTAGTTTAAAGGGGGGGTGAAATGCTATTTCATGCATACTGAGTTTTTTACACTGTTAAAGAGTTGGATTCCCATGCTAAACATGGACAAAGTTTCAAAATTTAAGTTGTACGTTTGAAGGAGTATTTTTGTTCCCAAAATACTCCCTCCGGTTTGTCACAAGTTTCGGAAAGTTTTTTTCGAGTATGGCTCTGTGTGACGTTAAATGAAGCAGAATTTCCTTATATGGGTCCTGAGGCACTTCTGCAGGAAGAGCGCGCGCTCCAGTATAGCAGAGCACTGAGAGCACAACAGACTTCACTGATCAGAGCGAGAGCGTCGCGAAATGTCACAAAAGGAGTGTGTTTTTGGTTGCCAGGGCAAGACAACCCTTCACAGATTACCAAAAAAAAAAAAAAAACAGCATTAAGGGACCAGTGGATGGAGTTTATTTTTACAGAGCATCAACGGAGTTGTGCAAGTGTTTGTGTTTGTTCCCCTGCATTTCGAAGATGCTTGTTTTACAAACAAGGCCCAGGTTGACGCTGGATTTGCACATCGTTTATTTCTTAAGGATGATGCAATCCCAACAAAAAAGGGTCACGATCGTGTGTTGGAACCGCAGGCGAAATATTAAAATATCTCTGCCTGCTTGTTAGTGCGTCCCCTCCCATCGGAGACCCGGGTTCGAGCACCGCTTGGAGCGAGTCGTTGCTGATGCTGCTCTCGTTCAATTTCAGCCTCTGGATCTGATTCTGGATCATAAATAAACGGCTGAATCTGACTGTAAGCCATGGTTTGCCTACTGGCGCTCGTGATTCTTTAACTCCGCCCACACGTCACGCCTCCAGTCGATCGTGTTTTTCCGGGAAAAATCGGTACAGACTATCTTTCTCTTATGAATATAATAAAACTAAAGACTTTTTGGAGTTATGAAGGATGCAGTACTACTCTATAGGTACTCAAGACTGACAGGATATTGAGTGAAAACGAGCATTTCACCCCCCCTTTAATAAATGTTTATTTATTAAACCACAGTGAGTAAAAAAAATAAAAAAATTGAAATACTGAGGCAGGCTCGCAACAGCTTTCGCAAACGAAATGAGAAATAGCCTACAATCTAAACAAATTACATTAATTAAAAACAAGCTTGCAGGTTATCTTATCTCAAAAATGCACCACAGAACATGTCCATTCTTTTTTTTCCATTAGTTTCCAACAGTTAAACGAAAATAAAGTCCAGTCAAACGAAAAGTTAGAACAGTCTCTTACAGAGCATCGTGGAGAAAAAGAATAGCCTCCAGAGTGAAAGGTTTTAACCCCGTCCTCCTCTCTTCTATCACGCTGCGCTGAAGACACGTTCGCTGCTGCTGCTGACGGGACACTAAACACAGAGCGAGCCAGTCTTGACAGTTGCGGTAGCAGGGTCTCGTGCTGTTTACATTGAGGCCTATAATAGCTACTACTACAATAAGTGGACATAAGTGAAGTATAATCGTGGGTCGTGCTGACGGAAAAGCGTGCATGCGTGCGTGAGACTGTCATGTCAGTCAGTTTAATAATAACGGGTTGAATTATCAGATTATGAAAGTTATGAGGTTATGAAATGTCTTTCTATGTTTGTTTTTCTATCGTCGACGTCAACTTCTCTTTTTTTTTTTTATTAAATGTCTAAAAATATAAATAGAAGGATAACCCAAAAAAGGCCAGAGGCCCGGCCCGCATACGAGCTATAACGTGAAAATTGGCCCGAAGCCCGGCCATAGGGGCATAAATAAGTCGGGGCCCGTCGGGCTCGGGCTGAAATACAGGGCTTTAGTATACAGTTTTACACAATATACACAAGTATATAGGAGAAAGTGGTGTGAGTTAAGTTTACTTACATTGTGTTTAAAGTGAGCACATGGGTCCAACTTAAAGGGTTAGTTCACCCAATAATCAAAATGATGTTATTAATGACTCACCCTCATGTCGTTCCAAACCCGTAAGACCTCCGTTCATCTTCAGAACACAGTTTAAGATATTTTAGATTTAGTCCGAGAGCTCTCAGTCCCTCCATTGAAGCTGTGTGTACGGTATACTGTCCATGTCCAGAAAGGTAAGAAAAACATCATCAAAGTAGTCCATGTGACATCAGAGGGTCAGTTAGAATATTTTGAACTTCTTTCAGGAGTTGATCAGGTCAAAATAATAAACAAAACTTCAAGATATCTTTACTAAACCCTAACCAAAATAAAATAAAATAAAAAAGTACAATATTTTAACTCCCTAATCAAACTCCCTAATCAAAACAGAGATCAAAAGGTTTACAATAAACAAAATGGCGTCAAACTTCCTCCCAATCCTCTATATTTAAAATAATTTACAACTATTTACAAGATCACGCAAACCAAGTTAAAACAAGAATCCAAATTCACATCATAACAAGCAAGAAGGTCAAGATACTGTAAAGGAATTTAGCTTTGGATTTTTTTTTTTTTTTTTTTGGTATTTTCTAGTTCGGGGAACAGACACAGTCTCTATAGTGTGATATCTAGGTGAAAGAGTCTCTATGTGCTGAGAATTAACTGACCTCTGTGACGGGAGGCAGCTAGCAGATGGTCGGTTTAGCCAGTCTGTCTGCTTCCTGACCTGGGCCCCAGTTAGTCAAGTATTAACACTAAGACTATGTGCCATATTTCTAGAGAGAAGAGTGGCGCCACCCCAGGAGGGATGAAGACCATCTCTTTTCAACGGGTCAGGTCTGCCCCGAAAAGCTCGTCCAATTGTCTATGAAACCTATGTTATTCTGTGGGCACCACTTAGACATCCAGCCATTGAGTGATGACATTCTGCTATGCATCTCGTCACCACAGTAAGCAGGGAGGGGACCAGAGCATATTACAGTGTCTGACATCGTGCTTGCAAGTTCACACACCTCTTTATCACACCTGTGTCTATGCACAGACCTGTTTGCTCTATAGGCAAACTGAAGAGGATCCAGCAAGGGTCCAGTGATGTCCTTCAGGTAGGCCAGGACTGGTCTCTTAAGTGATTTCATGACCACAGGTCTGTAGTTGTAAAGTTCAGTGATTTTAGGCTTTTTAGAGACAGAAATGTAAAGACCTTGTCTCAGAGGACCACCAGGACAAGGCCACAGGAAACAGATGATTCTTCTGCACAATCTGACTTTGCTGCAGCCTGGAATTGAACTACTGGTTTCGTCTGGTCAGAGGAGAACTGGCCCCCAACTGAGCCTGGTTTCTCCCAAGGTTTTTTTCTCCATTCTGTCACCGATGGAGTTTCGGTTCCTTGCCGCTGTCGCCTCTGGCTTGCTTAGTTGGGGTCACTTCATCTACAGGGATATCATTGACTTGATTGTAAATAAAATGCACAGACACTATTTAAACTGAACAGAGATGACATCACTGAATTCAATGATGAACTGCCTTAACTATCATTTTGCATTATTGAGACACTGTTTTCCTAATGAATGTTGTTCAGTTGCTTTGACGCAATGTATTTTGTTTGAAGCACTATATAAATAAAGGTGACTTGACTTGACTTTAATAAGAAATAATTGAAGTCACATAATTCACTATTTACACAAATTACTAGAGCTGAAACAACGAATCGATTTAATCGATTAAAATCGATTATTAAAATAGTTGTCAACTAATTTAGTAATCGATTCGTCGCTAAATAAATTTTATTTGCGATAAGCGGCTCATTTTGTGCATATTTCAAATCTGCGGTGACCAAAGTGTGGCAGTAATGAGCCACCGGAGGTTTTACTCAGCCAGTACAGCAGGTGAAGTAGCGAATAGCCAATAGCTGGCCTCGTTTTATGTCACGTGCTTCCCGAACAGCGTCTCTGCAGCATTCAGCGGGAAGGGAGGGAGGCCAAGATGGCAGCCGGTGCGGTCGAAGTTTTATGCAGCTGATTCAATTTTACTTTCCATCCCCTACATTTGAAAACCCGCTATTTAAACCCGGACGCATCAAAACGTTCGAATATGCAATAGGGCACTTTTCTGTTTTGTTTAACCTAAGTAACTTGTTATTTAAGTAAGTTTAATTTAATTTAGTTGGCGATCGTTAACTGATCTCAAACGCACATGGAAACCAAGGATAATACAATGAAACGCAAAGGAAAAAATAAGAATTCTACTTCCAAGTTGCTTACAGAAGAAATGGAATTAGATGTTCCTGTCGATGTTGTTGGGTCTGCTGCACAAATTGAGATAGACCATCAATACGGCAAAAAAAGTCTCGCTGTCACCCGGTCTGAGAGCCCAAGTCTCGAGATTGTCCATGACTCTGACCTAGATACGCCTGTGAAACCTCAGCTAAAGAAATCTCGAGGTGAAATTTCTCTGACGGAATTGCAAGATAACGTCATTGAGGCATTGACATCCAGGATTAAAGAAAGTGCAAACGACCTCGGCAAAATGATTACCAGCAACACGGTGAGCATTGAGGGTCTTAAGAAATCAATTGACTTTGTGTTTGAAGAAGTAAACGCATTGAAGACAGATTTGAAAAGTTGCAAAACTACCGCCAACTCAAACAGCACCAAAATCCACGAACTTGAGCAGAGACTGAACGATGCCGAACGCTATCAGCGGAGATGCAACCTCCGTTTATACGGTATTCCTGAACATCATGAGGAAAACATCAAGCAAAAAGTCATCGGCGTGTGTGTCTCAGTTGTTCCCGACTCAAACATTTCTTTCAAAGATGACATAGATGTAGTGCATCGACTGGGAAAGCTGAATGAGCAGACCAATAGACCGAGACCAGTGATCATTCGCTTCGTGAGGAGATCTACACGGGACTTGATCTGGCGACAGGCCAAGCAATCTGAATATCTGCGGAGTCACAAGCTGAGATTCACCGAAGATTTATCTCAAGCAGACAAATTGCTGAGGATGAAGAGGTGGCCGTTGATTGAAGCTGCAAGGAAGGAAGGAAAACGAGCGTTCTTTGTCGGTGTGCGCGTATTCATTGATGGGAAAGAGGTGCAGTTACCCACCTGAAATTAAGTGATTTTCATCTTACATATGAACAATTTTCTAACCGATCTGTTAAGCCAACTTGTAAGTGTGTGCTAATGCTTATTACACCTACTCCAAGTAAATTGTGGGTTAATGTTAGCTTTAGCATTTATAGTCCCATAACCGGGTTAATTCTTTATTTGATTTAAAAGAGGATGGAAGTTTTTCTAAAACTGTTCTTGTTTCTTTTGTTCATCTTATATTCATGTCGTTGTCGTTAGTTACACTTAATGTCAGGGGTTTAAGGTTTAATGTTAAACGTAAAGCATTGTTCTTATTTGCTAAACAGCAGAAATCTGACTTTTGTTTCTTTCAAGAAGTTCATTCTACTCCCAAAGATGTAAAATTCTGGAAAGCTCAATGGGGTAATGATGTTTGGTTTGCTCATGGGTCTGAGCGTACAGCTGGCGTTGCAATTTTAAAAAACAAATTTTCGGGGAAAATTTTATTTTCAGAGGGTGATCCCCTTGGTCATTTCATTATTTTAGTTATTAAAGTAGATCTGGTGACTATGATTATTGTTAATTTTTATGGGTACAATTCTAAAATTGAAACTGATGCTTTATTCAAAACTTTAGAGAGTCGTATTACACATTTTTTATCTAAATTCCCAAATTCATTTGTTCTGATAGGAGGAGATTTTAATATCACTTTAGACAACTCCCTTGACCGATGGCCACCTCGCAGTGTAAATTATCATAACTCCACACTAAAGACTTTTATGCAGAAATTTAGTGTAATAGACATTTGGAGAGAGAAATTCCCTGGTATTCGCTCTTTTACATGGAATAATAAGTCCTGTACCGTTATGTCTCGTATTGACTACTGGTTAACACCGTGCAATTTACACAAAGAAGATATTTCTGTTAATATTCTTCCATAAGGCAGTATCTGTTAACATTTCGTTACTTTCTTCTCTTCCCTCTAACTACCATAACTCTTATTGGAAGCTCAATAAGTCATTATTGGAACATGAATTTGTTAAGATAACCATTCGCAGTTTGATTGCACAATATTGGAATATAGCTCAGATTAGTAATAACTATTGCACTAATTGGGAGTTGTTTAAATTTGAAGCTTGTAAATTTCTTAGAAAATTTGGTAGTTTAGTGACTAAAGCTAGAAAGTTGGAAGAGGAGATGATAATTTCTAAAATTATGTCTTTTACTCATAAATCACCAAACTTGTCGGATAATGAATATCTTGAATTATTCAAACTTCAAAGCCAATTAGATGATATTTATAAAAGGAGGGCAGAGGGTGCCTTCATTAGATCTAGACAGAGATGGTTGGAAAAAGGTGAACAGAATTCCGCATTTCTTTAATTTAGAAAAAATCCATGCAAAAACAAATACAATTGTGCAACTGAATATTAATGGTACAATAACAAGTGATTCTAAGGACGTTGCGGATTACTGTTCAACCTTTTTTAGCACCCTCTACAATTCAAGATTTAATGAGGATAATTCCTCTGTTTTTATAGATAGTCTTACTAATTCGAAAACTATAAGTGAAGCTCAAAAGGAACATTGTGATAGTCCTATATGTTTAAATGAAGTCCTTCAAGCTATTACAGAACTCAAGCTGAATAAATCCCCTGGTATAGATGGTTTAAACTCTGAATTCTATAAAACCTTCTCAGAAGAACTTGCTCCTTTCCTTTTAAAACTCTTCTTACAATCTATTGAGTATGGTAAGCTCCCGCCTACCCTGACACAAGGCCTAATTATCTTAATTCCCAAACCCAAAAAAGACACTTTAATGTTAGACAATTGGAGACCAATTTCCTTACTTAATAATGATTATAAAATTTTAGCCTCTATATTAGCTTCTAGAATTAAGACAACCCTGGATTCCATTATCGATGACACACAGTCAGGTTTTATGCATAATAGACACATTTCAAATAACATTCGCTTGGTACTGGACCTCATTGATTACCCACATCTATATCCAGATGAGAGTTTCATTCTTTTTTTAGACTTCCATAAGGCCTTTGATACTATTGAACATCATTTCATATATTCGTCACTAAACAAATTTGGTTTTGGTGATTTCTTTATTAACTCCATAAAAACTTTATATTATGATGCAAATTGTTCAATCAAGCTGCGTAATGGCACCTCACCCAGATTTAATCTCAGTCGTGGTATCAGACAGGGATGCCCTATTTCTCCTTATTTATTTTTACTTTGTTCACAAATTCTTGCAGACCATGTTAAACAGAGCCCTTTAAGAGGAATCACTGCAGTTGGCAGAGAAATTATCATAAGCCAATTAGCAGACGACACTACCCTTTTTTTAAAAGATGCAGGGGAAATACCTTTAGCCCTTAATATTATCCACACGTTCTCTAAAGCTTCAGGGCTTTACTTGAATTTAAATAAGTGTGAATTAATGTCTCTTAAAAACAGTAATCTTCTGTCAATTTGTAATATTCCCATTAAAGATGAAATCACATATTTAGGCATTAAGATCGTAAAGAATGAACAGGAACGATGTAAACTTAATTTTTCACCAGTCATTGACAAAACAAAGAAAAAGTTAAATCAGTGGTTACTAAGAGACCTATCCTTGAGGGGGAGAGTACTGATCACAAAGGCAGAGGGCATATCGAGACGTAAGTATGCAGCGCTATCCCTAGCAGTTAACGATAATACTTGTAAAATTATTGATAAAATGCTATTTAACTTCTTATGGAAAAATAAAACCCACTATATAAAGAAATCTGTGGTTATGAACTCAACTGAAAATGGAGGCCTGAATTTCTTAGATTTTACCACCCTTAATCACACCTTCAAAGTTAACTGGATTAAGCAATTCCTTAAAAAACCAACATCTATCTGGAATATTATTCCTCAATTTATCTTTTCACAAGTTGGTGGTCTTCAATTCCTTTTACTTTGTGACTACAGTATTACCAAACTTCCTTTAAAACTATCTAATTTTCACAAACAGATGCTTCTTTCCTGGAATTTAATCTATAAACACAACTTCTCTCCTAACAGGTGTTTTATTTGGAATAATAAGCACATTCTACATAAATCTAAATCTTTATTTCTTTTGAATTGGTTTTGTAATGATATAATTTTTGTCAGGCAACGTTATAACCATGATGGTCTTATGTTGACCTACTCTGAATTTCTTTCTAAATATAATATTCTAGTTACTCCTAGGGATTTTGCTGTGGTTATGGATGCTATCCCCTCTGGTCTTAAAATTCTTCTTAAAAATACCTGTCCTCTGCTCTCTCCATGCTCGTTGGATCCTGCTGATACTGAAATAGGACGGATCTGTTTCTCTAATCCCTGTATTAAAAATAATAACCATTGTATACGGGCTTTGTTTCAAAGGGATATTGTCTCCAGACCTGCTATTATATAATTCTGGAATGGATATGCCGATAATTTGTTATGGTTTAAAATCTGGAAACTCCCACATAAATACTTAATTATTAATAAAATCAAAGAAATCTCGCTTAAACTTATTTATAAAATTTACCCATGTAATTATTTCCTTGTGAACAGATTTAATTGTGAAATTGATACATTGTGTACATTTTGTGATCTACACGATGAAACATTTTATCATTTATTTTGGAGTTGTCCTCATTCAGTTTGTTTTTGGTCAGATTTCTGTTCCTTTATTAAGGCTCATATCATGTCCAGCTTTCAACTGTGCTTTAAAAATGTATTATTTGGTTTTTTCTCTTATGACAAATCTTACCATAAGGAATATTATTTAATTAATCTGCTTCTTCTGTTAGCTAAATTTAGTATTCATAAATGTAAATTGAGGAAATAAGCCTTTATTTTTGAAGAAAATTTTCAATACCTAAATACAATAGTAGGGCTGAAAAATAAGAAAGCTGCAAAATGCGTTTCAATCTGTAAGCATTTTCACATCTTTAGCCTTTAAATTTTTTCTGAATTTGTATATGTATTTGTATGTCTGTTTATTTGCTTTACTTTTTGTACCCCCTGACTGCAGTTGTAATTCCTAAATGTCAAAAAAAAAAAAAAAAAAAAAAAAAAAAAAAAAAAGCATTCAGCGGGAAGTGGGAGTACTTTACTTTGAGCCTTCAAAATGAAGAGTAACCTGTAAACTCTGCACTACTGAACTGTTTAAGGGGCCGTTCACATATCGTGTCTTTTGCGTGCTCAAGTTCGTTATTTCCTATGTAGGCGCGCAGTATGTACTCTCATAATGGAAGCGATGCGGTCGCGACACGCACGCGGTGCGATGCGCCCGTTTTTCCAGGCGCGTCCACACCGCATCCATTTATCCTTTGCTGAAATTTCTGGGTCATCATGGAGAGGGCACGTCATGGAGAGAGCACGTCATGGTTGCTTAGCAAAGGCAGACGCCTCAGGGGCGCTTCTGCCCGAGCGCTTTGGAAAGAAGGAGAAAGCAGCGCGACTAGCGTTTTCCACGCGTTTTTAGGTGCGATATGTGAACGGCCACTAAGAATTTTATTTGTGCAGATTCTCCAGTACAAGGTTGTTTGCAAATGTTTAATCGTAAAAGCTGATAACATTGCTTTTTAACAGTTAACATTTAAAGCTTTACAAACATGTTATGTGATCAGTTTGTCGTTTACCAGTTCATAATTCAGACTTGCAGCCTAATTATGACTGAATGAGAGAGGTTAATGTTTGAGTATATTTAAAATGCACTTCTTTTCTAAGTATTCACTGCTCTTTTTCACACAGCAGGTTTTTTGTGTGTGTCCCAATTTTTTTTTTCTGGACAACCTTCTGATGGATTTTACTTAAAATTGTGAGTTCCATTCAGGTTTCATGCCATTGGCACTTTTTTTTCGAAGGATTGTTTACAATTTCACAGCATAAGCTATAAAGCTTTTTCCCAGTAAATAATAAAATACAATGCACTGCAATTTTATTCTGTTTTATCCTTATACTTCGTGAAAATATGTTCTCAAAGATTCCTTAAGCTTTGTTTGGGATGTTAAACTACTTTAGGAGCTCTAAGGACTGCCATGGTGAAAACAATATTTGAAATCTCCTTGTGAATTTTGCTAGAGTATGGGTCAGTGTTTTGATTGCAGAAGAGTTCGACAAAGGATTACTAACATAATAAAACAACTCCAGGTATATTTTTGATGAGGATATGACAATGCAAAATGGTTAAAATCTCTTAAAAATCTATGCTGAATGATAAAGACCCTTTATTAATAATTTCCTTGGGGAAAAAATGGAAAAAACTAAAATATAAGTACATAAACCGATTAATCGATTAATCGTAAAAATAATCGACATTACATTGCTCCCTTGCATTACACTGCCCCCTTACATTACACTGCTTACATGCATTACATTGCTCCCTTGCATTACATTGCTCCCTTGCATTACACTGCTTCCATGCATTACACTGCCCCCTTACATTACACTGCTTACATGCATTACATTGCTCCCTTGCATTACATTGCTCCCTTACATTACACTGCTTCCATGCATTACATTGCTCCCTTGCATTACATTGCTCCCTTACATTACACTGCCCCCTTACATTACACTGCTTCCATGCATTACATTGCTCCCTTGCATTACACTGCCCCCTTACATTACACTGCCCCCTTACATTACACTGCTTTCATGCATTACACTGCCCCCTTACATTACACTGCTTCCATGCATTACATTGCTCCCTTGCATTACACTGCCCCCTTACATTACACTGCTTCCATGCATTACATTGCTCCCTTGCATTACACTGCCCCCTTACATTACACTGCTTTCATGCATTACATTGCTCCCTTGCATTACATTGCTCCCTTACATTACACTGCCCCCTTACATTACACTGCTTTCATGCATTACATTGCTCCCTTGCATTACACTTCCCCCTTACATTACACTGTTTCCATGCATTAAACTGCCCCCTTTCATTACACTGCCCCCTTACATTACACTGCTTCCATGCATTACATTGCTCCCTTGCATTACACTGCCCCCTTGCATTACACTGCTTCCATGCATTACACTGCCCACTTACATTACACTGCTCCCTTACATTACACTGCTTCCATGCATTACACTGCTTCCATGCATTACACTGCCCCCTTACATTACACTGCTTCCATGCATTACACTGCCCCCTTACATTACACTGCTCCCTTACATTACACTGCTTTCATGCATTAAACTGCCCCCTTTCATTACACTGCCCCCTTACATTACACTGCTTCCATGCATTAAACTAACCCCTTTCATTACACTGCCCCCTTACATTACACTGCTTCCATGCATTAAACTAACCGCTTTCATTACACTGCCCCCTTACATTACACTGCTTCCATGCATTAAACTAACCCCTTTCATTACACTGCCCCCTTACATTACACTGCCCCCTTACATTACACTGCCCCTTTACATTACACTGCTCCCTTACATTACACTGCCCCCTTGCATTACACTGCTTCCATGCATTACATTGCATTACTCCCTTATATTGACATTTTGCTCACCTCTCTTTCAATGCAACAAAGCGATCAATTACTCTTTAAAATTTAGCTCAAAGGGAATCAATTAAGATTTGAAAGGGAATTTGAACAGAATCAGTTTCACGGCTGATCACTGAAACGGCCAGTGATTCATTTAATGAGCCGTATAACATCAAATCTGCACTGGATATTAATATCCAAACTATAGTGAAAACTGTATTAATTAGCACAGTAACAAGATTGGCAGTTTAAGACATTAACTTGTAAGAAGAAAATACAAGATACTTCTCTTTTCAATATAAATAAGGCTTTATTAGATAAATCTAAGACATATGAACTAATCTAACACATAAGCACATGCACTCACACATTCATACAGTAGGTAGACATCCAAAACGCCCCTTTTACTGCCGCGGTGTCTGTAAAGCACATTTTCACAAATAGACGTCAATTTTGCCTCACTGATGTGTTACATTTGACGGCTTTATTCAGGGAAAATGAAAGAAAAACATTATAGTTTAAATACTCATATATTTAATATTCACAGATGAAAGTTTGGTACTTATGAAGTTATGTGCTTTTATTAGAACAAATTCAAGCAGGATAAATGTCAAGCCTGTGTCTGAGTCTGTGCTTATATTTTCTTTAAACTACATGATATTAAACCATATTTTAGATTTGATACATTTAAAGGGGGGGTGAAATGCTCGTTTTCACTCAATATCCTGTTAATCTTGAGTACCTATAGAGTAGTACTGCCTCCTTCATAACTCCAAAAAGTCTTTAGTTTTATTATATTCATAAGAGAAAGATAGTCTGTACCGATTTTTCCCGCGGAAAAACACGAGCGCCTAGAGGCGTGATGTGTGGGCGGAGCTAAAGAATCACGAGTGCCAGTAGGATTTTGAGTTGAGTGAGTTTGGAAGCTGTGACACAGATCCAGAGGCTGAAATTTAACAAGAGCAGCATCAGCAAAGGCTTCTCTATGTGGTATGTACTGAAACTGTATATATTTGCTTAGCGGTTTTGGAAAATGACTAAGTTCCACTTTGTCGTCTTTTTTTTTTTTTTTTTTAAGCTGTACATGTGGAAAGTGCAGTTTGATGACAACATCGCATGTTGTTTACTTGATGTGCTTACACGCCGATAGCTAAGTTAATAACACAGAGATATTTTAAGCAGTTTTACTCACCGCCTGCGGTTCCAACACACGATCGTGACCCTTTTTCGTTGGGATTGCATTATCCTTAAGAAATAAACGATGTGCAAATCCAGCGTCAACCTGGGCCTTGTTTGTAAAACAAGCATCTTCGAAATGCAGGGAACAAACACAAACACTTGCACAACTCCGTTGATGCTCTGTAAAAATAAACTCCATCCACTGGTCCCTTAATGCTGTTTCTCTTTTGGTAATCTGTGCAGGGTTGTCTTGCCCTGGCAACCAAAAACACACTTCTTTTGTGACATTTCGCGACGCTCTCGCTGTGATGAGTGATTGTCTGTGCACAGCCTCTCTCTGCTCTGCTATACTGGAGCGCGCGCTCTTCCGGCAGAAGTGCCTCAGGACCCATATAAGGAAATTCCGCTCCATCTAACGTCACACAGAGCCATACTCGAAAAAAACTTTCCAAAACTTGTGACAAACCGGAAGTAATATTTTTGGAACAGAAATACTCCTTCAAACCTACAACTTAATTTTTGAAACTTTGTCCATGTTTAGCATGGGAATCCAACTCTTTAACAGTGTAAAAAACTCAGTATGCATGAAATAGCATTTCACCCCCCCTTTAACCGCTGATTAGATATCCGGCTTTACTGACAAGATGCGCATTAACGATTGGCCGATCGTGATCGGAGCACCCCTAATGCTGATGAGAGTAATGTTCACTGTGAAGCTTACACTGTGATTTACCTGAGAGAAAGCAGAGTTGACCATCTAATTTTCACCAGTAAGAAAAAAGTATTTTAAAGTTTGTTGCTTTACAGAACATCACAGTTATATGTGACATGATAATAAGGCTTGAAGTTAGGAAGAACATTTTAAGGAAAATATAATTATATTTTCATAATGATTTTTTCCTTCTCAAACCTTGTCTGTGGTGTAAAAACACCCCTGGCCAAACGGGGTGCATCTTTTCCCACTTTGATAATTACTGTAGTTACCATGTTATGAACATCACATCCTTACTTTTGTCCTTAGATGTAATCTATATATGTATATAGGTGGTTGAATAAAAATATTTGGATATTATTTATAAAAATCTCCTCAAGTTAGCACCAGCAAGCTTGTTAGCTAGACAGTTAGCATCAGCTAACAATATTTAATTATATTCAGTACGGTTATGAATAAACATTCATGTCTGTCTACTCGTCTAGTTAATCCAAACAATATACATATGTATTACGTTACTGTTGATAAACAATATAAAACAGACGTCAAATAGGACATGGTAGCATTTTAATAAAACTATTACGGCAGCGGGGAATTTGAACATGCATGAGTTATTTTATTTAATCTGTGTTAGTTTAATGGTTAATTTTTTTTTTACCTAAAACACAGAGATGATTGATGTGTCTGCATCGTCTGCACTCGAGCATTTCAGTGGGCTTAAATAGATCACTCTTTACAGCGGATTTATTTCCCAAACAACTGACAATTTTGACCTAAATATGATTTTCAGTTACAATAATTAATCCTAAATTTCGACATTAATAACTTACTTTTAGCAACATCAGACGCACGCGCGCTCACAAGATCTCCTGGTTCTTACTGACTCGCACTAAACGGTTCATTTGAATCAGTGAGTGGTCGACTCCAAAAGCTGCAATAGGATAATTATAATTCGTAAACGAATCGTTTGTTGCCATTTGCGATCCGATTTAAAAGTTTATTTTGAAAAGACTCAGTTCGTTCATGATGAATCAGACACCGCTTCTGCGTTTCGGAGCACGTGATATATTATAGGGAGTAACGATATGTTTTATGAAATGTAGTGAAGTAAAAAGTACGATCTTATGCTTTGGAATGTAGTGAAGTAAAAGTTGCTCAAAATAAAACTACTCCAGTAAAGTAAAGATACTTGAAAAATGTACTTAAGTACAGTAACGAAGTAAAGCTACTCCGTTACTGTCCACCACTGCTTCTCACCGTCACCATCCGGATTATTCACCATCTCACCGCCATCTTGTATTGTCGTCTTCCCAGCATCGTGTTGTACCCTTGTTTGTCTGTTTCATATTCATTAAACGGTTTAACTCACACTTGTTTCCTGCTCCTCCTTCACCCAGTTGTCACAATTTCATATTCTGGCTTATATGACTGTTGACTTTGGCCTTTTTCAAATTTTTATCACTACGCATGCCTCATCTAGGAATATGCAATAGTGAAGAGCAAAGTTGGGAGTTACTAGAAGCTGAATAAACAATACAGCTATAGTGAGCCCCTTTATTAAAATACCTGGAGGTGAGGAATAATACAAAAATCGTCATATTCACCCAGTATTACTTGATCTACTTTACAAATATCTCACTTACAGTTAAGTAGAAATTAATTGTACTCAGTTGTTTTTTAGGCACAAAAACAGTCCAGTACATTATAATCAAACAGATTTTTTATATTGAAATAATGAAGATATCTGTGCCACCCCAGACTGGTTGCTGGCCCCTCCCTGGCCACCCCCTATGAAAAACATCCTGGCTCCACCACTGTGTATAAAACATCATAAACACGTTTTGGCAATAACCAGACATGGGTGTAATGTAGGGTAAATACTTTTATTTTAATGGGACATAATTAGTATTTAACGAGATTACAATTTAATAATATTGTCAGAAATGTATAATTATATAATGTTTCCTTTCCACGATTATTTAAACGGCGAATAAATTCTATATAGAGAGTGACATTATTATCACTAACATTGATCTATCGTGAGTCTAAGCACTCTCAAGATTCAAGATTGAAGTTATTCTTATGGCTGATTTTCTCCAAAAACAAAACAAAACTATCGTTATAATCACTAAAGCTGTATAAACTGTAAAATGAATCTCTTTGTACATACATCTGCTCTTTGTTGTTTATGATGAGGGAATTCGCAAGAGTCCTGAATTCAGTCAGCGAATGCGCATGCGCTCAAGAGAACTGATGAGTTTCAGCGAGGACTCATCTGAATGCTTCTGTTTTGCCATTGCATTCCAATTGTGTGTGACTGGTTAAAATGCGCAACACTGTAAAAAAAAAGCCTAAAATAAAATAGGGCACAACATGAGAAGATCTCATTTGACACTGTCTATTCATATTCACTTTGTTAGCAACAGACGTAAATAGATTATATGTTTGTGCAGGGGCATTTTTTTGTCCAATTAAGTGGCATTTTTCCCCAAGACCCCATACGTGGCTGGACCCTTACACACACTCCGCCTATGACTGATGTCTTTTAGAGATTATAAATGCAGCGCTCTTTGCTTGCATTCTGCCAAACCATGCATGCAGCAGCCGCTTGCTTTAGTTAATAATAACAGTGTTCTGTGAATGTTGATGCTTCAATAACAGATTTATTTCGGGAGCGTGTATGCTGGGATTTCATAAATTTCATAGAGGTAAAGTAACTAGTAATGTAACTAATTACTTTTGAAATAAAGTAATCAGAACAGTAATGTGATTACTTTTAAAAGGAGTAATCAGTAATTTGATTACATTTTCAGAGTAACTTGCCCAACATTGGACAGGACTAAATACTTTTAATTATTATTGAGCATGAATCTAAAATTGAAGCGTCAAAAGGACTGGACTAGCTTTCCATTTCAGTAGCACCCTGCATTTATTTTCTGACTTTTAAACTGTTATGAGCTTGACAGAGTTTCTGTAAAAAGGGAGAGTTTTTCTTATAGTTGTCTTTTAGATGAGCAAACAACCTAATACATTGTTTTCTAGATTTGAACACACAAATAATCTAAAGAAGTGATGTATCTACGGTCAAGGCAAATCTGTTGTGCTGATATTTTCAATATTTATATTACTGTACAATATTCATTGATATAATTTTTCAATCAGTTTTGTATTAAGTTTTATTAAGCTGACATTTCTGTTCTTTATGCTGTTGTTTACACGTTGCCTTACTAATGATGTTGATACTAAAATAGTTTTCTTTCTTTTCATAAGCAGATGTTGTAATTGTAATTACAGTCTGTCATGACTGCTGACCACAGTTTTTAGTGGAACAAAGAGTCTCATATAAGGGAGGATTTGTTTATTCACATTTCCTAACACTCCCTTTTACGGTTAACACCTCAGGGTGTGCATAGGGTGGAGTATTAACATTTATTAATGAGATGTCATTATTGTTCGCTGAAATGAAAGTATTTTCAACGGCATGCTTTCAATTAACCTTTCAGGTGGGTAATAAAAGTTTGACTCTTATTGTCCTTTTTCAAACTAGTTTACTGGAAAACTTCAAGTTTTACTTCCAGAGATGTGTTGCATAAACAGATTAGTACGGAATATATATTTGTCAAATGTCTTTTCAATTGTTGAAATGTCCAGAAGACTGATTGTCTTATGTTGCTGTAAATGTCAAGTGCTTTACATAAGAAGACTTTAAAAGTTCATAACAGGCTGTACAATTTTTTTGTGTGTTTATTAACAATAAAAGGTTTTTTTCTCTTGTGAAATATTATATTAAACCCACCTCGGAGTTTTGTCAAAAAATTCTGTAAATATTATTTTCTGTGCCATGCAAAGATGAGTTGTTAATGCTGATTTGATTGGAAACTTATTCTTCCTGATTGTATCTTATTATTTTAATTGAATTTATAAATTAAAATTTTTAATAAATGTTTAGAAATCTAATTTTTTTTAGTACAAAAGATGACATTTAATAAAGTTATAAAAATGGCATTATAAAGAAAAGAAAAATGGCATTTTTTATTAAAAAAAGAAATATAAGCTTAATTTAATGCACAAATAAATGTGAGCACAGTGCACACTAGAAAATATGCAAAAATTAAAACATTTAAATGCATAAAATAACCTTTGTTCTTTTAAATGGCCTTTTTCAAATTTTTATCACTACGCATGCCTCATCCAGAAAATTGCAATAGTGGAGAGCAAATTTGGGAGTTACTAGAAGCTGAATAAACAATACAGCTATAGTGAGCCCCTTTATTAAAATACCTGGAAGTGAGGAATAATACAAAATTCGTCATATTCATCCAGTATTACTTGATCTACTTTACAAATATCTCACTTACAGTTAAATAGAAATTAATTGTACTCAGTTGTGTTTTATGCACAAAAACAGTCCAGTACATTATAATCATACTAAAATAGTTCAATAAAAAGCAGATGTTGAAGTTGTTATTACAGTCTGTCTCATTGAAGGGAGGATTTGTTTATTGGGAAGTCATGGTCTAGTGGTTAGAATCCTAACCCTAGGGTTGTGGGTTTGAGTCTCGGGCTGGTAATACCACGACTGAGGTGTCCTAGAGCAAGGCATCGAACCCCCAACTGCTCCCCGGGCGCTGCAGCATAAATGGCTGCCCACTGCTCTGGGTGTGTGCTCACAGTGTGTGTGTGTTCACTGCTCTGTGTGTGTGCATTTCGGATGGGTTAAATGCAGAGCGCAAATTCTGAGTATGGGTCACCATACTTCGCTGAATGTCACGTCATTCACTCACTTATTGCACATTTTCAACACTCCCTTTTACGGTTAACACCTCAGGGTGTGCATAGGGTGGAGTATTAACATTTATTAATGAGATGTCATTATTGTTCTCTGAAATGAAAGTATTTTCAGTGCTTTCAATTAACCTTTCAAGTCGGTAATAAAAGTTTGACTCTTATTGTCCTTTTTAAAACTAGTTTAACTGGAAAACCAGAGATGTTGTTGCAAAACCTGGAGAGATCAGTACTGAAATATGTATGTACGTTAAATGTCTTTCCAATTGTTGAAATGTCCAGAAGACGGGTTGTCTTATGTTGCTGTAAATGTCAAGTGCTTTACATATGAAGACTTTAAAAGTTCATGACATAATAAAAGTTTAGAAATCTGCATTTTTTAGCACAAAAGATAAAATAAATTTAATAAAGTTAGAAAAATGGCATTGTAAAGGTGAAGAAATAAATACTTAGGCTAGTGCACCTACTTTAATTACTTTTTGCAAAGTGTACATTACTAAATATAATCTACAAATTATGCAATACTGCACCAGTAAATAAGAAGTGTTTTGAGGGCTTAGCTAAACAGGCCAATTAGAGACAACTAATCATACTTATTTTTTATTAAATCATTCTTTAATTTCACTAATCAATATTTTTTTCATTATAATTATTAAACACAGGGCATCATAAATGATACTTACATTATAACGTGCAAATTCACACACAACATATCTGTAATTTGGCCAGAATTGCAGTTGCTTGTCTTAATATACAAGGTTTAGAGAAAATATTAAACAAGTTGTTAATAAATGTTATTATATATTATAAAGTGTTTTATAATCAAATACATATGAAAAGTAATCTAAAGTTACCATTATTACTACATATGCCTGTAAATTTATGTAAACTGTATACACACACACTGCATACTGAATTTAACTGATATGGGCTACTAAACATATAAATAATTATACTTTCCTAAAACTGACAACCTATAGGTATATTATAATATAGTGATTGTAAATAGCTTAAATTGATTGGGTCTATAGTTCCACAACAGATTTGTCAAGCATTTGGCATTTCATAAGAAGTGAAATGACAGCAAAGCTTACAGGAACCATTCTTCTCATTTCATTCAGGTATTCTGCAGCTGGAGACAAACTAAGGACAAACTGAAAATGGCATATACACTTTCTGGTAAGCTCAATTCTTTCTGTATATCAAATGTATTAAAATGTATACTGCTTATCTATATCAGATGAATATGGTTGAAATCTTGTATTAATTGAAATAAAGAAAACACATGTTGATAAAATCAAACAATAGAGGTAACTTTTTAAGATTGTGTTTACTTTGTAGTTGAAAACCAATTTTTAAGCAGCAAAGAGCCTCACATTTAATAAATCAAAATTTCATGATGTAATTCAGCTGGTATTTATTCTAGTTTTTATTTTCCTTTTGATTAGATTTTATACATTTTCTGCTCCATTATAAAAATGATACATATACAAGACTGAAATATCAATGACATGGCTTTATGCAATGCACATTTGTATTTACTTGATGCAATGCTGGAGGATTACAACTGATACATTTAGTAACAAAACAAAATGGTCAGTACAGTTATTTTTAATACATTTTTAAAAAACATTTATTTACATTAAGCTGAAGTGCACAACTTTCAGAATACACTAAATGTCCATTGATGAAACTAACAGACAGTCACACCACTGGTCAAGTCAGTTTTGTTGTCTTGGTTGACACAATCTTGGATCTAACCAAAGAATTTTCATAGCACTTTAGTGACAGTTTTTACAGTTTTCAGGAAATCGGTTTTACAAATGGCTTTTTTTTCATATTAAGCTGAGAAAGTTTTTTAAAATTAAAATAATTGTTATTTGTCATAATTAATATAATCACATTTTAACTATTTATTATTATACTTGTCTTCCTTGTGTTGATAAAGAGGCTATACAAGTGAACAATGCCTTTAAAATCCTTCAGATTGGTCAGACTAATACTTCCTCCAATTTATGTAATTCCTATTTATTCAACAATCTTCCATTATGGGGTGGGGGGTGGGGGGGGGGGGGGGCAAGATGGCAGTGTGAGCAGTCGTAAAAGTTGCAGGGTCCAACAGAAAAAGTGATTTTGACATTCAAAATTGTTCATTTTGAACAACAGTCACCCCTCAAGCCATTGTGAGGTAAATAACACTCTTAAAAGTCTATTGTAAGACACTTTTTTTAAAGGACGCAAAAAAAAAAATACATTCGAAAAAAAATGGCTAACACTCAGGACCAGGGGCGCTGCAAAAGATCCCGGGCCCTATGCATAGGAAGTCCTAATGCCCCACACCCCCAACCCCCCCAAACGAAAATATATATTCCAGACTTTACAAGGGCCCACTCTTTCTTTGGGGCCCTGGTAATCAGTACTGGTTTTACCCCCAGTCCGATGCCCCTGCTCAGGACCAAGCTAGCCTCAATGAACATGACTACAGCATGGACGGGATATGTGAGGAATGTTTTGATGGATGCGTTGGAGAAGAGATGCAGATGGCAAAACCTATGAGTGACCACACTCCGTTACAGAGTCCAAATGGAAGAGGAGAGATGAATCAAAAGACTGGATGCGTTCAGGCATGTACTGGCCATCGGGACTACCGGGAGATTCCCGGTGGGCCGCGGTCTGGTTGGGCCGGTGCGTTATGTATTTTGTTCTTAAATCATTATCAATCGAAAATATATTCGTAAGTATATTGATGTATAGTCCAATTCCGGCCTTATGTGTCTCTCATGGAGCCGCATGACGCTGATGCGAGCTGCGAGACGTGATGTCACTTGTTCACTGTTCATTGGCCAATCAGAATCAAGTTCTAGCCTTGAAAAGCGGCCGCGTTACAACTGCTACAAAATTCAATATGTTAAATAATAAAAAATATATGCGTAAAGGAGTGGCAGAAGGTTGAGAGAGAGAAAACGAAAAGGACTTGAGGCAGATGCCACCAAATGTGTCAAGATAAATAAATTATTTGCTGGAAGGCAAAAGACTTAAGTGAAGATATCAGCAGGGTGGGACTTGACTGCTGAGGTGAGACAGAAATGTAATGATACACGGAGGCTACTGCATTGTTTTGTTACAAAAAGTTAGGATATTCCAGCTGTAATACGCCACCACTCACTGATCCATATAAATTACATTTAAAATTCTCAGCTCTCATGTTCTGTCCATTTTATTACAAAATTCAGACAATACTGTTTTGGCGTTAGAAAATGTGACGTGACAGATCGCTTTCCGATCATCTGTTGCTTTCTGTTTAAAGAGACAGTACAACTTACCGAAATGTATATATGCCTCATAAGTAATATCGATCAATCAGTCATCAGTCAAAACAACAGGAGAACAATTAGTCAAAAATAGTCATAAGAAAGGAGTATTTCGCTAAATATGTGCACTATGGTACATATTTATTATATTTTCACCTGTCATTAAATAATTATTATAATGAAAACTGAATTATATTTTAACTAGTTATTTTTAACCTTTAATAATACTAGCTGATGCTTTATGTATCTGTATGTTTACAGCATTTATGTGAGATATATTTTTTCAATTTGTAATCAATTGAGAAAAAAAATCTCTTAAAGTGCCAGGGAGAAACCTTATACCTACTGTCGGTCTGTGTCATTAATGTGAACAAAAGACAAAGAGAAATGTGCATGTGTGTGTATATATATATATGTGTGTGTGTGTGTGTGTGTGTGTGTGTGTGTGTTAAGTGAAGTGTGTTACATTTAATTATGCAATATCTGTACCTGAAAACGGTGCTATTTATGATCTTTTTTTTCTTATTTTATTACTGACTTCACTTGTCTTCATTAATGTTTGTAACTTAATAGTTGGTGTTTATTGTGGTATTGAAATTGGAATTGTGAAATGAGATTGCAGCTTATTTACAAACAAAACAATAGCAATTTCATTTTTATTTATGTATTTATTTTTGGCAGAGCAAGTACAGTTTTGAACCCTAGCATTGAGCTCTGCATTTGAATATATAAGCCAGTCTACTTCAAGGATTTTTAAAGGCCTTTGATTATGTTAAGAAAAATTATAAACCACTACACAACGTTCTTTGTCTTAATTACTCTTTTATTTTATTGTAGATAAGTGGTCTTTATAAATCACGTTTACAGTAGATCAGTGGTCTTAATAGTCTATAAGCAGCCAACAGGTCTGAGGTAATTTGTGTAAATTAATATAAAAAAAAGTTGCAGCTCATGCAATATAGTTACAGCAGGAATTGTGTAACCTAAGCATTAATATTTATATTAGAATAATAAGAAGCACATCAATTAAGACCTTTAAAAATTTAAAATAAAGCCTGATAAAATAATTTGCAGTTTCTTTTATTATTTTAATAGTTTTTTCTTGGTTTTGATAGTAATACATTCTAATCATAATTTTGCATGCAGATTAATGTATGTATAGACATGTAGTGTGTGTGTGTGTGCGCGCGCGCATGAATAGTGGGCCGGTCTGGATGAAGTCCAGGGCTGATTTTTCGTCCCAGTCCAGCCCTGGATGCGTTTGAAAGAAAGTTTGAAAAATTTTAACAGCACATCCAAAATAACGAAGATATAATAAAAGAGGTGACAGAAAATAAAAATGGAATAATTCAACTCAACGCGCAAGTGGATAAGCTGACAAAAGAGAACAAGGATCTGAAGGAAAGACGACGGGAAATTGAGCGATACAGAAGACGATGGAATCTCAAATTGATCGGGCTACCGGAGAAGGAAAACGAGGATAGATGGTGATCGGTATTCTCACAAGAGTGATTCTGATTTCAGTAGAGAAACTACGAGACAAGGTTGATACTGTCCATCGTCTGGGAAAGAAAGATGATCCCGCCTTCAATATGAGACCACGACCGATCATCATGTAGTTTGGATGATGAGGGAGGGAGGCCAGAGTCTGCAAGGAGCTGCATGTCCAATTCAGACAGGACTGGTCAAAAGACGATCGTGAAGCTGTATCCGACGGTACAGGAGGCCAGGCGCAATGGGAAGAAAGCTTACTTGAAGGAAGGGTATGCTATTATAGACAGAAAAAGAGTGCAGGCACCTTTCATAGGTTAAAGGGTTAGTTCACCCAAAAATCTAAATTATGTAATAAATAACTTACCCTCATGTCATTCCAAACCCGTGAGACCTCCGTTCATCTTCAGAACACAGTTTAAGATATTTTAGATTTAGTCCGAGAGTTTTGCGATTTTTGGACCAAAATGTATTTTCGATGCTTCAGAAATTTCAGAAACTGACCCTCTGATGTCACATGGACTACTTTGATGATGTTTTTCTTACCTTTCTGGACATGGACAGTATACCGTACACACAGCTTCAATGGAGGGACTGAGAGCTCTCGGACTAAATCTAAAATATCTTAAACTGTGTTCTGAAGATGAACGGAGGTCTTATGGGTTTGGAACAACATGAGGGTGAGTTATTAATGACATAATTTTGCTATTTGGGTGAACTAACCCTTTAAGTATAGTGTCATCACCTTCATTCAGAAAGTTTGATTAACGGGACTTTTACTGTTAATGTCAAAGTTGTAATCTAGGAAAGATTGTTCATTCCTGCCTTAAATCCTATTTTTTAAGTGCATTTAAGAGCGTGTATTTTTTTTTCATTTGTATGTCTATTGTTTTTAGTTCTTTAAATGTTTGAGGTTTAAAGAATGACATTAAGCGTAAGGCCATTTTTTTATTTTGGAAGAAAGTCAAAGCCAACCTTATTTTGATACAAGAGACACATTCTAACAAGGTCGATGAAAAATTCTGGAAGCAACAATGGGGAGACAATATTTTGTATTTACATGGAACTTCTCATTCTGCAGGTGTGATGATTTTATTTTTTAGGTTTGTAGGGAAAATTATTGATTATAAAAGTAATGAAGCAGGTCACTGGCTAATTGATTTGATTTTAAAATGATTTATGTACATAGGTACAACAACAGGTCTCTCAATAGAAATATGATGTTAAAGTTAACTCAAGCTATCAGGGAATGGAGTGCAACTTATGGTACGGATAGCATGATAATAGGAGGTGACTTTAATATAGCACCTAATTCCTGGCTTGACAGGAAACCTCCCAAGGGGTTACAACCAAAATATAATGACATGTTAAATAATTTTTGTTTATCCAATAACCTGGCACCCTAACACAATGCAATTTAGATGGATCAGCCCAGCAGATGCTAACCTATATTCAAGGTTAGATTATTGCTTGTGTCTCCAAATATTACTAATCTTGCACCAAAATGTGATATTCAATCATCTCCTCTTACGGACCTTATAGGTCTTATAGGGTTGTCACTCTCAATAGTCAAACAAAAACAAAAATAAAACAATATTTGGAAATTTAACAATACCTTGTTGCTGAACGAAGAATTCTGTAGCCAGATTAGAATAATATGTCTTGAAACTAATGACATGGATTTGTCAGATATAAATAAATGGGAGTGGTTTAAATTTCGAGTAAAGCAACAAGCTATTGAAACTGGAAAGAAAATTGCCGACAACAGTAAATGTAAACAAAAGGAAATAGTTGAAAAGATAAGTTTATTATGTGGAAAACCTAACATAACTGTAGAAGAGACACAAGGGTTACACATGCTTCAGAAACAATTAGATTGTATATACTTGGAGAAGGCAAAAGGTGCCTTTGTAAGATCAAGAGCCAAATGGATGGAGCAGGGGGAAAAAAACTCATCATATTTTTATAGCCTTGAAAAACGGAGCCAGATTAAAAATGTATAACAAAATTAAACCAAAATGGAAATATTATTCAAGACACAAATAAAATAACAGAGTAAGTATGTCAATTCTATAGCAACTTATATAAGAAAAAAATTCAGAGTGACAATTGTGAAGCCTTTCTGAAAAACGTAAAAGAAAATGAGAAAGAGATGTAACCTTAACAGAAATTGAAACAGCTTTAAAACAAATGAAAAATGGTAAATCACCGGGCATTGATGGTTTATCTATAGAATTCTTTAAGACTTTTTGGACAGATATTAAAAAATTATTATTTAATGCATATCTTGATTGCATAAAAAATGGTCAGTTATCCTCTACAATGAAAACTGGTCTAATAACCTTGTTGCCCAAACCCAATAAAGACTTATTAAATATTAGATAATTGGAGACCTATAACTCTACTTTGCAATGATTATAAATTACTAGCTTTGGTATATGCTAACAGGGTTAAAAATCATCTTCAACAATTTAATAGAGGATTTTCAGTCAACTTTTATTAAAGGTAGACACATTCATAACAATGTGAGACTAATTATGGACATGTTAGATTACCAGAGCCTTATTAACACAGAAAGCCTAATATTGTTTATTGATTTTTTCACATGGAGGACATGGAGGTATAAAGTCAAGGGAGATAATTAATCAGAATACTTACCAAAATTTGTTCTTGTTCACGCTCGCCTTCTCTGGAAGATTCGGTGGGTGATTCAGATTTCTCTTGGCACAGCGATTAGAAGACTTACATGTTGCCCACGTGACATCTACGTCATCAAGCTCAGTTTGAGTCTGCGCAGTACGCCCGACCCCCAGGAAGTGCTTGCTTCTAATTGACTTAATTTATCTGAAGATAAGCTGACGAGCCTCAGCTGTGTGATAGGAGGAAAGTCAACGGCGATTGGGACACAGATTGACTAGGTGGATTATAAAAAGGGCTTTCTGACACGAAGAGCGAGAGAACAGAGTGGGAAGGACTAACGCGGTGGGAAGGTGGAACTCTTAGTCACAGCGTTTTGGGGAACTGGAGGAATTAATCTACAAAGTGAACTGGATAAGGATCGAAGAGCGGCTAAGTACCCCCATCATCTATGCAGCAGTTAAGTGCCTCTTGGATATTCTTCTGTAAAGCCCCTCTATCTACAAGTGTGGGTGTATAATTCTGCTGTCTGCTCTGAAGGGAAGTGGCTGTGTGAAGACCTCTTACCATTGTCTGTTCCATTATCTGCTGTCATACTCTGAAGATAAGCTGCTGTGTAAAAGTCTCTTGTCACAACTTGTTCCATAGTCTGCCGCTGCCTGCTCTGAAGAGAAGCCACAGTGTGGAGAGGAAACGCTGTGCAACGGTCTCGTACCATTGTTGTTCCAGGATCTGCTGCTGTATGCTCTGAAGAAAAGACACTGGGCAAAGCTGTCTTACCATTGTTCGTTCCACTATCTGCTGTCATACTCTGAAGATAAGCTGCTGTGTAAAAGTCTCTTGTCACAGCCTGTTCCATGGTCTGCCGCTGCCTGCTCTGAAGCGAAGCTGCTGAGTGAAGTCTCTTACCATTGTCTGTTCCATATTCTTTTGCCATACTCTGAAGATAAGCTGCTGTGTGAAAGCTCTTTATTATAGTCTGTCCCACTACCTGTTGTCTGCTCTGAAAAGAAGCCGCTGAGTGAAGCTATCTTACCACTGTCTGATTTATTATCTGCTGTCGGTTTGAAGAGCAGCCGCTGTGTGGAGAGAAGTCGCTGTGCGAAGGTCTCCTGCCATTATCTGTTCCATTATCTGTTGTCCGCTCTGAAGGTAATCTGCCATGTGAAAGTCTCTTACTACAGGTTGTTCTATTACCTGCTGTTGTCTGCCCTGAAGAGGAGCAGCTAGGCGAAGATTCTTGTATCGCTGTCTGTACGATCACCTGCCGTGTCTGTTCAAAGAGGAACTGTCATGGGCTCGATCTTTACTATCGCCTATACAGATACGTAACATTCACTGTTTTTGAGAGCAACTGCTGTGAGAATCCCTTGCCATTGTTATGCAGGTATTGACCATTGGCTGTCCCGAAGAGGAATCATTATACCTACCATCAACTGCTTTGGAAAGGAATTGCTGAGTGGATATCTCGTAGCCCTATTTCTTGCTGTTTTCTGCTCCGTGGAAGGATTGAATCGGCTTCCCGTTCTGTTATCCGTTGGGTTGTGACCATTGTACCGAGAGCTCCCACCGCTGCTGGACCTAGGGGAACAGATTTTTAACTCATTCACCACATGTTTTAGTATTAAGGATTTAGATTATTCATTCTCTCTATGCAGCTTTTGGCCTATTTTGTAGTAAATAACAAAGACCTTGAAGGGATAAAAGTTTGTGACACCGAATTGAAAATAAGCCAATTTGCTGACGATACAGTGATATTTCTCAAGGACAAAACAATTCTTCAGAAGGCTTTAAATGTGATTTCTGTTTTTTCAAGGGCATCAGGCCTTTGCCTTGATCTAAAAAAAATGAAATATTAACCTTGTATAATTGCACTGAAACAGACTTGGAGATGATTCCAGTTAAGAATGATGTAGAAGAAAGTAGAAACCTAAAGAATTGGTTAACAAGAGACTTAACTATTTTAGAACGTAACCTATTGTCAAAATCAAAAGGGATTTCTAAATTTACCCAAGTTATTCTCTCTATATTCACAAAACATAAGAAAAGCAAATACTATAATTTACCAATTCATCTGGCTTAATAAAATGCAATACATCACAACTTGTAAAGGACTATAATAAGGGGGGTTAAAAACAATTGATTTTGAATCTATGTTTGGAGTTTTTAGAGTTAACTGGGTAAAAGCATTTTTAGATAAACCTGACTCTCTATGGTATCATATTCCCAAAAATATTTTTGATAAAGTGGCAGGCTTAGAGGCTTTGAAAAGGGAATTTTCATCACAGATATATTAGATGAACAAGGTAATTTTAAAACAAAATTTAATATACAAAGTTTAATAAAGGATTATAATAAGGTATGTAAAGCAATACCCAATAGGCCTATTAAAGATGATACAAAACTATTTACATTATTCCAAAAGTCAAATAATCTGCCTAAACTGCAACTAAATCAAATTCCCCTTGTATTACCAAAATATTCAAATGTAAACTCTTTCATTATTTTGACCAAAATATAAAAATAAGGCATTATGATGATAAAATAACAAATACATATATAAAATTCATGAAATGGCCTATACCTCCTAAAATCAAAGAAATGCAATTTAAAATTATAAATGGATATTATCCAACAGCAGCTATGCTTAAAAAGAGATTTGGTTTTGAAGTGGAGCCATGTTTGTTCTGTTCCCAGGAAGATAAAACTATTGAACATTTGTTTTTCTCTTGTCCAGTGATAAAAATATTCTGTCAAGATGTCATGAATTGGCTGGAAACTAAAATGGAGAGAATTACGCAAAGTTAGAGCAAGTTCTTTTTGGTAATGAAAACCTCCCAAAGGAACTTTTTAGAATGTACAATATCATAACAATTATGGGTAAATACCATATTCATAAATGTAAATGACAAAACAAAAATCCATCCCTAATGATGTTTAAAATTGAACTGAGGAAATACTTTGCTTCTTTGAAACTTCTGAAAGGCTCCAGTGATAACATTTACTCCCTTTGTGAAGATGTCTCAAAATATTTGTCATTATAACTTGTTAAGCTTCCATGTAACTTTAGTTTAAGAGTATATGTTGACTGAGGACAATATATGTATGTAAACAATTTTGTCATGCCTTATGGACTGAAGTGCCTTTGCTTAATTTATTTTATTTTACATTTATTTTCTTTATCGAAATTTGTTTCATTTAATCGTGTTTATATATGTTCTGCCCATAAATCTCCCAATGAGAGATTTTGTAAATTATGTTTTGTAAATAAGTGTGTTCAACAAAAAAAAAAAAAAAAAAACAATCTTCCATTATTGTTCTTATGGTCAAGAGGACATTCCTGGCTGGTGCCTCGTAAAATAGTATGACCAAAACTAAGTATTAATATTTAAGCCCAAAGCCATTACACTGGTGGTGCTACTCAGGGATTGAAAACGGAAAAAAAAATTAAACGTTTCTGTTCCTGCATCCTTCTGATATCATTACCTTTCCGAAACCAGTTCAGGTGGAAGAAATACCGGTTAATAATGTTATTTTTTAAAAACAATATTCTTTGACTATAATTTGCCTAATAATAATGTAACTTGCATTGTTCCTATATGCAGGCTTTTACAGTTCTTACCGCGTGCTAGCTCGTGGGTTCTTGGCTTTGTTGGAAGGACACCGACAGGGAGCTCGGCAGATCATAACACTTGTTTTATTAAACATGAAGAGGTGTACATTAGGAATTAGCCACATCTGATTACACAGTGTATGTCATCTCTCTCTCCTCTCTCTCTCTCTGTCACAACTATGCGCTGACTATTCTCTCCTGCGATTGTAATGGCGGGTCTCCTAGAAATCCATCTATCTATCCAACTTGAAGACAATTCACAAATCCTCGTGTTGGTTGTCATTAAAATATGAAAGGATATTTAGCTGCTACTCTCACTTATTTTAGGTTTGTTAACTAAATTGTGGAAGCAGCACCGGAAGCACTGTCGAAGTAAACCAGTGAACTTGTTAACCCTTTAACGTGTACGATCACACCGGTGTTATCAGTCTTGGCTGGATCCTGAAGCGTCCGATCACAGCGGTGTGATTAGAACTTTCAGTGAGTCACATCATCAACTTCTGAATTTAAATCAAATCTTTCACGCTTTGACTGGCGCAGAGCCAGATCGAACGCGCTGAGCGCTTGTCATATTATCAAACATATTCAGTGTTTTCAAACATATAATGCTTATTATAGGTTTAAGACATTTAAATACACATAAGTACTAGCAAAACCATACATTTACATTTATCAGTTTGTAAAATGCACGCTGATGTCTATGGAAACGGCAATTATGATCCTTACAAATATAATCTGACTTCATGTTTTTTATTGATATCATTATACAGATTGTGTAGAGAGACCTACGTCAACGTGTTTCGGGAGGAGAGGATGAAAGGTGCGTGTTGTAAATCCCACAGCTCAGATTCAGCACGAACTAACATGGCGGCGCCCATCACCCGGTGTAGATCAAATAACACGGTCAATATAAAAGTGTTTAAACTACCAAATATATTTACTTGCGCATATTTCAGAATTGGAATATCAAATATTTCATAATATAGCGAGTATGTTTGCAAATATTTTGAATAAAACAGGAAAAACGAAATAAAAGTGATTAATTTATCATACAGATCTGACTGTGTTGTGACACATGACAAGCACGACGCGTCGCCATGGAAACAATAAGGCGGTACATTCTTTACTGGCTGGAGTATTCTGTCTCTAGAGACTCTGTTTTTTGCTACCCTTTCGCTCCAGAATGCCCCCATGTCTATATTCAGGTCAGAATCAGGGTTCTCTAATTGGAAAAAAGCACTGTGCAGAAATTATGGCTTTAGAGATCATTGCAAATCAGAACATCACAGAAATGCTGTGTTTGCTTGGACACGGCACAAATTAATCATAAAAAAAAAACTCCATGATCGAATCAGTAAAAAAAGAAAGGGAAAAAAAGAGTTAGAGAAAACCAGATATATATCAAAACCATTGCTCAGGTGCTGCTCTTAACAGCTTTTCAAAACTTTTCTCAGCGTGCACATAGGGAATCTGAAGGCTAACCCCAGCAATTTCTTAGCAATCTTGATTCATTATCACAGCGTGATTCATTAATTGAGAAACGCATGAATGCACATGGGAATGCAAAATACACCAGTAAGAAATTTTAGTGTGTGTGTGTGTGTGTGATGCATTGTGTCCTTTATGCACAGTATAAATAATTAATAACTTTACTGGCTCATCATTTTTTATTAGAACATTTGTAAAAGGAATAACTGCTGAAAAGTATTTGCACCATACTGAATAAATTATTTTGTGTGCTTGAATGTACCATGTACTTGGCCCCTGAATGTAACATGTGGCCCCTTAATGGCCCCTGTTACAGAAAAATCTTAGAACCACCACTGCCTTTAGATCTTATTTAAAGTTATAGTTAAGCCAAAGCATCATCTTTTCTAGATTTTGGCCAAATGTAGGCTACAAAAAAAAAAAAAAAAAAAAAAAAAAATATATATATATATATATATAAAATAAAATATATCAACACTTTAAAGACATCAAAGTAATTTTATTTACATTTTTTTATAAAACATAATCTTTCACATCAACTATATCAGCACAATGAGGTGCGGTCACACTGAAAGCAACACATTCTGTACAACGATGCAGTGTTACTTTTTATTTGTTTCTTTAACTCTGTTTTATTTTGATAATGAACAGGCTTCAATATAGCAAAATTATGTTGTGTCGGCGTGATGGTCATACCAAAGCTGGTTGGTTATACAGAAGCAAGACATTATTCAAAGCTGTTAAGCTTTTCCAAAATAATTAAAACTGTAAAGATTTAGCAAAATAAAGAAACTACTCTCTGCTGTTTCGTTTTCCTTTCCGAAAACTTTGGAACGTGTCACAATGAACCGTAATTTAGCACATTTCTTCTTTCGTCTCATTAATCTGTCAGTATGAATTAAGTTAAAATATATTTAGTGTATATGCCTTTATTCCTTTTTATGTAATCCAAAAGTTTTTCTGTTTTCTCCATTCACAGAAGCGCTGCAGGTGCGTGTGATCTGTTGAATTCATCTCACACTATCCTCAGATAAACTCTAAGAGCGGCATATGATGAGTTCACAGCTGAGCAGACATTTCACTCGCTGGCTTCAGCGTCACATTTGCATATGACCTACTACTGGAATTTGTGATTGGTTGACAGCAAATTTTAAAATGGAATGATAAAATAACATTATTAACAGGTTAATGGCCATTTCAAATTTTCGATTCTGTTCGGAACCATAAAAGTTTGTTTCCGGTTTTCTTTTTTGTTCCTTGAACCGGTTCAGAGCCCTGGTGCTACTTAAATCTAAAATCACTACATTTAGTGGTGCCCAGTGTGAGACTATCATAGATTAAAAGCACTACAAGGCTCACTAGGAAGAAGGCGTACTTTCGCAGGTCCATGGCCAGCTATATGTGCCATGCATCCTCGCACCACATGTTTGCAGCTGAATGTTCATAATTGATGGATGGACATCTATGCCTGGGTAAAGGACATCACCAATCCGGTGCAGAGAAAAGAAAACTATGGAAAAATTAAGTTGGCTTGACGTTGGACTTTCGAGAGTCTCAAATTTATGGACCGTCTCTAAAGTTACATGCGATATTGGTATACACTTTTCTAACGTCAGGAGAATGACTTACAGTCATAAAAACAACTGTAATTGTTCATCTAGGTGTCAGCTATAATGCACAATTGAATTGAATGTTTGATATTTATTTAAATAAACTGTAAATCATATGTAAATTGTGCAACTTTTTCACATGGGCTCAAACACAAATTTGAAGCTCAATAGCATTTGAGGAGAAAGACTTGCAGTCATAAACAATTGTAATGTGTTCATTTAGGTGTCAGCTACAATGCACACCTTATACATTTTTTATATATATTAAAATAAGTTATAAAATATTTAGGTAAAAATGAGGCCGGTTTATCACTTTCAGGCACATTCCTGTGAAAGTGTTTTTTTTTTTTTTTTCTCAGGTTCCCTTACGAAAATTACCCATGGTTTTAACAATAACACCACAAATCATTGTTCTTGTAGCCATGGTAACTGCAAATTTATATTTATATATATATATATATATATATATATATTTATATATATATATATATATATATATATATATATATATATATATATATATTAAACAAGATTATTTTGAAAAATCACATACACTTTTAAAATTATAAGCAGTATCGGTATTGGTATTGGTATTGGTATCGTTAAAATTGTAACAAAATGTATCGGTATCATATCGCATGGAAAAAATGTGGTATCGCCCATCCCTACTGACTAGACTCTGGGAAATCAACAGGTACCTGATAAACAGGGACCTGACTTGACTCTAGGAGATCAACTGCGAGAGAATCAGAGTTGGAATACATAGTCCAAAGGTCAAACACAGGAATAACAAACATGGGAAAAATGTTAGACAGGGCTAAACAAGACTTCACAGTGACTGAGAGTGATTATGCTGCTTAAAAATGTGTCTGTGTATGAGCTGCAGGTGTGTGTGTCTTATTGGCTCATGAATAACGTGCAGGTGTGGCAAGGTGATTGTGATGCAGTGACTCATGGGGAATGTAGTTTGGGTGTGGTGCAATAAAATGAAAGGTGCTAGTGTGCAAGTGATTATATGGTGACATCTGGTGGTTAATGGAAATAGAAGATGCCAGAGTCCTGGTTGGAGTGCCTTATATAAGAGTTCATGGGCACTCCAGCTGATGATCGTAACACCAACAGGTTTGTCAGGTATGGACGATATGAAGGGGACTAAATGTTTGTAATTTTTTGGGTGAACTATCTTTAAAATGCTACACTAAATATTAATCATGCTGGGCACAGCCACTTATTGTGCTGTCACTGCAGTTAATGCTGTGAATAGTCTGTCAAACAACAGGTGCATTGCTGACACATACATTTAAAGGTGCCATCTGTAATGTTTGGCAAAAAAAATCAAGTCATACTCCACATTCCATACCAGATGGGGGCAGTATGTCTCAATAAAGAGAATTGGTCTACTCTAGAGTAACAAACGAGAAACGGCATAGTCTCTATGCTCCGCCCCTACTTTCACAATAACACTACAGCCATAGCCGAAGCCTAACTGTGCGTTCACACCGCCGGCGTCTAGAGCGTCAAAAATCGCTCTTGCCGCTCTGCTCACGACGCTGCAGAAAGAATTGTGAGCGCTCAGATGCTCTAACGTAGATCGAATGCTTATTTTATATTTAAAGCAACCGCAAAGCAAACAAGCTTGTTGATCTCGTGCAGACTAACCACAGGGAGTTATAAGTTAACCTCATTAAATATTGTTGTGGACGAAATATTAGGATCCTTTACTTAAAATGAACAATCTCAGACACCTTGGTTCACGTATCACTTTTAATTAATTTTTTATGTCCCTGTACGCAAACAGGGACACATCATAGATTAATACAAATGCTAAACAGCAATAATCAACCTGTCCTTTATTCTGTTTGGAAACTAATGTGCCAACTCTGAAGCATTGACCCTGAGACACACGCAATTGACTCTTTTCACACGCTTTCACGCCACACATCAATTTTTTCAAGCACAGAAAAACCATGAAGCAAAGAGGACACGGAGACCAACAGACTAGACAGAGCAGGTTAGTTATGATATAATAAAATGGGTAACGTTAAGTTATAGCTAGCTAATTATCAAACGCAGCTACGGTTAGCCATCGCTAACATTGGCACGTTTATCTAACAGCCTTCGATACATTTCTATGTTATAACTTCCCGAAAACAAATACACAAACATCTAAAACAAACTTCTAGCGAAATACTAACAGCATCTAACTTACCAATGCAAAAGAAATGTTGCAAGTTCAGAGTCGAACCTCATTTCTTTCAGGTCCATCAGTTGTCTCCAGCGATTAAAAGCAGTGCCGATGTTTACTGTGGTTCGGCTCCTTTTCTTTTCGGATTTGATTTGTGATTCCGAGCGCAGTGGTGGTCTATTGCCAAGGGCTTCAGTCATCCTTTCTCTCTCTTCCCTGAACTGAAATGAAGTACTGGGCTGTACTTTCCACATGATTGACATCAGGTTCAGGCACGCCGACAAGCCGTGCGAGTTATTAGTGTATTGCAGGTTGGCTGGTGGTTATGTTGCCCGCATATCGCCTCCCACGGCCGAAACTGCTATTACGACACCTGTCGGGCCGGGGCTAGTAATGCTAATGCTAATTAAGGTTGATATCTCTGTAGCACTATAACTTGAAATGTTTTTAATGACATCATCGCCCTTATTTCTTCTCATTCTTTTGATGCGTGTAGGTCATGTTACGGATATTTTTACCTCAATTTTTGCATATTGCATATTTAGTTCATTTTGATGCATTAGACCTTTACTAATAGATACTTGTATATCATTTCCTCTTTACAGTTGCAGAAATGAAAGCTGGATTAAGAAATGGAAAGACAAGTTAAACCACATAAACAACCATCAATCCTGAGCAATTTGAAAATGTGCAACAGCCAATAAAATGTACAAATTTTTTCACTCAGAGATGATCCAAATTATTAAATTGTAATAAATTATTATTAGTCGTAAATTATTAGATAAATAAATACGAATGCCATTTACTAATGTGTTGTTCAAAACACTGTTTTGGTGTATCTTTACAGTAAGGTATCATTAGTTAACGTTAGTAAATGCTGAAATTAACATTAAATAACAATGAGCAATAATGTTTTTACAAAATGCATTAATCTTTAATACTTAAAAAACTGTTCTTTGTTAGTTCATGTTAGCTCTGATCCATTAAATAATTTCAACAGACACAAAGTTTGTTCTTAAAGGGACACTAAGTAGGAATTACTCCTATCTAGTGGTGAAATTGTATTTTGCATTCAAACTAATTTTGCTCTCCAGCGCCTCGCTTTTTCAAATGTACGTTGCATCTACGGTAGGCGATATGTACCAAAAAGCTTTGACGGGATGTCTTCTAATAGCACTTCATCGAGTTTTCCTTCAGGTGAACAGGTGTGTTATTTCAAACAAACTGCAACATGACCATAAACAAACGAATGTTACAGTATGAATTACTGACTGTGGGAAAACATGAAATATTGTAATTAGTAGTTATGTCTTCTTTATTCGTTATATTTTCTGAATAATGTGCATTGTTAGATATAAAAAAAAATATTGTAATATAGATTGTAACACTGACTTACCTGTCGAGAAGAAAACTGGCCACTTCAGCGTCTCTTTTGAAATCTTTATCCAGCATTAGCTCTTTCCACCTAGAAAAAGCTTCCCCGACATTAACTCTTGTTTTCTGTAATCTACGGTCACGTTTCCTTTTACGTTCTATTTTTGACTGTTTTGGCGACGATGTTTTCTTCTCCTGTGGCGCGGCATATGTATGGTCCATAATAAGAATGCAATCCAGACTTTTAAACTTGCCGGTGCAGTTTCAAGCGCCTCTCACTGATCTGCACCTGCGTTTCTGGCTCTGACCGAAAACGCGTTGTGGAAACGCGTTGGCTTAGTACTTTCTGTCCCTCTCTGCTATTATAGTTTTGCAAGATGGCGGAACTACATGGAAGCCTCCATCGACCTACCCGTCCCATGTATATAAAGATAATAAATTCTTCATTTACGAGGATTAGTTTAAACATTGGCATAGGTATTTGTACACCATTGAGGGCATATTTATGAATAAAAATATTGATTTTAGATAATAAAATACCTAAAAAGTTACTTATTGTCCCTTTAATAATGTATTGGTAAATATTGAAATTAACTAGGTTAATATATTAACTATAGTTAACTAAGGTTAATGTTAAGTATTTGCCATGTTAGTTCATGTTGGGTAGGTATCTAATGTTAACAAATGAAAACTTTTTGTAAATTGTAATGTGTCACCTGAATGTTTATTGTTTAAACTTGTAAAATTTTAGTATCCAAGTGTAAATACATTTGAAGGTAATTTTGTAATTTTATATATATATACTTACAGGGTTCTAAATTAAAGGGGGGGGGGGGTGAAATGCTTGTTTTCACTCAATATCCTGTTAATCTTGAGTACCTATAGAGTAGTACTGCATCCTTCATAACTCCAAAAGGTCTTTAGTTTTATTATATTTATAAGAGAAAGATAGTCTGTACCGATTTTTTCCAGAAAAACACGAGTGCCTGGAGGCGTGACGTGTGGGCGGAGCTAAAGAATCACGAGTGCGAGTAGGCTTTTGCGTTGAGAGTGTTTGGAAGCTGTGACATTACGTGAGGAAAAAAACATCATCCAAAACAAACCATGGCTAACGGTCAGATTCAGCCGTATATTTATGATCCAGAATCAGATCCAGAGGCTGACGACGTCTCTTTGTTAGGGCTGTGCAAAAAATCGAATGCGATTTTCATGTACATCTCATCAATGAAGACGCTCCTGTAATTAGAAGTATATCTCCAGCACGTGTGTTCAGATCAGGGTTGCCAGGTTTTCACAACAAATCCTGCCCAGTTGCTTCTCAAAACTAGCCCAATCCCGCTTCCAGAAGGTTCCCCGATAAAACATTGCTTCCCGGGGTTAAAATATACGTTTTTTTAGCAGGGTTGCCTTGGTAAAATTCGTGTTTTAGGGGCTAAATATCACGTTATTTGCATTGGGGTGGCTGTGACCCGCGGACATGAAAAACAAGCACCACAGACTTGGCAACACTGGTTGGCATTTACTACACCGAGCCGTAATTCACTGACAATCTACACAAAATCAATGTTAAAATCGCAGGCGATTCTTTGTCGATTTTGAAAGCGAATTTGTGTCAGTTGTCGGTAGACTACGGCTCTGTGAAGTAACTGCCGCTCCGCCTGAACCAGTGTTGCCAAGTCTGCGGTTGTTTTTCATGTCCGCGGTTTGAAGCAATCCCAATACCAATAATGTCATATTTAGCCCCTAAAATGCTAATTTTACCAGGGAAACCCTTCCCAAAAATTTGTATTTTAACCCCGGGAAGCAATTTGTATCGGGGAACCTCCCGGAAACGCGATTGGGCTAGTTTTGGACTAGTTTTAAGAAGCAACTGGGCAGATTTGTTGTGAAAACCTGGCAACCCTGATCTGAACGCACATGCTGGAGATATACTTGTAATAACAGGAGCATCTTTACTCATGAGAGGTGCATGAAAATCGCATTCGATATTTTGCACAGCACTAGTATGTATTGAAACTGTATATATTTGCTTAGCGTTTTTGGAAAATGACTAAGTTCCACTTTATGTCGTCTTTTTTTTTTTTTTTTTTTTTTTTTAAGCTGTACATGTGGAAAGTGCAGTTTGATGACAACATCGCATGTTGTTAACTTGATGTGCTTACGCGCCGATTGCTAAGTTAACAACACAGAGATATTTGAAGCAGTTTTACTCACCGCCTGCGGTTCCAACACATGATCGTGACCCTTTTTCGTTGAGACTGCATTATCCTTAAGAAATAAATCCGGCGTCAAACTGGGCCTTGTTTGTAAAACAAGCATCTTCGAAATGCAGGGAACAAACAAAAACACTTGCACAACTCCGTTGATGCTCTGTAAAAATAAACTCCATCCACTGGTCCCTTAATGCTGTTTTTTTTTTTTGGTAATCTGTGCAGGGTTGTCTTGCCCTGGCAACCAAAAACACACTTCTTTTGTGACAATTCGCGACGCTCTCGCTCTGATCAGTGAATGTCTCTGCTGTGCTCTGCTATACGGGAGCGCGCGCTCTTCCGGAAGACGTGCCCTTTGGACCCATATAAGGAAATTCCGCTCCATCTAACGTCACACAGACCCATACTAGAAAAAAACTTTCCGAAACTTGTGACAAACAGAAATACTCCTTCAAACGTACAACTTAATTTTTTAAACTTTGTCCATGTTTAGCATGGGAATCCAACTCTTTAACAGTGTAAAAAACTCAGAATGCATGAAATAGCATTTCACCAATGTGGCTGGTAACTTTCTAAAGTTTTTTCGGTAAAAATAACAAATGATGACTCGCATTGAATGAATTTGATCATTTTATTAACATTGTTGGCATGAAAAACACATATAAAGTACAGTTTATACAACAAAATGTACACTGACTCAAATTGAAAATTAGTTCCCACCACGAAATTGCTTGTTTTGTTTTTTTTCTTTCGCGTAACTTACATGCAGCAATCCTGACAAAACATTACGACATTCTTGTGATCAAACACAAGCCATTTATGACCCGTCAACCATTTGGCATTACATTTTATTTTCTTTGTTTCTCTGTCGATATCCTATGGAGCCCCGCACGTCACCTGTAGGAGAAAAAAAAATCAATCCGTGGCGACGGTTTTGCAATCCATCCCCTCAGTTTATAAACCGTACTCACAAATTTATAAACTGTTCCCTCGGTTTTAACAAATCGTGCCCACGAATCTCCAATTCGTGCGCACAGATTTTGTAAACCATACCCTCGGTTTTTGAATCCGTACCCACAAATTCATAATCCATGCGCACGCTTACGCAATCCGTTCCCACGGATCTGTAAACCGTACTCACGGATTCATGCAGCAAGCTCCTGTTAACATACAGTTTTATTGAATATTATTATGTGGAAAAGGTTTAATAATAATAAAGGAATAATCTTATAATAGCACTTGATTATTATTGTACAATAAACCTGGCATTGTGACTAACTCTGGAGTAATTTTTTGCTTGGTTGTAAATTGTTTTGGATAAAAGATTCTTATGCATAACCTGTATAATAATATATAATAATGATATAAATAAAGTTATTTTTATAATTTTAATTTGTAGGCTAAATAAATGAGTACAAGAAAATAATTCATGAATTGCTTTATTTTTAAATAAACTTTGACAGTTTTGTAAATGCTTGTGTACAATTCTTTCTTAATATGCATGAAGACTTATTTTTGTGATTTTATTATACTAAGCTCCATCCACTCCACCTGCCTGAGTTGGATGCATGTTTCACTGTTAATGTTATTATTAAACAATGAGGCCAAAAATAACATTGCATTCAGTTAGAGAGAAAAGGAATGAAAACATAACCGGCATATTATTTGTTTTGTTTTGCTTTTTACCCTTATTTTCTTCTTTTTAGCATTTATTTTTTTGGCCATAAAACACAGGCGGCTGTGCCTTATCCTATTGGTGATTTATGTCAAATAAACGCTCAAAGACTCATTGGATACTATGAAAAATAATGTTTAATAAACATAAATGAATCTGCCGGTGGGGGCGGAGCTACAAATGCGCGTCAGTTTACAAATCCGAGGGAACGGATTGCGAAAGAGTGCACACGGATTCAGTGTGTACGGATTCAAAAACCGACGGTACGGTTTACAAAATCTGAGCGCACGGATTGGGAATTTGTGGGCACGGTTGGTTAATCCGTGGGTACGGTTTGTTTAACCAAGGGAAAAGTTTATGAAATCGTGAGTACGGTTTATAAACTGAGGGGACGGATTGCAAAACCGTCGTCACGGATTGATTTTTTTTCTCCTACAGGTGATGTGCGGGGCTCCGTAATATCCTCAATCCCCTGCCTCGTTCCTCTTTTCGCCCCCAGAAATCTGTCCCAATCACCGCCGCATTTTCTTTAATAGCTAACTCCCTCCTCTTTCAGTCTATGCTCCATGCTCTGGCTCCATTCGTTCTTCTTCCTTGTGTTTTCTGATGGACCCTCTATTCCTTGTTTTTTCGCATTGGTTTCACTACAAACTGCGTGCAGCCAATGGGCATATGAAACGTCATCACGTAGGATTACAGCATAGTGTTCATGGGAAATGTAGGAAGTGCTGCCAGGCCCGCTGTGCACTTTCAGGTTGTACTCACTATAGGCATGGTTGCCCTGTGAAGTGAGCTCAAAAGCGATTGCCTACTATCTGGGTAGCAAAATTAACCTTACAGAGAGCAAAGAAGCTCTTTTGGAAAACAAAATATGACGTGTGATGCTTACTTTGTGACCAAACGTCCATACTCCAAAAAAAGCATTGTATCGATCCCTCTTTCAGAAGCAATCTTTGCACAACTCCAGCACTGAACTTACTCTTGTTTGTTAGCCAGTCTGTTGTAAAATATTAGCACAAACGTAAAGGAAATTTTCTGGGGGGGGGGGGGGGGGGGGGGCTTGGGTTTCTGGATATTTCCTTAGAAAATTACATTTAACCACTGTGTCCTCAGCATTATATGGAGACACCTATGTTCGTTGGTGCATCCCAACACAAGACACTTTTAATTGCTCTATGGGGCTGACATTTACATTGTACCTCCAGAAGCCAAAGCATACCGTTGCTACTAACTCAGGACTGTGTATATGCTAAAAGGGCAGAGATCGTCACTAATGGGTGGGATTAACCAGAGTATGACATCATAGTAGTGATTAATCTGGAACTACTCATGTGGAGAGGCTGTTTATTTTTTTTTTTGGAATTATAAAACAATAAGAGAGTGGATATTTACCATTATAGGCTGGTTGTTTTCAAACATGCATTCTATGGCACCTTTAAAGCATTGACAGTTTTTTTTCTTTTGTTTAAGACATTTGTGACCCGTCACGGAAACCGGTGATAAGTCGGCAACACAACTTTCGAGCAAAATGAGAAAGAAGCGGTTTTTTTTTTTCAAAATTGGTGATTTTCGTTTTTTTTTGCAGAATCTGTTAGTTGATATCACAAAGAAGCCTCTCCGTGTTTGAGATAGCAGTATTGGTATATTTAAAAGCGTACATTTTGAGGTTGAAATCAGCTTGTTTGTCTGAGATTCTAGCACGCAGTAGGGGCGTTTCATTGTCTGTGTATTTCCATATTGGATAAGCCGGCTTTTGTTTCTTTTGTTATTGCCCCCGCCCTCCGAGGGAAGCGTGGCTACTTAGTATGCATCGCTCTGGCCGACTCTAGCTGATATCAAAATTCAATGAAGATGTACGCCGCAAAGATGATCGCAGACGAGCTGAACCGTGGCCGTTACACTGAAAATGTTTTGAAGTACTTCTTCGACAATCCGGATGCTTATGAACAAGCGCTCACTGATTCTAAAGACGATCTGAGCGACGATGAAAGCGGGCTTAATAAGACTGTATAATATCCCTAATCTACAACTGAGCGAAGATGACGACGAGGAAGAATGTATTGGACTGGTGTCAGACGAGTTGGATTGTAAGATATCAGAGGCTATATCGATAGTAACATTTGATGGGGATAAAGACAGAGAAATGGGGAAAATCCGTAACATTTAGAGGCAAACAGACGGACAGTGCAAACTTCAGAGATGGTTACATCCACAAAGAAGACCCCGACAAAGAGAAAGTGTGCCCGAACGACTTATTTCATTGGAGGCATCGAGATCTGCAAGAATAGGCTACTTTTCTGTTTCTTATGGGGTGAGTTTCCATAAACATCAAAGTTTTTCGTTTTGTGTTCATTCTAAGAACACGTACACGTTATCTCATGTTTAGTCCATGTTTAGACCTTCCCCTATCTACCTATTGTTATTAACTAGCTCATCGGTTATCACAGATAACAGATTTATGTAGAAAACCAGCAAATAACAAATAAAATTAGCATCAATATGTACTTTTTGTTTACATAAACATTAACACATCGTTGGAAAGCTTGGAGACTACACTTTCAGAATATGTGAATAACTCAAAATGCCCCTGAACCGTGGCTCTAACCCTTTCCGTGATTGGTCACATTTGGTCAAAATTTAGAAAAGATGATGCTGTATTGGCTATAACTAAGCCCTTGATAGGCTAACAGTTCAAGACCCTTGTGTTTTCTTTTCCTTTTGAGTAAGGAAAATGCTGTACTTTATTATTATTATTATTATTATTATTACTACTACTACTACTACTACTATAGGCAATGAAAAGGTTTAAAAAATAATGTTATTAACCAGTATTTTTCTACTCAAACTGATTTTGGAAAGACAGAGGAACATAAACTTTCAAATACCAATTATGCTCCGAGTGAAACTATTTATTTATTTATTTTAACCCCTGCTTTACGCAATTAAATTTACCATTACAATAGTCATAATTTTGATAAGTACAATTCTTACCAAAGTTGGATCAGATTTTCTTAGAAGATTAAAATTATTGTCTGGAGTTTTTCTCTTTCATATACCATAAAATGTTGCTGCACATGCTCTACAGTCCCAGCAAGTCCACATTTTCATTTTGACTTTTAAATCATATAGTGTGAGTTATTGACAGAAGAGTGTCCAATTCGTAGCTGAGAAAATATTGGATAATTACTTTGACTGTCATTCTCACACTTTAAAGAATTTTATTGTGTGATGCTGATAGAATCTACTTCCATCTGAACAAATTTTGTATCTAAAATACTATATATTAAGTTACTGATGAAATGATAATGATTGCTAGGAGATTACACAATTTGATGAGACTTGACCATTGTTAAACTGTAGGCTTTTTAAAGAAAATTAAAACTTTTCTAAACATTGAAAGTTGCATGCTCTAATTATTGTCTTAAGTGTGGTGTCCTTAAAAGGCAATCCATGTAGACAGCAGTGTACATGCACATACAGCAGCAACTCTATACACATAAAACAAATTTATAATAAGACATTTAAAAACATGATTGCAGCAGGTATAAAGGAATGATTTGCACAAAGGGAGTTTAAATCTTCGAAATTTATTACACAATTGATGGGTGACATCAAAGAGGACTAACTGGCCCTTCTTAGTCACCTTATGTTCATCAATTTGAGCGAAAGTCCTTAAATCAGCTCCTTAACAGTTCATCTTAACATTTTTTATTTTATTTTAATTGTATTGCTCAACTTATCCCTGTTTTTTTACATTCAAATGACCATACCAACAAATAATAGAAAAAAGTATATATATTCAATATATTCAATAAGAATAGTACAAATCATCTTCATAAAATAAACATCCATATGAAAAGTTCTAAGTTTCTTCAAAAAATACATACATCGAATAGCTTTACCTATAATCATATCAGTGTTTGCCTCAAATTTTATTTTATTACCCAAAAAACACAGGGCCTAAATATTTGTGCTCTTTGACCACTTAAATAGTCTTAAATAGTTACAATGATTTTCTTGCTTGAACAATATGTAACAATTTATTCTACAGGGTGTTGTACTTACAGGGGAAACAAACAGCAAAGTCTTGACCGCATTACAAGTCCATATTACTTTTCCTAGTTATTTCAAAGATCTTTACAGCCTACAAAATTAAAAGAACTAAAACGTACAATGTCTCTAACAAAATATAGTAAATAATATAAAAAAAGACAAATTATTTCTATGTATGGATAGCACATTTTTTCTACTCTCTCACAAATGCACACACATACAGTAGAGACACACTCACACAGAAACATGCTTTCAGAGCTGCTGTGACGTTTAAAAAAAAATAGTTCAGCAACTTAAAAGCTACATGACATGCTCTCTAGTAAGGTAATCAAACTTTTCTTGAAGTAGAAAAACTTACAGTTTCACTTTTAGTAGAGATGTTGTTGCTGAACACTTGAGAGATGCACAGACTAAATCCTCTCTCTCCAATAACTGCCTTAAAAACCTCACACGTCTTGAAATACATCATCTGAACAATATCTTGAGCAGTGATAATGCAGCTTATTCCTTACATACAGGTCCTTCTCAAAAAATTAGCATATTGTGATAAAGTTCATTATTTTCCATAATGTAATGATAAAAATTAAACTTTCATATATTTTAGATTCATTGCACACCAACTGAAATATTTCAGGTCTTTTATTGTTTTAATACTGATGATTTTGGCATACAGCTCATGAAAACCCAAAATTCCTATCTCAAAAAATTAGCATATCATGAAAAGGTTCTCTAAACGAGCTATTAACCTAATCATCTGAATCAACTAATTAACTATAAACACCTGCAAAAGATTCCTGAGGCTTTTAAAAACTCCCAGCCTGGTTCATTACTCAAAACCACAATCATGGGTAAGACTGCTGTCCAGAAGGCCATCATTGACACCCTCAAGCGAGAGGGTAAGACACAGAAAGAAATTTCTGAACGAATAGGCTGTTCCCAGAGTGCTGTATCAAGGCACCTCAGTGGGAAGTCTGTGGGAAGGAAAAAGTGTGGCAAAAAATGCTGCACAACGAGAAGAGGTATCCGGACCCTGAGGAAGATTGTGGAGAAGGACCGATTCCAGACCTTGGGGAACCTGCGGAAGCAGTGGACTGAGTCTGGAGTAGAAACATCCAGAGCCACCGTGCACAGGCGTGTGCAGGAAACGGGCTACAGAGAAGCAGCACTGGACTGTTGCTCAGTGGTCCAAAGTACTTTTTTCGGATGAAAGCAAACTTTGCATGTCATTCGGAAATCAAGGTGCCAGAGTCTGGAGGAAGACTGGGGAGAAGGAAATGGCAAAATGCCTGAAGTCCAGTGTCAAGTACCCACAGTCAGTGATGGTCTGGGGTGCCATGTCAGCTGCTGGTGTTGGTCCACTGTTTTTTATCAAGGGCAGGGTCAATGCAGCTAGCTATCAGGAGATTTTGGAGCACTTCATGCTTCCATCTGCTGAAAAGCTTTATGGAGATGAAAATTTAGTTTTTCAGCACGACCTGGCACCTGCTCACAGTGCCAAAACCACTGGTAAATGGTTTACTGACCATGGTATTACTGTGCTCAATTGGCCTGCCAACTCTCCTGACCTGAACCCCATAGAAAATCTGTGGGATATTGTGAAGAGAAAGTTGAGAGACGCAAGACCCAACACTCTGGATGAGCTGAAGACCGCTATCGAAGCATCCTGGGCCTCCATAACACCTCAGCAGTGCCACAGGCTGATTGCCTCCATGCCACGCTGCATTGAAGCAGTCATTTCTGCAAAAGGATTCCCGACCAAGTATTGAGTGCATAACTGAACATAATTATTTGAAGGTTGACTTTTTTTTGTATTAAAAACACTTTTCTTTTATTGGTCGGATGAAATATGCTAATTTTTTTGAGATAGGAATTTTGGGTTTTTATGAGCTGTATGCCAAAATCATCAGTATTAAAACAATAAAAGACCTGAAATATTTCAGTTGGTGTGCAATCAATCTAAAATATATGAAAGTTTAATTTTTATCATTACATTATGGAAAATAATGAACTTTATCACAATATGCAATTTTTTTTAGAAGGACCTGTATTTGCTGTGCTGTGATTATCATGACATTGCATTTAACGTATCAAGAATGACTTAATTCCATATTAATTCTTGGTGCATTACAGCAGCCTTCTATGAATTAAAAGTACTTTGTACTTTTTGACATAACAAGAAAAAAAAACAATACAATAACATTGTCTTCTGATTGTAACAGATATGAGGATTGTGCTGTTGGGCAACACTGGATCAGGAAAAAGTGCATCAGGTAACACCATCCTGAACAAAGACATTTTTGATGTGAAACACTCTCCAGGATCAGTTACAGCGAACTGTAACAAACAAGAAGCAAATGGAGATGGATGCACCATATCAGTTATTGACTGTCCAGGTCTGTTTGACACTCGAGATAAAGAAATGCTGCAGACTGTAACAGGGCAGTGCAAGAACCTGTCTCATCCTGGGCCTCATGCATTTCTGCTGGTGATGAAACTGGGTGTGAAATTCACAGAGGAGGAGAAGAATGTTATGAAATGGATTCAGCATAACTTTGGAGAAGATGCCATTAACTACACTATCATTCTGTTCACTCATGCTGATGTGCTTAAAGACGAGGCTGTTGAAACATACATCAGTAAAAGCAATGAGCTGAAGCAACTTATCAAGACCTGTTGGGGCAGATATCACTCATTTAACAATGAGAACATAAATGATCAAAATCAGGTCAAAGAACTGCTGCAAATGATACAAAAAATGTTCCTTTTTAATGGAAAGAAACACTATGATTTTAAGATGTTGAAATAAACTAGGGAGCATTGTAGCAGTTGTGGTGAGGTTTTGTGACAGATCCTGTAGTTTAGATTAGATCAACAGGCATAATTAGGGTATTTTTTTTATTTGCTGCCTATACTACATCATATAGCACATAATATACACTAATATTCACTTTAATGTTTATAAAATGCTTTCACATAATATAGATATTTTATCTTTGCTCTCTTTTATTTTTCTTCTTACACTCATACATTTACATACATGATTTACAAACAAGATACCTTGTTTTCTATACATTGAATTTTATGGTGTACCAAACTAAAAAGTTTAAGCAGAGCAGAACAGTAAATAAATGACAACAATTTGAAAGGTTTTGCAGAGATGTTTGATTGCCAGTGTCTCACAAGATCAGATCCAGATCTACTGAGCAATTATTTTCAGGTATCAATAACAGAGGTTAGTGTTGCATAGGGTTACTGTCACTTCAAAATGTAAAACATTTTTTCATTATGAAGAAAATAAAATTTGTACTAGTTTGATATACAATGACCACTAAGATTTTAAAGAAATTCGAAACAATTACTAACCACAACATTAACATGTATCTTCAATGTGAACAGTTGTCTCTTTTTGTGTGTATAAGGTCATAAACTGCATCTTCAGAAAAGCTTTATATTCAGAAATTAATTTTTGAATGTTACAAACTAATTGGTTATTGTTGTTGTGATTGTTACTACTACACTTTTCTAAGAATGGATGGTATTTGTTTCAAATGTATATCAGTAATAATAGTAATAATAAATATGATACATTTAAACTGCCAATATTCCTCAGTGTAATGGGCAAGTGAAAAGTAACATGAAATACATCCAAGTATGGTGACCCATACTCAGAATTCTTGCTCTTCATTTAACCCATGCAAAGTGCACACACACAGAGCAGTGAACACACACACACACACACATATGTATCAGTGGGCAACCATGTATGCTGCGGCCCCCGGGGAGCAGTTGGGGGTTCAGTGCCTTCTGTGCTACATTACGGCTCCGATTCGGCTACCGGAGCTGATCACGGTCACTCTAGTCTATGCTTTTGTTTACACCAGACGTTCTGCGGCACTTTTCAAAAGCGTCCCAGAAGTAGCTCTCCGCACCGCTTCGTTAAAGACAGGCACCTGGTCTATTTCTGATGCAGTCTGTAGAGTTGGACAGGCAAATCACGTGGTCTTGCGAATCCTACCGCTGTGCTTCTGATCCACCTGTACCGAGTCTATTTTTGCTGTGCTGCATGCGCTGAATTAAAGTGTTAGCGCACAGTTCACAGTAAAAATGAACATGGATTGACACAGAAATGCAGTCATTTCACAATACATTTACAGAATTAAAGCCTACTGTGTTTTGCAGACAACATATGGCTTTTTGGCTAGGTTTAAAACAAGAAAAAGATCACCTTTAGGAAAACAAGGAAACGCAATATATGCACTTTTTTGGAGGCAGAAAAACAAAGCTCATTAAGACCCGTGGGATTGCTTGTAATAAAGATCTAAATGCACAAGGCACCAGAGCCGACTGTTTCTGTCAGTGGTGAGTTTTAATTTAAATTTTTTTTGATAGCCTAACGAGAAAATTAGGCTAAATGTTGTATTTAAATGTGTTGCCGCCTGCTTGAGCAAACTTATTATACAAACCTAGAAGTCAAGTGCATGAATAATACGTTGTTTATATTTGAGTTTATATGTCTATGAAAGATTGTTACTGTACTGTTATAAGAGTATCACAATCATGAAAAAGCATTTTCTATTAATTTATTATTATTATTACTATTTTTACATGATTTGAAATATAAAATAATGAACAAATGTTTTGCTTGTGGACTAAACAGCCGCGGATCAGTAGCAGACTGCAAATGTGTCCTGTGTGAAAGCACAATGAGTCCATGCTGCTTCTGCTCCACACACATGCACACAGACTGCATAAACACTGCAGAAGGAGTATGTGTGAAACAGGCGGAGACATTTTTAAAGTGGAAGAGGGGAGACCAAATCATATTGCGGCCATGGTAACAGACATACAGCATCAGTTGCAAGAAAGAATAAAAAAGCATATTTAAAAGAATATTTTATTTACTTATTTTATTTATTTATATTATTTTATTATTTTTCTGTAAGTAAAATCTGTCGAATCTTACTGATTTTGTGTGTTAATATGCCTGACTTGAGCCTTTTAATTTTGTTCTTGATGCAGATTGATTTGTTTCCTGAACTGGCATCTTGTTGTATGTGCAGGTTTATATAAACAATAATAATGAACTGTTAAACTGTAAGTGGATTTCATTTAGTTATTGAATACAAATCAAACCAAGGGTGAGATCAATAAATATGGGGGTAGGATTGTAGCAATATTCCAAATAAATAGATTATGATACACAAACAGGCTTGGGAGGGTTACTTTAAAGAGTAACTAAGCCCTAAACCAACTTTTTTTTAGTTAATGACCTGTAAGAATGGGGCTTTAATAGTGCTGTTCATTGTTTCGAGTAACTTTTTTGACATTTGAGTATAAAATGTTTTAATTCTACAATATATGGTGTAAAAACGTCTGAGTGCTGCCCTCTTCAGGTTGAACGGTGGCTACTGCAGTTGATTTTTCCTATTGGATGTTGCGGTGGCAAGTGACGTAAGCAGTTTCCAGCTCACCACGCCCCTCTGTACGAGCTACCATGCCCTTGAGAGTATAAAACCATCTTGTTCCGTCAAAATCACTGTAGGGAGTCAGGAGTTGGAATTGCGAGTATTGAAAACGATCAGGATAGACTATTATAGCATCTATTTAGCATATCAATTATATAGTTATTTAGATCTTCAAGTTAGCGTAGATTTATCTGTATTTAGTACAGTGGTCAGGATGGTACGGAGGTGTGTTGCTGGTTGTGACAGTACTGCTGGACTGCATAGTTTTCCAGCAGACTTTAAAATTAGGTTCCAGTGATTGCATGCACGTGGCCTGGAAGACCGTGATTCCCACCTAGAGCTGGAGTGTGCAAACTGCATTTTACACGGGATTGCTTCTCCAACGCAATGGAGGTGGAGATGGGCTTCTTCACACAGCTCGCGCTGAAGAGCGACGCAATGCGGGAGTTAAGACCGCAGTTTGAGCCAGTTGCTCGAATTGATATAAACAGAAACCTCGACATCCTCCACTTCAGATGAAGGTAGGTGAGAAAAGTCCTCTACTTCAAATGATCGCTCTGTTGCAAAGCTACTTGCGTCATTACAGTCACTCTCCATTTTAGCGTCTCTGACAGCAGCTGTCAATCAATCCGTCACTGCGGGTCTCAGGTTCACACCGCTCTCGCTCAGCCCCGCCCTAGGTTCGTCCCCTGTATCTCCGCTGTGATCTGCCCACTTTTCAGCATTTTTCAAATATTGTCAGTGGGTGGAGTTAGGCTCTGACCAGGGGTTTAGTTACACTTTAAAAATTTATTCCGTTACAGTTACTAATTACTTCATAAAAAAAAGTATTCAGTAACGTAATCCAAGTACCACAATAAGAAAGTAATGTAACTGATTACTTTTGAATTACTTCTGGATTACTTCAAGGTCAAATATTATTTTTTAAAAACAACAACATTTATTAATTAAGAATTTCACAGCCCTGAATGAATATATATGTAAAGGACTATACAGACATCTAGTGCATGGTATTGGTATTACAGATTATTTTGTTTTATTTTGAAGAAAATATAATAAGAAAGAATTTTAAGGAAATGTTTCTTCAACCAGTGTTAATTTCGTTGACTAAATATTTTCGTCATTATTTTCGTCACGAATATATTTTTGCGGACGAAAACTAAACGAAAACTAAAAAAGAAGGCACTGATGGAGACTAAAACTATGACTAAATTGACTGACATTATCGGCAACGAATAAAGGACGAGACGAAAATAGACTGTGACGAAAATCAAATCAGCAGACGGGAGAGATGCGAGGAATGAGCAAAAGAACCGGCAAAACGGAACAGGCGAGACTGCACGAGAGAAGAGAACCAATCCGAGCCTGACTTATTGAGACGTGAAGCGAAGGTTTTCAGTTTTTAAATGAGCTCCGGGAAGATGGCATTCGAAGAGGTGATGTCTAAAAGAGCGACAAAATGTCCACAGCTCACTTCACGTTTGACGACGAACAAAACAAAACAAAGTGTAAAGCACGCGGAGCGCCTGGACATTTTCTCAAATGTAATTTCACAACAATGTTCTTTTGTTTATTGAGCTAAACAAAATTGGAAGACTGCAGTGCGTATATGTTGTAGCATTAAATATTACGAACTGAAAAGTACTGTAAAATAGCCCCTTCTTCAAGTTAGATGAGAGCACAATACTAATACGTAATATTATGATACATACATTTGATTAATACTAATGTTTAGTATATTTTATAATGTTCTACTTGTTGACAATATCACAAATATTTCTATATTAGTCATGTGAAACTTGAATGTTCACATCCTATCATTATACATACTAATCTAGCAATATTGTAGTATTTAAAACATACAATATTGCTAGACAAATGAATACCTTATAAAATCTTGTTACTTTTTTTATCCACCCAACTTATTAAATATTTACTTTAAATGTATGCACTTATTGTTCAGCTCAGCTGTAAGCTTTAAGGTCCTGGACCTAACTTTATTTTTCTTTTATTGATGGTCAATTGGCAGCTAGTTATTGTTTACATTATCATGACAGTGTTTGTTGCTGCATAAAAGCTTTTGAATCGAAATAAAGACACAGTTGTGTTGAAATAAAGTTGAATTTGTGTTTTATATATTTTGGTTAAGTTTGTTTCCTATACCAGCTGTAAAAAATTGTCTAGTAAATCTGTTATTGATTTTAGTCTTATTTTAGTCGACTAAAATACCAAGCAATTTTAGTCGACTAAAATAAGACTAAAATTAAAACAAATCAGATGACTAAAACTTGACTAAAACTAAAAAGAATTATAGTCAAAAGACTAAGACTAAAACTAAATTAAAATTTCGTGTCAAAATTAACACTGTCTTCAACAGGAAAATAGAGAATACAAATTCATTTTTTTTCCAAGCAAATATAATAAGAACACCATTTTTTGACAATGGAAAATGTTTCTTCAAAATAGAGAATACAAATTCATTTTTTTTTCAATGAAAATATAATAAGAATAATTTTTAGACAATGGAAAATGTTTCTTCAAAAGAGAGAATACAAATATATTTTTTTTATCTTTGCAAATATAAAACATTTTTAAAAGTGCAAATGCTTCTTTAGGTTGGATGTCGAATCCTTCGATGAAGAAAGTGTTTTCTTTGTTGGAAGGCACAGTTTGCACTGTACAACGTTGTTGTAATTTATTCTTTTTAAACAAAATAGCAGCGAAATTTCCATGAAATGAACGCGTTTTTGCAGCAGTGATTCAATCTGCCTCTGAGGAGATTGTAGACAGCTGTTATTTGCACATGCACCAGCGGGTGGCACACGTGACTCACGTGAGTCATTAATCATCTGTGCTTAATATAGTGCTATTATGCCAAAATACTGATTTATTTAGTTTTAAATGAAACCATTGTAATCCTGAAAGTATCCCCCCTTTTTTCAAAATGTAACTATAATCTGATTACTACGTTTTTTGATGTAACTGTAACGGATTACAGTTATTGGATTTTTGTATCCTGATTACGAAACGCCGTTACATGTATTCCGTTACTCCCCAACCCTGTACACAAATAAATGTAAAGCTATTCACAAAAAAATAATCGTATTCACAAAGTAATAGAATGAGATTCACAAATATATGTTAGGAGTTTAACAAAATAATTAAATTCACAAATATCTAAAAATTAGATTTGCTAGTAAAAAACATATTCACAAATATGTTTTTATGTCACAAGCACAATTCTGCCCGCATTCATTTGTGAATCGCTTTCTGCGCATTTGTCGATCACCTCATGCATTTGTTGATTTTGACACAATTCTAGCATCACCACTGCAGAAAAATCCACAAATAGGTCGACTCCACCCTCCATCTACTTAACCCAATCAGATGACGCCCGTGTTGCATTGACCAATCATGGCACGCTCTCTCTCCAACCAATCACGTTTTGCCTTACAACCAGGGCGTGAACAGACACATGAACGTAAGTGTGATGGCCCAGCTCTAATGTGCTGGGTCTGCCACTTTCTCCCTTTGTTAGTATGGTATTTTGTGGCTGGTTTTGGTTTGTTTCTGTTCTGGTTTTCAGGAGGAGCTATGGGGTTGTACCAAGGTGGCTAATTGATGGCCTAATTGAAGGCTGGATAAAATCAGCGCTCTCCAGCTGGCTGGGGCTGGAGGACTGCACTCGCGAGCAGACTCTCAGGCTTCTTTACCTTTTTGCACTACACCTTCACTATGTTGATTTACACAACATTTTTGATTTGTCTTACATATACTGACTTTATGAATATTTTAGTTAATAAATATACTTTTGTTTAAAATATACTTTGGTGTGGTCTCCCCTTTATGTCATGTTCACTGTGAGCCAAGTGTTCACTGGATTGACGTGCGTGTGTGACGGAATCGTGCTGGGCCGAATGTTTAGAGGGGATCCACACTATTTGTATTGTGTAGTAAACATATATGTCATGTTGCAGTGTAGAGCTTAGTTCCAACCATTTGGTTAGGTGAAGTGTTTCAGCTTGCGTAGCAGGACAGCAAATTTTTGGAGCGATCATTTAACACCGTCTTAGAGCGTTTTTCTGCGCTGGGGATTAGGTTGGAGCGTCACTGGTGTCTGGACCGAGGACATCGCCGTGGAGAAACGACTGAATTGGCCTATGGTCGGGACAGTACGTCTCCAGCGGTATGGGTGAGTAAAGAGCTTGGTTCTTGGACACAGTGTGAAAATAGGTTAGAATAGTGGGGGTAAATGTTTAGATACGGGGAAGCTCCGTAGTTTGTTTGTCCTGTTTTGCGGGCTGTAGCTATTCACGTAAATTAAGTTGTTTGGTTGGATAATCTGGTAGACTGATCTTTAGATTGAGTTGAGGGCATTAGTGTGTTAGAGATTGATTTGATACATTGTTGAAAGGTGGATTAAGTGCTAAATTATGAGCGCGTTGCATGATTTTTTTTAGCGCTCCGTCAGAGAGTTTGTTGTTAGCCTTAACAAAAGAGCAATTGTTTAATGTAGCAGATCATTACATGATTGGATTAACGTTGTCTAAATCTGCTAAAAAAGAGCAAATAGTTGATTTTATTCGTGAACATTTAAAAGACAAACAAGTGTTGCCTAGAAATACACCAATAGACACAAGTAGTACAGGGCTATCGTTTCCAGTTATACCTGTGGCAGCAAGCATGTCGTCTCCTGATAGTGGATTGACGTTTGAGCAACATAAAGAGCTGTTACGAATGCAACTGGAACATAAGGCACAAGAGAGTGAAAAGGATCGTTTATTGGAGTTGCAGAAACTTAAACTTCAAGAGCAGGATAAGGAAATCGAGCGTTTCAGACTCAAACTGGTAGCCGATGGTAAATTTTCCTCCAGTTGCAGTGGTGAAAAATCCAGTTTGGCTGGTATGATCAAATTTCTTCCCAAATTCAATGGACGTGATCCTGACGTATTTTTCTCACTATTTGAAAATGTCGCCTCTGATCGAGAGTGGGATGATGAGGATAAAATCTTGCTTTTGCAAACTGTATTAGTTGGGAAAGCGCAGGAAGCATTTGTTGCGTTGCCCACTACAGAGAGAAAGAACTATCAGTGTGTTAAAGATGCAGTTTTAAAATGTTACGAATTGATTCCAGAAGCGTATAGACAATGTTTCCGTAATTGGAGAAAGAGTGATAGACAAACCCATGCTGAGATAGCAAGAGAGCTCAGTAGTTTTTTCCATCGTTGGCGTACGGCTGAGGGCATTAGCAATTTTAATGATTTGTGCGACTTGGTGATTTTAGAGCAATTTAAAAAAAAATTGGCAGAGCGAATTGCAACTTACGTAAGTGAACACCTTTTCATGCGGGTCCTTTTTGGAGGCCCGATTCAACTCGTAACAGAGTCAGGGACATGGATGCTGACAATAAATGTCACTATTGTTTAGAAATGGGTCATTGGAAAAAAGAATGTCCAATGTTGAGCGCTCGTAATAAGAGTAAAGCAGGCAGTAGCAAACCTGTAGGCTGCGCTTCTAGTGTTTTTGCTACGAAATTACAACACTGTGTTGGATCACAGGAGGCTCTGTTAACCGCGCCCAATCGTCAACAGACGAATGTACAAGTTGTGAAGATAGACGGTGATAAAACAGCAGTGTCTGATGTTGTGGATTATACTCCGTTTATCACAGAAGGTTTCGTTTCACTGGTTGACGATGCTCAAAAAGTCCCAGTTAGAATATTACGGGATACGGGAGCATCAGAGTCTTTTATTAGTGAGTCTGTTCTACCGTTCTCTTCAGTTTCAAACACTGGAAATGTAGTTTTAATTCGTGGAATTGATCTTCAACCATTTTCAGTGCCATTGCATAAGATTCAGTTGTCTTCAGCGTTCTGCAATGGAGAGGTAACAATTTCCGTGCATCCATCTTTACCAATAGATGGTGTCAAACTCATTTTGGGAAATAATTTGGGTGGGGGCCGTGTTTGGCCTGAAGGGTCAATACCACCTCCTGTGGTTAAAAGAGACGTTGTACCATCAGCTGAGTCTGACAAAAATCTGCAAGATTTTCCAGAGGTGTTCACTGCCTGTGCGGTGACTCGCGCAATGAGTCGCACACAGTCAGAGAAGCCATCTGATGCGTCTAAAACAAAACTAAAATTATATATTCCAGAGTTGCCAGCATCACTTTCTCGTAGTGAAATGATTGACCCACAAAAAGACGATCTTGGCCTTCGGAAATATTTTGATTTGGCTTCAGGTTTAAGCATGGATAATAACTATTGTGTCCAAAATGGCTTGTTGCTTCGCAGGTGGTCACCATTTGCAAACCCTGAGGTAGCAGATCCGGTGTTGCAGGTGGTTGTTCCTGAGAAATATCGTAATCTAGTGTTAAAAACTGCACACGGGGAAATGACTGGACATTACGGTGTAAAGTCATTTGTTACAGCACTTTTACTGGCCGCGGATAAAACGTGATGTGGCTAAGTATATTAAGGAATGTCACATCTGTCAAATTGCGGGTAAACCAAATGTGTCTATTAAACCTGCGCCACTACATCCAATTCCGTCAGTAGGTACTCCATTTGAACATCGCATAATTGATTGTGTAGGTCCCTTGCCTGCATCGAAATCTGGCTGCTTGTATTTGTTTACAATAATGTGTCAGGCTACGCGTTACCCTGCTGCATATGCCCTAAGAAGTATAACAACAAAGTCAATTATAAAGTCACTATCACATTTTATATCTATCTTTGGAATACCGAAGGACGTTTGCATGCGCATAAAGCACAATCTAAGTAGTGCATATCATGCACAGAGCCAAGGGGCTCTGGAACGGTTTCATGCCACTTTAAAATCTTTGTTGCGTGCTTACTGTGTTGAGATGGAAAGGGACTGGGAAGAGGGCTTACCATGGCTATTACTGGCGGCAAGAAGCGTTGTGCAGGAAAGTACAGGTTTTAGCCCGAACTAATTGGTTTTCGCTCACAAAGTGCGCTCATCTTTGTCTGTACTGAGCAGTGATCTGGATAATTCAGAGCCACCAGAAAGCTTGACGGAGTATACAAATGGGTTTCGTCGCAAACTGTTTTTGGCCTGGAAAATGGCAAGTAGTAATTTAACTGAAGCTCAACAAAAAATGAAAAGAATTTATGATCGCAAGGCGGAGACTAGAGAGTTTAGTCCAGGTGACCAAGTAGTAGCATTACTGCCTATACCAGGTTCACCTTTTAGGGCCAAGTACTCTTGAGATCTACCCAATTATGTCACATAAATCTGCTCAAGCCTTATTATTCCCCAACATTGTCGGTGGGTGGTGACAAGGTTGACATGAAACCTGTGGGGTTAGCAGTTATCAAGGAGGTATTGAGCACATCTCAGGTGGCAGCTGAAGATGGGGTTCAGGGTCCGGACGACGCAGTCCTACATGGGCGTTTAAATAACACTGAGTCGCTGGCCAAGTTGGAGTTGAGTTTTCTTCTTTATTTTCAGACATCCCAACCTGTACGAGTCTAATAGAGCACAACATAGACGTCGGAGATGCACAGCCTATTCGACAGAGATTTTATCCGGTTTCACCGGATAAACACAAATGTTTGGAGGACAGTGTCCGGTATTTTTTAGATAATGGTTTGGCTAAGCCTTCTTACTCAAGCTGGGCATCACCATGCTTGTTGGTCAAAAAACCTGATAACACCTTTATGTTTTGTACTGACTATAGGAAAGTTAACATGGTGACAAAACCAGACTCATTTCCATTACCCCGAATGGAAGACTGTGTGGACCAGGTTGGTGCTGCATGTTTTGTTAGTAAATTTGATTTGTTGAAAGGTTACTATCAAGTACCGCTTACACCTCGAGCCCAAGAGATTTCCTCTTTTATTACACCATCTGCACTTTATTCATACAACCGGATGAGCTTTGGACTTCGGAACGCACCTTCCACTTTTCAACGACTCATGAACAGAGTCGTTGTTGGGTTGGAAGGGTGCGCAGTTTATCTTGATGATGTGGTGTCCTATGCGGACACCTGGGAGCAACATCTGGCTCGCATTCGTGCACTATTTGAGAAGTTGGTGGCAGCGAATCTCACTGTGAATCTTGCGAAATGCGAGTTTGCCCAAGCCACTGTGGTTTACTTGGGCAAGGTGGTCGGTCAAGGTCAGGTACGATTGGTGAGAGCCAAAGTTTTGGCTATAGATAAGTTTCCTCCTCCGACAACAAAAAAAGAGTTGATGCGTTTCTTGGGGATGATTGGTTATTATAATAATGTTTGTTGTAATTTTTCAACTGTTGTCTCCCCACTTACAAATCTGCTTAAAAGTTCTGTTAAGTTTGACTGGTCCCCTGAGTGTCAGCAGGCATTTGAGAATGCAAAGCTGCTGCTGAGTTCTGCACCTGTTTTGGCTGCGCCACAGTTAGATCAAACTTTTCAGATTCAGGTTGATGCAAGCCAGGTAGGGGCAGGCGCAATTCTTTTGCAGAGAGATAAAAATGGGGTGGATAGACTTGTTTGTTATTTTTCACGCAAGTTTAATCGACACCAAAGTAATTATTCAACTATTGAGAAGGAGGCTTTGGCCTTGATCTGGGCTCTCCAAAATTTTGATGTGTATGTGGGGGGTGGCCTGCATCCAGTGGTGGTCTATTCAGACCACAATCCCCTCACTTTTCTCCACTCTTTGCAAAATGCTAACCAACGCCTTATGCGATGGGCACTTTTCTTACAGCCATATAGATTGTCTATACGTCACATCAAGGGTGTTGAGAATGTGATGGCTGATGCACTCGGGCCCGGAGGGGTCATAGTGATTGTGTTTGTCTTTATCCTTGTCTTTTTGGTCTCTACTGTCCTTAATTTGCTTTCCAGGCGCCAGGATTGCTGGATAGTGAGATATGAAGGAGACTGGGGGTGAGAGTGATCAATCTAGGTGAAAGTGGTGTTTCACGGGTGAGTGGCTATGAATGAATCCGTGTGATTGAGTCTTCCAGAATGAATGTTTTTGAGATTTGTTTTGTATTTATTTTTAGTTATTTGTGCCTGGAAATGCTGATTAAGAGTCCCATATATATATATTTAGGGGGGAGGTGTGATGGCCCAGCTCTAATGTGTAATGTGACTCAGTAAGTCACTCGAGTCGCTACAGTCTCTTCAACATGGAGGAGTAAAGACAGGTGAGGGATGCTAATTGAACACAGAAATTAACTGAAGTTTTACCAGGATCTTGATAGGTCATAACTAGTGAGGCAGTTTGACAATTTACACCGTGATTGAATCAGTTATTATTTGCTACCAACCCAGATAACAAACAGTCATTGAAACTATGCTGAATCTACATTCCGTTGTCAACATTAAGTCATTGAATCAACATCAAACTCTGATGTTGATTCAACATCATTTTGCACCCTGATTTAATATTTAAACAATGTTGAAATTCTGTCCATAGATCAATGGAATTTCAATGTTATTTCAATTATAAGGAATATTGAAACAATGTTGAAATTTTAACTGAACTAAGGATCAACGTGATTTCAATGGAATTTCAATCGCTTTTAAATGTTAATTTTAAACATAATGCCATAAATTAAATAGCCTGCTTTATCTACAGCCAGGATGTTAAAAATTAATCAAACATTTTAAATCTTGTATAAAACACAGAACACACCACATTATTTAAAATCAAATTCATGTTTATTAGCCTCTTTACTCTTTATTTACACTTCATTGTCATGTTAAATGTTACATGTGGGGCCAAGTGACTCCAAAAATTTTATGTTTATTATTTTATTAGTTCAGAAATAGTTGTTAACTCCACAAATTGAATATAAATAACTGGATACTAATTAAATAGTTAATGTAGATTAGAGTTACCATAGACAAAAGATGTTTTGACAAAATAATCATAGACAAAAACCATTGCATTCAGTTTTTGACGAGGTTTCGGGCTGGAAAACCTTGCTGGCATCTGGCAACCCTGCCGGTCGACAGCTGACATTAGGGCTGCTTCACGATTGACACACCTCTCTGGCTACCAACCAAAGGTAAGTTAACGTTACTGTTATATATAACGTTACACATTAGATATTATATTGCTAACGTCACTTGGACTGTAATGGCGGGCATACTCGGTGCGAATTCGGATGGTCAGAAGATCGTATGTCCATGCACACGACACGAGTGAGTACAGACGATATGATAGACGACACGATTTTACAACCTGCGAATTCCAGAAGCAATCGCACAAAGTTGATAGACGCGTTCGACTTGAAGCACCGCTGCACACACAGAAGGATCACTGTATGACTTTAAAGTACTGCGAAAGCGATAAGAGAGCACACATATCCAATGCATTCGAATCGCTCTCGCGGTACTTTGATGTCATACAGTGATCATTCTGTGCGTGCAGCGGTGCTTCAAGTCAAACACGCCTAAATATAACTGCGCTCCCTCTCTCATAACTGCATATAAAATATTGATACGAGCCGTGACTGTTTCCTACACGTACAGGTTATTTTTCAGCAATAGGAAACCAGGACGTTTGGTCACCCTGTGTGTGTGTTCTTGAAAATGGTTAATAAATATCTGAAATAGGTATTACCATGTAAACATGGTTTGGAGAACAATTCCTGTGCCCTCGTAAACCAAATGGCTTTAAAAAATATTATACGGTTTTAATAGAAATTTTAAACATGCATTGTCCGTGATGGATAGAGGTATTGTATGGGGATATACAATATAGAATACCATTACGTCTATGGAGAGTCCCTGCAAACTACATATGCGTGTGTAAGAGAGAGAGAGAGAAAACTAAAAAGGCTTTGGAACTCGTTGCAAGAAACATCATACAGCGCTTGCTGTTCCTGTCAGACTTCAGCGAGTTTATCCTCCTGGTCAATAGTCCACATTCGCCGTGGCACTGCCCTCTTCGTCTTTCTTCTTCTGTGGTTTTCCTAGTGATTGGTCAACTTCAGATAAATCAACAAATCGGCTCGTTCAACCTGTCACGAATTCAAACCGATAGCTAACAAACTTTTTAGACATGTTTAAAAATGATCGGGAGGTCGGGAAGTGCTCGTAAGCCACTCTGCTCGGCTCGTAATTCATCGCAAATGATACGAGCCGCGACCATACGAGCACACACGATTGGAAAAAATTGCATGCGAACTTGTATGACTGCTAAAATCGCACCGTGTACCCCCGCCTTAAGATAGTTTGCTGTGGTCTAGTTCCCAAATTTTCTAAATAATAATAAAAATAAAAAACAATATGGTAAGGTAGGCAACACATGCTCCGATTCCTGTCAGAAAATGCACGTTGCCTACCTGACCATAATGCTGACCTATTGCTGTGTGGTAGTTTGTATTGTATTATTTATACCTTTGGGATGAAAATATTAACATGATTAACACGTGCAGGCATGGCGTTTCGATTGTGTGTCAGCTGCGCCGCGTGCCTGAAGCATATGGTGTTCTTTTCCTGTCAAATGTCAAGAGCACATTATTGTAGCGTGAAAGTACATTGCACTGAACACGTTTTAAGTGCAGGCATATACTCTGACCGAGCCCAGAGACAATTCTTACAAGAGCAGCGTGTATCTGAGAGCGCGCGCCCAGTTCCAGTGCGCAAGCAGAGATGTTCGCGCTTGGCACTTTAAATTCCGCGCGTGAGCAGACTGATTCGTGCTTGCGCATTATATTAATGTACTTTCGCGCTACAATAATGCGCTCTCTACATTTGAAAGCAAAATAACGACATAGACACTGCGCTACTGCTGCTAGGTCAGAGCCAGAGGGGGAAGGCCACGGACAGACAAGTCTACATTTTGATTAGCGGTGTGTTGCTCTTATCTTTACGGCAACATTTCAACTGTTTCTCATTTTGAGGTGAACTAATCCTTTAACAATTATAGATCACTGTTACAAATCACTGAATGCTCAGATTTATTTTGGATTATTATGTTAACTTCGTGCTAAGATTCCTAGTGCTGCATGGGGTGAGTTGGGGTGTGCATTAAGGCCCTTTGGCTTGCAGCCTAGGATTGATAATATAATGGTGATTGAAAATGGAGCAGGACTTGCCAAACAAAGATCGACAGAGTGCCAACTCTTTAAAGGGACATTTTTGTTTGGTAGGCTCCTTGTTCTTTTTCCCAGCCCAGTTCAGTCTTGAAGCCAGTTCATTCGACAACAGGTGTGCCATCATATGGCGGACCCTCACCTCTAGGGTAGTCCCTCCAATGGTGGCGAGACGAGCAGTCTGGCAAATTATTACAAATTTGCAGCGTTAAAGGGATACTCCACTTTTTTAGGCTCATTTTACAACTCCCCCAAAGTTAAACAGTTGAGTTTAATTGTTTTCGAATCCATTCAGCGGATCTCCGGGTCTTTAGAAGAATGTCAGTAACCAGACAGTTTCTGGTCCCATTGACTTCCATAGCAGAGTTTCCGCTAGAAAAAAATGGTGCCGGTCAAAGTGACCGGCAGAGGTTTCCTTTTCCGGACATTTTGACGATATGCCGGTCAAGTATCGCCTCTTAATTAGTCAAGGTGAGGAAAACTCGAGGCAGGCTATGTAACGTAAAAAATGACATAATCAGGCAGCCGAATGCAACATGTTTATTAGCCTAACTTTCAAATAGACGGAAAAAAAAACATTTTCTACTATGGTTCATTTCTTCATTCGGATCTATTTGCGATCCATTCCATTCTAAACAAACAAAGCATATGTTTCGTCCTTGTTTCATTATAGATTATGTCACGGGAGGAGCACAAGACAGACACAGTGGGCGTGGCGTCAGGCCTCGGAGAGGCTTTTATTAACAGAAATCATAAAATAACAGGGAATAAAAGTGGCCAAAGGGGGAAAGTGTCCAAAATAACAGGGAATCTGGTGTCCTCGTCGTGCTGCGGGGTTTGTGTAGGTGGAGCAGTGTTCATTGAGGAAGGGTCCAGGCAAGGGGCGGAGTCCGGCGGCCGCACGCGCTCCCCTCCTTGATCCGGGGCGCGAGGGGCGGCAGCTTCTCCTAGCGGCCGCGTCTCTCTCGTTGGCCGCGGCGCTGGTAGGTGATGGACGGCCCGGCATCCTGGCCCGTCGGCCGTGTATACGGGTGCGGTTCCCATCCGGATCGCGGGTCCGGCAGCTCACGTCTTGGTGGCGCGGGAGTCCCTCAACGCACCCTTCCTGGACCCACGAGGACACCAGTGTGCATGCACGGGGAAGAGACCGGTCTCCCGAGGAGAGGCGCGTTGGGCTTTTAAACAGCGGCGGGGATGAGGCTCCATTCACATCAGGTGTGCCCCATCACACGCCGCCAGCCCTGACTCGTCCAGCGCCCCTCCTCTCACACACCCACTCCAGTCGGGAGCCTGGTGAAGGGCGGCGATTTAGGACGGGGTGCCGGTGACAATCAGGGAGGAGGCAGCTGACTCGTCACAATAGGCCTATATATAATAATTCATAAATGCACGCATAATTATCAGTGAACTTGATAAAAGTTGCAGATATGTTTTACATGCATGCACAAACAAATGCCTTTCAACTTATGTGTGCAAAATTCAGAATGAAATGAATGTGCAGCAATTTGTACAAATAGAGATTCTAGGTCTACTATACATGTTGTAGCCATTAAATAAGCTTATTTAGTTTAATATTTGTTAAAATATTATAATGTTATTTTTTAATTTATGTTGATTATGAAAAGTGAACCGCACGAGTAAGATAAGATGCGCAATATCGAGAGACATGGAGCAGGTCAGACATGATTTTGACCACTTAATTAAGTTTTGTTTAGTAGAAATACTTTTTTGAAGTGAATTTCGTTTTGTATAAATTGTATCTTAATTTTAATAATTTTTTTATCAACCAATTGCCTGGATTTAATACATAAGAAGCAAATATAGCAGACGACAGGCCTAATCATGCAGGCGCCCTCGCGGCCACTTGCATTGCTAGTGAACTGGAGTGCATCTCATCCTAATTTAACGAAACTCAGCGTAGGCCTCACAGACATGAAACATATCTTAAGAAAGCTTGAAATGTCTTTTGAACAATTTAAAACTAAATTTTTTTTACCTATGCTAATTACACATTAAATTCAGGTAGGCTACTGAGTCGCTGTCCTCAGTGCCCAGAAAAGCGCTGAAACGGAGATGAAAGGGGAACCCGTTTTTATTTATTTATTTATTTTTTTGGCTTATTTTAGGGGGCGGGATTATTAGGCAATTTTATTCGGACAATTTGACCGGAGAGATTTAATTTTGTCGGACATTTCATTTTTTTTCCGGCCAATGTCCGGCAATTACCGGACAACGGAAACCCTGTTCCATAGTATACATTTTTTCCTACTATGGAAGTCAATGGGACCAAAAAATGTCCGGTTACTGACTTTCTTCTTCTTCCTCACCAATCTCGTATATTTTAGCAGTAAACGCAATGTATTTGTCCCTTAATGTCTGTCCCTCCCCTGCCACAGCGTACTCTCCTGTCATCTACAGACTGTAGCTGGATGGTTAAAGTGTGCAAAAATAAGGCATCAGGAGACCAAAAAGTATTTGTTGATCACGCCAAATATGTATTGCCATTACAGTCAACAGCTCTTAATATCTCAGATGTAGGCTAATGCACAATCTGCTTATGACTCCCTTTCTTATAGTCATGTAGCACAGCCATAGGAAATGAATGGTGTGGGCATTCAACACTGCAAAGCTAGCAACAGTGACCTTATGTAACTCCAGAGTAAAAAACAGCTCAAGGTCTTGGATTTCTTGATTCTGCTTTGGTAAAACACCCCTCTATACAGTGCTTCAAGATCGAACATAATTTTGAGCCAATTTGGTCTGTGCAGAATTATTATTTTTTTCAGTCTGAATGTAACTTGGATTGATAAAAGCATACTGAAAAAACAGCCGGTTTTTAGGAGAAATTGAAATGTGAAATTAACCCATGAGTCTACTTTCATAAAGGTCGGGCAGCTTAAGGAAGTTGTGCATATCAGTGAAGTTTTCTGACAGAATAATGATGTAACTAAAACTACAATTGCCTGTTGGTTTGTGCCATTTAACAGTGTCTCTTCTGCATAGTCCAGGGCCTCCACGGTGTGGAAGGGCAGCTCCAAGGGCTCCGACAGTGGCTGTACTCTGATTGTCCACACTCATTCATTCTCCTCCTTGGACAGCTCTGTCACTGCAGTAAGAAGTTTTTGTATAGCCACATCTATTGACAGAGAATTGTACAAACAAATTTCAGAAGATGTTGAACTAAAAAATAACTTCGAGCAGTCAATGTAATGTTTTTTTTTTATCATTGTCATACACTAATGTTCAAAGGTTTGGGATCACCAAACATTTTTTAGTATGGGACCACTCTTGGACAGCTGTAAAACCATTATTTCATAAGGCTGGTTATAATGATTCCAAATGGAAAAATGAATGATGGTAACAAACTTTTTAACAGTTGTTTATTTTAGCAATGTCTTCCCTCCATTGGTTTAAGCTAACAGTTGATAAGTGGTAAATCCTTCAATGATTTAAATCATTGAGGAAAGGAAAGCCTGGGCCACTAGGATTTAATTGTACTTACCTTTTAATGCCAACCTGGCAGTTTCTGAAAAATCTGAAACAACTGTGAAAAGAGAAATTAAACCATTTGACTGGATATACTGCATTTGGCTCGAAATTGAATGTTTGAATTGACTGAATTTAATTATTTTTAATTACTATAAAAGCATACCTTCAGGAGATGGCCTCTGGAGTAAATGAATTGGAGAGAACATCAATTAATCTCCAGGGAACGATGCTGGGACATTGGAGTAAGACAACATGGGGGAATTGGGACGTTGGAGGGTCTGATGGATTTGTGGAGGTGGTGATGGTTGTCTGTTCTGACTGGCTAGTTGGGTCACTGCTTTGTGTAAAGAAAAGAAATTGTGGGTAGGGGGTGTTTAATAATAATAATACCTTACATTTATACAGCGCTTTTCTAGACACTCAAAGCGCTTACATAGTCAGGGGGTATCTCCTCATCCACCACCAGTGTGCGGCATCCACCTGGATGATGCGACGGCAGCCATATTGAGCCAGAACACCCACCACACACCAGCTTACTGGTGGAGAGGAGACAGAGTGATGAAGCCAATCAGCGGATCTGGGGATTGGTCGGAGGCCAATGGAAGAATTGAGCCAGGATGCCGAGGTCACACCTCTGCTCTTTTCGAAAGACATCCTGGGATTTTTAATGACCACAGAGAGTCAGGACCTTGGTTTAACGTCTCATCCGAAGGACGGTGCTTGTTGACAGTATAGTGTACCCCATCACTACACTGGGGCGCTAGGACCCACACAGACAACAGGGTGAGCACCCCCTGCTGGCCTCACTAGCACCTCTTCCAGCAGCAACCTAGTTTTCTCAGGAGGTCTCCCATCCAGGTACTGACCAGGATCAGCCTGATAAGCCCTGCTTAGCTTCAGTGGGCAACCAGTCTTGGGCTCAGGGGTGATATGGCTGCCGGCATAAGGGCAAACGTGTGTAATGCATATTTAGAATCTCTATTTTTTGCAAAAGCTTTCTTTATGTACACAAACACACACACACACACACACACACACGCCACAATGTGGCTAACTAAACCTGGAAATAACACTTTTGGGGCTTGGGTGAATCTGCGCTCATTCTGGGGCTCCTCGTCCTTTCTAATAAAAGCTTGGGCTGGGGTGTCGCATATAAATGAGCACACTTCTGCCAGAATCTGCTGTCCATTGTGAACAATGCCATTTTTTAGAATGCCACTAAGGTCTTCAATAAATGGGCCCAAGAACTCAAAGACACTCTTTGGTTTGGTAAAGCCACCGAAAAGGCGGATAAGGAATGGCGATTTTCTGTAATCAACATTAATGGTAGCTAAAATGGGCCAGAACTGAGTTTTGCTGCTTCGGAATAGTGGTAAACCATCTATACTAAACTGCAGCTTAATTGTGGTCAAATTAGCTGGCAGCTTCAGAGATTTCAGTTTTAAAATCAATCCAGTAGCTAGGCCAAAGTGATAATATTCCCCACCTTCCATTTTCTCAGTTTTTATTTCACTTTGTGTCTTGAGAATTGTCCAAGCATCTCTTGGCAATTCTGGATGAAACACTCGCAAAATGCTCAAGAGTGCAGTCAATGGTGCTAATGAGACCGAAAAGGAGGAGGCCCAAAATCTGAGACTTGTCATTAACTCTGATGTTGGAGCTTCAGCATCAGAAACATCTGATTCTGAATCAACAGGCCTAGGTGATGGACCAGAGTGATGTCATTGTGCAATTGCAAGTGGTGCATGTTGTTTGCAGAAATAAAATAAAATGAAATAAAAAAATTTGTTTTGCTTACTTGGTGTGCAATAGTGATCTGTAAAAGAACAGAAAAGACAAAAATCTCTGTTAAAAACCGCAATTAAAATTCAGAATCATACAGGGTGACTGTGCTTTATACATATGTACTCAGGTAACCAATCTGTTATTAAAAATATAAAAACAAAGAAAGTTTCATATAAACAACATAATATAGAAATTAAATATACAGCGTTTTTTTTTTTTTCAGCTACAGTTGATGTAATAGTAGCATTCAAGAAATAAATGTAAAATATAAAAAAAATGAAATACACTTTAATGTAGGCCTATAAAATATACATTTCTTATTAAAGCTAATGAATTACGCCCCATTAACTGTACTCCCCCTCAGATCACCATAAATGTTAAAGGGATTTTAATGCTTAAATATGCTATTTTTTATGCTGCACTTTCTTCCTATAGTGAATATCAAGCTACAATAAATCTGTTGTTCAGCTCAAATGTTTCAGTGGTAGAACTTTCGCCTGGCGTGTCAGAGGTCCGGGTTTGGGTTTTAACCACTGATCTATATATATATAACTGGATCGCTCATCGCGTTCTAAACGGCCAACAGGCAGTGAAGCCACCGGAAGTGTTCGATCTGCCATCTTACTAATCCCTACCAGCAGAGAGCACCATTGAGTTACATTCAAACCGCTGTCCTAAAATAACTCGATTTGAAGCTGTAACACTAATGAGCTGATGGTATTTTAGCCATCTGTTCCATATTAATGAATCCTGACTCTAACACATTCTGCACTCAAAGACCAGAACGTGAGTAAACAAGGATCTTCGTTGTTTACATAATTCACCATTTTGGGCGCCCTGAAGTCGGCCACTTCCTGCCTTGAGTGACAGTTATTACACCTATTAAGAAATTCCAGAGCCACGTGGGTGAGCCTCAAAGGGGACATGAAACCCCCCCCCCCACACACACACAAAATTCCACACACACGAAAAGAAACCTTTCTTGAAGTTCCTTACCTTCGTCCTTTTATTATTAATATGTATTTTGAATGTTTGTGTATTGCATAAAAATGGTTAATCCTGGGTAAATGTTTAAAGTGCTGACTTATAAGTGGAAATGTTTCTCCTCGTTCTAACTCTTTCTCAAATAGTCATGTTTCTGTAACCCCCACTCCTGACCAGGTCGTAAAACTTTATGACCCCACTGGGAGACAGGACAGGAATGCTATCTCTTACAAAAAGAATGGTAAAATGTACTCAGACGTAGTCTAAAAGTATATAGTATTGTTTTTGTTGGTGCATTGAGATGTTTCCCATATAAATTGGGACTATCTGCAATTTATTAGCGTGTGTTAATCTTTAAATGTGTGTAACTTTGTATCTGAATGTAACTTCGTGTTTCTATCAGTTATATGTGTACTCTTTGGTGTTTTTGTAATTGTCATGTTATGACCCAACTATTCCCCTGTGTAAAAGGTGTGAAAAATGTATTAATCTGGAATTACGAACTTGCTAGAATATCACTGCTGAAGTCTGATAAGCCCCAAAGTTAGTAGGGTGGGTGTTTCCACAGAGACAAAGGAACTTTTTCCCGCTTCAGATCGCTGACGTTCATTGGTTGTTCACGCGAACAGAGGCGTGAACCATCTCAAGCCATAAGAGCCGACCGAACAAGGTCCGCCTCTCTCTTCCTTCTCTTACATGCTGCTAACCGGCTGCCACCCTTGTCGCTCCCGCTGGTGCCTCTGCACCTTGGGCCTTGGGCCGCGCTCATATCGACGTCCCCTCCGCACAGGGGCGGAGAGGACAGCCATTCTCATGGCTCCTTCGGAAGCTTTTGTTTTCGTTGTTTTCTTTTCTTTTCTTTACTAAGTTTATTCAACTATTCGCCTCTCCACACAAGGAAGACGAATTCTGGAACACTGCCTTGTTAAATCTTTCAAATACCGCGCGATCCCGCAACAGCCCGGAAGATGAACGAACACCCCTTGCCACAAAGGACCACGCTGCTCCATGCTCATGCCATCCAGCGCAGCTCACGCACACCCCAGCGCAGCTCACGCACACCGGGCCATACAAGTATCGTTTTCTATGGAGATTTAAATGCTGCTTTAAAGTTGGTCTATGATTTGATTCGTGTTGGCTGAGAAGGGTTACTGACTGTGATTTTCATACCTGAGCTCATTCTGTGATCTCTTTCTCGCTCTCTCTCTCTCTCTCTCCCTCATTTGGATTCCGTTATGTCTTGTACAAAGTTTACTGTCTGTATTGTCATACGCATATTTACTCTGTGTGATTTGTAGCTTGATGTATTATTAGTCAATTATTAAAAACCCATATATTCATGATTGCCTGATTTGCCTCCACCCCGCTCACATTAAGAGTCACTGAGATGTCTGATCTAGCTACAAGCTTTACATTTAGAAACTAAATTTATCATAATGATAGGATAATGTTTTCATGGCCAGAGAATATTTTTCCTTGAATTATAAGAAGTGATAACTTTATTGAAAATTGATAGGTTAATCTTACGGCTGTTTGCTGGACAAACCACTGTTTGATTTGCAGTCATTTACAGTAAGAGATATTACAATAATTTATATGAAGAATGGAATATTGACATATTAATGAGTAAATTACAGTGCCCTGTAATGAGTTATTGGTATAGACAATTGAGCTATTTTTCATCTTCAATAAAATTTAGTGTAACTTTCCTATGAGATATATATTAATCATATTCCTGATTAATTATTCAAATTCCCTATATATCATTTGAGTTAATTATTATGTACAACCCAGTGTTGTTACATAATTGGTGGAGAAACGCGGGCATTTCAAACATCATTTTGTGAGCAATTAATCTGTGTATATGGTTTTTAATAATTTCTGCACGTGCGCTATGAAATTATGTACTAGTGAGATAAGACGCAAGACGCGAACTCACTCCTAACTGACTGAGGAAAAAAGCTGATCAGTCAGCACGTTAGGTATTTATAGAAACTTAACAGTATAGTCATTGTTATTTTTAATGAAAGTAAACTGCAGTATAATGTTAAAAGTATCCTGTTAAGAAATACCAAAATCTTTTTACAGTGAGAACATTTTAATATGAATAATTAAAAGATGAAGAAATCTTTTATTAGTTGCAACATGTAAATCTGAACATGAGCAATGTTCCTCTGATTCAGTTAAAAAGGCCTTGCTTATTAAATATCGTTATTTAATTTGTAGTGAACCACAGTGATATTCAAAAATAAACGATAAAAACTCCTGGTCTAAAATTGGCTTAGCTACCCGATTTTAAACCTAAAACATTTAAATCATAAGTGCTATTTTGATAAACGTCTATGGGAGCCAACAGATGGAAAATTCCTGTTTTTTTTTTTTACATTTGTGTTTTGGAAGTGAACGGATCCTTCCTTCACCCTATGTTTAATATAGCACCACAAAAGGTAAAAAAAAAAAAAAAATGATTTTCGATGCAGAAAATCAACCTGACAAACGATCAGATTCGAAGTCCTATTTAAATTCTGTAATTCCGCTATCTAAACACCAGAGGGAACTCGTGGTTTAGAAGTTTCAAGTTACGCCCTGCTTTCTGATTCCAGCTTGCATGAGTGCAAGTCCGCCATCCCATGGCCGTTTTAGATAATGTGCTCTGATTGCTAATTTCTAATCCCCTTGAGGTATTGAATTAGCTGTTTAAATTCTCGATAATTATTTGCATTTACAGCTTTGCTCGTGCAAATATTATTACAGGGAAACAAAATAATTTTCCCTTCCTTTGACTGTTTACATTTACTTTGAGTTTGGTTCAAACATGATTTGAATTAACATGTAATTGTTTAATAGTGGAAATCTAGATGTTTCAGGTCAACTACTGATTGACCCACTTAGAAGGTAAGCCATCTAGTGGCAGTCTCCTGTTAAATCGACTAACAGATATCTCCCTTTTCAATTCTGCTTTGAATTGCATGTCTACTTATTGCATGCATGTTTCACCCTGTTTGATTAATGTCATAATTATTAATGATACCTGACAGCTATCATTGGTTATTATAGGATATTATTCAGATTTTCCTTTTAATTCGTACATGCTTATTTAAAATTTTGATTTAAACCAGTTTTTAATTTTTAATTTGAATTAAGTTTTCTGCTCAGCAGGTTACTCCCCCCCTGTGGTGAAAACCAGCTACTTCTTCTCCCTTGTTTCATTCCTGTCTTTTATTTTGATTTTTATTATTTTTCTTCTCTCTTTTGGCTTAGGTTATTTTGATAATTACCATTATTATCATAATTCCTTTGTTTTGTTTGGCAATTTGGCACTCCAAAGGTTGTGTTAAAAGTCACAAGCTGTTCGAGAGGGTGCAACGCCAGAGTAACGGAGGACCGGGGACACTGCGGTTTTGGGGAGCGCCGGAGAGGTTGACCAAGCCACTGGTTTCCAGCTGAATGATTTCAATTCACCCAGGTGAACCAAATGTGATAAAACCCATCCACTTATTATAAGCCACAGAATATTAGATATTCCCCCGGATATATTTTAAGTGTTTGACCCTTTTGCTTCTTTAAGCCACACCATATTTCTAGTTTTCCTACCCAGATAGCCCATTCACCTGTTGGCCCTATCTAAAAACCTAGCAGTAGGCTTAGGCCTCCTTATTCTCACTAATTGTTTCTATTGTTTTTATCTCATTTCAAGTGTTGTTTCACTTTGATCTTTTTCTATCCTCTGTTCTGTTGTGATTTGTTTCTTTCATTTCAGATAGAGACATTAACCTTGGGAGCCAACATGAAGCTAAATAGTAGAGCGACAACCAGCAGCCGGTGTCATCACGCGACCCGCTAGGCAACTGCCTGTCAAATCTCCATTTCAGGTCCTTCGTTGACCCAAATTAATTGGCTACTTAACTGTCTGGCTGTTTGCATCAGTTAGCCCCAAAATCCTCATAAACGGCACAGCCCGTATGAATATAGCTTGTTAACCGTAGAACGAGCTTGCATTGGTCTTTTTGTGTGTGTGTGCTGTGCTTCTCTCACCGACAGAGAGTCAGGATGTTCCAGTCATCCAGTCCAGCAGTCCACGGGGGCCACCTCTCGACATGGTTGAAAGCAGTGACGACCCCCTTCCTGCCCAAAGACGCCAGTAACCTGCAGCACCAAGAGCAACTATACACCGAGCTAGATGAACTGATGGCATGCGATCCAAACCCAAACCAAAGCGACTACTACAAAGAACTCGCCAGGATCTTCGGAAGCCTAGTTCACATTCTCGTCGCCCAGGCACGGCTCAGTGAACGGAGCAACATCGCGGAGGAGGCCTGGAAGGACCAGGCCCCAACCCAGAGTCATCTTGATCAGCTCCTCCTCGAGACCCAGAACCAGCGCGAGAAAGAGGACGACACAGATCCAGAGCTACAGAAAGGAGTTGAAAGACTTCACAATGCCCTGTAAGATCTTCGCCTCGACACAGAACAAAGAGAACAGCTGGAGAGAGAAGCCAGAAAAGAACTCAACAAAAAACTCCAGCAAGGTGATGCTCTCCTAAAAGGAGCAGAGACTGAACTGAAAGAAAGAGACTATAAAACCTGGGCCTGCAAAACACACTTACAAGCGGCCCGAGCTAAATTCAACAAGCTTACTCTGCAGAGAGACAAGCCCCAAGATGAACTTGACACTGTTCACACAGAACTGAGACAATCTCACAGATTACAGAGTGGCTGGATCAGAGAAACGCACACCACAAAGTTTCTCCCGGCCCGTCACTCCAAACCTTTCAGCCAAGAACCCAGAGCTGAAAAAGGGGGAGTAAGCTCACGGCTCAAGAAATCACCAGCCAGTTTACAAGAACACCTGTCAACAATGGAGGGGAGAGAACCCTTCCAGAGAACGCATGCCACAAAACCCTGCACGGCTCGCAGAGAACTTGACAAGCTAGCCAGAAGCATCTCTACATTCAATCCAGATCCTGCAGGAGGACATGACGTTCATGCTTCTTTACTTGCCATTGATTTTCATTTCCAAACTGTCGCCAACGTGACAGATGTGAACACATTGTACCTGTTAAAAATCACGTCCAGCCATGATGTGCATTGTTTTCTGGATCGTCAACCAGAGACTGTCAAAGCGTACTACCAGCAACTGCTACAGACTTTGATTCTTGAATTCTCTGATCCAAACTCAGACCATGGGCTCCTTATTGCTATGGACCTCAAACAGGGCCGACTTGAAAACCCACAGACTTTCTGTAGTCAGCTACGAAAAGCCTACTTCGGAGCATGCAACAAACCAGGTATGGAACAGGATGTCAACTTAAAAACTCTGTTCCTCCTAAACCTACATGCCAGTTGGAGTTTTCATCTCAGAGTCCCAGCGTGTCCATGTAACAGGCCTACACAAGAGTTACGGAACTTAGCCCACAAAGCTTGCACCAAGCAAAAGACTATTTGTGAAAAGACTGTGAAAAACCCCAAAGTCTCTGTCTCTGAGCACTGCTTGGAGTTAACCCTAGATGGCGCCCTAAAACACCACAGTCACAGACATTTTTACAGAGTCAATACCGTTCCTCTGTGGTCTGCCCGTCATCCACAGACCACAGAGCTAACTGTCACAGCACAAGGTGACAGCATCACCCAAGCTCCACAGCCGACAGCTGCACACCCTGAACGAGACAGCACAGGTCTTCACACCAGGTACCACAAACACAAACCAGAAAATGCTGTTTTGACTACCTGCCTTCGCAGCGAGCTACACAAGACTGGTCCTCACCACTCATTGATCGTCACACCTGTCCTGATGCCAACATTCCTGGGCAGCCTTGTCAAAAAGGGGGTGGGCCGAAAAGGAGTCAGCATGGAAGACCTGATCGACACAGGATTAAACCTGAAGGAGATCTCATCTCACCTTTTCAAAAGACTCCAATTTGAAGCTAAGAGACAAGATCGAACTCTTACACCTCAAACTTATGAACGGAAGGTATAGGCGTACAGACAGAATGACATCCGGTTTGAACAAGTTGTTTCCATTAACCTGACAATCGTTCTGATGGGTCTAGTACATCCCATGTACAGTATTGTTCAAAATAATAGCAGTACAATGTGACTAACCAGAATAATCAAGGTTTTTCGTATATTTTTTTATTGCTACGTGGCAAACAAGTTACCAGTAGGTTCAGTTCAGTAGATTCTCAGAAAACAAATGAGACCCAGCATTCATGATATGCACGCTCTTAAGAGTGTGCAAATGGGCAATTAGTTGAAGTAGTTGAAAGGGGTGTGTTCAAAAAAATAGCAGTGTGGCATTCAATCACTGAGGTCATCAATTTTGTGAAGAAACAGGTGTGAATCAGGTGGCCCCTATTTAAGGATGAAGCCAACACTTGTTGAACATGCATTTGAAAGCTGAGGAAAATGGGTCGTTCAAGACATTGTTCAGAACAACAGCGTACTTTGATTAAAAAGTTGATTAGAGAGGGGAAAACCTATAAAGAGGTGCAAAAAATAATAGGCTGTTCAGCTAAAATGATCTCCAATGCCTTAAAATGAAGAGCAAAACCAGAGAGACGTGGAAGAAAACGGAAGACAACCATCAAAATGGATAGAAGAATAACCAGAATGGCAAAGGCTCAGCCAATGATCACCTCCAGGATGATCAAAGACAGTCTGGAGTTACCTGTAAGTACTGTGACAGTTAGAAGACGTCTGTGTGAAGCTAATCTATTTTCAAGAATCCCCCGCAAAGTCCCTCTGTTAAAAAAAAGGCATGTGCAGAAGAGGTTACAATTTGCCAAAGAACACATCAACTGGCCTAAAGAGAAATGGAGGAACATTTTGTGGACTGATGAGAGTAAAATTGTTCTTTTTTGGGTCCAAGGGCCACAGGCAGTTTGTGAGATGACCCCCAAACTCTGAATTCAAGCCACAGTACACAGTGAAGACAGTGAAGCATGGAGGTGCAAGCATCATGATATGGGCATGTTTCTCCTACTATGGTGTTGGGCCTATTTATCGCATACCAGGGATCATGGATCAGTTTGCATATGTTAAAATACTTGAAGAGGTCATGTTGCCCTATGCTGAAGAGGACATGCCCTTGAAATGGTTGTTTCAACAAGACAATGACCCAAAACACACTAGTAAACGGGCAAAGTCTTGGTTCCAAACCAACAAAATTAATGTTATGGAGTGGCCAGCCCAATCTCCAGACCTTAATCCAATTGAGAACTTGTGGGGTGATATCAAAAATGCTGTTTCTGAAGCAAAACCAAGAAATGTGAATGAATTGTGGAATGTTGTTAAAGAATCATGGAGTGGAATAACAGCTGAGAGGTGCCACAAGTTGGTTGACTCCATGCCACACAGATGTCAAGCAGTTTTAAAAAAAACTGTGGTCATACAACTAAATATTAGTTTAGTGATTCACAGGATTGCTAAATCCCAGAAGAAAAAAAAAATGTTTGTACAAAATAGTTTTGATTTTGTACAGTCAAAGGTAGACACTGCTATTTTTTTGAACACACCCCTTTCAACTAATTGCCCAATTGCACAGCCTTAAGAGCGTGCATATCATGAATGCTGGGTCATGTTTGTTTTCTGACAATCTACTGAACCTACTGGTTACTTGTTTGCCACTTAGCAATAAAAAATATACTAAAAACCTTGATTATTCTGGTTAGTCACATTGTACTGCTATTATTTTGAACAATACTGTATGTATCACCAATGAACACTCATACATTTCTCATCAGCTAAGACCTGCTAGACCACTTTGACCCTTTTCTGAACTTCAAACAGCTAAAAGACTTTACACAAGTGCGAGAACCTCTTTCCCTCCAGCCACACAAGTTGCTAGAGCCAGACTGTCAGGTCACAGAGGTCACGGGAACTCCCACAGAGCCAGACGGTCAGGTCACAGAGGTCACGGGAACCCCAGCAGCCAGCCATGAGTACAACGCCCTAACGACAGGCTCAAGTTCATGCCTCTGTACCTTAGTCAACATACAGGGTACGGTGGTACCAGCTTACACCAAAGGGGTTGCTGTTCGGCTCAACCTGCAATGTAGTCAAACCTTAAACCACACGCTGGGTTTCTTCCAATCCTCACCTGCATGTGTGGAACTCGGACTCACACTTGCAAACAACAAGCATGTCAAACACCAACACCTGTTCCAGCAATTTGATAACATCACAAAAACACACAATGTGACAGTGTGCTGGAAGAAGGTAAAAGGACACTCGAAGCTAAGACAAGGACTTTAAAGATCACACTGACACCCTTGCCAAAACTGGCACACTTAACAACATTCTGTGGTCACTCCCAACCCACCCACCCACATTCGAGGTTGAAGTGATTACACACAGCATAAGAACTTTACTAGCTAAATAATGCCAATGTATTTCCATGACGCAGCATGTGCTGCGCCACACAGCACCAGAGCCACTGACAAAACACTGAAGCAAGCGTCATGCCAGCAGCAATATGTGGCAAAACGTGGACCAGGGCGAGCTAAAACCAGTCGCCGCCCACAAAGTAAAGAGACTGCCCTGTCCAACCAAAGACAGCCCTCGCTTGTTTCTTTCTTCCCTTTCTCTCTCCCTCTCCCTATTATCTGTACCAGGATGCTGCTGTGGTTTGCCGTGCCGTGCTGTCAGCCAAAGAGAGGACAGCTGCCACTGTGAAAACCGCTGAGACTCCTGACCACCGATGACAGGGCACACTACCCCAGCACTGTAACCAAATACAGCTGTACAGGGATCCGATGGAGAGAGGACTCCCTCACTCACACTGAGACCGATGTCAAACACATGTTCAGCCAACATGAGAAAGCGACTGTTACAAAAATGGAGACCACCACCGCTCCAAACAGTTCCTGGGAGCTTTGCTCAGAGCCGCTGCTGCCGCCAGAATGTTTAACATTGTTATGTCCAGTGTCAATGCAGCGAACCAGACCCTAAACTCCTTGAAACCACTGTTTACTGTCTTCCAGAAGGACTTTACCCAGACTCAGCTGTTTACAGCATTAACAACAGACATGCTGTGGGAGGTTAGCTCCTCCAATGACAGCCTAACCACAAGTAAAACCCCACCATACATGATACCCTTATGCCTTGTGTTAACTGTGATGTCTTACCATGCCAGCTGACCTGCTACAAATACACCTGGCCAACTCTCTGGATAGTGCCATCCTACGGCACATCAACCTCAAACAGAGACAAGTGAATGTGTGCCTGAACCAACTCATCAGCGAGTCAAGCCAAGTCTACAGACCTAAAGACATTGTCAGTGTCAGGATGTGGAAAAGCAACACCCACACCATGACACACATTCCAGATGTGGTGGCCTACCACGACAGCGACACACAGCTGTACCTGGCCCCAAACATGCACATGTGTACCTTGTCCAAAGACATTCATTATCTCTGCCTTAGCAAACCCTTTCTCAGACGCGGGTTGCTTTTCTCTGCGGGTTGCAACCCCAGGTCAGCGATACGCGCAGCCCTGCCGAAGCTCAGCCTCTTACACAAGTCACAGAAACGCAAGCAGAGATTGTGGGTAACAGATGGCTCGTCAATACTCCTATGCGCTCAGCTACACTGACCTACGACCAGCATGACACCACCACCCGTGCCAACCTGCTTGATCAAGTACTGAAAGGTACCACCCAACACATTGACATTACTCCTGTTGACACAGCCCTCCAAGCACTGTCTCGACAGCCCGTTCTGAACCCGTCATCTGCGGTCCGAGCCTGGACTGCTGCCAACACTGCACGGTGCATCTCCACTGTCATTGGTCACACCCTGACTCTTGGCGTGAGCTTCATCCTATACAGGAGACTCAACGAGATGCAAACCTCTACAGCCAAACTCACGACAACTGTGGCTGGAGGTCTCCGATGGAATCCCCGGAAAGGGGGTGCCAAGTCAAAGACAACACCGAACCTCATCAAGCTGAATCCTCAGCTCCAGGAACCACCTGCCATCTTGAACCACCTGCAACAAGGACCTTCGTTGTTTACATAATTCACCATTTTGGGCACCCTGAAGTCGGCCACTTGAGTGACAGTTATTGCGCCTATTAAGAAATTCCAGAGCCACGTGGGCGAGCCTCAAAGGGGACATGAAACCCCCCCCCACACACACACACACACACACACAAAATTCCACACACACAAAAAGAAACCTTTCTTAAAGTTCCTTACCTTCGTCCTTTTACTATTAATATGTATTTTGAATGTTTGTGTATTGCATAAAAATGGTTAATCCTGGGTAAATGTTTAAAGTGCTGACTAATAAGTGGAAATGTTTCTCCTCATTCTAACTCTTTCTCAAATAGTCATGTTTCTGTAACCCCCACTCCTGACCAGGTCGTAAAACTTTATGACCCCACTGGGAGACAGGACAGGAATGCTATCTCTTACAAAAAGAATGGTAAAATGTACTCAGATGTAGTCTAAAAGTATATAGTATTGTTTTTGTTGGCGCATTGAGATGTTTCACATATAAATTGGGACTATCTGCAATTTATTAGCGTGTGTTAATCTTTAAATGTGTGTAACTCTGTATCTGAATGTAACTTCGTGTTTCTATCAGTTATATGTGTACTGTTTGGTGTTTTTGTAATTGTCATGTTGTGACCCAACTATTCCCCTGTGTAAAAGGTGTGAAAAATGTATTAATCTGGAATTACGAACTTGCTAGAATATCACTGCTGAAGTCTGATAAGCCCCAAAGGTAGTAGGGTGGGTGTTTCCACAGAGACAAAGGAACTTTTTCCCGCTTCAGATCATTGGTTGTTCACGCGAACAGAGGCGTGAACCATCTCAAGCCATAAGAGCCGACCGAACAAGGTCCGCCTCTCTCTTCCTTCTCTTACACGCTGCTAACCAGCTGCGACCCTCGGCGCTCCCGCTGGTGCCTCTGCACCTTGGGCCTTGGGCCGCGCTCATATCGACGTCCCCTCCGCACAGAGGCGGAGAGGACAGCCATTCTCATGGCTCCTTCGGAACCTTTCGTTTTTGTTTTCTTTTATTTACTAAGTTTATTCAAATATTCGCCTCTCCACACAAGGAAGACGAATTCTGGAACTCTGCCTTGTTAAACCTTTCAAATACAGCGCGATCCCGCAGCAGCCCAGAAGATGAACGAACACCCTTTGCCACAAAGGACCACGCTGCTCCATGCTCATGCCATCCAGCGCAGCTCACACACGCATCGCCGGTCTCATGCCACGCACACCGGGCCATGCAAGTATGCAAGTTCTATGGAGATTTAAATGCTGCTTTAAAGTTGGTCTATGATTTGATTCGTGTTGGCTGAGAAGGGTTACTGACTGTGATTTTCATACCTGAGCTCATTCTGTGATCTCTTTCTCGCTCTCTCTCTCTCTCTCTCTCCTTCATTTGGATTCCGTTATGTCTTGTACAAAGTTTACTGTCTGTATTGTCGTACGCATATTTACTTTGTGTGATTTGTAGCTTGATGTATTATTAGTCAATTATTAAAAACCCATATATTCATGATTGCCTGATATGCCTCCACCCCGCTCACATTACGAGTCACTGAGATGTCTGATCTAGCTACAAGCTTTAAATTTAGAAACTAAATTTATCATAATGATAGGATAATGTTTTCATGGCCAGAGAATATTTTTCCTTGAATTATAAGAAGTGATAACTTTATTGAAAATTGATAGTTTAATCTTACGGCCGTTTGCTGGACAAACCACTGTTTGATTTGCAGTAATTTACAGTAAGAGATATCACAATAATTGATATGAAGAATGGAATATTGACATATTAATGATTAAATTACAGTGCCCTGTAATTAGTTATTGGTATAGACAATTGAGCTATTTTTCATCTTCAATAAAATTTAGTGTAACTGTCCTATGAGATATATATTAATCATATTCCTGATTAATTATTCAAATTCCCTATATATCATTTGAGTTCATTATTATGTACAACCCAGTGTTGTTACAAAGCTGATCAGTCAAACGGGACTTATTTTATGTTATGTGTAAAAAATTAATGTTTACTTCAGATGTTATCAGTGTTTACGGTCTTTTGGGACAGGATAAGCGATATATTTAAATCGTGTAGGTGGGTGTGTCTGCTGCACACTGAAAACACAGGTAACTGATCAGACACAAAAATGGCTTATTTCTTTATGAACTAAATTATTCAGGAATTATTAAATGTAATTTATTAATAAGATTCGGGAGGAGCGCCTCAGATACTTAGCCTAATCAACACAGGTGGACCATAATCAAGTAATCAATCCCATAGTATAAATATCACTGACTTACCTCTATCCATTGACGGTTTATAAGCATGCTGCTTTGCTTCGTCTGACACCTTATCACAGACCCAGTTTTCATACCAACGAAGAGAGCTACACAGGGTATTTATAAGACCTGCTGCTTTTGCCGGACCCGCGATCATTCCTACCCAGCCAAACACAGCCGTTGAGCAGCATTAAGCGTCATCGCGACAGCTGCTCTCCTCGCCAAGCCACACGTCGTGGCCAATAGACCGTGCAAGCCCCGAGCTCGCCTCGCTTGACACAACAATCTTTACCGAGCTCTCCTCGAGCGCTGGATTGCAGCAGAAATAATCCAACCAGCCCGGGCCGAACCCCAGTTCTCACCACGGCTCAGCCTTTAAGCCCCGCGTTCTGGCCGAGTGGCAGTTTGAGGCCGCTTCCTCTATCGGCGCAGACCGCGCGACGTTAACCAATACATTTTCAGGCGAAGACGCTAAAAACAGGTTCTCCTTTTTCTTCATTGGATTTTACGGCAGTTGGCATCCAAAGTGTTGCATCTAAAAGCAGGTTCGCAGCTAAAGTTTGTTAAACAACGTCATGACGCAGTTCCGTCTTCTTCTACTAGTGTTTTATGGCAGTTTTGGCAAACCAGCGTAAAGGTGCATTACCGGCACCTGCTGATCTAGAGTGTGGATTGCGCATAGATTTGGACTACAGATACAATGTTCCGTCGGATGATGATGCCACCTTTAACCACGAAGCCAAGGCATTACATTCGCCTTACCGCGCATGTTTAAACCTCACTGAAACGATACAGACATAAGTTCCATGATATAAAAAAAAAATGCTTGTAAATCTCTGGATAAAAGTGTCTGTTAAATGCTTAATTTAATTAAAAATTTTAATCTCCATGAAAGTTTTAGGACCAAATCATTTAGGGACCTATTTCACCATTCACCGGCGTGATTACTCAAAATTCATCTAAAACGCATCTGCCCTCGTGTTTTGACGCAGGATAGCAAGTGTGAGTAAAATTACTGTCGCCTTTTAAGGATGTATTGTTAATATCAAAAAAATCTAACATCTCTAAGCCACCATCAACTCTTTTGCCTGATATAATGTCCTTTTTAACTTGCAAGGTTTATTTTTCCAAATAAAGTCGAGAAAGGTTTTATTAATTTCTTTGGAAGTTTTATCACTGACGTAAAGAGAGAGAGCTGGGTAAACAAATCTGGAAAGACCCTCAGCTTTGGAAAGCAAAACTCTCCCAAACAAGGTCAAATCCCTTTGTAACCAGTTGTTAAAGATTTTTTTAGTTTTATTCATTTTAGGCATAAAATTCAATTGTTCACGCGTGTGTTTATTTTTAGAAATATGAATGCCAAGGTATTTAACGGAGTCCTTTACTGGTATGCTTTCAACTAATAGATCTATAGAATCGTGTATAAATAGTATTTCACATTTCCTAAGGTTTAACATTAAACCAGAGGAACTGGAAAATTTGGAAATACATTCCAGGGCTGTTTTAACTTGCTTTTTATCTCTCAGAAATAAAGCAGTGTCATCTGCCAATTGAGAAATCTTGATTTCTCTATCAAATATTTTCAGTCCCAGAATGTTATGATTATTCAAAATGTAAATAGAAAGAAGTTCAGCCACTAATAAAAACAGAAAGGGAGAGATTGGACAGCCTTGTCGTATGCCACGATGAATCCCAAATCTTTTATAGGTTGCGAGACCGGAGTATGTGTGTGTGTTTGTGTGACGCGTGACGTAAGCAGCGCGCGCCTCCCTGCTTGAATGAAAGGAGCTAGAGGAGACTAACTCAAGTCCGTCTCTTCAATGTTAACAGCAGTAAGTGAACTTAAAAGTAAACATCTGAGATCGTACAATAAGGTAGAAATTGAGCGTGTTCCTCATTTGTGTAATGCCTTGTTTTATAGCTGATTTGATTTCACTGCGTGTTCCAGTGTCTCAAACGCGATCTCAGTCACTGTTTGCTGAAGGGAGCTAAACTGTTAGTGTTTCAAAAGGGATAAAGTGAATAAAGAATAGTTTTGAGCGTGTTCCTCAATCTATTTATCAAAGCCCCCGTATTCATATTTCATATAGTTTAATTGCCAGTGCGTGTTCCACTGCCGAATCAAATTTGATATTCGACTCCCCTAAGTTAACGTTAAACATTAGAGAACAATGTTTGCCCATTTGTATCCGTTCACAAAGTGAATGCAATCTCGCGTAACACTGCGTGTGTATGAGAGTAATTTGAATGGTAGTGTTTTAAAAGCTTGATCAAGTAAATTTTAACTGTGTACCAACAGTGAAGGAAAACTTTTATGTTTACGCTAAGCTAACGAAATCATTGCATTTACATTGAAGTCTATACTAAAGCCACTAGCCTCAAAGGTTAGCCGTTAGCATTACCATCCAGTGGTAGAATAATGTGTGTTTGGGCAACGCTGACGTGATTTAACCATTTTAAACATCTTAACTAACACTTGTTAGTCCCTTTCTTTTTATCGCTCTCTTTTCTCACTAGACCACTTATTTTCATTTTACTAGAAAGGGAAATACTGACTCACAATTATTAATTGTCAAATTGAAATTTAATTGAAACATTACATTTATTTTGAATCATTTAAAATTTCCCTCTCAGATCATTTCACATGATCTTTTATTTCTAGTATTCTCTTTTGGGCCTAATTATTTTAGGAATGAATAAGCCTTGAACTTTGGAAGTTAAGTAAACTTATTCTTCCTAATTTATTTATTACCCATCTGAATATATGCTATTCAGACCTTTACTTATTTGAATGCGTTTTACCCCCCTTCCTATTTTTGTTATACACTTAACCACTATTGTTTTACTTATTGATTTCCTCTTTTTAATTTCATTTTTGCATATTTTGCCCATTTATAAAAAATTTTATTTTAGTTTTTCTTACCATTTCTTTACTTTGTGTATCCTAGTCTGGGAACGACAAACCTGAGCCCTAAAAGGAGACATTGTTATCCCTCACTACGAGTTCAAATAAATTAGAAAGACAACTCTCTTTCACTTAAAGTTTATTTTGTTTGATAAGTTGTGCAGCAACTAACACAACGCTCTCCTTGTAGTTCAGATAACCGCTACTGAGACTTACCATCTCCGTCCTCTCTCTCCTTTACTTTCCTCGTCTCTTTTTACATTTGTAGGACATGTAAGAACCATCAATCAATTCTAAGTGAAGTAAATACACAATCGTGCCAAAGACGACGAATCATCCTTATGAATTTGATTGTAATCATCCTCTCATTTGTTCTTCATAACCTCCCTAAATTTGGAAACGCAATCCAAGTTTTAGCATCTCATCCAACGTTGAGATCAATTTAATAGAGATACGTGTTGAGCAACTGTCGCCTTCGCTGAATCCCTGGTGAGCGGTCCAACTGAAAGGTGTACGGTGTCAATCCTGTCAGACTAAGAAAAGAGATATCAGAATTATTATTGTATTCTTTTGTCCAAAGCAAGAAATATAATAATATTATTTACGTTTTTGATAACATTTAATTGGAAAAAATAATTTTCCTCATTTGAAAAAAAGAAATTTTGCTTGTCATTTGAATTTGTTTTTCACCTCTGTCTCTCTTTTCCTCTTCCTCATTAGAGTGACAAAGTCTTCGCATCTTTAGTCTACTTAGACACCCTGAGACCAACACAGTCATCACCACATTTCACTAGTGGTTCACAATCACTGATACAACACTTAGTTGTCCCACCACACATAGGCTTTTACTCCACACAGATCTGTGTCAGTCTCTCTTCTCCCCAGCGTGCCAACATGCCGCAGACTGCAGACCCCATTTCCCATGGGGAAGATGTGAACATTTGGCTGAGAGGCATAACAGACAGCCTCACTCCAAAGACATTTGAACTGTTATTATTTTTAATAATAATCCTAATCCTGAGAAGATTCCTGACACAAGATTCAAGCCAGAACAACAACCACGAGGAGCTAGTCAAGATCACAAGCTCACTAAGCTATGCCTTCACAACCCAGCTGAAACTGAGCGACAAGCACATCACCCACCTTCAAGAGGAGCTGACACGTGCTCAACATCGCATAGACAAGCTGGAAGTGAAAGTTCCAGATCAACTCAAAGCACCCAGCGAGAGGGAGCAGGATACAACAGAACAAGTTATGAAGCTCCAAGCAGCCCTGGCAGCAGCTCAGCTCGACCAGCAACATGCAACGGCTGCTCAGAAAGACCTGGTAAACAGACTCCAGTATGCCGAACAGCTACTGGAGAAAGCCAAGATAGACATCAGAAACAAGAATTCTGAAAATAGTGCTTTGAAAGACCACCTTGAAAGGTACAGAACTGAAACGGACAATCTGACCCAACAACTAGACGATACCAACGATGAGCTCTACATGGTCAGAAAAGAACTCCAAAATGCTTACAAGCACAAACAAGAGCCAAGGAAAGAGAAACCTCTCTTAGCCTCATCACTGCTGAGCAGAGCAGAGTCCCACGTCCAAGAACTGGCATATGATGAAAGGAGCGAAGGGCCACAACCCAAAACCTCACCTGCCTTCGCCACACAACCCTTTCCTGCCAACGAAAGAAAACCTCCCGTCCAAGGCCTTGAAGCTGCACACGGGATGACAATCAAAGACCTCAACAAGCTGTCTAAAAACATCAGCAGGTTCAAACCGAACTCCACAGAGAGCCCCGACATCCAAGCTTACCTTCGAGATATCGAATTTCACCTTGAAGTGAGGCCTCATGTGACTGACAGAGACTGGTTATACCTCCTTAGAGCCACGTCCAGTCCCAAGGTACGAAACTTTCTAGATCGACAGCCCAGTCAAACCAAGTCAAACTACCAGCGACTTCGTGAGGTCCTGATTAAAGAGTTTACAGACCCAGAGTCTGAACATGGACTGTTAACTGCCTTGGAAACCAAACAAGGTCGTCAAGAGACTCCACAAGCTTATTACAACCGACTCCGACAAGCCCACTTTGGTGCACACAACAGCCCTGACCTTGAAGAGGATGTGAACTTCAAAAGCCTCTTCCTAACAAATCTGCACCCTGGAGTCAGTCACCATCTAGGTGTCATGGCCTGTCCGAACTCCATGACCATCCAACTGTTGCGTGACCTAACACAGAAGGCCTATAACAAACAGAAGTTGGCCTCAAAGAAAGGTAACAAAACATCCACACTCTTGAACTCTGTCAACAAAGACTCAAGCCTTGCACTGGACGACACCCAGTGGCATCACACCAGAGTCTTCAATCAAGAGCACAGAGAACGTGACACCCATATCCACGACCGCTTTCAGCCCAACTGCTGGAAAAATCCATGGGACCAGCCACGCTTCTCAAGAAACCAAAAGGATAACATCTGGAAACCCAACCAGATATCCAAAGGTAATCACCTGACTCATCCAAGAGCAACTCGTGTGGGTAAGCGACAACAAAACCCACCTCAGCACCACTCAGACATGCATAGTACTGAGTATGCACAAGAACATAACCGCTTACCATTAGAAGACACGGAACAAGTCATGGAACAACTAAGAGAGTTCCTTCAAGACAATTTACATGCATATGACCACAAAGCTGAGTCGTGCTCGCTGTGACAAGCGACAGAACGGAAGGCCGGTGATCACCTGGTGCACCACATCAGAGATGACAAGCACCTGTTCAACAACGACCCAAAATGAACAAGTCTTCCACGGCCAACTGTTGATGAAAAATCTGAGGTACTAAAGGACATCACCTCAGTCACTAACAAACTGTCAAATGAACTCCAACTCCAAGTACCAAATTCCCTGTCTGCCACCAGAGCACAGAAGGTCAGAAAGTCTGCTACAGCCAGAAGGCATCACAAGAAGAATGCAACATAGGAGACAAAGTTTTGCAACCCAGCTTCACACAGCCATGCCAAACTGCCTCCGACTGTCTGCCAAAGAACTTCCTGCCTTGCTGGACTGACCCCTCATTAGACCATGGACACGCCCTCATCCAAGCCAAGGATGCAGAGAGCCAGTCTTCAGTGACATGCTAGAAAAAGGGGGAGACAACACAGACTTGAACAGATCTGACCACACATGCACTACACCAGTAACACACAACATTACCTACACCCAGAGGTAAACACATCTACTGATAACACAGTCAACAAACATATTCTTCCCACAGGTAGAATATCCAACTTTTAGCGTAACAAAGTTACACATACCCACCATGAAGAAACGTGCAGCCATCCTCACAAAAGGTAGAACACCTGACACTAAGTTAAGGTTCATGACACACTAGCTGCACCTGACATCCTAGCTCAATAGTAGTTGTAACACATGCTAGGAAAACCCACAGCAGCCTTGTTTTGTTTTGTTCTTCTTCTACCTATCCTTCTCCTTCCCCTCTTTCCTGAGTAGGTGAAATGCCTAGACACCCTGCGAGGGTCGAAGGTCTGATATTAGGATTGACTTGCAACACCTAATATCCACCAGCCACTCTAAACTTAATGGAAGCCAGAGAGCTCCATGCATGATAGGTCAATTCATTGAATTGAAAATGAAATTACTAGAAAACTAACGGTAAATGTGTTAAGTAAGACAACATAGAAGAAACAAACAAAGTTAACCACAAATTTGATTGATGAATCAAAATAAAACAACAATTTCCAAAACGATCTAAACTATCCTCAATGTGCTAAACTACATTGACTAATTGAACTTAACCACGTGTACCTAAATAACCTGATGCCTGCACCAGTACAGTAACTGTCATGGAGGTGTTGTCTTGCTGTTTGCTGTGTTTGTCTGCTTCTTCTGCCTTTGTTTCTCCAGCGATCGATGATGTCTTCACCTAAACACCTCGCCGATCAAAAGGGGGATATATGTAGCAGAAATGAGTCGAACAGACAAAGTAAAGAGTCTATCAGAGCTGTGTGCATTGAAACATGAGCTGAATTCCTCAGGAAGTCATAAATCAGTTCTAGTGCCACAAGAACCAAGCAGATTACCAAACAACTTGTTCACACAACAGCTTTCAACATTAACACCAATATAACAATTATTGACAATTTTAATTCGAAGAAGAGATTGTAAAATTTATTGTTCGTGATTGGAATGCAACGCTGGACATCACATATAAACCCAGGAGATCAAGTTAAATACTTGCATTGACTTCCCCCCAGCCAGCAAAACCAGACTGAAATTCCTAAGGGGGAAGGGCTTTAAACCTTTGTCTTCACAGAAAAGTCCCATTGCCAGAGAATGGCAAAGAAACTGCTTTTTATACATTATACAGTATTGTTCAAAATAATAGCAGTACAATGTGACTAACCAGAATAATCAAGGTTTTTAGTATATTTTTTATTGCTACGTGGCAAACAAGTTACCAGTAGGTTCAGTAGATTGTCAGAAAACAAACAAGACTCAGCATTCATGATATGCACGCTCTTAAGGCTGTGCAATTGGGCAATTAGTTGAAAGGGGTGTGTTCAAAAAAATAGCAGTGTCTACCTTTGACTGTACAAACTCAAAACTATTTTTTGTACAAACATTTTTTTTTTCTGGGATTTAGCAATCCTGTGAATCACTAAACTAATATTTAGCTGTATGACCACAGTTTTTTAAAACTGCTTGACATCTGTGTGGCATGGAGTCAACCAACTTGTGGCACCTCTCAGCTGTTATTCCACTCCATGATTCTTTAACAACATTCCACAATTCATTCACATTTCTTGGTTTTGCTTCAGAAACAGCATTTTTGATATCACCCCACAAGTTCTCAATTGGATTAAGGTCTGGAGATTGGGCTGGCCACTCCATAACATTAATTTTGTTGGTTTGGAACCAAGACTTTGCCCGTTTACTAGTGTGTTTTGGGTCATTGTCTTGTTGAAACAACCATTTCAAGGGCATGTCCTCTTCAGCATAGGGCAACATGACCTCTTCAAGTATTTTAACATATGCAAACTGATCCATGATCCCTGGTATGCGATAAATAGGCCCAACACCATAGTAGGAGAAACATGCCCATATCATGATGCTTGCACCTCCATGCTTCACTGTCTTCACTGTGTACTGTGGCTTGAATTCAGAGTTTGGGGGTCGTCTCACAAACTGCCTGTGGCCCTTGGACCCAAAAAGAACAATTTTACTCTCATCAGTCCACAAAATGTTCCTCCATTTCTCTTTAGGCCAGTTGATGTGTTCTTTGGCAAATTGTAACCTCTTCTGCACATGCCTTTTTTTTAACAGAGGGACTTTGCGGGGGATTCTTGAAAATAGATTAGCTTCACACAGACGTCTTCTAACTGTCACAGTACTTACAGGTAACTCCAGACTGTCTTTGATCATCCTGGAGGTGATCATTGGCTGAGCCTTTGCCATTCTGGTTATTCTTCTATCCATTTTGATGGTTGTCTTCCGTTTTCTTCCACGTCTATCTGGTTTTGCTCTCCATTTTAAGGCATTGGAGATCATTTTAGCTGAACAGCCTATCATTTTTTGCACCTCTTTATAGGTTTTCCCCTCTCTAATCAACTTTTTAATCAAAGTACGCTGTTCTTCTGAACAATGTCTTGAACGACCCATTTTCCTCAGCTTTCAAATGCATGTTCAACAAGTGTTGGCTTCATCCTTAAATAGGGGCCACCTGATTCACACCTGTTTCTTCACAAAATTGATGACCTCAGTGATTGAATGCCACACTGCTATTTTTTTGAACACACCCCTTTCAACTAATTCAACTAATTGCCCAATTGCACAGCCTTAAGAGCGTGCATATCATGAATGCTGGGTCTCATTTGTTTTCTGAGAATCTACTGAACCTACAGGTAACTTGTTTGCCACGTAGCAATAAAAAAATATACGAAAAACCTTGATTATTCTGGTTAGTCACATTGTACTGCTATTATTTTGAACAATACTGTATATGGACCAGAATGAACTCAAAAAGACTTCTAAATGAATCGTTCCATTGCTTAACTCCATATTCATTTATGTGTAACCCACACATTTGACTATCATGTATAATCACTTATTGTGTATGTCTTTTGATAACTATAGGATACATAGTCATGTCTAGTATTGACATAATCAAATTTTCTTGCTTGATATTGTCCTGACAATCATTTATTTGTAAAATATATCATAATTGTGTTATAGGAATCATGTCCAAAATTAGATCCTGTGAGGCAAGAACCACATGCATGGTAAGATAAACAAATGATTTATGACCCCAGACCCAAGACCATATCTGATTGGTCAAGGCAACATTTGAGGGGTGGCCCACAAGGAAGTTTAAATACTTTGGACATCAGTCATGCCTTGCTTTTAGTCTGCTTTTAGTTCCAGCCTTGCTCGTGCTATCAGTCATGCTATTAGTCATGCCTGCTCTTAGCTTTTAGCTTGTAGCTTTGCTACCTAGCTTTAGCTTGTAGCATCTAGCCATGCGGTTAGTCATCATTGTTCTTTGAGCGCGGTTCCAGCGTGCCTGCCTGCTGCTACTATGCCACAATGAGAAGGAACACAACCTAGTCTCGTCAAACTTTATTTCTTTTCTTTTCCGTTTGAGAGTTTCGTGTTCTGAGTTAAGTTTTGTAACGTCCATTCAACTTCAACCAGCGAACACGACTCTGCACTTTCAGCCAACGCCCAACAACCACGGGCTTCCCAAGACGTCACTTTAGAGACTAAACTTCCAGCCAATCAATGACCTCGGGATAGCCCTTTCACCGAGGCTCCTTCTTCACAGGAGATGCAAGTAACTTTACCTCCAGACTGTGTTTACTGGTGTATCTAATATAATTTTAACCTCATTGAGGAACTCAATGCGAGCGCTAATTACGTGATTGATGGTTGTTCATGTTTATGCAATTTAACGTATTGCTGTAAACTTGGGATTACATATTTCCATTCTCTTAAACTCATCTTTCCCTAACTTTCGACCTTCCTGCAACTTGTATGAATGTATGTGTGCGTGCGTTTATGTGTTAGATTAGTTTATATGTCTTAGATTTATCTAATAAAGCCTTATTCATATTGAAAAGAGAAGTATCTTGTGTTTTGTGCTTACAAGTTAATGTCTTAAACTGCCGATCTTGTTACTGTGCTAATTGATAGTGTTTTCACTATAATTTGGATATTAGTATCCAGCGCAGATTTGATGTTAAACGGCTCGTTCACTGAACCGCAGGCGCGTCTCCGTGAACAGCCGTGAAACAGTGATTCTGTTCAAATTCCCTTTAAAATCTTAAATGATTCCCTTTGAGCTAAATTGACCTGTTTCCCTTACAAGGACCGTAAAAAAAAAAAAAAAAAAGGCAAGTAAATATCTTTAGAAACCACTTGGAAGCGAATAGCACACAACTGCTATTAACCCATTTGCTTGCAAGCATCGCCTACGGCCCCAGTTTATTATCGTTTCACTTTCACAGCACGTTAAACATCACTCTCTAACTCGATCTGGATAAACCGTGCATCAATTGAGCCCAGAGACCAAATGAGAGGAAAGATGCTTTTCCAACAGGAACATAATAATGTGGACAAGGCTTGAGGAATTGTCAAATCAGGCAACCAATTGCTAAGCTGGTAACACAGTAGGCTACCCATTCATTTTTAGCTTGCCCATCAAATGTTACTAACCCTTTTTTACTCTTCCCACAGCCAACATCTACAGCAGCCGAAGCAAGTAGCCTTTCCTGTACCTGCTCACTGCCGCAGCAGTAACTGCTCCCGCAGGAGCCTTTCCTATACCTCCCCACTGCTGCAGCAGTGTCTGCTCCCGCAGGAGCCTTTCCTTTAACTCCCCACTGCCGCAGCAGTGTCTGCTCCCACAGGAGCCTATCCTATACCTCCCCAGCGTCTGTTCACACGCAAAAAAAATAAAACACACATCACCTCCGCTTGAAGGTATGCCACGCATCGTAGGTTGCGGTGATAGCATCATGTATCGACAATAGCCAAGACGATATTAGGCCCATTCTCCAACCAATGTTTTTTATTATAATTATTAGGCGGCCTACAATAATTAGGCTATCAAACCGCTCTGTTATCCCATTTCAGAACCGCACTTCATGCTCGCCCGTGCTCTCAAAGGATGATGCGAGCCTGTAGGTGGCAAAGAAGTCTCCATCCACAAACAGACATACATCGTTTGCAGATATAATGCATTCCATCGTACTTTAACTGGTAATCCGATACGTGCCATATTTTAAAGGAGCTCTCACTAATGGAGTTTAACCCCTTATTAGTAACCCCCCTTTTTTGGCATGGAGACAGAAATGACATACCCAAAATAAAAAGGTTTCTGCTCATAATTCTTTATTTAAATATGTGCATATTTATTTTGTATTTATGTTCAATTCAATTCAATTCAAGTTTATTTGTATAGCGCTTTTTACAAAACAAATCGTTACAAAGCAACTTTACAAAAAATTATGTTTCTACAATATTTAGTAGTAGCTAGTAGTTTGTGCACATTTGACAGGATTTTAGAAAAAATAAAAATAATAATAATAATACAAGACGTAGTCAGCTAGACGATGAACTATCAATATTATTAATTAACTTATTATATGATTCAGTCACACATTTAGCAATAATTGTTAGTTCTGTTTGTTGATTCAGGGTTAGCATCATCTGAGGTCCTCTGAGGGTCACCATCATCTCATCTCAGGTGTTCTGGATCCAGACTGGAGCTTGTGTAAATCCTAGTTACCACAGGATGTAAATCCCGTGGCGAAACATAGAAACAAAATACACACATCATTAGCATAGCTGCTGATCCAACAAAGTAAAATTAGTTTAACCCAAGCTAATGAATAAAAAAGCACCTTTGATCAGATGCAACTACACTCACAATTTAAAAGATACATTATTCGAATGCTTGCCGAAAGAGATGTGTTTTTAATCTAGATTTAAAAAGAGAGAGTGTGTCTGAACCCCGAACATTAAAACCTAGTAATTTCACCATACACCTGCCAGCCATCGGCAAAACGCCAAACACACATACCTCCAACTCAGAGCGGTGGAATCCCGGAAGCGGCAGCAACGCCGTGACGCAATCAAATGACGTGCCTCTATGCTTGGAAATGCCGCTTTTATACCAACTGAGGTACCGCTTAATTATCGGCGAACTGGTATTCACCACAATCTACCCCCCTCAGCTTTTGCATCGCCGACCCGACGATGCACCAGCCAATAACAACCCCGTCACCTCAATTCCAAGGTCTAAAAATAGCCCCTATACAATTAGACCCGGAAGCCACTGTCCCGATCACCGTACGAGGGAGGTGGTGAAGGTTGGAGTGGTGACCTGCAGTTACTCGCCCTGTTCGTCTCACCCCTTCAACTACTTCCAACCCTAAAACTGATACCGGGGCAGGATGACTTTCTACCACCTCTACTTCACCAGAGGTACCTATAAGCCCTGGATCAGCCAAGTCTAGTACCCCCTCTGGTGACCGATCTTCGTTGCATGCCGGTGAATTAGGCACCACACTCTCCCTGCTCAATACATTGGAACCACCAGCTATTACTTGTACCAAATCAATCTCCTCTTCCTCCTCCTCTTCCTGCATAGGCACCTCTCTAAACTCTAACTGCTGCTGTGGTGGTTCTACCGCAAAATCACTACCCTGTACCCGCCCTTTCAATAAGGAACGGTGTACATTCCTCACCTTACTCAAATCGTCCCTGGGAGCAATGGAATAAACCCCACCACCTTCCGAAGGAGCCCGCACTACCTGATACTCAATCGAACTCCACACATCCTGGATCTTATGCCGACCTTTATGACCATATTCTCGCAGGTACACCCGCTGGCCCTCCACCAAAGGTACATCCCGTACCTGCTGGTCATGCTTCATTTTCCGTCGCTTGGCTGCCTCCTGTAATCGCCCTTGTGCCCCTTCAAAAGCCGTATGCAACCTGGCTTGATGCTCCAGAATCCATTCGTGTATACTACCAGCCACTGGTTCCTGTACCCTACCCAACAGGAAATCCACAGGCAATCGTGGTTCCTGTCCCAGCATCAAAAAATAGGGTGACTCACCAGTGGCTTGATGAGGGGTGGTATTATAATAGTAGAGAAGCTGAGGCAAACATGACACCCAGTCCCTCTTCCTGGACACTGGTAAAGTACGTAACAGATTGTGCAAAGTCCGATTAAAACGTTCGCATTGACCGTTACCTGCCGGATGATAAGGGGTCGTACGAGACTTCTCCACTCCATACAGGCCGCACAGCTGGCGAATAAGTGCGGACTCGAAGTTCCAGCCCTGATCTGAGTGCAACCGGCCTGGAATACCAAACTTGTAAAACCACTCATTGACCAAGACCTGAGCAACAGTTTCAGCCCGCTGGTCCCGTGTAGGAACAGCAAGAGTATATTTGCTGAAGACGTCAGTCATTACCAGCACATTTTCTACCCCTGAGGTCGAAGGCTCTAACAACGTATAGTCAATGGCCAGAATCTCATTAGGCCGTGATGCCAACAAATGACCCATGAAACTCTGCGCCACTGGCCGTGTGTCTTTAGCAGACTGACATCTTTCGCATTCCTGGCACCAGCGGGCCACATCTGATGCTAACCCGGGCCAATAACACCTTCGCCGAACTAATTCAGCAGTTCGCTCAATGCCCTGATGTCCATGACATTGATGCAACTGTGTCAGCACCTCGGTCTTCAAAACAGATGGTAATATCAGCTGCAAGAACTCCTCTCCGCCCTCCGGGCACTGAACCCTACGGTACAGTGTCCCATCTTGTTCTACAAAACGGTCCCACTGGCGGAGTAACTTCAATGCCTCCACAGACAGCCCCTGCCTCTCCTCAACCCTGGGACGGGCCTTCCGCCTCCAAAATGGCAGGAGCTCCGAAATAACTGGATCCTCCGTCTGCAATAAACAGACATCAACACCAGAAGGACCAGGTAAAGTAGTGATAGCTGCTTGCTGTACCTCGACAACTGATCTGACCTCCTCTACTTGCTGCAGCAATGCTGGTATTGCTGCTCCCGGGGCTAATGCATGCAATGGCCCCTCTTCTGGAAAATTCTGGCGGGAAAGAGCATCGGCATTCACATTACTTTTTCCCGACCTGTACCGTATCTGAAAATTAAAAGCAGCCAACTGGGCAGCCCACCGCTGCTCGGTGGCCCCCAATTTTGCTGTAGACAAATGACTCAAGGGATTGTTATCCGTGAAGACAACACACCGACTACCCAACGGGTACTCCCAGAATTTTTCAGTCATGGCCCACTTGAGCGCCAGAAACTCCAGCTTCATAGAGCTGTAGTTAGACATGTTGCGCTCAGTGGGCCTTAGACCGCGACTAGCATACGCAATAGGACGTATTTTCCCTTCCTGTTCCTGAGAAAGGACTGCTCCCAGGCCACCATGGCTAGCATCGACCTCCAGGATAAAGGGTTGGGAAAAATCTGCGTAAGCAAGTACGGGGGCAGTAGTGAGTTTATCCTTCAAGTCCTTAAAGCTCTGTTGGCACAGTTCGCTCCAAGCCGCCATAAAACCCAATCCAACTTGCTTCCTAGGCCTAGCCCTAGCACTCGAAAACTCTGCCGCTAACTTATGCAGGGGGGCTGCAATCCTAGCAAACCCCTCCACAAACCGACGGTAATAGCTAGCAAAGCCGAGAAAAGAGCGCAGCTCCGTAACATTAGTCGGACAACGCCACTGAGCCACCGCCTGGATCTTACTAGGGTCTGTAGCCACCCCTTTAGAGGAAATCACATGGCCTAAGTACTTCACCTCAGACTGAAGAAACACACACTTCTCCAGCTTAGCCTTTAAGCCCTCCCGATCCAGTCGACTCAAAACCACCTCCAGCCTCTCCAAGTGCTGCTCGACAGAAGAAGAAAAGACCACAATGTCATCCAGGTACAACAATAATGACTGGCACTGTTGATCACCAAACAGACGTTGCATGAGTCTCTGGAAGGTACTAGGCGCATTGCAGAGCCCAAATGGCATCCTATTCCACTCGAATAGGCCAAAGGGGGTGCAGAAAGCGGTCTTATACTTATCCCCCTCCCTAACAGGAACCTGGTTATACCCACTGGTTAAATCCAGAGTCGAAAACCAGCGTGCACCGGTTAGGGCATCCAGAGACTCCTCGATGCGAGGTAAGGGAAAAGCATCCTTCCTCGTCTTGGCGTTCAACTGGCGGTAATCTACACACATGCGTAAATTCCCATCTTTTTTCTTTACAAGCACAATTGGAGAGGCAAAAGGGCTACAACTTTCTCGGATGACCTGGGTCTCCAACAACTGGTTAATGTGTGCCCGTACTGCTTCATAATCAGTTGGAGGTACACGGCGATACCGCTGCCGAACAGGAACATCATCTAGTAATGGGATATCATGCGAGATCAAGTCGGTACATCCTAAATCTCCTTCAAAAGTGGAAAACACAGACTGATACTTCCGAAGGAGATCTTTAACCTTAACCCGATCTTCCCCCGACAAAAGAGACAAATCTACTGTATCCAGCAGATCCTGTGCATAAGAAACACCAGTCTGGGAAGAAACAGAACAGACAGTACCAGGCTTAACCTCTGAGACCCCAGGGGGTAATGAAACAACAGATACGCTCGTCAATGAGCCTATAACACGACGAGGGAACAACAGAACATCTGTAGTCCCCACATTAACCACAGGAACATAGACTGTACCCCTAATCACTCTGACTAATGCTGGGGAGATTAATAACCCCATGGGGAGCCCACCCTCGGGGGGCTCAAGAAGTACTACACTGTCAGAGTAATGCTCAGAGCAGGTGGCCGCTACCAATTTAATGGTGCCACCTGGGACACGACCTGCTCGAGGACCACGTACCCTCACTGCACCAGACTTCCCAGAAGCAGGCTGAGTACTCGCTTGGTGACAATATTGTAACGCCTGAAAGACTAACTTGGGCACAGCTGATACTAGTGGAGACTCAAAAAGGGAAGGCCCGTGCTGCCCAAAAAGTTCCTGATAGCAACGACCCAAGATATTCATCCCCAAGACACCTGGTGCCTGGGCACAAATACCACCAGGAGGGTCCCGGACTACCAAGACACCACATTTTGGCAACAACTTCCCACATAGTTCAACGCTTAACTCCATGTATCCTATGTAAGGGATAGACAACCCATTGGCGGCTCTAAGCTGTAACCACTGACAAGTCTTAAGACGGTCCTGACCCCAAGGCTCGAAATGCTCCCGAAAACAACTTTCAGTGATTGTGGAAACCATGGATCCCGTGTCAACTAAACAAGGAACTGGCACACCACCCATTACCACCATCAAATGAGGACAAGACAACATTAACTGCAACACGGAATCACCTCTACCTGGAATATCAGAGCCAGAGTGGCCCCCTACCGAACTGTGGCTCAACAACTCGGCGGGAACTAGTTTCCCGACTCCGCACATGAACGAGGGAATGCCCCTACTAAAGCCCTAGTATTAGGACGGGTGACAGAGGGAGAGCGGGGTGGGACCCTTTCCCCATCGCAATCCCTCGCAAAATGACCAGGTTTTTGGCACCTCCTACAGGTCACAGGGCCACCTACTGATCGAACACTGCGTGACGGGTTTTGTAACTGAGCAACACTTTGAGTAAGCCGAGTTAACTGTTCCTGCTGCAGTTTCAACATCTCTCTAAGCTCACTCATTTCTACAGACGGAGAGGGTTGGTCCACCCGTGAAGGTGCACTGCTTTGAACCCCATACTGAAAGCCATGGGCTAAGGGGACGGAATGACTACAGCTTCTTGTACCCCCAGGCAAACCCTCCCGTTCCCATCGAATAGCTTCACTACGAACATGCAGTAATGTTACTTCGGGTTGACGACGGACCAATTGCTTTAACTCACGACGTAGCGTACTATCAAGGACGTTTTCCACGAATTGATCGCGCAACAAAGTTTCTGCATTGGACAACATAACCGGTGACCTCTGCGTCACCCTCTCCAGGAGGCCCATCAGGACAAGAGAGAACTCTAAAAGAGTCTCTCCCTCCTGTTGCCTTCTGGAGAAAAAGGCTTCTTGCAAGGAGACATAGGACTGGGTATCCCCATACAATTCCCTTAAGGCGGCAATGATCTTATCTGGATCCTCCCGTTCACTTGCTGGCCTATATCTAATTTCCTCACGTGCCTCCCCCTCCAGGTGATCAAACAAAAAGAATGACTGGTCTGCCGTAGATAAGTGCCGGGCCCGAATACAAGCCTGCACTTCTTCAACCCATTCATTAATTCCCAAGCCAGACCTGCCGTTAAATTTGGGGCATTTTCTGTCCCTAGGTACCAATACAAACCGCTCCGCTACGGCAACACCAGCTGAAACAGATGGCGTTGCTGCAGGGAACTCTGGTACATGGTCACTGCTAGGACCAGGTACACTGGCCTGGGCCTGCTCCTGACGCAGCTTTAAATTATCGGCTTTTAATTGGGCTACAAGTTCTCGTAATTCCCTTAACTCGTCTTCCATGATGACAAAATAAGGAATACCACTTACCAAGGTAAAGGAATTCAGCCCAAACAGACACTCCTAACCAAATGGACACCGCTGTTTTGCTTGTACTAGACGCAGAAAAACAACACCACAAGAAAAAATGAAAAAACAAAAACAGCTAGAACGCAAATTGAAAATCCAGGGAAACAAAAACAGCTAGAATAAAAACATCCACGCCTCAAGTTGATGTCTCATACTGAGAGCAAACCCTGCCGACTACGCCAAATGTGGCATTGGGGGGGGAGTGGTAACGGAGCTCTAATTATCAGTAGTAGCGACTACGCCACCCCTGGCTAAACGCCTGGGGAAAATAACACTTAAAGAAAAGCACACCGGTTCGTTCGCTCCCACAGAGCATCCACCAATGAGGCGTGAATCAATATAAGAATACAGCTTTATTATCATAAAGGTAAAAATGACCAGAATGAACACAAGTAGTTCAGAATAAATGGCCAGAGCCACAAGCGATAAAACAACAGGACTAAATCAAAAGGGTTAACTCAAAAGGTTACATCATAAAACTGGGGTGTCTCAGAAAGTGGGTCGGCCACACAGGGAGCATCACAACAGCCCAAATTAAAGCAGCCTTCCCTTGTGGGTTTCAATCTCAAAAGACACTCTAGTGGAATTACACTACAAACATAAGTTACACCCCACACTTTTGACAAAAGACCACCTCCACACCCTAGATAGCCGCCACTCTGATACACCCCACTCCTAAGTCAAAAGAAAGAGGGAAGAGAAAGAATAAACATTTTTTCTTTAAACATAAAACACACAGCATTGGGCTGATTACTGCTCAATTAACAAACTAATAACAGAAAAAAACGATACAAAGCAAAATACCAAATAAATACCAGCAATAACCGCAGGAATAATAGTGGTAATAATAAAAAAATATTATTTTTTAAAGATAAGGAAAAATGATAAGCAACAATAGGAATAATACACAATGACAAGAATGAAAAGAAACAAAATAAATGAAAATAAATCAATAAATGTTACAGGCAAACGAATTTAACCAAAAATATAATAATTCACACAAAAAACCGAAAGAAACGAGAAAGAAATCAAAAAATGAAACTAAAGCAAAACAGCAATGTCGCGGCTAGGCCATGCCATCAAGCATGCCTCTTGAATGGCTACTTCAGATATCACTAATTAAGCGTGCACCCAGATCGCCCTTATGCTGATCACTGGGGAAGGAGAGAACACGTTATTCAATCGTCACCAACTCATTTGATCAGTACGGGTATGGTATGGGAATACCACTTACCGAATCCGGGGAGAAGCAAATCACCTACAGTCTGTTGTCCAACACACATATATGGTCGCTTTATTTCCAGTTGTCAAAATAACATCGCGAGGAAGATCAACCTTCTTTTTAACAGTCATATAAACTCCCACAAGCCAACTCTAGCTGCACAGAAAACCTAGTAATTTCACCATACACCTGCCAGCCATCGGCAAAACGCCAAACACACATACCTCCAACTCAGAGCGGTGGAATCCCGGAAGCGGCAGCAACGCCGTGACGCAATCAAATGACGTGCCTCTATGCTTGGAAATGCCGCTTTTATACCAACTGAGGTACCGCTTAATTATCGGCGAACTGGTATTCACCACACTAGGAACGACCAAAAGTCCAGCGTTTTGTGACCTTATGGTGCGCGATGGGTTGTAACGTGGTAGAAGGCTAGTTAGGTATGCTGGAGCTAAACCATTTAGGGCCTTATAGGTAAGTAATGATAATTTGTAACTGATACGGAACTTAATAGGTAGCCAGTGCAGAGACTGTTAAATTGGGGTAATATGATCATATTTTCTTGACCTGGTAAGGACTCTAGCTGCTGCATTTTGGACTACCTGTAGCTTGTTTATTGACGAAGCAGTACAACCACCTAGAAGTGCATTACAATAGTCCAGTCTAGAGGTCATGAATGCATGAACTAGCTTTTCTGCATCAGAAACAGATAACATGTTTTGTAGCTTGGCAATGTTTCTAAGATGGAAGAATGCAGTTTTTGTAACATTGGAAATATGATTTTCAAAAGACAAATTGCTGTCTAATATAACACCCAGATTTCTGACTGTAGAGGAAGTAACAGTACATCCGTCTAGTTGCAGATTGTAATCTACAAGATTCTGTGTAGTGTTTTTTGGTCCAATAATTAGTATCTCTGTCTTTTCCGAATTTAATTGGAGAAAATTATTTGTCATCCAATCTTTTACATTTTTAACACACTCTGTTAGCTTAGATAATTGGGAAGTTTCATCTGGTCTCGTTGAGATATATAGCTGAGTATCATCAGCATAACAGTGGAAGCTAATTCCGTATTTTCTAATAATATTACCAAGGGGCAACATGTATATTGAAAATAGAAGGGGACCTAGGACGGATCCTTGTGGCACTCCATATTTTACTGATGATAAATGAGATGACTCCCCATTTAAGTAAACAAAATGGTAGCGATCGGACAGGTAGGATCTAAACCATCTTAGAGCCTGCCCTTGAATACCTGTATAGTTTTGTAATCGATCTATGAGTATGTCATGATCTATGGTGTCGAACGCAGCACTAAGATCAAGTAAGACTAGAAATGAGATGCAGCCTTGGTCTGACGCAAGGAGCAGGTCATTTGTAATTTTAACAAGTGCAGTTTCTGTGCTATGGTGGGGCCTAAAACCTGACTGAAATTCTTCATACATATCATTTTTATGTAGGAAGGTGCTCAATTGAGCAGACACAACTTTTTCTAAAATTTTAGACATAAATGGAAGATTTGAAATAGGCCTATAATTTGCCAGTACACTAGGATCTAGTTTTGGTTTCTTAATAAGAGGCTTGATAACCGCCAGCTTGAATGGTTTTGGGACGTGTCCTAAAGATAACGACGAGTTTATGATATTGAGAAGCGGCTCTTCGGCTACAGGTAACAGCTCTTTCAGTAATTTAGTGGGTACAGGATCTAATAAACATGTTGTTGGTTTAGATACAGTGATAAGTTTATTTAGCTCTTCCTGTTCTATGGTTGTAAAGCACTGCAGTTTATCTTTGGGTGCGATGGATGAAACTGACGTGTTAGATGCTGTAGAATCTACATTCGCTATTGTATTTCTAATGTTATCTATTTTATCAGTGAAGAAATTCATAAAGTCATTACTATTTAACGTTGGTGGAATATTTGAATCAGGTGGCGTCTGGTAATTTGTTAACTTAGCCACTGTGCTAAATAAAAACCTTGGATTGTTTTGGTTATTTTCAATGAGTTTGTGTATATGCTCTGCCCTAGCAGTTTTTAGAGCCTGTCTATAGCTGGACATACTGTTTTTCCATGCAATCCTAAAAACTTCTAAGTTAGTTTTTCTCCATTTGCGTTCAAGACTACGAGTTACTTTCTTGAGAGAGTGAGTATTACTGTTATACCATGGTATAGTACGTTTTTCTCTAACTTTTTTCAATTTGATTGGGGCAACAGCTTCTAATGTATTAGAGAAAATAGTGCCCATGCTGTCAGTAATTTCGTCTAATTCATGTGTATTTTTGGGTACAAATAGCAGTTGAGATAGATCAGGCAGGTTATTTGCGAATCTTTCTTTGGTGGCTGGAACAATAGTCCTGCCCAGACGGTATCGCTGCGACATATAGTTAATATCAGTTATACGCAGCATGCACGATACAAGGAAATGGTCTGTAATATCATCACTTTGAGGTACAATATCTATAGCAGTAAGATCGATTCCATGCGATATAATTAAATCTAGTGTATGATTAAAACGATGAGTGGGCCCGGTGACATTTTGCTTGACTCCAAAGGAGTTTATTAGGTCAGTAAATGCAAGTCCTAATGTATCATTTGCATTATCAACGTGAATATTAAAATCTCCCATGATTAGCGCCTTATCAACTGTAACTAGAAGGTCTGAGAGGAAATCTGCAAATTCTTTTAGGAATTCTGTATACGGCCCTGGTGGTCTATACACAGTAGCCAGAGCAAGAGATACATTAGATTTCTTTTGCATGTCTGACAGAGTAACATTTAGCAGAAGTATTTCAAAAGAGTTAAACCTGTATCCTGTTTTCTGGGTAACATTGAGAACATCACTATATATTGTTGCAACACCCCCGCCACGACCAGTCTGACGGGGCTCATGCTTATAACAGTAGTTTGGTGGAGTAGACTCATTTAGACCAAAATAATCATTTGGTTTTAGCCAGGTTTCAGTCAAGCAGAGTAAATCAAAACTATTATCTGTGATCATTTCATTTACAATAACTGCTTTTGGTGTGAGTGATCTAATATTTATGAGCCCAAACTTTAAAAATTGTTTTTGTTCATTTACTTTACATTTTTCTGGTTTAATTACGATAAGATTGTGTATATTATGTATTTATGTATTTATGTACTTATGCATACACTACAGTGAAATTAATTTCAAGCAACCCCAGAACACCGGTACTGTCAAACCCCAACACAACCCATCCCTCTACCCATCAGACAGAAATTATTAGGTATATACAGTAAAAAAATAAAAATAAATAAAAACACTTGTAAAGATTATTAGAAAAGGATACATAAATATACATAGACATGAAATAGATAAAATTACATATATAGTAGGGATGCACGATATTGGATTTTGGCCGATATTCGATATGCCGATATTTTCAAAATAATTTTGGCCGATACCGATATCGATATATATACACATTTTTCGCCTGATATATTTAAACTTTAATTTTACTGAAGAGAAATCCATGTATCTCTTCTGTACTGATTCTACCATAAATGTATTATTTTACAAATGTAGACAGACATTCACATCTGAAAAACAGGTCAATTATTTCACTTGGAGAATATCGGTTTGGCTCATCGGCAGAAATATTCATATCGGCCGATACCGATGATGGTCATTTTAAGCTTTTATCGGCCGATACCAATGTTGTGCCGATATTATCGTGCATTCCTAATATATAGATGAAAAAAAATGTGGGACAGTATTCTCTACTTGATTTTTTCATCGAATGTCAAGAAGGGTTGCCAGATTGCATAAAATCTCTGGACAGACCCTTGAAGAGAGTATCTTATTTTCTCTAGTTTAAGATATTCTGCATAATCTCCTTAATCCAATGAGAAAAAGTTGGAAGAAGAGAGTCCTTCCATTTAAACAATATTAATCTTCTGGCAAGAAGTGTGCAAAAATCCAACATTTTACAATTATAGCTGCTCAGGTGCATGTTCTGTGGTATAACACCAAATAAAGCAAGAAAAGGAGATGGTTCTATTGGGAATCCTATTGTTTCTGAAAATGAGTCAAAAATCAATTTCCAAAAATTATACAAACTTGGGCATGTCCAGAACATGTGTAAAAGGCTTGCAGGAGCTTGCCTACATCTATCACAAATATGATCTAATTCTGGTCTGAATTTAGATAACCTAACCTTCGACCAATGGAGTCGATGTACCACATTAAACCGTTTAATAATTTTCTGCCACATTGTCTATGAAATTCGTTGAAAATCGATTAACCAGCTCATCAAAAGATGCAAAGGTGTTCACAATATAAAGATCTTGTAATGTACAGATCCCACTCTTAACCCAGATATCGAAGGCTTTATCTAATATTGAAGGAGTAAACATAAGGATTTTACTTAATGGGGCACATAAGGAGAGGCTACGGAGAGCAAATGATTTTCTAAATTGATTCCAAATTTTCAAGGATTGTGACACTATAGGATTAGAGGAATAGTGAGAGGCAGGTTCAGGCATTTGAAGTTCAGAGCATATTAAAGAGGATAAAGAGACAGATTTGCAGGAGATTTTCTCCAAATTAAGCCATTTAGGGGTGTCATAGCTATCATTATACCTCGTCCAATAAGACAGTCCTCTAATATTGGCTGCCCAGTAATAAAACATAAAATTAGGGAGTGCCATGCCACCTAAGGTGCGAGGCTTTTGTAGTACACTTCTCCGAATCCGAGGATTTTTGGTGTTCCAGATAAATGCTGATATAAGTTTATCTATGGAGTTAAAAAAGTATTTGGTCAAAAAGATAGGAATATTTTGAAACGCGTATAGAAACTTAGGCAATACATTCATCTTAATAGTATTAATTCATTATATATTTATATATCATTATATATATATATATATATACAGTAAAAAAAAAAAAATAGCGCTTCACATTAGCATCGAGCAACATCAGTAAAATATTATTACTGCATCCATAAGAAGGACAATTGCCATGGAACATTACCGTTTAGATGAACCAAAGGGTCCCAAGTTGGACTCTTATTACTAGTATTGAGCCAAGGTAAGTGAAATCCCTGCACTCTCAGTTTCCCAAAAAAAAGAGAGGCTAAAATGTATATGTATATTAATATTACTTTACTATAATACCAAAGCAAATGCCACGAGACGAAGAATTGGTCCTTTGGTCTGTGTCGACGTAAAGAAAAGGCAAAGTCCAAAACAAAGTAACGTTAGTAGAATGGCGTATTAAATTCACGTTTGATGTTTACTCGTTGAATCGTGGACTTCACGTAAGCCATTGCTTTCTCTGGGACCAGAAATTCTTCGTTATCACCCTTGTAGGAGATTCGGAGATGGGTTTGGAACATTAGCCCGTAACGAACATCACATCGGCCTCGAAGAAGGTTCTGGACATCGTTGAAAGCGGCCCGTGCTCTGACCACACTTGCGGTGTAATCTGGGAAGATGGCTATCGGTTCACCTTTATAACGAAGTTGGCCTTGTTCTCGGGCTTGGCGGAGAACTTCAACGCAGTCCTGGTAATAATGGAGCTTCGCGACAATTACCCGGGGCTTTCCGATAGGCTTTTTAGGCATAAGGCCTCTGTGTGAACGGTCGATTAGGATGTCTTTCTCCAGGTTTAAAACTTCCTTCAGCAGCTTTGAGACAGCAACGGTAGAGCTCGAGCCAGTCTCCTCTGGAATCCCCACAATGCGTACGTTACATCTCCGCATCCGTCCCTCCAAATCGTCGTTCTTTTCCTTCAAATTAGCAAGCTCTGTTTTAAGTTCTGCAACTGTCGCCTGTAATGAAGTGACCTCGTCCAACCATGATGATATTCCTTTCTCCACATCGGTGATAGCAGCCTTCATGTTATCTATTTCAGCACGTACTGCCGCTGTATTGTTCGCAATTTCCGATTTGACTTCTTTTAACTCATTCTTAAGGAAGCTAAAATCTTCAGCAAGAGCATTTTAAATTTCTGCACGGATGAAGACAGAGATATCTTCTCTCAGGGATGTAAGAATATCTGCTTTCCAATCCATCCGTGTCCGTCACCGACTTTGATTGCGAAATAGGAGGCGAATCAGCGGGGGCGGCGCTGGCTTGCGTCGAGGCTGTCTCCAGCCTGGTGCTAGCAGGGCCGCTGTATTTATATTTACGCAAGTTAGTGCGTTGTGGGCTAGACCCATAGAATCTGAAGGAACATGCCATGTCTGTGGTAGGGAGGTTTTACTAACAGTTGGTGGAACAGACTTGTATCCCAGTTTTATATAGTGTGCCAGGGTATACTGTAACCTGATCAAAAAAAGAAGTCGATTCAGGCTTCATGATCAGGCCTTTCAATAACCCCCCCTTCAATATGTTCAAAGTCAGCCCAATCGGAGTGGCTACTCGAAAATTTTCATGTAAGAAACTATTAATCGTGGATCTGTCTTCACCACATAATTCCACAGTCCCAAGGCAAGGCAAGTTTATTTATATAGCACATTTCGTACACAATGGTAATTCAAAGTGCTTTACATAAAAGAAAGTAAAATAATCATGAAGAAAAATTATAAAACAAGGAATTTTAAAACTTTTAAAATTATTAAAACATTTAAAAACAGTTAGAAAATGATTTTACATTAAAAAAAAAATATAATAAAATAAAAAAGTGAAAATGCAAAATGAAAGTGCAATCAGTTCGGACATTGCACAGTGCTCATTCAATAAATGCACACCTAAAAAGATGCGTTTTGAGTCTAGATTTAAATGTGACTAGTGTTTTAGCACATCTGATCTCTTCTGGAAGCTGATTCCAACTGCGGGCAGCATAGTAACTAAAGGCGGACTCCCCTTGTTTCGTGTGAACCCTTAGTATTTCTAACTGACTTGATCCTAGTGATCTGAGTGCTCTGTTAGGTTTATATTCAGTGAACATATCTGCAATATATTTCGGTCCTAGGTCATTTAGTGACTTATATATGAGTAAAAGTACTTTAAAATCAATCCTAAATGTAACTGGAAACCAGTGTAAGGACCTGAGGACTGGTGTGATATGCTCAGATTTTCTGGTTCTAGTCAGAATCCTGGCAGCAGCGTTCTGGATGAGCTGCAGCTGTCTAATGGTCTTTTTGGGAAGGCCAGTGAGGAGCCCATTACAATAGTCCACCCTGCTGGTGACAAAGGCATGAACAAGTTTCTCCTAGTCTTGACTGGAAACAAAACATGTAATTCTTGCAATGTTTTTTAAATGATAGTGTGCTGATTTAGTTACTGCTTTGACATGGCTACTGAAACTAAGGTCTGTCTCCAGAATCACACCAAGATTCCTGACTTGATTTTTAGTTGTCTGACCCCTAGAGTCAAGATATGCATTCACCTTGAACACTTCATCTTTGTTTCCAAATGCAATGACTTTTTTCAACTTTTTTCCTTGTTTAACTGAAGAAAGTTCTGGCACATCCAACTATTAATTTCATCAATGAATTGGCAGAGGGAGTCAATGGGGCTGTAGTCATTTGGAGATAAGGCTAAGTAAATCTGGGTATCATCAGCATAGCTGTGATTTTGAATTTGCTTCTTTCTCATTATTTGACTTAGTTGAAGCATATACAGGCTAAACAAGAGCGGTGCAAGAATTGACCCTTGTGGGACTCCGCATGTCATGGACGTCCACTTAGACTTATGCTCTCCTAGATTCACATAATAGCCTCTCCCTTCTAAGTATGATCTGAACCATTTGAGTACCATCCCAGAAAGCCCGACCCAGTTTTCCAGTCTCTCTAGTAGTATGTTATGATCGACAGTGTCAAACGCAGCACTGAGATCTAGCAATACTAGCACCGATATTTTGCCAGAGTCACAATTTAAGCGAATATCATTTATTATCTTAATGAGTGCTGTCTCTGTGCTGTGATGCGGTCGGAAACCAGATGGAAAATTGTCCAGGTATCCATTCGAGTTTAAGTATTTGTTCAGCTGATTAAAAACGACCTTTTCTATAATTTGGCCTATAAAAGGAAGATTAGATACTGGTCTAAAATTGCTCAAAATTGTGTTATCAAGATTGGTCTTTTTCAGGAGGGGCTTTACAACTGAAGTTTTTAGGGAGTTTGGAAATGTCCCAGAAAGAAGTGAGGCATTCACCACTTCTAAGAGATCTGCCTTTAAGCAGTCAAGCACACTTTTGAAAAAAGATGTGGGAAGTGTGTCAAGACAACAGGTTGACGATTTTAGATGCTGCACTGTGTCTTCCAGAATTTTGCTATCAATTGTTTCAAAAATAGACATAGTATCTTTTTGATATTTTGGCCGAATCTATCTGACCTCTGCATTACTTGAGGATGTGCTAATCGCCTTCCTGATATTTATGATCTTATCAGAAAAGAAAGAAGCAAACTCACTGCATTTGCTGTCTGAGAGCATATCACTGGGAATCTGACTTGGGGGGTTTGTCAGTCTCTCAACAGTGGCAAAAAGAGTATGAGTGTTATTTTAGTTACTGTTTATAGGGTTTGAGAAGAAGTTCTGTCTAGCTGTGGCTAGTTTCACATTAAAAGCATGAAGGATGTCTTTATAGACGCTATAGTGAATTTCAAGTTTCGTCTTCCTCCACATCCGCTCTGCTTTTCTGCATTGTCTTTTCATAGTTTGAACTGCTGTTGATCTTTCTATACTTTCCGGCCACAAGCAAGTCTCATCCATCCGATGCCGTGAGTAGCGATCTCCTGTAGAGCATCAGCTCGAGCCCTACTGACAGGGCTCCCCTTTTTGGGGCATTCTTAATCTGGCGGCTGTCCATTTATTCAATTGCTTTTTGGGGGGTACTCTAGGTTTGGGCCATTCCCGAGTTGGAGGCCTTCCCCTGACAGCACGCCAAATACGCATACCATATCTCAGCTAATTATATGTAAGCGTGAACTCGTGAAATTATGTTTTAGTAACAAGGTTCGGGAGGAGCATGTCAGATACTTGGTCTAATCAACACCGGTGGACCACAATCAAGTAATCAATACCATAATTGAAAAATCTGTAAACCCATTAGGGCCAATTTGAGCTGTTTTATGATGATAAGAAACTGTCTGACTCTCGACTGTGCTTTTATTTATTTTTTATTCTATGTTTCTTTCACACATATATTATGGCTTAACCACACGGTCTCAAGCGTATCAGTTCTCAGTCAAACCCATAGAGTGTCTTTACAACCGAGCCTTGAAAGTTCTGGACAAGAAGAGAATAAGGTACCATCACTGCCAAATTCTAAGTAAATATAAGATCTTAAGTTTTGCTAATTTTATTTCTCTGCATCTGGTTAAACTGGTCTTCAAATGCTTAAATGAAGCTGCTCCACTACCGCTCTGCAAAATAATAACAAGATAGCAAAGTACTAGATGCACCAGATTTGCTTCTAAAATCAATTGTTACATCCCTTTTCGTAGAACATCATTTGCCCAGGTTGCTGTTTCAGTGAAAGGGGCAAAATTATGGAATGCTCTGCCAGATCATCTTAAATACATCCCAACATTAGCCACCTTAAAAAAAAAATCAAATTGTGCTACTAGGGACAAGTGTTGTAAATTAGCTTTAGCTAAAAACATTATGATACATGCATCAGATGACTGTCAAAGTTTATCTATGTTATTTGTACCTGTCCCTATCTAAATAAACTTAACTTGACTTTACAGCTGACTTACCTCTATCCATGACGGTTTACCAGCATCCCTCCTCCACCCCATCTCCTCACTTCGAGTTCACTTTATAAATAGCACGCCAAATACACATACCATACCTCAGCTCATTATATGTAAGCGTGAACTCGTAAAATATAGTGACAAAGGCATTACATTGGCAACACTACATTGAACTATGAACACCCCCCCCCCCCCCAGATCCCACATCCCCAGGTCCTTCCACTCCCCCCTCCCACTAACATACTATGACATGCACCAGTCACTTTGTGCAGCCATCAGGGACAGACTGGGACTAAAAAACGGCCCTGTACTTTGACTAGGCCCGGCCCGAAGCAATCGGCGCACGTAAACTCGACAACAACAACAATAACGGCTGGCATGAGTGTCACAAGACTTTAATTGTGGCTCATGATACTATACCATCCAAATTATAGCAATAGCACTGATGTTGACTAGATGTTGAGCTGGAGTGGGTGTCTTTCTCTGCTCTTGGTCTAAGCTCAACCTGAATAAACAACGATGGAATGGATTTTTTTTTTTTTTTTTAACAGGTTTTATTCCAAGATGGCAAGGAATAGTTTATATAATATGCTGTTATAACATTATATTTTACAATATATTCCATGCTGTCTTAAAATGAATTTGTTACTTAATAATCTTAATTTATGCAGTTATTAATTAATTAATCTTACTGCGCAGATAATAATACCACATCTAAATGAAAATACACCATTACAAATTTAACTTCTGTATTCAAAATCTTCAAAGTTTGTAAGCATTAACTGTAATGTTACCAACATTTTTAAAAGTAAAAGCACAACATATTTCTTAATATTAGCTACTGCATGTGACATTTTACAGCTAAAATGTTGAAGTTTAGCTGTTTTAACTACTGTAATCATTAAAAATGTAGCAACCTGAATATCACTTCTTAACATTATCTCTAGCAAGTACCTCTCTTTCTCCTCTCATGTTCCATACTTGGATCTGGATCCGCCTGTGGAACCCGCTCATCTTTCTGTCCCTCGTCATCATCACTGCTGGCATGTTGCTGCATCTGTCTGGCTCACTTCTTCACTACTGCTAATATTTAACTGCGAGGTGCTGCTGCTGGAAAATATTGCTATATATTTCAGTTAGTTTGGGAAATTTAGCGGCTTCAGTATCTAAATTCCGCTTTTTTTTTCTCTCGCCTTCTCAGCCCCACCCTTTTTTTTCCATTTTTTTTTTTTACCCCCGGCCGCATTATGCATATTGTTTGTTTGTTTCTATGCTTCTTCTATCTAACGTTAACGTAATTTCTTCCTACTCTTTCACTTCTTATTCTTACTTGGCGGCCACGGCCAGTGCAACTGGCCTACAACTTAAAGGTATATCACTGCCACCTACAGTACTGGAGTGAAAAACAGATTAGCGGGGTGGGGGGGGGAAACAGGTGATGACTGCGTGCGTGGCTGGTGGTGGGCCGGCCCGCCGGCCGTCCAGGAGTACCGGCCGTTCTGTGATTCTCCAGATCACACAGATGGCCAGTCCGCCCCTGGCAGCCATCGGTCTGCTCACTACCTCATTCAGCACAGAACTGGTGTCATTCTACTACCGGAGTTTAAATAAAAGATCTGCTATTTGAGCCCTTTGTCACATTAGTCAGACTAAATTAGGGGTGTAAAGGTACGCAAAAATCACGGTTCGGTACGTACCTCGGTTTTAAAGTCATGGTTCGGTTCATTTTCGGTACAGTAAGGGAAAGAAATGCAAACATTAAACTGCAGGTTGTTTATTAAAAAAACTTTTTTTTAAATTTGTTTACACTTTTAAACACTTTAATAAAATAAATATAAAATAAAAAAAAGAATAAGAAATAAAATACTGCTGCAAAGTTCTCCACTAAATAAAATACTCAGTCTCAAACCAATATCACATAATAAAATATAATGAAAAATATAAATACATAACCACGATTACAGTGCAGCATTACTAATCCCAGCTTGTAGGCCTGCTCATATTTAAAAAATATATATTATATATATAAAATATATACAAATATATAATATATAAAAAATATATACTTTTGCAAAGTGTAACGTGCAGCATCAACAGTTTCAGTTTTTAAAACTTCTCAGATTTTTAAGAACTTTTCCACAGTCTAAAGTACAGCATGAACAGCTCCAAGCTGAAAGCCTGCTCAGATTCATTCAACTTTCATGTTTTTTGTCAAAAAATTAACTTGCCCACATTGTCTATGGAAAGGGCAGATCTGCTGGCAGTTACAATGTCTCCAGCTGTAGAAAATACCTTCTTGCTAGGGACTGAGGTAGCAGGTACAGCAAGGTAGTGCTTTGCTAACCTTGGCAATATGAGGATATGTGGGCTCATTGGTCCTCCACCATTCAGGTGGGTTTGAATCCAGTGAAATGCAGTCCACAGCCTTGTAAAAGCTAACTTCTTCCTTCACCAGCTGCAAAGTAGGCTTGTTTCCCACCTGAGTCTTAAAGAGATCACCAAACAGTTCAGCCATGGCTGACTTCTTGACAGGAGGAGATGAAGCCTCTGGGTGTCCTGAAACTGGGGATGAACTAACTGCTGTGGCCTCCTCACTATGCAAAATAAAATGACAAAATTTTAATTGACTACTACTGGCACGGTCATCTTTATTTATATAAGCTTTTTTAACAATGCAGATTGTTTCAAAGCAGCAAGTATTTCAAATTATACAATGAAGATATTTTACACACAAATTAACACAATACATGTTCTTCCATGATTGCAATCTCTGTGATGAGGTTGTTGTAGATTCTGTTACGACAGGCATCATCCACATGAGGTAGGGCCTTGAACCTCTCAGATCAAGAACTGTGCATTTGTGGAGGAAGTCGTGACAAGCAGAGTATCTGTTCTTCAGGTTTTCTGTGATAGCAGCCTTGATTTCTCTCACAGATGGACTGTCTTCTTCATTGGGTGCCATAGAGTTGAGGAGTGTGGTTTGGAGGGGGAGGATCATTGATACTGAAGGTGTGGATTCAATGCTCATCAGTGTTGTGATGGTTTTAAGAACCTCAAATACATCCTTTGCTATTTTCAGATCCTGGTCAACATGCGTATTTCTTTATTCTTCTTGAGAGCTTTTTCTGTCAGTGCAGAGTATATAGCTTCTTGCTGTTCAATGTACCTCTCAAGCATATCATAACTGGAGTTCCAGCGGGTGGTGACATTATGAATAAGGGTGTGTTTTGGTATATTAAGCATTTCCTGTTTGCTCTCTAAAATACGTGCATCTGTTGGGCTACGGTGAAAAAAAAGACCACAACCCTTCTGACTCTACCTAGCACTCTGGACACCTGGTTGAGACCTGTTGCTTTCTGTGATGCTAAATTAATTGTGTGTGCAAAACACCCAATTTGAGGGCCCAGTCCAGCTTCACTGACTGCATTGACAATATTCCCAGCATCGTCTGTTGTGACAGGAATTGTAGTTCCTGGCCTCTCCAACTTCCACTTCAACACTGTCTTCTTAAGTCCCTCTGCCAGATTTGTGCTTGTGTGTTGTTCATAAATGGGGCAGGTTTGCAAAATATGGCTTACCATGTTCCACTCTGGAGTAATATGATGAGCAGTCACTGTTAAGTAGCTCTCGGTAGCTCTATATGTCCATCCATCGGTTTTGAGTGCTACAGCAGATGCCTTAGACAGCTCATGGACAACAGCAGTTTTAGCTTGTTCATAAAGGGCGGGTATAACTTTTTGGCTGAAATGTGGACAAGAAGGAATTTCATACCTGGGCTCAGTCACCTTAATCATGTGCTTGAAACCACTGTTCTCAACAACCGAGTATGGTCGTAGATCAGCTGCTATAAAAACACCAATTGCTTTTGTTATTGCATTGGCCCGACCGGAATTAACAGCCAAGGTCTGTTTAAATGCAGACTGGAGCTGTGTTTGAATCACAGGCATTTTTTTTTCTAGTTGCAGTGATGTTCACACTCGCGTGATGCCTTTTCAAGTGCGTTAACAAGTTTTAAGTGTTGCTAAAAACATACCTGATCATTGGTGAGCAATGTCGGCACACTGCTTTCGTCTTATCGACTAGTCTTTGTCCGTTGACGTATTTTACTGGGAAACCGAAGTGTTCCCAAACAGGAGACCTTAATGATATGGGTGGCTCTTCAAGCTCCGGCCTTTCCATACTGTATGGGCTTGTCTGCATTGGCCATGACACTAGCAAGCGAGAGGCTGGGCTAAAGCATGCCATGTGTATGTTGTTGTAAAGCGCGCAGTGTGTGATTTTATTTTATTTTTTTCAAACCTATTCAGCGAACATCCCGCCCTGCAGTCAATTTCATTGGTTTAGGTTACAGTGACGACAGGTAGGTTTAGAGATCAGTGTTGGTGCAGGGCAATCTGTACAGTGATTGACATATTGACATGACCAATGAAAACTTTAGAATCAGCTGCAGGGCGGGATTTGGGCTGAACGCTGAGACTTCCGCCCAGGGCCAGCGCAAGCTCAAATGCCGCTCTAGGCAGAGCACGATCATGCTGTCCCCACCTCACATTCACTGTTAGTGATCCTTAAGATGCATGTAAACTATTTTTCTTATTTTATCTTTGAAATTACACTAAAATAAAAACGTGCAAGCATGTTTTCAGAGTTTTTTTTTTATTTTCATTCTACAAAAAGGTGAAAAAGGTACACAATGCAACAGCTGCATATAATTTCTGTTTTATAGGCTAATAGATAGTGTACAGAATAAAACTAAACGTATGCACACAACTTTTTAGCTCACGAAAATTGAGGTTTTTATTTTTTTTTGACTGATACACACATTTCAGAAGCGTGCGCATCAGGGTTTCACAGAGGCAAATGCTTTGATTGCGTTGTTACGACTTCTAGGGGATAGCCGTAACAGAAAAGACTGTTGACTTCACACCAGAAAGATGCCAAAGAAAACTATTTTATTTTCTTTTAACGGGAATCTTTTCAGGGGTAGACAAGGCCAAAACAACAAACAAAACAAACTTTGCTTTGAAACTAAATAACCTCAAATGGAAATAAAGAAAACAAAAATACAGACCAACTTACCTACCTCCCTTAACCATAAACAAAGTGAGAAAAAGATACATATAAATAAAATGGCGTCTAACCCCCTACATCCCTTAGTGTGGCAAAATATAATTAACATAAATATTTACAAAGTTATTTACAAATTTCCAGGCGTACACAAAGCAGAATCAGAATCCAAATCGTAGTCAAAAACAGGCAATGTTCAGAGAAACAGGAGATCCAGCATATGAACTAACAATGACAGACACTTAACAGATTCACTACACAGAATTATATCTCTCTGATATAACACTCACTACCAAACGACAAAGATACAAACAATAGCATACAAAACTTTAGAATGCAAGCGAAACCAGAAAGCAGTCAACAAGGCTCAAAAGGCCTAGAAGAGTTTTTGGGGCGGTCCTTATATCTGGTTCATGTGTATAGTTGGACCAATCACCATCTTCAGCTGGTTAACAGAGGCCACATCCACCTGGAACACAAACACATCTACACAAACGAGCAGAAAAATAAAAAAAAAAACATACAAAAAGAGTACACAGATGCATAGAATATTTTAAAGGTCATAACCGCGTCCTCGAGTTCAGCTTGTACTTTAACTTGTAAATTTTTGGGGTTTTTTTATACAAAAAAATTCTGTTGATATAAGTGCGATAATTGTAACCTAATGTGAAACAAACAAATAAATTAATAATTCTCTCTCACTCTCTCCCACCTTCCCTCTCTCTTGCCGCCCTAGGCGGCTGCCTTGTTCTCCTATAGGCACGAGCCGGCCCTGCTTCCGCCACTTAATATGTTCGTGTGGAAACACGGAAATGTACCTATGTTCCGCACACAAAATATTGCATTCGGTATACACCGAAAGCCCTTTACCGAAACGGTCCGGTATGAATACACGTACCGTTACACCCCTAGACTAAATAAGTTTCTTTTGCACTAAAATCTTTTTATCTGCACTGTTTGTTCACGTCATCGGTTTGGACTCTGCCATGTGCCTTGCGCTGCTTTATTTAACTTTATTTTTATTTTATTTTTTACATGCCCCTATTGTATAGTTGTATTTTATATTTGATATAGATTTTTAGGCTCTACTGTTAGTGTTATCTATATGCACCATGGGTCTGAGAGTACTGTTCAAAGAACTGACAATAAAGTAGACTTGACTTAAGCATAACAACTGAAGGTCTATGAAACGTTAGTCAATAAAGCATTTTTTTAAACAATTGCACTTAAAGTTCTGAACTGAAATATTATTTCAACCATATAGCCTGTGAATAAAATGCATACTTTTCAGTGCAAGAACACATAGTGAGTGTAGGTTGCTTCTGGTGTTTGGGTTTGTGCTTCAATATAATGAGGTCCAACTTTAAGAATAGTCTACACTAGTTTTTTTTTTTACTCTCTACTTAACCTCTTAGCCAGCACCCCGACGCCCTCATCCTGAATGCCCCTCAACTTGCACGTGTCAGTGTTTATGAATAGATTAAATTAAATGGGACAAATTTAATCTTGACAATCTATGTATTATTATAAAGATCTAAGCATCCGTTGTAATAACGAGTCATAAACACATCCACAGCTGTAAATCGCGGTTTAGTTAGAAAGGTAAGGGTCCACTGAAGGACATCTCATGAAGCACGTTTAGTCCAACGAAGCAATAACGTTGTAATATGGATTATAATTCCTTTGATTACGTTTCAGCGACAGAATGGTTTTCTTCCGTTATGGAAAAACTCAAGGTCAGAAACTGCGTCTTTGTAGTAAAAAACAGCATGGTTTTGCAGCGTACAGAGTCCGAAACAGAATGAGACGATCCATCAGAAAAAAGAATGAAGGAAAGATAGGCAAAGTATATTTGAATTTTGGCGCTCCCTCGTGACACGCTCTGACGCACCTATCAGCTAATGGAGGCAGAACTTATAGCGATCGCCTTTTTCTTTGTTATTTTTCAACAGTTTTTATATATGGGAGAGTGTGTTTTATGTGGAATGTGAATGTATCTGCATGATTACCAGCTGTTTGAGGGCAAATCAGCCCAAATCAGCTCGCTACTACTGAATGATCACGGCTATCACAGTGAAGGCGTCTATATGAATAGAGAGAGTGGATTATTTTATGGCGCTTTTGCTCTGTATAATTGGCCATCCGCACATCAGCACTTATTTGCATTGTAATTCATTGTAAATGTGGATTTATAGCAATCTCAGGATTTTCTATAATTGGCAAACAAAGTTAAATCTTTTTTTTATTTTTCTTATTATTCTTATTTTTCTTACTCAAATTATTCTTATTGTATTTTTCTAGTGCTCAAGTAAATCACTTACACAGAGCCGGCCCTAGACCTTTGGGGGCCCTAAGCATAATTGGTTGGAGGCCTCTTTGACCGTTTTAAGTAAGGCCTACAGAAATTAATGACTATATATAACTATACTGTACATATTATATCTACTGTTATTTTAAATTTTTTTAGTCTATTAAATTATGTTTTAATTATTCTATGTATGCTGTATGTTAATTATCTTTTTTACGCTGCTGGTCCTGAGTAAGTATTTCGTTCTTATGTGGCAACATGTACAGAATGACAATAAAAGACCTTGAGTTCTTGAGTTGAGTTCCATGTTTGATGTCTAACAGGAAAATTATGATACCACGGAGCTGAATGGCAGCGCAGTGCAACAAACACACTGATGAACTTGCTGAATAAAAAGACTGATAAAGTGATTTTCACTGACCATAAAAGAAACATTTTTAATTGACACCAGAGTTTAAGAGGCACAAACAACAGCCTTTATATAGAATTTAAATGAAATAGAGCAAATAGAATAACATTTAAATAAAATATTATATATAATAATAAATAGAACATTTAAATGTTTGAATTTTTCAAATAAACAAAATTAACAATAACATCTAAAACACCACAAACAAGATTAATAGTAAGAATTAGGTAATAATTCTTAATAAGAAGAATTAGGTAACATTTTAATAGAACTATTAAAATCCAAACTTGTGTATTTGTGTGCACGCACATGCATACATGTTCTCCTTGGAAAAAAGTAATTTGCTAAAAAACAAAAAATTGAATAAAAGGTGTGGTGGAAGGCATGGGGGTACTGCTCTCCACTTCAACACGAGAAAGACCTATGGGGAAGTTTAACACCAAAAATTCTAAAATTTAGTAAGTTGACATATGTTGGATGTTAGTTTTCCTAGCAGTGAATAATTGTAAATTTATTGTCGATGTAGGAGTAAACTTACCAGCATTGTCAGCTTCTTGGGTGACACCAGAGCTGGAGGTAGAGGTTGATGGGCATGCTAATGAAAAAATCAAAATAAAATAATGAAATAAATTGACTGAATTGAAAATGCAAAATAATCTGCAAGAGTTTTATGCCATCTTCTTTTAAAAAGTTACTTTAGATAAAATGTATTTTCAACATTAGCAGCTTTGGAGGAAACTCCATAATTTTGCTGAATAATCAGTCCTTAAAAACAGCTACTACACGCTCCCCTCATGACAGATTTCATTTATGAGCAAAGGACAGGACACTACAACAAGTGGGAAATGTATCTATCGCTATAGGTTAAACTAAACCACAGAATTTACCAGCATCGCCAGCTTCTTGGGTGACATGACTGTGTTGTGAACCAGGAAAAGTAGTTGTTGATGGAGCTGCAATGAAATAAAGAAAATAATTATACATAAAGTTAGACTTAATTTTTAAAATGCAGAAGGTTATCATTTTACAGCCCCTTTATACTCACCAACAGATGGAGGTTTGCTTACTGGCAGCATATACTTTAATAGTGCCCCTGGAAAGGGGACATAAGGAGTAAATTAATGTTAGCCCTTTAGTGTAGAAGCCAAACTGGGTTTATATTGTTCTGTTAAATGCTTTAACATCACAGCAAATGTATAATACTAAACCAATTTTATGCATCATGTTATTAGCATTTATTACATGGCTTGGTTGAATCCCAATGTAGAATGCGGTTTGTTATTTCTTAATAACAGACCGCTGCGAAGTAGAACACACCATTGCCATGAAAAACAGAGCATTGCTATGGACGCGGAGCGGACTATTTTCTTTAACATGGAGTCACAGTGTGCAGCGCTGCGCTGCTCAAGTGCGCATTTAAAAGTTCACGGCACAAAGCGAAGAAATGTCGAGCGCACAAATCCTAATGTATATCTGTCCAACAGTTTATTGATCATTTGTTTCTTCACAGTTTTAAATTCCAGTTAGTGTGTGTTTGATGCCTTTTCATAGTCATTGTGATGTGTCCGTGATCTATCACTACACACGGTAGCGAGTCGTTTAAAAACAGCAACAAACATAAGATACAAATACACAAAATAAAGTCATCTTATGCAAATCCACAGCCTTTTATCTACAGATCAATCATTATAATGTGAATATATCATATATTGAAGAGAGTTTTACCATGCACGAGGCGCGCGTGCTGTTGGAATAACCTTACTGAATGGAGAATGATTGACGAGGAAAAACGAGTTTCCGTAAACTTTAATTTAATGATGTAAATAGTCTTCTGTCCCTCACATTAAGCTATGGAATGGCTTCAGATGACTTCGTGAAATTATAATCAGACGGACCCTCTCAGATCCAAGTCACCCAAAATGACGAAAAAAAGCGAGAGGCGCCGAAAAGCGCGCTGTAAGTGTTTGCATTCCAATATAAGACTCTTAGACTGCAGATTATCTATACAGGTATCGGAAAATTAAGCCTACAGGTTTACGTACCTTTATCTTCTTGCTTCTTCTCTTCTTCCAGCCTTTTCTTTCGTCATTTTTTCATGGCCAGAAAGATATTTTCGTTTCTTGTCAGACATCGTCGACGCTGGAGTAACTGACTGACAGACACTGACTGGGTGACGAGTGACATCATAGGGTCAAGATTTGCGGGGGAACTCGCCATAATAAAGAACTAAATAAAAAACAACTGTGCTTATCATGATGCCTGATAAAGAGCCCTGTAGGCCCATTTCTTTTTATTTATTTATTTTATGTTACTTTTGATGTATGATTTTTTTAACCCACTATATAGCAGTGACTCTGCTGGCCACGGGGCCCTTTGCAATTGCAAGGGTCGCTTAGTGGCTTGGCCGGCTCTGCACTTACATGATGTCTACGTTTCTGTCTAGTGTTTTATAATTGAAAAAATCTATGCAGTGGTATGTTTAATGACTAAATAGTTTGTAGAAGCCTTCAATACTATTGGGAAATATATTTTTGTATATTTGGGGGGGTGGGGGATCTAGACATAGTCTCATAAAAATATTTGCAGGAGTCTCATTTTTCATGATATCTTATTCATATTTGAAATAGAAACTCATAAGACATGTGGCTTTCAACCCATTACTTTTTCTAGATTGCTTCAGGACTAATTTCATGTATTTTTATATCAAATAAAAAAAATATTTAAGTGTGGTAAAAAAAAAAAAAAAAAAAAAAAATTCAATGCACTTCAGTGTCTATAACTTTTAATATTTTTGAGCATTATCAAATCTGGTTGATAAAAAGTAAATCCCAAAGGGTCTTCTTTCCAAAGTTAGTGTGTTGTCTTTGTAACACAGTGAAGTAGGAAACTATTACAATCATAAGTTAGGTAGAGCACTTTCAGCTGTGAGTCCCATAATGGGGGGTGCTGGCTAACAGGTTAACAGCATTACCTTACAATGAAATATGTCTTCCTTCAGGTAGACTGAATATTTTCCTGCCTTGCTAAATGTTGGGCTCATGATCAATAAGTTGTATTCACCTCAAACTCATTTTGTAAAATCAAACCATGGGGACGTTGAAGCTGGGTCAGGTAGCACTCGCTGTGAAGCAGGAGCAGCTGACAGAGAATTCCACTTGGTCTTAAAACCTTCCTCAAATGCCTACACATTAACAAATAATCTATGATTTTTGCATAAATAATTATTAATTATCAATTCATAATTTGTTATTACTATAGTCTTGTGAAAATAATAATATGGGGCTGTGAGACAATAATGAATAAAAAGAGTATTGCTGATGTGAGTGCAGACAGCATTTCAACCCAGTAACATGACAACACACCGGTTCTTGCGGCCAAAAAACAGACCAAATTCAGTTCAACTGAAGGGGATTGGGTTTATTGGGGTAGTTCTGTATAGTTTGTGGGGGTTAAAATATAGGTGTGAACCTCTTGCTCATTATATGGACAGTGTCTTCTGAAGGTTTCAGACTTGTAGGACAAGGTAGGACAAATGCCTCGTCATTTTGGTTTTAGGGGAACTTTGAAAAAAATGTTTTGATCCACTTCAAATGTTGAATACTGTATAGCACAACATAGTTTATTGGTTTTTATAACAATTTCAGAGGAAGTTGCCTTAATTTAAAAAAAGCAAGCTGTTGTGTTAATTTTATTAGTTGCGTCCATACAATTTTTTAGACTATGAAATATAAATTCTCACAGAATGTAGCCTATTCATTACCAATATATTGAACCATTTCTTCATGTTTTTATAAATCCCAAACAGAGTCCAGGCATCAGTAAAGTACCCATCTATGAACAGGTTTTATAGGCCATTTTAGAAAAGTTTTGGGAGATTTTGTAGACTTATTGTGATTTACAATGCACAAACCAGAAGCAACAATATCTGCAGAGAAGGATTGGCCATTCTCAAAACATTAAAATTTTAATTTTTGTGTTTCAGAGGAAAAAAAATCTGTGTTAAGGCATCTCTCCATTTTGGACCGTTCTAAAAGCAGAATTTATCCAAACGCATATAAAATACTTTAATTCTTCAACAGATGTCTTGAGAAGTGGTTTTCAACCTGTGGCCCTTGCAGGTGGGCCACCAATTACTATCAAAAGAAATTTCAATCAGGACCACTACCGTCAAGTATATTTAAAAAAATATATATATCGCCGTTAATCTATTCTCAAAGTTGGGTTGGGAGCTGGGTCTATACTAAGCAAGCTATGATGACTTTCACCTTGATATTTTATATAACTGACTGACTGAGGCCAGCCTAAAAAGATGCTCAGGACAGTTGACGGGCCACCCCTTACGAAAATTAACCATGGTTTTACTACAAATAAAAACAAAAAACCATGGTTACTATAGTTTAACCATGGTAACCACAAAATAACCATGGTTTTGTTATATTAACCATAGTTTAACCATGGTATTTGTAGTAAATCTGTGGTTATACAAATGTTAGTCAACACGCCAAAAAAACATGGGTTACTACAGTTTTACTATAATAAAACCATGGTTATTGTGCATCGTCACGAAAGCTTATCTTTCTCACGTGTTGTTAAGCCGTACCGCTTGTCGATTTAAACATTAAAGCATCCAAAAACTAGACGCGGAAAAGCTGAACAGAGTAGCGCGTGCCGTTAGGTGCGCACGAGAGAGAGAGAGCCGCGTATCACGGACAGCGACACTGAACCGAGCTCTCTTCTGCGAAGTTCACCTTGAAGTTCCTCCCGAACTAATAAATACAAATAGCAGTTTGAACAAACAAAAAGATGTGAAAGAGCCCAATTCAACACCACGGTGTTCTGATGTTCAGGGCTCGCGCAGAGAAAGGCGTCTCAAAACACTAGAACATCGAATTTGCTTATTTTTGCTCTTGTGTCGACAAATACATACAAAATATGTCAAAATATCCACCTTGGAAATTATGCTTGAAAAAACTGTCAGTTATTTCTTAAGTGAAAGTAAACAGTTGAAAAAAATGGGATGTGTATTATATTGGATGCGTTCATGGTCTCTTAAAGTGACCGCGCCTAATTTAGCTACTGGCTGCTGTAATGTTAATCCAAGATAATGAAAATGAAAATCACTCACTGCTCTTGACTGAATTTCTTTGTAGTTTTAACAGTCAAACCAAAAATTATTCAGAATTTGAATGAGCCATTTTAATCTAGATTAATCTAGATTAATCTAGATTAATTTCAAGATCACAGTGAGATTAATCTAGATTAAAAATATGAATCTATGCCCACCTCTAATTTTATGGCAATTATATTGCATACAGTTAGTGTTGGCGGTATGGTTATGTTCTGGGCAACACTCCACACGCCTGTCCATGCAGCCATGCTTGGACATAGCGGGGAGAGCAGCAAGACAAATCCCCCTGGGGTACAGAACAGAACCATTATAAGCATACATAATTACAATTCACAATTACATGAGTTGTAAACAAAAATGTGAGAGACTGCTTCCAATGAAGAGACTGTAAAGAAAGAACAAAGTTAGATTGGATTATAGGTTCAGTTGGTGGAGTTGGGGTTGGAGGAGGGAGTTAACAGCATGCAACGATGCGATGGAAGAGACGCTGAAGAATGGGAATTTAAATAGACCGCAGGTGATAGGTGTCAAGACTGGATTGGTACATGTCAGGAACAGCTGACTTTCAGCTGATGCAAGCGTGACTAACATGGCCTGACTGAACTAACACAATGCACAATTTCAATCAGGACCACTACCGTCAAGTTATTTAATGACAATTATATTGCATACAGTTAGTGTTGGCGGTATGGTTATGTTCTGGGCAACGCTCCACATGCCTGTCCATGCAGCCATGCTTGGACAGAGCGGGGAGAGCAGCAAGACAAACCCCCAAAACAACCATATGCCAAAACTTCCCAACACAACTAATGCAATTTGAATGGCCAGCAATGAGAATGTTGCTTGATACTATATTTATGGGGGAAGCATCACCCAAACTCGGAAAGAAGCATACAACAAGCATGTTGCTTTAGCTGCTTATTCAAAATTTTTGAATGAACTGTATGGGGGAAGCATACACCCCTAGCAGCAGCATAATACAACGGCAGTTTGTAGATAATTCAATTTAAGTGTCTAACATGCTGTAAAATCACATTAAGGGGGAAGCATACATCCCAGCAGCAGCAGCAGCATAATACAACGGCAGTTTGTATATTAGCATCACCCAAAGTTACGCAATAGAGAATGTGCAACAAGAATGTTCTTAAAATGCTTAAAGCATCTGTGATTGTAAAGGGGGAAGTATACACCCCTAGCAGCAGCAGTGCAATACGATGGCAGTTATATATTATCTAATTTTATGTATCTACCATGCTGTGAAAATCAAAGGGGGAAGCGTCACCCCAAGTTAAGAAGTTAAGCAATTGATGATGTGCAACAAGCATGTTTCTTAAAATGCTTAAATCTCATGCCAATCCCGAGTACAGAGCAGTACCGAATCCCCATCTCCAAAAGTCCCCAGCCTTGTCATATCTGCAAGACAAAATTACAGCTTCTGATTCTCTCTGGAAAAACTAGGAATGTACATGCTATGGGCGGAGCTATAATACTGGCGTTTCATGTTGTTTTCATTAACATATATTCACTTATATGCTGATTTTCAACAAAAGACAGAAATCTGATGCAATTGTACTTACCTGAATGGGGTCTTTTACCATGTTTTAATAGCAACGATATGCACACCTGGTCTTGTTTATAAAACATTCATCACTGAAGTGACAAGAACACAAACACACTGGCTACACTCCATTGATGCCCCGGAAAAGCAAATGCATCCGCGGTTCATGTAATGCTAGGTTCTTTGAGAAGCAGAACAGAACTTTCCCCTCACACCCAAAACACACTTATTAGGAGACAGTCTCAAACCAATCCTATGCGGCGCTGCCAACGAATTCCTAATGAATTGCGTTTATGGCGAGGTCTTATTTTCCTCTGGTAAACATGTGCGCAGGTGTGCTTTCCTGAGAGAAATGCGGGAAGTTCCACCATCATCTACGTCATTAGATCCATGATCAAAAAAACTACCAAAACTTGTACAACCCAGAGTAAGATTTTCGGCACAGAAAACTCCATTTATCCAAATTTGCCATGTTTAGCACAAAAATCCATCTCTTTAACACTGAACAACTCTGAATCCATGAAACACCATTGTACCTCCCCTTTTATGCAAATATGTGATACATATGACCTCTTGCATGAGGAGCATGAAATGCATTAAAGCTGCGAGTTGTGTCACAGGTTAGAGCGGACCACAGATGTCAGAGTCTCGCCCCTCCCTAGTTTCCACCTCAAGGAGGTCCCAAGAACACCCCAATGACCAGACACACGAGAGAGAATGAGTATAATTAAAACAAACTTAATTTAAATTATTTAAAAGGTGTGAAGGGAAGGGAAAAGGGAATCTAAAATTCACTCTCGGGTCCAGAAAGTATAGGTCCGAGTCACTTCTGACTCTGTCACGGGGACTCTCAGGTAAGCCTGTAGGTAATTTGTGTCCTTTCCTTCACGTGACTCAACAGGGTTTTTCTCAGTAGTGCCTTTGTGTTTCTCCTGCAGGAGAACCGTCGGTGGGGCCCTTCCAGTCCCTGCACGCAGAGTAAAGAAGGTAAGTAATTCACTCGGGGCGTACAGGTAAGTATGCAGAAGGACAACTGGGTCTTTACTTTGGACATACAGGTGAGTATACAAGGGCAACTAGAGCTTGACTCTGGGCATACAGGTAAGTATACAAGGGCAATACGCTGGCTCTTAGCTTGAGGCATACAGATGGGCATACAGGGGCAACTGGAGCTTTGCTCTGGGCATGCAGGTGGGTATACAATGACAATACTGAATGGATACAACTCACAGACCCTCGAAGAGGTGGACGTCAGGCTTTAGCCCTTTTCAGCTCGGGAGTCTAGAAAAGGTGTATATGTCATGACAACTGTGGTCTTCTTCACCAGGGCAGACTTCCCAGACCAGTCACCTCCAACCATGGAAACACTCCCACGACGACTCAGAGCCTCAAGCTCAGACCTCTAGGACTGGTAACAGACAGACAGAGTTCCTTCACAAATTTACTTAGCTTCAGTGAATATATGGAGAAAGACACACCACCTCTCGAATTTGACCAAGAGTGGATAGAAGTACAGATTGAAGTTGCTGCACTTTGGGCCTTCCAAGGCCTCAGCTGGTGCCACCACGCTGGGTGACTTCAGGTAGGTTTGTGCCACCGGGTATGTACCTCAGGAATGACTCGAACGCTTCCCTCTCCTCTCTTCCAGACAACGGACCAGAGATCTAGACAGGGGCGAACCTCTGAAAGCAATCCACAAACAGGTATTCATACACAAGGGCTACACAGCTGGATGTTCATATAGCAGCCAACACTTCTCTCAGTCGCAGTCCCCCACAATATGCACACTGTTCCTTACTTGCTATTGTTGACATCACCACTCGGCGGAGTAGGGGTCCAAAGCCACGAGCGGGCATGTATATAAAAGACGGTCGTCTCACAACACCGTGCACGTTCTTCTCCACAGGGTTTTCTCTCCCAGCCTAGAGGGTGATTACTGACAACATGACACAGCACGACTCTGCAGACTTCAAGTGTACACCCAGCAAAGAAAATGACTCGCCCACTGCACTCCACACATTCACAGTGAATTAGGGTCAAAACCACATAGGACCGGGGATTAGTTCCTGGACGTTGGGGGCACAGATGCAGCAGACGGCCAGAGGAAACGTCACAGCCACGACAAGGCACCAGACTCCTTTTTCGCTGGTTCCGGCTCACCCACCAATCCTATTACGGTGGGGCCGTTCACACTGGTCACAACTCACAAGAGGTATATGGATATTCCACACTTGCAAAATAACTGTTGACAAGGTGAATATTTCAGTGTACTCACACTTTCATTAACACTGGATCTTTCCACTTCTCTTCCAGATAACCGACATCCGACACAACTGGCAGTATGATCTCCTTCCTGCAATCCTAGCAGATCTTCAATGTGTGTTAACTTCACATCACACAATGCATCTGAACACAATGCTCCAATAAAGATATTCATATACTCAGCCCTGTTTGTGTATCTCTCTTTGCCTAAGCTACACAGTACACCATACACTCTCTCTCCAACTCTCTCCTCCGCTCCGTTGCACCCACAATAACTACTGGGAATCCCCAAAAACTTCCTGTGTTTCTGATGCCCTATTTATGTGTCTCCTCTTCACCGAATTGCCCAATCAGTGATCGCCACGCTCAACAAGACACCCGTTCCCAATAACACGCCAATTTGGGTTCGCCGGCGTTTCTGGAAGTGGCGGTGTTTGCGATATATGGTCCGGGCGGAACTAATCTTCCTCATTTTTGGTTCCGCCCCGTCACAGTCACTCCACCACAGTTGCATAATGGAGGGTGGTAGTCCAGCAGGGGAAGCATACACCCTTCGGAAACTTAGGATGACATCCAGTCTGAATGAAAATGCTCCATATGAACACCGCAGTCAGAATAAAATTGCCCAAACCGAAATGGAAATCTGTTGAGAAGGGTGGGATAACCTTCTATAACTGAACTAATTTAAAATTCTTCCATGTAACGTGTTAACTGATTACTTGTATCTATATAACCACATCAATAGTCGTAGTCTTTAGAATGGAAACGTGATGTCGCCAACGCTGTGCATTCAATGATTAGTAGACACTGACATTACAGTAGAGACTGGGAAATAGTGGACGAAAAATAAAAAATTCCAATCATACAATAACACACATTAGAATGGAATCTGGAATCTCATGACCACAGCAGAAAGCTGATGTAATAAGTGTGCAAAATGTACTGCTTTTCAGCTGAGAAACAACACTATGATAGTGAATAGGCAAATCGTGTTTAATGATTTTGATTAATATGCACAAGGGAGAGAGAGAGCATTCACCGCCAAAAAAAAAAAGATCAATGCAGAAAAACCCCTGGATTGGTTATATAATGTTGGACAGAATGTTGATCTGGCCATCGCGTATATTCAGCCCACATAAGGTAAACGTTTTTTAGATAAGTAAAAACAGGTCGACGAATCGATGCGCATATTTTGCGTCAACGTATTTTTTGATGACCTCGACGCATTGTCCCAGCCCTAGTTCAAATATTACTCTGTTAATTCCAAGCAGTGTGAGCAGTTATAAAAAAATTAATGCAATCGCGGGCTTTTTTTTCTCTCTCTCTCTTTTTCTCTCTGGTAATTTGCATGTCATTGTAGGCCACTTAGTATGTCCCAAAATTTAAAGCACGAGCAAACCATATATAAACACAATTTCGGATTAGATAGCGTTTCATGTAAACAGTCCACCGAATCTTTAAATCTGAATGAAAAAATAAAATAAATGTAAACGTGGCTATTAACATCACATTCTTATAAGCCCATGTATAGAAGCCATAGAGCGATAAATCATGCTTTTGAAGCTGCGTGCATCTGAAACACTCACACAGCTAATGTGACATCAACCTTAGAAATAAACACCAATGACATTGAGATTTCAACGCTAATACAGCGAACCCCACCTGAAATGCTTACACGAGAATGCTAGTCTCATTTAACCCTGTTCTCATGGGCCTTATCGGCGTGTCCTTAGAGCGATTGCATGCTTTAGCTGCGTATTGCTCCAGGTGTATGAACACAGATGTAAAATTGCTGCTGCAAATATGCTTAATATTTGTTCCTGCAACCGATGCAAAAGGATGTTAACCACCAGGCAACATACACAGCGATATGGATTAAAAGAGCATTTCACTTATCTTAGATGCAGATTTCAGATGTTCTGAAAAGAGTGCAACACTTTGTTTTCCAAGCAGCGATGCGATCAGTTAATTGCACGCAGCGATGTGATGGAAGGGACACTGAAGAATGGGAATTTAAATAGACCGCAGGTGATAGGTGTCAAGACTGGATTGGTACACGTCAGGAACAGCTGACTGTCTGCTGATGCAAACTTGACTAACGTGGCCTGACTGAACTAACGCTATGCTCAATAATAATATTATTATTAATATTTGTAAAAATGTCTAAGTCATAACATAATAACATCATTTCATATATATATATATATATATATATATATATATATATATATATATATATATATATATATAATTAAATAACAAAAATAAATATTAAAAGGTTACTATGCTTCCACTATTCGAGCTTGCTGATTGGTTTAAGTATAAACCACCAATTAATCTTAGATATTTTTGCTGCATATGCTACAGAACAAAAAATTAAAACATGCATAAATGGCTGTCAACAGGGTCAACATAAATGGCTGTCAACATGTTCCCTCCTGACTGCTTGCTCCACTGACTGTCTACCCGCTGCCGAGCTATGCCTGGATCTGGTTTTCCCGTTTTACTGAAAGGGTGCCAGCCCAAGTTATTTTCTGTTCATTTCCAGTCCATTCTAGGGCTGTGTGATTAATCAAAATTATCATAAAATCATGATTTGAGTGTGCGCTAGGATAGGATTCAGAAGAGGGTGTATATTAAGAAACCTATATTAAGAAAATTAACAGCCTTCCAGCTATGTTTCACGTACATACATCCAAATTTACATCTACAGGTGCTGGTCATATAATTAGAATATCATCAAAAAGTTGATTTAACTAATTCTATTCAAAAAGTGAAATATGTATATTATATTCATTCATTACACACAGACTGATATATTTAACATTTTTATTTTTTAATTTTTATGATTATGACCAGAGTGCAATTACCCCACCATAATTGGGGGGTACTGCTCCTTCACTTCTTCTATTACCATCATGGTCCACTACCATATCTATCCCCACCGTGATCGCCAATCGCAACATGTGTTGTGCAACACACATTCAACGTCTAAACATGCGACTAACTGATAATCAATAGGCTACAGAATATCTCATTGTTATTATATCCAAAAGAAAACGGTTTTGATCAACTCAAAAGTTAGAAGTTAAGTGCACTATTGCCTATTTCATGAAATATTAATTTGGTTTAAGATTTCATAAGACCTGGAGGTAAGATCCAACAATTTTCCATTATAGTCTACGGTAGTCAGTGTTAAATCAACACAATTACTGGAAGATATGTGAAACCTGTGCAATCTTTAATGTGATTAAGGAGCCTACTATGAAAAACCATCCTACCAGAGAAGAACTACATAGCAGTAACATACAAGAATCCGATAACCTGTTATTGTCAGAACAAGCTGGGCAACACTACAGTATCCTACAAATGAGTCACATATACACACATGCACAAACACAGATACACTACTTCCAGGCATTGTATTTACATTATATTGTAGTAAAGAAGAGATAGGATCCAAAGTTGCAATGAAAGAGTTTATTGAGAGAGCGGAGACACAAGTCTCTTCAAACGGGAAGTCAGGAGGTTGCAGGTTATGCAGGAATAAATTGTCTCTGTTAACTTCAACACAGGCAGATTGCAAAAGGGCAAAGGAAAGGTTACTGGGCAGTCCCTTTATGAACGGGTCAGTGGCTCTCTCGCAACTCTGGTGAGTGACTGGTATGCAGCAGGAAAACAGGGTGATCGGTAGCGGAACTTAGACCTCTTGTCCCCACGTACTGCGAGGCTGGAATGCTCAGAGCGCGGCTCAGGGAGATCGTCGACAGGAGAAGGGCTGGACACAGTAGAAGAGAGGTTAGTAGATAGTGATGTGGTTTAGCTGACCTGAACCTGACTGTGACAGGACTGAGACATGACGAGGCAGGAACAGCAGGGTTTGTAGATAGCTACCAGCATCATACACTGACGAAATAATCCGGCAGCTGGCTAGAAAGCAGAGAACATTAAATAGCAAGCGGGTAGAGGGAGGGAACAGGTGAAACGGATCAGCGAGAAGGTAACTAATGAGGCACAGCTGAAGCAGGGAAGGGAAAGAATGAGGTAGTAATCAGAGGAGGGAGGAAAAGGAAAAGCCAGAGAGAAGAACCAGACTCATAACATATATAGCACTATATTTCTAGACCTGTCTAAATCTGACATAAGTACTGACCACAGAGGTCGTGGTTTTGCCTCTTCTCTTGGCACCCATGATTTAGAAAGGCGATGCCCTGCCTTTACCCAGGACATCACATATGGAGCAGGGTTAAAGATCTCCAAAGGAGGGCCATTAAGGTCCACAAAAGCACAGAAGTAATTGTGTAAAGGTGTTCACAAGATAGAGATACATACCTTTCGCGAACTTGCTTTCAACGTCGAAGTTCTCATGGAGATGCTGTGTTCACAGAGGGGAGGGGCTGTGTGTGTGTGTGTACGCACGCATGTGAGAGACACATGAGTGCAGGAAAAGGAAATGCAGCTGAACGAATATGAATTTTATTTTAGTTAGTTTTGCCAAACACACAATACAGTTTTAGTTAGTTATACTTTTTTGTAATATATGCCTCAAATTTATTTTTATTTCAGTTAACGAAAATTATTTTATTTGCATTATTTTAAAATTCATTTTCGTTGACGATTGAGTGCTGTACATGCTCATGCTTTTCATGTACATACTTGAATAGTAAAAACAGTAATATTCTACTTTTCTGAGATACTGAATTTGGGATTTTCCTTAGTTCTCAACAGTGCTTTAAGTGCCCAAAAGAGGTGCCGGTACTCTATTATAGCCTATTTTATTAACGGGGGTGGGGGGGGGGGGGGTCTGTGGTCTTGGGTGACGGGATGGGGGGCTTATGATATTAGACTTCCTAGCCTATAATAAAAGATAATGAATTTCAAACCTTAACTAAACACATTTTTATTCAAAGATCAACCGTCTGTCATTACTCTTCAGTCTGCCACAAGAAACAGCAACATTAAAATCATGAACTCAAATGTCATTGTAAAAAAAAAAAAAAAAAACTGTTGTAACAGTGCGTAAATCAGACCTTTCTGTAACGCTAACGTTTAAGCTTAAACGAAAATAACGAAATAATTGTGTAGCTGAGTATTTTTTGTACACAGTGCCGAGAACTGTCAATCACTCCTGTACGCGTGCATCACTGTCCTCCTCAGCTGCAGCAACTTGCGCTCTCACTCTTCATCAAGCTTTAAAACAAAAAGGGGACAAAAAGATCATATTGTCTTTGTGCATAGGCTATAGATTAATTAGATAAATGAATATCTAAATTTGTGCTTTGCCGTCTACGGTATTTTTTTTGAACTTAGAAAAAAGATGCTGCAGCCAATGAGCAGCCAGCGGGGGCTGCAGGACGACTCAACCTCCGCGGACAGTTTTTAATGTTTATCAGACAATAAATACTCAAGATTTTGCTTTAGTACAATTTTCGGGACAATTAGGGCCAGATTCGGGAGTCGGGACAACAGTTTAGATTTCGGGACTGTCCCAAATTTTTCGGGACATCTGGTCACCCTACCTGAAAGAGCTGCATTACTTCATTAGCTTGAGTCTGACCTGCAGTGATATCATTCAAATTTGGTGAGGTGTCAGTCAGCGAATCATCTGATTCTAGTCTTGTTCTTGCAGTATTCAGAGTCTGAAGCCAAGAGAACATATTAAGTGTTGTAGTTAACTGTATATGATTTTTAACCGAACAGAGTGTGGTTTACAATCATAACGAGTTTCACACACCTTCTCCGGCCACGTTGAGTTGTTGACACTTAAAAGTGGTTAAAGCGACACATGCGCTATTCACTTGTATAACTTAAGGGTGAATGGGTAATGTAGTTTCTGCTCTGGGTGGGATGAATTAGGAAGCTTGCATTGTGAAGGGCGCTCTGAAAATCGGCAGTGCAGGTAAAAGATTAAAACCTATATTAAAACAGATGTCCAAATGTGCGTACCGGCCCACTTAAAGCACTGGTTGTCAGTCATAATCATAAAAATTAAAATAAACATTTGAAATATATCAGTCTGTGTAATGAATGAATATAATACACAAGTTTCACATTTTACATGTAATTAGTGAAATAAATCAACTTTTTGATGATATTCTAATTATATGACCAGCACCTGTATATCAAGCCTGAATATATTCCACGCTCAAGCACATGCATTAAGTTTGCCACAAAGCACAGAAAGAAGTAGCCTACTTATTGTGAAAAAGGAGACATTTTTTATTAATAAACGTTTTCTTGTCAGCTGCAAGATGAAATTCACAATTACTTAATTATTAATTATCCATTATTTAAAGTTTAAATTATTTAGCTAAATCATGCAGGTTTAATTTATTAATTCCTTGTTTTAATTAGATGGAACTTATTGTAACAAACAACAGTTTTTAATTAGAGAAGCGTCATTTACTTTCGAAATAAATCGGAATTTACTTTAGAAGAAAAGTAGTTCTTCTCCTCGTCATCCAGCCTGAGGCTTGCCTCCATTTTGGAGAGTATCAAGGCTGGTCTTGCACAATGCCTGAAACTAGGACAGTCAGTCTATCTCTTGTAGCATTCCCAGAGGTTTCATTGGATGTAAAGCCTTCTCAGGAAGGGTGAAAGTCAAGATTGTCCCTTGACATGTCGGCATCTGTGTTGCATGTGTGTACTGATACTCTTTTGACTTGATTTTAGAAAACCTAATAGAAATTTTAGATCATGCTGGTTTGTCCACAGTGAAATTCAGCGGATGTCAGTTTTGTTCAGGCAAGTTAAACTTATTTTGGAACTAGGGATGCTACAAAAAATTCTTGGCCAAAGCCAAATAAAATGAAAAACTGGGTTGAGGGCCCAATACAGAACACTGTTTTTCTCATCTTTTTCCCATTTATTTATTTTAATTTTTTTTTTAAGTGCATAAATAGCCAAAATATGTTTTTTACTTTTGTCTAGCGTTTTAAAGAAAAAATATATTACAAAATGAGTTTAAAATATTTACTTAACACTAAATATTTTAAGACATTCTAGCAGTCATTACACACAACAAAAAAAAATCACAATTTAACTTAAAATGAACGTCAGTAAAATATTTTTTTTTTATATTTAAAAAATTAATACGGGATATAGGTTTGATTTTAGATACATGAAAGGCGGGATTAATTCTCCTGTACGCCAGAGAGGTTTGAGGCGAACTTGGTGACAGGGAACGGGCCAATAAATTTAGGAGCTTACTTGTTAGAAACAGAACGGAGCAGAATGTTGTTGGTAGAAAGCCACAGTTTTTTGACCCATGATGTATACTGGAGGCCTTGATCGGTGGCGATAGGCCTTAGCCTTAGTGCGCGCCCTCACCTGGAGTAGAGTCTCACGGGCTCTGGTCCATGTGCGGTGACACCTCTGGACAAAGGCATGAGCGGAGGGGACTGTGACTTCAGATTCCAGACTTGGAAAAACTGGTGGCTGGCAACCTATACTACACTCAAAAGGAGAGAGTTATGCACGTACTCAATCAAAGAGAGTTGTTGGCTCCAGGATGAAGGATTCTTGGATACCAAACATCACAACCTTCTCTCCAAATTTTGGTTGGCTCGCTTGGACTGACCATTGCTTTGGGGATGATAACCCAAAGACAAGCTAACTGTAGCTACCAATAATTTACAAAACTATTGCCAAAACTTAGACACAAATTGGGAACCCCTGTCAGAGACCATGTCCATCGGGGGGCCATGTAACCGAAAGACGTGGTCAATTACAGTAACGACTGTCTCCTTGACTGAAGGTAATTTGGGCAAGGGAATGAAATGTGCCGCCTTCGAGAACCTGTCCACTATGGTCAAAACAACTTTAATGCCATTAGAGGGCGGGAGGGCAGTAACAAAATCTAGTGCGATGTGGGACCAGGGTCTCAAAGGGACAGACAGTGGTTGAAGCAACCCATCAGGAGGTTGGTTATATGTCTCAACACTGACACAAACTGAGCAAGCCAAAACAAAATTGTGAACATCGTGAGCCATTAATGGCCACCAGAATCGTTGCTTTACTTAGCAGCCAGTACGGCTTACTCCTGGATGACAATCAATTTAGTGGGTACCTGGGCGGAGGCATTACCCCTTCTAAGGCCGTCTTGACCTTCGATTCAACCTCCCATATGAGTGTGGAGATAACTAATTTCTCGGGTAAAATGCACTTGGGAGTGATAGGGCATTCGGCTGGATCAAAAATATGAAATAATGAATCGGGTTTGATGTTTTTGGAACCCGGGCAGTACGAGAGAGCCAAGTCAAAACGTCCGAAAAAGTGCCCACAAAGCCTGCCTTGAGTTAAGTCTTTTAGCAAATCTAATATATTAGAGATTCTTATGGTCGGTCCAGATGATAAAAGGTACCCCCGACCCTTCTAACCAATGACGCCATTCCTCCAATGCGAATTTGACAGCCAACAAATCTCTGTTACAATGTCATAGTTACATTCGTTAGGTTATAGACAAACTGCCTGCTGGATAGTATCCGTGCCCGATTACTCAAAGATGTTTTTAAAATTGTTCGTTCCAGTATTTTAAGCTTGGTTAACGCATCTCTCAGCTCAGGGTGTGTTCCCGTAGCTTTTAAACATGCAATCGTGCAACTCCTCTTGAAAAAGACAAATCTGGATCATTCGGTTTTATCTAATTTTAGACCTGTTTCTAAACTCCCATTTTTATCTAATGTCTTGGAGAAGGTAGTTTTTAATCAACAGCAATCAATTGTTGCATTTATGTCTTCATATTTGACGGAGCTTTTATATGTCCATACAACCGTCAAAGTATTGAGGGGTCTTCTGACCAGATGCTCCTCATTGTGCCCAGATCTAGGCTAAAAAACTAAGTTGACAGAGCATTTGTAGTGGTTGCTCCTAATATCTGGAATAGTCTACCAATTTACGTAAGAAAAGCTCAGACTATTGAAACTTTCAAGTCCTTTTTTAAGGCAATAATATTGTGATAGACGATGGAACCGACCGTGTTCTCCATGCTGCTGCTTCGAGCTCTCTGAACACGGACGGCCAGCCCATGCAGGAACATATCCCACTGCACCTCCTAGTTCCACTTACACTCCGCAGCCAACGTGTGAAATTAATTGGAGTAGTCTGCAATGGAACAGTCACCCTGCCCATCCCGTCAATAACGTAATTATTATCATTATGTAAAGTCTTGAAAACCAGGCATGGAGAGATCATTGGAACACGTTGGAAATGGAGCTGGCAGCCAGAAAGCAGGTGTGGAACTGGGCTGCAGGAGAGAGTGATGCTGGGACTGTGATGAGAAGAGGAGTTGAGGAATTCACGGTGAGTCTGGAAGAGTAGCGATTCATGTAGTTTGAGGAGCAGGAGAGAAACAAGGATGAAAAACGAGGCATGAACACAGGAACTGCAAACAACGACATGACAAACAAAAGACGAAAGACAAGAAATAGGGAGCAAGAAATGAATGGCAGCTGTCGCTGATGGAACAATTAATGGTGAACACTGCTCCGCATGTGTGTTCATGGTCCGTGCGTGTTTACTGCTGTGTGTGTGCACTTTGGATGGGTTAAAAGCAGAGCACGAATTCTGAGTATGGGTACCATACTTGGCCGTCTGTCACTTTCACTTCACTTTCACTGAAGCCCACATGAAACGATAAGGCAGACAAGACACACACATAACTCCACCCATATCGTAACTATTAAAGACAACAGTTCTACCAACCGTGACACAAGGTCTCAAGTGATCTGGATGAGACTGGGGGAACAGTCTTTGTTCCTTCAGCGGAGTCGTCTACTGATGATGATGATGACCTTAATTCAGAAGAGTCTAAATTATTGAGTCTATAAAAAACACAATATTTCATCAATCTAAAGAAATCATAAGGCAAAGCAAAAAATCCAAGAAAAATGACAATCAAAAGAAGTCCTGAAGGCAAATGTACTTGGAACAATAAAACAGTAGTGTTTTCTGTGAAAAGCCACACGACAAGATTGCTAGACATCTTGAAAAGAAGTCATTCCAATGAAACAGAAGTTGCTAAAGCTTTGAGTTTTCCCAAACTTTCAAAGAAACAAATAATTCTCCTTGAACAGCTTTGGAACCAGGGTAATTATTATCATTATGTAAAGTCTTGAAAACCGGGCGTGGAGAGATCATTACCTGGCAACAACCAACTTGCAGATGCAGACATTTCTGATTTCCTTCCTTGCCCGGATTGTATGGCCTTCTTCATGAAAAAAGACCTATGGAAACACTCTTAAGACATGTCAGGGACAGCTGGATGTCAAGAAAACCAAAGGTGAGCGAGTGAGATCAGCTGCAGCCTGTCTGATACCAGCCCTCAAAGTGCTCTGCTGGTATTAGATCTCTCTTGAAAGGTATGAGACCAGATAAAATCACAGAAACAATTATGCAGGACAGTTTGATTTGTCTTTACGGTGAATCACTTTATACAAAGTGTTGTCATGATAAGTCACAGCAAGTAAAGTCAAAATCCAAAAAAGTGAGGATCCTTACAGATTTCTGTTACCCTGGGAACTTTCTACTAGCCACCACTGCTTAAAAATATGTGAGCAAATATCAACCAGATTTAAATACTTTTAAAACCCTCACTCTTGCTCTGAAGATCGAATACTTCCTCAAGAAAGCCTGTCAGCTTAGTTTGGGACAGAATTTAATGGCAGGGGACAGAGACACTGAGAAGAAGCTGAAAAACTTCATTTTAAGCTCATTGACCAACATTTCGAGTCAGGCCCTCAACACCTTTCAGCAGGGCAAGTGGAACAAGGGTGACACTATCCCTCTTCATGGAAGATGTTGTGGCTTTACAAAAGCATCTCAAAAGTATGGAGCAGGTCTCAAAAGACAAACTCAAAGAGAACGTGAATGGCACTGAATGGAAAATCTTGGCTGAGACTTTACTCTTTCAAATCATTCTTCATTTATTTGTTCAGTGGAACACAAAGGAAGGTATTGTAAAGAATGTTAGTAACCAAACCATAGTTGGGCCAGGGCCGGGGCCAAGGCCAGAGCATGTGAGTGGAGCAGAGGGGCGGAGTGGATCATGCAAAATATAGTTAGAGCGAGGAGCAGGTTTTTATCCAAAGGCCTGAATGATCGCTCTGTCTTGCTTCGGTTCTGCTCAGATACCGCTCACACCACAAGTCTAGGGCATGCACAAATCCACCCAAATACATATAGGTATATGAGATATGCTGTGTCGCGGAGCGGGTTTGCTACATATTGATTTTCCTATCCGCACCTATGTTAACAACGGAATATTTGCCAATAAGGTATCAGGTGCGGTCCAACCACAACACAGCTGCGGCCCTACGACAGAATAGAAGTGAAGTAGGGTAAGTAGTCACTAGATCCGTTAGGCATGTTATTATTAGGGTTGGGTACCATTTACTCAGTCTGTAGTAGTCGACTTGTCTCGTGCTCGTTGGTGTTTGCACTCGGACTTGTCTCGGACTTGGTTATTGGACTCACCAATTGTTCTCGTTGGTCTCGACCAAGTCCAGCAAAAAAAATATATATATATATTCTCCTTCAAAACAAAACCACATTGGCATGATGTCGCTACTGAAAACATGTGGAAAAGCACTCTGTAGCCTGTGCTCTGTTCTTGTGCTCAAGTGTCGTCTGCTGTTGCTAGGTAACCATGAACCGCTCTCCATGAAGACGCAGAAATTTCAGAAAAAAATGAATGGATTTCCAGGACTAAAATTCCCTAGCAGTAACTCCGCTAATAAATTTATTTTAAAATGACTTTCCTTGTTTCTCCATCTTGGCTTAGCTTTCAGTTTTGTTCTGGGAAAGGTTGTGCATGACCATCGGTGCACTTGCTGCGACCTGAAAAGTTTTGATGTTTCCAACGTAATTTTCTTCCTTTTAGATTGTGTTTTAATTACGTATATACCTAGATAGCCTTAAACTTCCCCTTTAAAATTATTAAATACTAATTAATGTTGTACAGTATAGGGGTTGCAAGACTACTGATTTTTGCTAGTCAATTTTTTTTTGAATGCTTGAGTTACTCAACTACTCATGGTTCATGCTATTGTAAATGAAAACACATTAAATATTTTTATTTTTATTAATAAACACTTACTAATTTACAGCCTCACGAAACATGTAACAGCCAGTATTTGTATCTGTAACAATCACAACATTTTTAGTATCTGTATTCGGATACAATGTCGTACAGTTACTTGATAAGACCATTATGAATTTTTCTCTTTTTTTTCCATAGTTATCACTGAATATGTAAATAATGTTAAAACCTGTTAACTGTCACCCGTCCCCTCTGTGGGATGCCTACATTTACTTCACTATATTACAATTAAATCTAATCTAATCTTGACAAACTTATATATCGTTGGAAAGGTCTAAGACTCCCAAACATATATTTTACCAATATTTTTGTAAAAAATAATGTAGGGAAAGTAATCAATTAATTTATGACAAGAGTGCACCCGCAAAAATCTAAATTATAACTGGAGTTTTGACCTTTGTTTAAAAAAAAAAAAAGACTTCTTTGTTGCCTTTTTCTCTATCACATTTTAGAAATCATCAGAAGTTATATATCGACTGAAAACTTAAAATCTAAAAATTCATCCTTTAAAACCCATTTTAAAATCAGACATTGCATTACCATGTAAATAGTACATCAATATCATGTTACAAAATATTTTCATTCATGAATTATAAAAATTTAAGTTTGGATCGTGCACTACAAAGTCAATGTTCAAAAATGTAAAAAAGGAGAGAGCTTTGGATTCGTTGAAACTGGAGATATGCGTGCTAATGGGATTTCTTCTAAATTTTGCAAGTCAATGAGCCATTACAGTTGGATCCATCTCTTTGCATGGCTTTGATGGGGCTTCTGTTATGCCAGGTAACAAGGTTGGGGTGCACTTGATTCTAAAACGTCCAAATGTCTTGTATGTGCATTGCAACTCGCACAGGCTGCATTTAGTTTTCTGCACCACAACGAAGGTATCTGGCCATGTCAATACTTTTTTTTTTTTACTCTGTGAAGTCTTTGGACACTTTCATGACTGGTGTGCACAGGCATGCCTGTTTTTTAGAGATCCAGAAGGAGCTTTATCCTCACAGAAGGTGTCTTGAACTTGAACAATCTACAGATACAAGGTGGAGCTCAAAATCTGGCTCCATCTGCAAAGTACTGACGTTATTTGATGTAATTTTAGAAATGCTGGAAGAAATCTCCAAAACACGTGGCCAAACAAAACTAGAAGCTGGTTCACTCATGCATCAAATTCAGATAAAAATTGGTGACATTTGGGAAATTATTTGAGTCCAGTGATGTTGCTACCAGGGGTTTACAGAATAGAAAGAGAGTAAGTTTGCTTTTAGGCGGAGACTTACCTGGCACTAAGTCTATCGCATAGTCGTAGGGACGATGCGGAGGAAGAGAAGCAGCACGGGACTTACTGAACACCTCCTTCAGGTCCAGGTACTCTGTGGGCATGTTTGCTAACACCATGTTCTCTTTCTGAAAGACAGAAACAGGCACAACAGGAAAAGCAGAAACCAGACAAGACTCATGACAACTTTCACTCCACAATGTGATAGTGTTGGAACCCCAATCCACTCGTGGATTATGTTTGATTAACCGGGGGTGACCTAAAACAATGAGAGCTACGGGGGAGTCAATGAGGAAAAAGGATATGGTTTCACAGTGGTTGCCAGATGTGTGCAGAGTGATGGGTTCCGTATGGTGGATGACATGTGGCAGTTCCTGGCCGCTGAGTGTGGTGACATGGATGGGCTGAGACAGGGGAAGGACAGGAATGTTCAAGTGACGTGCAATGATAGAGTCAATGAAGTTACCTTCGGCTCCAGAATCCAGAAGGGCGTGACAGTCGTGAGTGCGGTCCCTTTCCTGCCATTGGGCACATGCTTCAGTCTGTCAAGCCAGACTTGGTGCAGTTGAATGTTTCTGCAGAGGCCATAACGGATGTCCTTGCCATAGGTGGATCTCAAGCCCGAGATGATGAAAGATAGCATCATGTTTGTGTACTGCTATACCCCTACTCCATAGTGTAAATAAGTGTAAAATTCAGTCCTTACCATGTTATTTGTGATATCTATTACAATAAGCATTATAAACATAATTTAACACAATCTTTATTCATTCAAAGAAATTTCAAATCTTACTCGGAATCAAGTGGAGGAGCGTAAAAAGGAAAATAAAGGTGAAACAGTGTTTCAATGATGTTAATAAATCCTCAGTGAAATACAGTAATATATATATATCAGTATTGCTTGTGTTTTTCAACCACAGACAGAGAGATAGCATTTTCAGCTGCACTGTTTCAACCTGGAAACGTTGGAAATGTTGGCCCTTTTACCACTGAAACCACACTAATCTATAGGAATGTCTTCACAAACATAGGGAATGCCTACAACCCAGCTACAGGTAATTGTCAAAGAACTCATAAAACTCATAGTATTGAGTATCTTTCTGCTCCATTCAAACGTATCTGCAGTTGTGTAATGTGAATAAGAGAATTAAATGATCTGCCACGTTTCAACACTGTTACACAGTGCATAGTAATTGAGCAATCATAGAGGACATAGCTGATTTTCTTCTTTATCTTTCATTATTTGCTTTAGGTATTTTTACAGCCCCACTGAAAGGAGCGTACATGTTCAACTTTTCTGTCTATGGTCATTGGAATCCCTCAAATCCATCAACTGTCTCCATTGTGAAGAATGGACAGCGGGTGGTTGTAGCACATTGCCATCAAGATCAGTATGCTGTAAACTCCTCGAAAGGCATTGTGCTGATCCTGGAGGTTAGAGATGTCGTATATGTGAGACTTTGGTCTGGAAGGAAGATATATGATAACGAGCATAACCACATTACTTTCAGTGGTTACCTACTGTTTCCATTAAGATAGGAGCTTTGAAGAATGTGATTCAATTGATAACTCTTACAGTCAGTATGAAAGACAATAGGCTTCATAAGACCATGAGTTCTGAGCTGCCTATGCATGTAACTTTGTATAAAGAGTTCAAGCACTGAGACAGATGGTACTCATGAATATAACACGTGACTCAAAATTATTTGAGATAGAAAATCTAGAATTTTATTTTTTTTAAATTTAAAAGTAGCTTGTTACTAATCCATGACCTTCATCTCTAATCCATACATTAATAAGAGAATAAAGAGACATTGTTGCATTTTCTTTCCCTCATGTTTTTGAATATTTCAGTATGTTATATTGTATCCATGTCATTTACAATCTTTGTCTGTAAATCTAAAATTAGTATTAAAAATGAACAAATAAAGTAAATTTTTCTGTCACCAGTCTCTTATTCTTACAAAAAGCTAATGTTGCATTGCTTCAGACAGGGACAGAAAGATAACCTACTGCTATAGTATACAATCCAGAGTCTAATGTAACAGTAGATAAAAAGCTAGTCCAATTTCCATTTAGACAGTACCACTGGGGGAAAGAGAAACACACAGAGAGCTAAATAATATAATATTGTTATATTATTTAGATTATATGTTTCACAATAATCCAGTGGAGTGCCCATGAGCTCCACCATCCCTGACTTTTACCATTTACCTAGGACTCAGTTTCCCACAATCCTTTGTACGGATTCATCAGCAGTCATTAACAGTTCACAGCTGCCTCATATTAGTACTATAAAAAATGCACACACACTCAGGTTGCATCCGAAAGCTTAGTCAACTGATTTCGGACAGTAGCAGATTTCAGAGTTTTTGTGATAACTAAACAAATATTTAATTGCTATAATACAGATTTCTCCCTAGAACTAACATAAAGAAAGTTGAAATATAGATTTACATACAAACTGACCACCAAATGCAACATATAGATGCCATATTTATTTTTTATAGCTCAACCATCACATAATGAACTGCACAGGATTTTGAGATATCAGAGGCAGAAAAGGATACATATATGTTGCCTTCAAAAGCCGATCAGAAGAAGGTACCTCCTGAGACAGGAAGTACAGCAGAATTTGGATTCGAACGTGCCTTGATGCCTTCCTGCCTCGGAATACTGCCTCCGAAGGCAGCATTTTAGAGTTTTCAGATGCAGCCTCAAACAGATCGTTGAGGATTGATATCATGTAGCTTGTACTTGTTTCATAACCTTTGTTAGTTTGACTCTGGACTGCTACCTGGTTTGTGATCTGATCATTGATTTTTTTTTAATTATTATTATTACTCCTTTGGATTGCCTTGGCTGCACTGTTTCGCTGGTATTTGGACCCTGCCTGTTTTGAGCATGCTCTTTTAATAAAGCATGCATGTGGATCCTCTACTCCTGTGTCACGCCTCCCCTACATTCTGTTACATTCTATACTTTATTAGGCATTTTACTATTTTGAAAAATAAATAAATACATTATATATATATATATATATATATATATATTTTTTTTTTTTTTTTACGGACTTTTAAATTAAATGTTCCCTTTTGGTGGAATGAACTCCCCAACTCAATCCGAGCAGCCGAGTCCTTAGCCATCTTCAAGAATCGGCTTAAAACACATCTCTTCCATCTTTATTTGACCCTCTAACTTTAACACTCACTATTCTAACTACCTTTCTAATCTTTTTGTATTCTAGTTTCTTTTCATTTATTATGCAATTGTATATGTATGTGTGTGTGTGTATGTGTAAAGACCTCTAACTAGCTTGCTCTATTCTTTTATTTTTTTTATTCTATCTGTTTTCTTTTTATTTATTATATTAGTTAAAATCCCATGCTACGTGTACTGTGTTAACCTAACTGAGACTTGTTATAGCACTTCTATATCATTGGTCTTTTTGTTGTTTTTGATTGCTTCCACTGTCTTCATCTGTAAGTCGCTTTGGATAAAAGCATCTGCTAAATGAATAAATGTAAATGTAATATATATATATATATATATATATATATATATATATATATATATATATATATATATATATATATATACAGTTCAGACCAAAAGTTTGAACACACCTTCTCATTCAAAGAGTTTTCTTTATTTTCATAACTATGAAAATTGTAGAGTCGCACTGAAGGCATCAAAACTATGAATTAACACATGTGGAATTATATATGGAATTATATACATAACAAAAAAGTGTGAAACAACTGAAAATATGTCATATTCTAGGTTCTTCAAAGTAGCCACCTTTTGCTTTGATTACTGCTTTGCACACTCTTGGCTTTCTCTTGATGAGCTTCAAGAGGTAGTCACCTGAAATGGTCTTCCAACAGTCTTGAAGGAGTTCCCCGAGAGATGCTTAGCACTTGTTGGCCGTTTTGCCTTCTGTCTGCGGTCCAGTTCACCCCTAAACCATCTCGATTGGGTTCAGGTCCGGTGACTGTGGAGGCCAGGTCATCTGGCGCAGCACCCCATCACTCTCCTTCTTGCTCAAATAACCCTTGATGCCTTCAGTGTGACTCTACAATTTACATAGTCATGAAAATAAAGAAAACTCTTTGAATGAGAAGGTGTGTCCAAACTTTTGGTCTGTAATGTGTGTGTGTGTGTGTGTGTGTGTGTGTATATATATATATATATATATATATATATATATATATATATATATATATATATATATTATATTACTTAGCCATATAGACCAGTAAGATATATATTACCATGCTTTAAAGACTTTAACATTTTAAAAATATAGTATAAAATACTATTCTAAGTTCTGGTTAAAAGGTGTTTGGGAACATGTGGTTTCCTGTAGCAATTGCGTACACATAGTAGTTTGAAGCTTAGCCAAATAGACAGATGCTTCTGTCCAGCTGGGCTGTGCAATATTGACAAAATAATCACATTGCATTTCTTGATGAGATTTTAATTTAATTAGCAATTTTGGCAATTATTTTTTCTCATTCATTTATACTACGTTTAAAATTGTATTTCAGTGTACAAGAACACTAGCCATTGAGGTATGGTATCAGTATGTGGGCTGCATGCATCTACCTGGAAGCCTGTAGGTGGTGCTTTAGAATGGAACCAGAGCTTGTGTGTCATGCTTGAAATATGTTTGCTGTTTTGTCATGCGATTATCTGTATGGAAGCATATGGGTAGCAATATTCAATTTGGAATGTAATATGCAAAATGACAATGTGTAAAATGGCAATGCATTTCTGTATTTACATTTACATTTTCCAATACCATTTGTGCAACCTTTGGTGCAAAATGAAAATTAAATTACATAATTTGCCATTTCACACACTAGTTTTAAAATGTAAAATGAATACTAATTTAACGCTTTATAAGTTACAAAATGAAAATGTATTACAGAAATGATTAGATATGTATAAAATGTTCAAGCAAAAACTGTGGCAAAATTAATGTTCAAGCAAAAACTGTGGCAAAATTATCATTTTATTCAATGTCCCGCAATGAATGTAGCAAAATTCAAAACATTGAAAATCCATTCCGAGCCGATCACATCTCCGCCCCCTCCCGCCACGTCAATCACTGCGTGAACAAGGCAGGGCTTGCAGAAGGTCAAGAGACTCAAGACTCAAGAGGATTCAAGTGAGAGAACATGGACAAGACAGTTGGTCCGTGTACGTTTTGATCATTTCGGTTTATGGTTTCAATATTTCATTCTCAATTGTGGGCGGAGCTGAAACGCTGCTTTCATCTGATTGGTCAAACCGCTCACTGTTCATTAGCATAATATTTGAATCAGATGTAGCTGGGCACATAATTCGTGCAAGTAATTAAGTAAGTAAGGCATTTGTTTTATGAGAATTATGATCTTAATATGCTTTGCTGGTTATGGGCCTTATAAGCTGGGTAGTAGCAGAAGAATAGTCATTCTCTTCTAATAACACTTAATAAATATAGTCTCTTCTTATGCAACAACACACATAACTACAAGTGTTAATAGTGTCCAATTAACTCTAAATTAAGTCTTTATTAGTCTGAATAGGTTACCCATTCTAAAGTAAAGTCTTGCTCATTGCTAATTCCCTAGTATTTGCACATAACTACTACAATTATTGAACCTTAGTCTTAAGGTTGCACCCTAAAAAAGGTCTACCAAAATGACTTAACAAAAATAAAATTGCACATAGATAAAACCTGTACAGGTCAATAAGGACTAGTAACTAATCTACTTTTGGCAAGGCTATAAAGAAATGTACTGCAGTCTGTATTAAACTGTGTATAAATCTTTATAGCATAACTTTTAGTGTGTAGATTCTAAACATAAAACATGCACAGGACAATATAGCCATGTTTTGTAGCTTCAAGTTTCACACTCGCAGCAGAACAGAACCAAACAAATCAGCAAGTGAGTATTTTAATACTTCATCAGTAAGGAAAGAAGTTGCCCTTGAGATTTCATGTCCTCTATTATGGCTTTTTTTTTCAGGGCTAATGTGGATGGCACACTTTTTAGAGAAAGACAGCAGGGTCTCATTCGCAGGATCAAACTTCAGGCTTTTGTAGGTTTCTGGGTCCACTATGTGGAGCTCTGCAATTGGAGCCGTTATCTTGGTGGTTCCACGATCCATTGCCCTGAAGGCTTCTGTCATTGTGCAGACACGGCTGAAGGTTTTCAGGACTTTCTTACATCTATGGATGACCTCAGCTGGCCCTTTAACTGAAAAATACTGTATATAAATATATGTACGTATATATAGAGTTCTGGTGCAAAAGCCTCTAAAAGCCACCTCAGTCAAAAATGAGTTAATGATATTGAGCGAATGCTCTCTGTACATAGTATACGTTCATCAAATACTTTCACTTCAAATCCACTAAATCCCAGCATCAGAAATACCGGCCAAAGTTGTGACACCCTTTAGACCTTCCATAAAACTAACCACCTAGAAGACTTTACAAGTATGAGAGGGGGCAGGAAGAGGGAGTAGTGATTTATGATATGGAGTGTAAAGCAAGTTTGACAGTAAAAATATATGTAACCAATGTATGAGTGAAGTTGTAAGATATGAGTATGATTTCTAAAGATTTCATAAGATTTGTCCATAAGACTGTGATGCAACAACTGCCACTTCTCATTTAAATCAAGTAAAAATATTTTCAAGGCATGGGATAACCTGCTTACATGATGAGTTTTAAAAGTGCAATAGGCCCGGGCGCTGAAAGGGGGAAATGCAATTTCTACAGAGAGAAATTGTGATCTGCAATCCTTCCACCTTTAAGAATTAATACATATATTTAAAATGTCAAATTTAAAATGTCAAAATATAAATGATAATTAAGACTGAATACCTGTGCATTGGCTACAGCTTTTGTTCTAAGAATATCTTAACAAACTTTCACCATTATAAAAAAAAATATATTCTTACCTCTCATATGAGTTAGACTAGGCCCAGCTGCTGGTGCAGATGCTTATGGTCATCTGTGTTTTGGCTTCTATCTTGACATCACTGTGTCGGAGGACTTGCTCTTCATCATTTGGAGATGATGGAGGAATGTCATCATGGGCTGAATCACCTGAATTCTCACTCTCTTCCAAATAATTTGCTTTTGGTTGATCTTTACTTAAATTGTGGACAGATATGAAATTTATCAGCTTGTTACGAGTGGACACCTCAGTTTTCAATACAATTAAGTTTGCAAACACAAGTTACTCTCAATTTACTCACTTGATTTTTTTCTTCCCTATCAGGATTTGCTCACGTAAGAAATTGCATTCGTGCTCCAGATCCTTTATCATTTTTCTTGCCATTCGAGCTTGACGTCTAAGAATTCAACTTTGGAGACTAATCTTTAAAAAAAGATAATTTGAGCAATAATAAAAAAAGGAATCAACAGAAAGAGATAGAAAGAATGACATGCATCAAAGGTCATGGGCCACATTTAAATCCAGGTCGGTGTGGTTATTATGGTATACAGGTGCTTCTCAGTAAATTAGAATGTCATGGAAAAAGTTAATTTATTTAAATAATTCAACTCAAATTGTGAAACTCATGTATTAAATAAATTCAATGCACATAGATTGAAGTAGTTTAAGTATTTGGTTCTTTTTTGTGTGATGATTTTGGCTCAACAAAAACCCAACAATTCACGATCTCAACAAATTAGAATACACCGTAAAAAAGAAAGTTAGTTCAACTCAAATTTTCAAGGCAACCAACTGCACAGCATTTTTGAGTTGAAGATATAAACTTAATTTTTTACATTTTGAAGAACTACAATTATTAAGTTGCGTCAGCTAAGTTTTTCAAGTTTTTTTTAATTCAAGCAACTGGATCTTTCAAGTCTGTAAAAGCTTACTATTTTGAGTTCAGATTACCAGATATTTTACTAATAGAAAAATTATTGTCACAGCAGCTGAAACAACAGCTGAATCTTTCTCGTTCTCGCAATCCTCTGACTCATATTTCTCGTTCACTGAAGTTCCTTCCTCCACAGCAGCGCGACTATTAACAGTGCATGCGCAGCTCCGTGAACCGGGTAACAACCATTTCATCCTGTCAAAGAATTACTCAATCTCGAGCCAATAGCCTTCGAGTATGAGATGTGAGGAGCATTTGATTTGTTGAATGTAGTCAATGAAAACACCCTCCAATATATGAGTCTGAACGAGATCTAGAGATCTTATCATTCGTGAACGAAATGACTGAACTGGAACCCATGTCGTTTGTGAATGAGTTGAATGATTTAGTACATCTCGTTTGTGAATGAAATGACTGAACTGGCACACATGTTGTATGTGAATGAGTTGAATGAATGGATACATGTCCTTTGTGAATGAAATCAGCTGGTTCATAGCTTATCTCTTTCGTGAACTAAATGAATGAGAGTAAACTGGGTTAGTCTGCCATTTAGCATGTCAATCTCACAAAATGCAAAGCGCAGTTACAGGTACTGTACACATACGCTTATTTTATTTTTTAGTATACAGAACTCTGCGTACGTTTAATCCCCGATTTATGAATGTGAATATATAATATACAAACTGTCTGACCAAACAATTAAAATGCTAATTAGGCAAGAAAATCTCGTGCTTTGTTCATATGAGCAATTTATTTAGACTTTATATTAGTGATGTGTTGTTCTTGACTGATTGGTTCATTTTGAACGAATCTTTAATGTGACTCGGGAAGAACGAGTCGTCTCGCATGCGCAATATTGTATAGGTTCTGTTCTGCTAGTAGTAATCCACCTGTGTCAATCAATGCAGTCTGAGCCAGAAAAATAATTTATTAGTTCATAGTTCAGGTCTATCGGGTTTTTGACTTGTTCCTTAATCATGTGACAGACCCATACGCTAAACCCAATGCAATTCTGAGCCGGAAAGAGAATTGATTAGTTTATAGTTCGGGTCTATTGGATTTTTGACTCGTTCCTTAATCACGTGACAGACCCATACACTAAACCTATGTAGTCTGAGCTGGAAAGAGAATTGATTAGTTCATCTCATGAGTCTTTCGGGTCAAGTTGTTCCTTAATCTCTTGACAGCCCAATGCGTTAAACCAATGCAGTATTGAGCCGGAAAGAGAATTGATTAGTTAATCTCTCGGGTCTTCGGGTTGTTCTTCTTTTGTCACGTGACAACATTGGCTAGAGTAATTAGTTAATTTACAACCTTCCTTACAAATTTACTTATTATTATTTTTATAAGTACTTATTATTTTGTATTATAATTATTGGTTATGCTTTAAATTTTGTCCATACGATGGCGAAATCACTTTGATGAAGAGATTATTATTATTTTTTTACAGTGGATTCTAATCTTCAAAAATGACCTTGTTGTATGATTTATGTCTTTTGAGTTCACCCTTCAGATTAGACTATAGAACTGTTGTGTTACTTGTTTAGGATTCAAAATATTATTTGCTTTTAACTTATGTCATTATGTGCTTTTTGAGCAATCTTCTTGTACATATTGGTGCGGTGCGGCCGAAGGAGGATGTCCATGAGCCGTTGGAAGGTGGCTGGGGCTCCATGGAGGCCGAAGGGAAGGACCTGGTACTCTTATGTAACTTCTAGACTTTATGAAATTAGTTTACAAAACAGCCAACTTAAGAAAAGTAAATATTTTCATTATACAGCTACATTTAATTGTTCAGTTATGATGTTCTAAGAAAAAAAAGGTAAAAAAATATATATATGCAAATTAAGTCAGCATACTGTTTATTTTTGCAAATTTTGTCAAAACAAAACAGTTTTAAAAAATGGTTAAAAAACATTTTCATTTAATCATATCTTCTGATATATTTCTGGGGGAATATTTGACAAATGTTGATAATTAAAGGTGACAGTTTGTACCTGAATCTTTATTGTTTTTCATAGTGTGATTTTTGAGGAATTGTATTGAATCCAATTAGGGTCAATTTGACCCGCTCCATAAAGGGTGTACACAGAAATCGAACAGTGCACAAGGGTTAACAGAGTGTTGGGGTGGGGGTTTGCACAGCCACTGAAAATGACTAAAAGTGTAGTTATGGGAAATTCTGAAGAATGTAATAAGGATTCAGAAACGAATGACAATAACAGCAGTTTCCAGTAAGTCACACTATTTAGAGAACAATACCCTCTTGGTTATATGTGTATATTTTGCTCATAATGGAAATAAAGGGGGAAAAGATTTTACTCACATTATTTGTGATGTACACAACAAAACTGTGCTTCTCTTTTAAACTTTTTTTTTTTTGCTTTTGTTTACTGTAACTCTAAAGTTTTCAACCTGAAAGATTAAATTATGTAGGATGAAGATGAATCAGTCAAGTTGGCTATTCTCAACAGCACTGTAGTTACAGTATATGGTGTCCTAGAAATGGTAGAAAACTTGAAAAAACTTTCAGAAGCACTTATAAAAACAAGTCAAAATGCAGTATAACTGTTTTATCTCCTTGTAATATAGAATTTAAAGTAGAAATAATTTACCTCCTTTTCTCACATTTTTTTTAATAACAATTCTATATATTTTTATTTCTCTTGGATTTGATCTAGTTCCAACACGTTTTGGTGCAGAAATGTGTTTCTAGTATTTACTATAGTGTCCACAAAATACATATAAATGTTGATCATTTATAGTGCTTATAACATCTCATTCCATTACTCACCATGCTTGATGAAATATTCTTACCACAGTTGTTTGATGAACTTGTGAAAAACTGGAGCGAGAAAGAGTAGCAAGAGAAAGGAGAGGAGAAAAGAAAACAGCGATAGGTTCGAATGAAAACGCTATTGACAGGCTAACGAGTGCTAACGCAATGCAGGTGCACTGCACTCACTGATTTAAAATAAAAGTGAATGATCAAAATTAATCTGTTAAGATTGATAGATAATATCAGAAATATGGTGGGAATTAAGTTATATTTTATCACTTTAAAAACAGAGAGTGATAGTAAGATAAAGATTCTAGAGAAAAAACAGCTATACAGAGTTACGATAAGCAGGCCAGCAGGAAGCAGTGAAAACACTGTCCAACAGCGACACCCGCAGTCAGGGAGGGCAAGACACAAAAGGTAATTGCAAAAGAGGCTGGCTGTTCACAGAGCTCTGTGTCCAAGCACATTAATAGAGAGGCGAAGGGAAGGAAAAGATGTGGTAGAAAAAAGTGTATACAAGCAATAGGGATAACCAGACCCTGGAGAGGATTGTGAAACAAAATTCATTCAAAAATGTGGAGGGGGTTCACAAAGAGTAGACTGCAGCTGGAGTCGGTGCTTTAAGAACCACTAAGCACAAATGTATGCAAGACATGGGTTTCAGATGTTGCATTCTTTGTGTCAAGCCTCTCTTGAACAACAGACACCGTCAGAAGCGTCTCGCTTCAAAAAGGACTGGACTGCTGTTCTCTGATGAAAGTAAATTTTGTTTCAAACCCGTAAGACCTCCGTTTATCTTCAGAACACAGTTTAAGATATTTTAGATTTAGTCCGAGAGCTCTCAGTCCCTCCATTGAAGCTGTGTGTACGGTATACTGTCCATGTCCAGAAAGGTAAGAAAAACATCGTCAAAGTAGTCCATGTGATATCAGAGGGTCAGTTAGAAAATTTTGAAGCTTCGAAAATAAATTTTGGTTCAAAAATCTCAAAAACTATAACTTTATTCAGCGTTGTCTTCTCTTCCGTTTCTGTTGTGGTAACTGTAAATGTAACTGGATCTTTTTGAACCAGTTCAACAAATCGAACTGAATCATTTTAAACGGTTCAGGTCTCCAATAAGTATTAATCCACAAATGACTTTGTTAATTTGTTTTTAATGTGGCTGACACTCCCTCTGAGTTCAAACAAACCAATATCCTGGAGTAATTCATTTACTCAAACAGTACACTGACTGATCTGATGTGAAGGGAGAACCAAAGATGAACACCGAGCCGAGACAGATAATGAACTACATCACCTACAATAAACAACACTGACCATTATCTCTCTCTCTCTCTCACACACACACACACACACAAATAGATGCTGAATTAAATAAATATTATTTTATTTGTAAGAATGTGTAATTTATGAGATCAGACACCTGTCCCCAAAAAACCCCTGCCGCCGCCACCAAAATCTCACTCTGAACTCAGTTCAAAACTTGAGAGCCCTGGTGAGTTATTAATGACATAATTTTCATTTTTGGGCGAACTAACCCTTTAATTGGCGGGCAAAATCGCCTGACCTTAACCCCATAGAAAATATATGGTGTATTGTGAAGAAGATGCAATATGCCAGACCCAAGAATGCAGAAGAGCTGTAGGCCACTATCAGTGAAACCTGGGCTCTCATAACACCTGAGCAGTGCCACAGACTAATCGACTCCATGCCACGCCGCATTGCTGCAGGAATTCAGGCAAAAAGACCCCCAACTATGTATTGAATGCTGTACATGCTCATACTTTTCGAAGTTTCTGAGATATTGAATTTGGTATTTTCTTTAGTTGACAGTTGTAATCATCAAAATTAAAAGAAATAAACATTTGAAATATATCAGTCTGTGAGTAATAAATGAATATAATATACGTTTCACTTTTTGAATTGTATTAATGACTTTTGATGATTTTCTAATTATATGGCCAGCTAATTATAACCATTACAATGAAACAAAATATGATATCAATTGCTTTTTATTTTAATTTTAACATATAGATAAATTGAATACAGACCAATGATTACCTGTTAGATTTACCCAAAACTAATTATATTTTATGTTTACACTGCACAATCACAAGTGCAGTATGGAGTAGGCTACCTCAAGGCTCAGTACTAGGGTGTCACGGTTTATCAACCGTGATCTCTGGGTTTTGCAGTTTGTATGTGAAGTCTGTGTGTTACGTGTCTCCACAGATTAGTTTGTGGGCGTCTCCGTTAATTGTCATCAACAGCAGCTGTCACTCATTACTCTCCCTCTATATAATGGCTTGTCTCACGTCTTGTGTTTGTGAGAGCATTGTTTCATGTCGATAACTGTGCTTTGCTTTTGTGTTGTTCTGCGTTTGGATGTCCGTGTCTTCCCCACGGAACCCCATCCACTCATCGCAACCATCACAAGCATCACCACTTACCTTCGGCTCAATTCCCCGCAGTTCCTGTGCCACCCTCTCCTGCTGCCAACTCACCACCACCATTTGGATTCCTCACCGCCTTCCACCATCTTGGATTATTGTCTTCACAGCATTGTTTGTGTTCCAGTTTGTTTTGTCTTTGTCTTTAAGTAAACCTTGTTCATACTCGCACTTGTTTCCAGCTTCTCCTTCACCCAGTCGTCACAGAACGCTCTCACCAACATGTAAGCAGCGAGCACCATCTGACTTCATCCATCACAGCATCAATCGTATGGATCAGCAGCAGGAGAGCATGGTAAACATCGGACGCGCCATCCAAGCGCTGGTGACACAGGTGTCCGAGTTCACCCAGCGGCACTGCACCCAACGCACCGCCTGCGCCGCCCGTCCCCCGGGAGACCTCCCAGGACCACTTCCGGCCAGAGCAGCGACTTCCGGCGCCAGAGAATTATTCCAGTGAGCCAACCTTCTGCAAAACTTTCTTTAATAAGTTTCCCATGCACTTTGCCTTACAGCCCCGCACCTTCGCCACCGAGGAGTCGAAGGTTGCGTTCACCCTGACTCTAATATCCGGCAAAGCCTCCCTATGGGGGACGGCGGTGTGGGAAAACCAACATCCGTGTTGTGCCTCGTTCCACACCCTCTTGTAGGAGATGAGACGGGTCTTCGATCGAGCCCCGGCCGGCAGGGAAGCCGCCCACCAGCTCTCAGACCTACATCAAGGGAAATCTTCTGTCACGGATTACTCCATCCAGTTCTGCACCCTGGCGGCTGCGTGCCAGTGGAATGAGGCAGCGCAGTGGGATCGATTCCTGCATGAGTTGGCCGACCGTGTTCAGAAGGAGATCTACCTCCTCGAGCTTCCCCCTACACTCAACGGTCTTATCGACATAGCTCTTCGAGTTGCCCGGATTAATCGTCTGGTGTAGACCAGTCCTACACACCATGCCATCTCTCCCGTCGATGACCACGAACCGATGCAGGTGGGTAGAGCTCGGATGTCCCGGAGGGAGAGAGAGCGGCGGAGGTCCCAAGGATTGTGTCCATACTGCGGAGGCTCAGGACATTCCATCGATTCCTGCCCAGTGAAAAGAGCCAGCCCGGTAGTAAAGATGAGGCTACTATTGGGTGGGATCTCCGCCAGGAAGTCCTCAACTACATCATCGACTCTCTTTCCAGTGAAACTGCGGTGGGAGAATCACACTCACGACTGTCACGCCCTTCTGGATTCTGGAGCCGAAGGTAACTTCATTGACTCTATCATTGCACGTCACTTGAACATTCCTGTCCTTCCCCTGTCTCAGCCCATCCATGTCACCACACTCAGCGGCCAGGAACTGCCACATGTCATCCACCATACGGAACCCATCACTCTGCACACATCTGGCAACCACTGTGAAACCATATCCTTTTTCCTCATTGACTCCCCCGTAGCTCTCATTGTTTTAGGTCACCCCCGGTTAATCAAACATAATCCACGAGTGGATTGGGGTTCCAACACTATCACATTGTGGAGTGAAAGTTGTCATGAGTCTTGTCTGGTTTCTGCTTTTCCTGTTGTGCCTGTTTCTGTCTTTCAGAAAGAGAACATGGTGTTAGCAAACATGCCCACAGAGTACCTGGACCTGAAGGAGGTGTTCAGTAAGTCCCGTGCTGCTTCTCTTCCTCCGCATCGTCCCTACGACTATGCGATAGACTTAGTGCCAGGTAAGTCTCCGCCTAAAAGCAAACTTACTCTCTTTCTATTCTGGAAAGGAAGGCCATGGAGAAATACATTTCTGATTCCTTGGCATCTAGATTCATCTGCCCTTCCTCTTCTCCAGTGGGGGCAGGATTCTTTTTTGTGGGTAAGAAGGATGGTTCTCTGCGACCTTGTATTGACTACCGAGAGCTGAACAACATTATGATAAAGAACACCTATCCTTTGCCACTAATGTCTTCAGCTTTTGAGAGGTTACAGGGAGCATCCGTATTCACAAAACTGGATTTACGTAATGCTTATCATTTGGTCTGCATCAGGAAGGGGGATGAATGGAAAACTGCCTTTAACACCCCTAGAGGGCACTTTGAATACTAGGTGATGCCGTTTGGGCTCTCCAACTCGCCAGGGATTTTCCAAGCACTCGTTAATGACGTGTTGAGAGATATGGTAGATCAGTTTATATATGTTTACCTGGATGACATACTGACTTTTTCTTCATTTCTCTAGGAACATGTTCAACACGTCAGACGACTGCTCCAGAGGTTACTTGAGAATAGGCTTTTTGTCAAGGTGGAGAAATGCGTATTCCATGCACAGTCTGTTCCCTTAATAGGGTAGATCGTCTCATCCGAAGGAATACGTATGGACCCTGACAAGGTTAAGGCTGTGATAGATTGGCCATCTCCAGATTCCCGTAAGGCCCTACAGCGGTTTCTGGGGTTCGCCAATTTCTATCAGCGTTTTATTCACAACTTCAGACAACTAGCCTCACCTCTGATGGCCTTGACCTCTCCCAGTACTCCGTTCATGTGGTCGGACGCAGCCGAGACTGTGTTCACTAACATCAAGACCCGCTATGTTTCTGCTCCCATCCTTGTGGGCCCTGACCCCACACGGCAATTCGTGGTGGAGGTTGATGCATCGGAGGTGGGGGTAGGAGCAGTGCTGTCCCAACGTGCTGCCTCGGACGATAAGGTACATCCATGCGCGTTTTTCTCCCATCGTTTATCTCCTGCTGAATGCAATTATGACATTGGTAACAGAGAATTGTTGGCCGGTGGGCACTTTTTTTTTTTTGGTCGTTTTGATTTTACTCTATCGTACCGCCCGGGTTCCAAAAATGTCAAGCCCGACTCTTTATCACATCTTTTTGATCCCTCCCCCCGCCCGGTTACTCCCGAGTGTATTTTACCTGAGAAAGTAGTTGTCTCAGCACTCGTATGGGAGGTCGAGTCGAAGGTCAAGACGGCCTTAGAAGGGGTAATGCCTCCGTCCGGTTGTCCACTGAATCGTTTATTTGTGCCGGAGGAGTTATGGGGTCACTGCTCTAACGTTGCTTGTAATCCAGGGATAAGTCGAAATAATGGGTTAGTTAAACAATGATTCTGGTGGCCACTTATGGCTCGTAACGTCCACGATTTTGTTTTGGCTTGCTCAGTTTGCGCCAGTGGTAAGTCGTCATCTAACCGACCTCCTGATGGGCTCCTTCAACCACTTTCTGTCCCTTCGAGACCCTAGTCCCACATCGCACTAGATTTTGTTACCGCCCTTGATTTTGTTATCGTTTTGACCGTAGTGGATCGGTTCTCGAAGGCGGCACATTTCATTCCCTTGCCCAAATTGCAGACAGCCAAGGAGACAGCGGTCACTGCCCTAGATCACGTCTTTCGGCTTCATGGCCTCTTGGTAGACGTGGTTTCTGACAGGGGATCTCAATTTATATCCAAATTTTGGAAAGAGTTTTGTAAGTTGCTAGGAGCGTCAGTTAGCCTGTCTTTGGGTCACCATCCCCAGAGTAACGGGAAGTCTGAGCGAGCCAACCAAGATTTATAGAGGACGTTGCGATGTTTGGTCTCCAAGAACCAAGTACCCGATGTACTTGTCAATCATTAGAAGAATGGCATCTACGGGAGAAGACCACACAAAAACAGATGATTCTTCTGCACAATCTGACTTTGCTACAGCCTGGAATTGAACTACTGGTTTTGTCTGGTCAGAGGAGAACTTGCCGCCCAACTGAGCCTTCATTTACAGCGATATTGTTGACTTGAATGCAGAGACACTATTTAAACTGAACTGAGATTACCACTGAATTCAATGATGAACTGCCTTTAACTGTCATTTTGCATTAATGACACACTGTTTTCCTATGTTGTTCAGTTGCTTTGACGCAATGTATTTTATTTAAAGTGCTATATAAATAAAGGTGACTTGACTTGACTTTAACCACTAAAGAGACATCAGAGCCAGCGGCACATATCAGAAGGTCTAGCCGAGTAGAGACTGCTCTCGGTGGATACATGATCACTGAGCTCCCGATGATCACGTGGAGCTGACCATCTCTAAAATCTGCGAGACACATTATTAAATAGGCACTGTCTTTATTAATAATCTACAGATTTGCATTTTAAACAACTACATTCTTGCCTAACATAATACTTTTAAAACTACATTTCATGACACAATAACAAAAATATTTTGAAAATGATCTGAATAAATGGTTGAAATCACAATGTTGCATGAACTCAAGTAATCAGGATGTTTAGCACCCAAGTCCCGCCCACAAAAGTTCCGGAACTTTGAAAAAGTACTACCTCGCCAGCAGGGACTTTCTGAGGGGGATTTTTTTACCTGGAACTTTATTTAATGATGAACTGCCTTTTACCCTTTCGAGTTGATTAACGCATATATGCGTTTTGAGTCATTTTCTCCTGATAACCCCGAAAAGAACTTAAATTACACTTTCAGTTTTAATCGTACAGATAAGAGCAATACATCAATCGAATCTGTAAAGGGTCTACTTTTTTTGGATACAGACATAATAACAACAAAACTTTGTGCACTTATAAAATAAAGATAACAAACAAGGTGTGCTGTTTGCAGCCTTTGTCTGCGCTGATCTTCTTTGACAAACACGTCATTAAAATGAACTGTAACTCCGTGAATACTCAACGAAAAGACATGAGAGAGATATCTATAGAAAGCTTGACATGTCTATTTTTAAACTAAACAAGTGCCACTGAAACAGATATTCTGTGATAAAGTAAAGCATATGAAAACAACGCGATGTCTGTTTTTCACGTCTCCCTTCATTATATCTAATGTGACCATGCCCCCGCGCCGGACGCGCCGGACGCGCCGGACGCGCCGGACGCGCCGGACGCGCCGGACGCGCTATTCAGATTCAAACTGAAGCGCGCGGCTTGAATACGCCCACACAGAAGAAAAAGCAGCCAGACTGTTCAAGTTTTTTTATTTTACTGTTTGCTTCGCGATGAGAGGAATAAGACATAAATCACCCAAAAAAGATGTGATGTGGTTGAGGATTTGAGATTTGGATTTCCTCAGAAAAAAAAGAATGAAGCACTTTATTCAGCAGAGATCATAAACATGAGTAAGTCTCTTTTTATTTATTTATATACTTGTACTAGTTTTCACATAACGTGTAAACATTTTACTAGTTAGACTTTTTCCAAACTATAATTCCTGACTAAATGTGTAATCAAGTGAAACATTAATAACAATAACAATCATAATAACAATAACAATATAAAATACTATACCATTCAAAAGCTTGATGTAAATAATATAAATGTAACAAATAGATAACTGTAACAAATGTAAAAACAATGTTTTCTTTTAATTTATTCCCCCTAAAAACCCAGAAATATATTCTCAGCTCTTTTCAACATTAATAATAATGATAATGATAATAACAATAAATGTTTTTTTTTTTTTTTTTTGGAGAAAATAAGATTGTTAAAAGGATTTCTGAAGGATTGTGTGACTGGAGTAATGATGCCAAACAATTTGTTTGAAAGTCAGCTTTGATTGTTTCTAATGAACTGTTTAACTGCTCCCCCATGTGGATATTTAATTATGTTGTGGGATAATTAAATATATTCTTAATAAACTACAAACATAAAATTATATACTTTTGTAGCGCCCCCTACCTCCTTTTCTAAAGGTTTAGTAATGGACAGCACCAGGTTCAATAAACTAGTGCCTAAGAGATGTTGTATTACAAGGCCCCTCTGATGTCACTGAAATAAATACTTTTCTTTTTGTAGATTTACTCAAAATAAATCCCTACGCCTGTTAACTGATGAAGTCAACATAAACCCTTCTGAAAGAATAACACACTGTTAGAAGTACAAAACAAATAGAGGATTTAATTAGAATAGAAATATCAAATGTTAACTGGCTCAAACAATGAATTTCAGAATGTGAATTGTTTACACAATCATACTGCATTTAAATCTGACACAAATTAACCCCTGTATGGCAATATCTCAGATGCCAGACCTACTGAAATTAATCTCTAGGTCAAATATACTCAGTATAGGTTGAACCAATGAACTCAATAGGATGAAGGCATACAATAACTCAAAGATTATAAAACATATACTCTGAGTATTCACATATTTTCAGTGCACTGAATAATACTAAATTAACCAATATATACTGCTGTGGGCCCACATATACCAGTTATTCACACAACCCACCCCGTTGCAGGCCTGAAACGTGGCTCGTGTTCGTTGTGGCCAGAAAACTGACAAATGGCCCCTTCACTCTCCTGAGCACAAAACAAATAAAACAGATAACGTTACATCAAATTCCACGTGAGACAATACAGCACTCCGCGAATCCTGAAGCAGGCCTCCCTCCGATCCTCGTCCTCTCTCTCGCTCGTCAGCCGAGTGAAACGCACCTCAGGCAGGCCTCGCGCCGATCCTTGTCCTCTCTCTCGCTCGTCAGCCGAACGAAACGCGCCTCCCACGGCGCTATCTGGTCCTCAGGGTCTCTGTCGAAGAAAAAGGAAACACCGGCGATAACTGTCTTTAGTCTGGTAACTGTTGTTTTCGCTTACGTGTTCCGATGCGCGGATATGCGCATTGATAATTCACCCAAACAGTCTATTCGCGCCTGACACGGCCGATTAACAACACTGGAACCAGCCGTAAAACACTCGCGGAAATGTCAAAGAAACACACTCAAGCGATTCATCTCTGCAATATGCACGAATGCTCTTAAAGGAACAAATACCTTATACAGACACTATATATTGAGATGTCTATTTAATTCACATTTTAGTTCTGGATTAGAACTAAATAAAAACTAATAAATTGAGATAACCCATAAAATGAATAATTATATTCTACTGGGTTACACTTTTATTTTGTTCTCACATTCTTTCTTGTAACTCCTCACTCACAGTGGCACAGCTGAAAGAGAGGCTCATTATGCAGCTCATTATGCGGCCCTTTGTCTTCTCGGGTGTAAATCACAATGATATTCATGGTAGTTGACGCCTACTCACCTATGACTTTTACCAACAAAAAGTGTTAGAAAATTTAAATCAATATATTTTTCTAGTTATAGTTTTCTGTGAGTGAGTAAACAAGATGATTTTCACATAATTTAGAAAGAAAAATTTTAGGCTACAAGCTCCAGTTCTCAAAAATCCCGGAAACCATTGTTCTTTATGTGTTTTATGGCCTTTTCAAGTGATTTAACATTTTTTTTTTCCACTAACCACGCATAATATTTATTTTCTCAAAAACACAATAATGTACATACATGCATTTCACATATTATTATAGCCCAGTTTGTGCTGATTACAGTGAGATTAGACTTTACCCATTTAGATATTTATAAGAAACAGAAAAAAGCACAAATGTCAGGGCTTGACAAAACTTCTCCAGGCCCCAATAATACCCTTAGACTCCAGAGGGTTAACTATCATTTTGCATTATTGAGACACTGTTTTCCAAATCAGTGTTGTTCAGTGCTTTGACGCAATGTATTTTTTTTAAAGCGCTATATAAATAAAGGTGATTGATTGATTGATTGATTGATTGATTGTAATACCCGTGTGATCGGAGTCATCTGACTCGGAGAACACCCGGCTGTGATCAAAGACTGCTTGTGTTTTTTGTAACTTGCAACTTGTAAAATTAAGAAAAGAAAAGTGTGAGCCAGAAAAAGTGATCTCTCTCTCTCTCTATCTCTCTCTCTCTGCCATTAGAAGCAGAGCGCGCAGTTAATGCACTGCACGCACGGTAATAATGCTTGCAGATTTGACACACTAATATTCAATCTTTTTCTAATCAGCAACACAATCTGAGGTTAACTGTCACATGAATATTTTCTATGACGCTCAAAATGCGTTAAAGCATATTTTGAGCGTGTTTCAATTTTTCTATGGCAACCAGTGAGGGTCACTTCGACCGCCAAACCACGCTTTACATTTTCTCCCATTTTTATAATAATATAAACGAACCATTTAATCTTAGACTCGACGCAGAGCAGAGTGCTCAAAGATGTTAGCAAATAAATAATGTCAATGGCCATGGCACTGAACGAGCGATTGTTATTATAGTTCAAAAGAGGAAACAGTCAAAGTTATTATGCGAGTTAACTCGAGTCAGAATGTACATGTGCACAGTTGCATTTGTCATTCATCGCCATGACATCAAGTGGACTCTTGAAGCTGAAATAATGAGTGGATTAAGCTTGGACTTGGAATAACGAGAGGAATAACATGGATAACTTTCTTTTTGGAGGATTGCAATGCATCTCAGGCAGTCAGGTACAAGGAAGAGAGACTACGGCTCCTTAAATTAGGTAAGACAAAAAGTTTTATTTTTCGCAACAGGTTTATTGACTTGTATTAGCAATTTAAGGTGGAATATGTGATAATCAGGTCCAGTCGGGTCTGTGTCTTCCCAGCTTGAAGTTTCAAATAATAGATGGGTCCGGCCGGGTCCAGGTAGGCACTTCTCGGATCTACACGGGTCCGGATCCAGCTTTTGAAATATTAGACGGGTCCGGGTCATTTCGGTGTAGTACAATACGGGTCTCTTTGGGGTTCGGGCATGAATATTTGGACCCGTAAAGACCTCTAGTAAGAGCAACAACAATAATGTTTTGTAAACAATGTGCAAGGTTTATGTGCTTGCTCCAAGTCTTCTTCTTCATTTTTAGTGTATCTCTGTGGCAAAATAACAGCGCCACATACTGATCTGGCATGTATACTACTCGTTTTCAGTCGGTTTCACTGGTTTTGTGTGGACGCAGATAATTATTGTGTAACAACAATGGGTCACATATAATAATTAACTCAAATGATATATAGGGAATTTGAATAATTAATCAGGAATATGATTAATATATATATCTCATATGACAGTTACAATAAATTTTATTGATTATGAAAAATAGCTAAATTGTCTATACCAATAACTAATTACAGGGCACTGTAACTTACTCACATGTCAATATTCCATTCTTCATATCAATTATTGTGATATCTCTTACTGTAAATTACTGCAAATCAAACAGTGGTTTGTCCAGCAAACGGCCGTAAGATTGACCTATCAATTTTCAATAAAGTTATCACTTCTTATATTTCAAGGAAAAATATTCTCTGGCCATGAAAACATTATCCTATCATTATGATAAATTTAGTTTCTAAATTTAAAGCTTGTAGCTAAAGACATCTCAGTGACTCGTAATGTGAGTGGGGTGGAGGCCAAGGCAATCATGAATATATGGGTTTTTAATAATTGACTAATAATACATCAGACTACAAATCACACAGAGTAAATATGCGTACGACAATACAGACAGTAAACTTTGTACAAGACATAATGGAATCCAAATGAGGAAGAGAGAGAGAGAGAGAGAGAGAGAGAGAGAGAGAGAGATAAAGAGATCACAGAATGAGCTCAGGTAAGAAAATCATAGACAGTAACTTTTTGGAAGTCAACAATGACTCAAATCATAGACACACTTTAAGCAGCATTTAAATCTTCATAGAGAAAGATACTTGCATGGCCCAGCGTGCGTGAGCGTGGTCTTTTTGTGATGCTTTGTGCGCTGATCCTTTTGAAAACAACGTGCGTGTGCCAGAGACCGTGTGACGCGCATGTAAGCTGCGCTGGAGCAGCGTGGTCCTTTGTCTTGCGGCCCGGGGCTGCGGCAGAATCGCGCGGTATTTGAAAGGTTCAACAAACAATGTTCCAGAATTTGTCTTCCTTGTGTGGAGAGGCGAATAGTTGAATAAACTTAGTAAAGAAAAGAAAAGAAAACAACGAAAACGAAAGCTTCCGAAGGAGTCAATGAGAAAGGCTCCTTTCAGCTCCTGTGCTGAGGGGGACGGCGACATGAACCGAGGGACTCGCGGGAGCGACGAGGGTCGCAGCCAGTTAGAAGCATGTGTGAAGGAAGAGAGGAAGAAGAAGAAGAGGGCGGACCTTGTTCGGTCGGCTCTTATGGCTTGAGATGGTTCACGCCTCTGTTCGCGTGAACAACCAATGAACGTCCGCGATCTGAAGCGGGGAAATGTTCCTTTATCTCTGTGGAAACACCCACCCTACTGACTTTGGGGCTTATCAGATTTCAGCAGGGATATTCTAGCAAGTTCGTAATTCCAGATTAATACATTTTTCATTACTTTGCTTTAGATAAATGAGTCTGTCAAAGCATGACGATTACAAAAACACCAAACAGTACATATATAACTGATAGAAACACGAAGTTACATTCAAATGCAGAATTACACACATTTAAAGATTTGATTAACACATGATAAAACTGCAGATTCTCCAATTTATATGGGGAATCTTTAATGCACCAAAAGCAATACCACACTGAATAAGTAATAGTTTAGGATACATTGAGAAAAAGGTACCAGTGAATGGACTCTTTCCTGTCCCGTTGCCCAGTGGGGTCATAAAGTTTTATGAGCTGGTCAGGGGTAGGGTTACAGACTCATGTTTCTTATTTGAGAACATTAAAATTAGGATACACATTTCCAAAGTATAAGCTAGTAAAAATTATAATCCTCGCATAACCATGGTACACACAAAACATATTCAAAATACATATTATTAATAAAATGATGAAGGTAAGGAACTTCTAAGAAAGGTTTCTTTTTTTGTATGTGTTGGAATGTGGTTGGGGGTTTTCATGTCTCCTTTGAGGCTCGCACGGGTATTGTAAATAATTTAAGTCCAGCCAGGCTGGCGCCAGGCCAGGCATTTAGTGTAAAAAGGTTTCATGTTATATGCCTGAATTTAACCAATGAATAGATGACCTGCATATGCGTTACACCTCCTCCTTTTCGTCAGATGAAGTCCCTGTGTGGACATCATCGGACGGCAATCATCAGGATGGGCAGATGACAGGTGAATCGTGATGGTCATGTAGCAAGTGGATCATGATGGCAGGTGGTTCAAGATGGCAGGTGGTTCCTGGAGCTGAGGATTCAGCTTGATGATGTTTGGTGTTGTCTTTGACTTGGAACCCCCTTTCCGGGGATTCCATCGGAGACCTCCAGCCACGGCTCTCATGAGTTTGGCTGTAGACGTTTGCGTCTTGTTGAGTCTCCTGTATAGAATGAAGGTCACGCCAAGGGTCAAGGCGGGACCACTGACAGTGGAGATGCACCGTGCAGTCTCGGCAGCAGTCCAGGCTTGGACCGCAGATGACGGGTTCAGAACGGGATGTCGAGACAGTGCTTGGAGGGCTGTGTCGACGGGAGTAATGTCAATGTGTTGGGTGGTACCTTTCAGTACTTGGTCAAGCAGGTTGGCACGGGTGGTGGTGTCATGCTGGTCATAGGTCAGTGTAGCTGAGCGTGCAGGAGTGCTAACGAGCCATCTGTTACCCACAATCTCTGCTTGCGTTTCTGTGACTTGTGTAAAAGGCTTGGCTTCGGCAGGGCAGCGCGTATCGCTGACCCAGGGTTGCAACCAGCAGATTCCTTCAGCGTTGTGTTTGAGGAAGGGTTTGCTAAGGCAGAGATAATGAATGTCTTTGGACTAGGTACACATGTGCATGTTTGGGGCCAGGTACAGCTGTGTGTCGCTGTCGTGGTAGGCCACCACATCTGGAATGTGTGTCTTGGTGTGGGTGTTGCTTTTCCACATCCTTTAGGTCTGTAGACTTGGCTTGACTCGCTGATGAGTTGGTTCAGGAGCACATTCACTTCTCTCTGTTTGGGGTTGACGTGCCGTAGGAAGGCACTATCCAGAGAGTTGGCCAGGTGTATTTGTAGCAGGTCAGCTGGCATGGTGATGGCGTAAGACAGCACAGTTAACACAAGGCGTAAGGGTATCATGTATGGTGGGGTTTTACTCGTGGTTAGGCTGTCATTGGAGGAGCTAACCTCCCACAGCATGTCTGTTGTTAATGCTGTAAACAGCTGAGTCTGGATAAAGTCCTTCTGGAAGACAGTAAACAGTGGTTTCAAGGAGTTTACGGTCTGGTTCGCTGCATTGACACTGGACATAACAATGTTAAACATTCTGGCGGCTCTGAGCAAAGCTCTCGGGAACTGTTTTGAGCGGTGGTGGTGTCCACTTCACTCCTTTTGTGTAACAGTCACTTTCTCATGTTGGCTGAACATGTGTTTGACATCGGCCTCAGTGTGAGTGAGGGAGTCCTCCCCCCATCGGAAGCCTGTACAACTGTTCGATTACAGTGCTGGGGTAGTGTGCCCTGTCGTCGGTGATCAGGAGTCTCAGCGGTTTTCTCGGTGGCAGCTGTCCTCTCTTTGGCTGACAGCACGGCACAGCAAACCACAGCAAACCTTTGTGTCCTGGACGGTGGGGATCGGCTGTTTTTGGGTCGCCGGTCCCAGAATCGCTCGCTCTGGTGCATTGGACGAGCACCACCATGATTGTGTTGCCCTCTGCTGGCTTGTAACGGTATTGACTCTCTGTAAAAATGTCTGTGACTGTGGTGTTGTAGGGTGCCCTCTAGGGTTAACTCCAAGCAGTGCTCAGAGACAGCGATTTTGGGGTTTTTCACAGTCTTTTCACAAATAGTCTTTTGCTTGGTGCAAGTTTTGTAGGCTAAGTTCCGTAACTCTTGTGTAGTCCTGTTATGTGGGCATGCTGGGACTCTGAGATGAAAACTCCAACTGGCATGTAGGTCTCGGAGGAACAGAGTTTTTAAGTTGACATCCTGTTCCATACCTGGTTCGTTGCATGCTCCGAAGTAGGCTTTTCGTAGTTGACTACAGAAAGTCTGTGGGTTTTCAAGTCGGCCCTGTTTGAGGTCCATAGCAATAAGGAGCCCATGGTCTGAGTTTTAATCAGAGAATTCAAGAATCAAAGTCTGTAGCAGTTGCTGGTAGTACGCTTTGACAATCTTTTTGTTGACGATCCAGAAAACAATGCACATCGCGGCCCGCAGTGATTTTTAACAGGTACAATGTGTTCACATCTGTCACGTTGGAGACAGTTTGCAAATGAAAGTCAATGGCTTGTAAAGAAGCATGAACGTCATGTCCTCCTGCAGGATCTGGCTTGAACGTAGGGATGCTTCTGGCTAGCTTGTCAAGTTCTCTGTGAGCAGTGCAGGGTTGAGTGACATGCGTCCTCTGGAAGGGTTCTCTCCCCTCCGTTGTTGACAGGTGTTCTTGTAAGCTGGCTGGTGATTTCTTGAGTCGTGAGCTTACACCCCCTTTTTCAGCTCTGGGTTCTTGGCTGAAAGGGTTGGAGTGGCGGGCCGGTAGAAACTTTGTGGTGTGCGTTTCTCCGATGCAGCCACTCTGTAAACTGTGAGATTGTCTCAGTTCTGTGTGAACAGTGTCAAGTTCATCTTGGAGCTTGTCTCTCTGCAGAATAAGCTCGTTGATTTTAGCTCGGGCCGCTTGCAAGTGTGTTTAGCAGGCCCAGGTTTTATAGTCTCTTTCTTTCAGATTAGTCTCTGCTCTTTTTAGGAGAGCGTCACCTTGCTGGAGTTTTTTGTTGAGTTCTTTTCTGGCTTCTCTCTCCAGCTGTTCTCTTTGATCTGTGTCGAGGCGGAGATCTTGCAGGGCATTGTGAAGTCTTTTAACTCCTTTCTGTAGCTCTGGATCTGTGTCGTCCTCTTTCTCGCGCTGGTTCTGGGTCTCGAGGAGGAGCTGATAAAGATGACTCTGGGTTGGAGCCTGGTCCTTCCAGGCCTCCTCTGCGATGTTGCTCCATTCACTGAGCCGTGCCTGGGCAACGAGAATGTGAACTAGGCTTCCGAGGATCCTGGCGAGTTCTTTGTAGTAGTCGCTTTGGGTTGGATCACGTGCCATCAGTTCATCTAGCTCGGTGTCTAGTTGCTCTGGGTGCTGCAGGTTACTGGCGTCCTTGGGCAGGAAGGGGGTCGTCACTGCTTTCAACCATGTCGAGAGGTGGCCCCCGTGGACTGCTGGACTGGATGACTGGAACATCCTGACTCTCTGTCGGTGAGAGAAGCACAGCACACACACACAAAAAGACCAATGGAAGTTCGTTCTACGTTTAACGAGCTATATTCATACGGGCTGTGCCGTTTATGAGAATTTTGGGGCTAACTGATGCAAACAGTCAAGACAGTTAAGTAGCCAATTAACTGAAATGGAGATTTGACAGGCAGTAGCCTAACGGGTAGCGTGATGACACCGGCTGTTGGTTGTCGCTCTACTATTTAACTTCGTGTTGGCTCTCAAAGGTCACTGTCTGTATGTGAAATGAAAGAAACAAATCACAACAGAACAGAGTATAGAAAAAGATCACAGTGAAACAACACTTGAAATGAGATAAAAACAATAGAAACTAGGTTTTAAGATAGGGCCAACAGGTGAGTGGACTATCTGGGTAGGAAAACTAGAAATATGGTGTGGCTTAAAGAAGCAAAAGGGTCAAACACTTAAAATATATCCGGGAGAATATCTAATATTCTGTGGCTTATAATAAGTGGATGGGTTTTATCACATTTGGTTCACCTGGGTGAATTGAAGTCGTTCAGGTGGAAACCAGTGGCTTGGTCAACCTCTCCGGCGCTCCCCAAACACTCAACTGCAGTGTTCCCGGTCCTCCGTTATTCTGGCGTTGCGCCCTCTCGAACAGCTTGTGACTTTTAACACAATTTTTGGAGTGCCAAATTGCTGATATCTCCACTGCGTGTCGCTAACGGACAGAGACAAGAGGAACCAAGTTTCACTTGCAGCCAGTGGTCGGGCACCGGTCGGGCAGCCTTGCTCACTGGAAACCTGAGATGATGGTCCAATCACCAAGGGAGTTCTACAATCAAATACACAAAGGATGAACAAAATAAACTTAAAGTTAATTAAGGTTTTGTTTGTTTAACATCAATTGAGTAAATATATATGTAGAAATGAGAGGTAACAGCTTTACCTAATAACGATAAAACAAAGAAAAGGAATTATGATAATAATGGTAATTATCAAAATAACCTAAGCCAAAAGAGAGAAGAAAAATAATAAAAATCAAAATAAAAGACGAAGAAGAAGAAGTAGCTGGTTTTCACCACAAGGGGGGGAAGTACTGCCTCTCTGTGCTTAACCTGGCAAGCAGAAAACTTAATTCAAATTAAAAATTCACAACTGGTTTAAATCAAAATTTAAAATAAGCATGTAAGAATTAAAAGGAAAATCTGAATAATATCCTATAATCCAATGATAGCTGTAAGTTATCATTAATAATTATGAAATTAATCAAACAGGGTGAGATTAATCAAAAAGGGTAAAAGTGGACATGCAATTCAAAACAGAATGGAAAAGACAGAGGTCTGTTAGTCGATTTAACAGGAGACTGCCACTAGATGGCTTACCTTCTAAGTGGGTCAATCAGTAGTTGACCTGAAACATCTAGATTTCCACTATTAAACAATTACATTTTAATTCAAATCATGTTTGAACCAAACTCAAAGTAAATGTAAACAGTCAAATGCAGGGAAAACTCTTGTGTTTCCCTGTAATAATATTCGCACGGGCAAAGCTGTAAATGCAAATAATTATCGAGAATTTAAAAAGCTAATTCAATACCTCAAGGGGAAAAGATTAGCAATTAGAGCGTATTATCTGAAACGGCCACGGGATGGCGGACTTGCACTTATGCAAGCTGGAATCAAAAAGCAGGGCGTAACTTGAAACTTCTAAACTTCCCTCTGGTGTTTAGCTAGCGGAATTACAATTTCAATATTACTTAGAATCTGATCGTCTGTGAGGCTGATTTTCTGCATCAAAAATCACAAGTAACAAACAGAAAAAGGTTTTATGATCTCTGAGGTGCTATATACTGCACAAGAGTGTAAGGACAGGATTCGTTTCACTGCCCAGACACAAATGTGAAAAACAGGAATTTTTACATCTGTTGACATCCCATAAACATTTATCAAAATAGCACTTATGATTTAAATGTTTTAGGTTTAAAATCGGGTAGCTAAGCTAATTTTAGACCAGAAGTTTTTATCGTTTATTTTTTTGAATATCACTGTGGTTTACCACCAATTCAATAACGATATTTAATAAGCAAGGCCTTTTTAACTGAATCAGAGGAACATCGATCATGTTCAGATTTACATGTTGCAACTAATAAAAGATTTCTTTATCTTTTAATTATTCATATTAAAATGTTCTCACTGTAAAAAGATTTTGGTCTTTCTTAACAGGGGACTTGTAACATTATACTGCAGTTTACTTTCATTAAAAATAACTGACTATACTGTTTAGTTTCTATAAATACCTAACGTGCTGACTGATCAGATTTTTGCCTCAGTCAGTTAGGAGTGAGTTCGCGTCTTGCGACTTATCTCACAAGTACATAATTTCATAGAGCACGTGCAGGAATTATTAAAAACCATATACACAGATTGATTGCTCATAAAAACGACGTTTCTCCACCAATAATGTAACAACAATGGGTCACATATAATAATTAACTCAAATTATATATAGGGAATTTGAATAATTAATCAGAAATATGATTTATATATATATATCTCATATGACAGTTACAATAAATTTTATTGATTATGAAAAATAGCTCAATTGTCTATACCAATAACTAATTACAGGGCACTGTAACTTACTCATTAATATGTCAATATTCCATTCTTCATATCAATTATTGTGATATCTCTTACTGTAAATTACTGCAAATCAAACAGTGGTTTGTCCAGCAAACGGCCGTAAGATTGACATATCAATTTTCAATAAAGTTATCACTTCTTATAATTCAAGGAAAAATATTCTCTGGCCATGAAAACATTATCCTATCATTATGATAAATTTAGTTTCTAAATTTAAAGCTTGTAGCTAAAGATCAGACATCTCAGTGACTCGTAATGTGAGTTGGGTGGAGGCCAAGGCAATCATGAATATATGGGTTTTTAATAATTGACTAATAATACATCAGACTACAAATCACACAAAGTAAATGAAGAGATCACAGAATGAGCTCAGGTAAGAAAATCATAGACAGAAACTTTTTGGAAGCCAACAACGACTCAATTCATAGACACACTTTAAGCACTTTTGAATTCTTGCATTCAAATGCAGATTTACACACATTTAAAGATTTGATTAACACATGATAAAACTGCAGATTCTCCAATTAATATGGGGAATCTTTAATGCGATGTGACAGAGTGACCTGTCCCTGTTGGTTAGCACAGTACATACACACACACACACACATCGATCAACCGAACCCGAGCGCCACCCAGCGGCCTGGATAAATAGTGTCAGGACCACTGTGTGTGGCCGCATCGGCGCGAAGCAACCGGAAGTTGGCTCGTCCATTGTCTTGGTTCGTTAGGGGGGATAATGGAAATTTGTTATGATTATTATTAGGCAAATTTTTATGTTTCTACATTTGTATTTGTTATTTTTGGTTTGGAGTTTGTTTTTGTAAATATTTTGGCTATTTTTGTGTGTATATTTTTGTGATGTTGAGAAAAGGGTACATACTCACCTGAAATACTTACCCACAAATGTATGCAATGGTTTTAACAAAAGGGGCGGGACTTGGACTATACAGAGGAGCCCCAAAGAACTTTTGGGTGTCAGTTAACCTGGCGAGCGAGCGTGCAAGTGTGGTGCCGTGAGCAATTTATCATTGAAGGAGTTTGCGTATATTTATATATATATTTTTGTTTTTGTTTTCTTTTGTATAGTGTTTAATGTTTCAGTTTTCTTTGTTACTTTTGTATATAGCTTTTGGTCGTTTATGTACTGGGACTGTTTCACCTCTCGAGCACTGTAAATAAACATCACTTTACACCTTACATCTCTGAGTATTGCCATATTTTTTTTGGATTTTTTTTTTTTTTTTTGGCAAACCCAGTTTCGCCTGACAGCAGGCCTGTGAAGACCCGTTGTCCCACATATGGTGTCAGAAGTGGGATGGCTACTCGCAAAACTGCATCGAGCTTCGGTCCTAGACCAAAGCTGTCACTGAGTCGGATGTGGCCTGGGACACTGCTGAGTCTACAGAGGAGGAGAAAGAGGATAATCTCCCATCAGCTCGTCCGAAGTCCACATCACCCCGAGAGTCTGTCTCTTCAGCTCCAACATCTAGTGGTGGGATGTTTGCAGTGATGCGCGACTTCCTGAGCGCACAGGAGCAGAGGGAGCAACGGTACGTAATGGAGCTACGTAATCTGCAGGAGTCGATTTTGCAAGCTGTCAGGCCAGCTGAGGTGTTGAGTGAGGCTGAAAGTCCACGGATCGAGCTTCCAACTCCAGCTTGGCATAGAAGCGCAGCTGGTCAGAGAGATCGAGACTCATCAATCGACATGGGGAATTATTGCCAGCCGACACCACGAACGGAGCCAAGGTTGCCAGTTCTCCAGCCGGGGGAGGACGTTGAGAATTTCTTGCGGCGTTTCGAGCGTCTTGCCAGAACCTGGAGATGGCCAGAGGATAAATGGAGTTATCATCTGGTTCCACTGCTGTCTGGGCCAGCGCTGGAAGCCTACCTGGCCATGGACGAGGACCGAGCGGAGGTTTACAAGGACCTGAAGGAGGCGCTGTTGGAAAAGTTCAACGTTTCGCCAGAGACTTACCGCCAACGGTTCCGGGCCACTTCTACTCCAACTGGAGAATCACTGACGGAAACGTACAATCGACTGCGGAACTTGTACCGACGTTGGGTGAGGCCTGAGCTGCACACGAAGGAGGAGATCGGTGAGACAATAGTCCTGGAACAGTTTTTGCGTGTTGTACCCTATGATATTCGAGTCTGGGTCAAGGAGCATGAGCTGACAACTGGACTGGATGCTGCTAAACTGGCTCAGCAGTACCTCAATGCTCATCGTGGCAGTCAGTGCTCTCAACCTATGAAAGGTAACTTTAAAACCCCTCCCATTAATTCTGGGGAACTTAACACTGACTCTGTCACTCAGGCACAGAAAGCAGCTCCTGAGACAAAACTTGTTTGCTTTTACGGTCAACAATTGGGTCACAAAGCAACAGTGTGTCCAGTGTGAAAGGCAAAACTGACTGGCTTTTGTTACGTACCAAGGGAAGAGGACAGTGCGAACAATGTATGCAAAACACAGAATGTGCATGTGACTGTTAATGGACAATGTATGAATGCTTTGTTGGACACTGGAAGCTCCATATCACTGTTAAAAAAGAGTCATTTGTCACGTTCTGTCTGATAATTTGGTCAGTGTACAATGTGTTCATGGGGATGTCAAGCAGTACCCCCAAACAGAAGTCAATGTATGTGTGCAAGACCAAACTTACCTATTGAATGTGGCAATTGTAGATGACCTACCTGCTGATATGATTTTGGGAAGAGACTTACCAGTACTCACTGAATTACTGCATTCTGTTAAAACTTCTGTGTATACCTCTAATGCTGTTAATGTTGCTTGTCCGGTAATGACACGAGCCCAGGTGAAAGCAGGTCTGCAGCCATTGCCAGACTTTCATCATAGTCTGCTGCAAGGCGGGACCAAGGGCCCCAGGAAAACACGTCGCCAACGGCGACTGGAAAAAGGCCTAGGTACACCAGCCCCTAAGATTCAAACAGAGGGTCTGGGAATTGATGACTGGCAGGTCCCAGAAAATATTGCAGAACCGCAAAAAGCTGACAAGTCTTCGAAACCCTTGTTTAATAAGGTGTTGGAGGGAAAACAAGCTGACTTGTGTGGGGAAAAATATGTTATTGTTAATGATGTATTGTACATGCAAACCCCTGTTTCTACCAGTTTGGTTGTCCCTACATGTTGTCGTCCCCTTGTGTTACACTTAGCACACAGTGTTCTATGGGCAGGGCACATGGCACTCCAAAAGACCTATGCACGCATTAGCTCATGATTCGTTTGGCCCTCCATGTACACTGATGTTCAAACATACTGCACCACATGCCATATATGTCAAAAGACCAGGGCTGTGCGCGCCAACGAGACAGGGTACCATTACATCCTCTCCCTGTGATATCTGTCCCCTTTCAGCGCATCGCCATGGACATTGTGGGGCCATTGGAGAAAAGCAGTGCAGGGCACCAGTATATCCTGGTCATAAGTGACTATGCCACAAGGTATCCCGAGGCTTTTCCTCTCCATTCCATCACTACACCAAAGGTCATCAATGCTCTCGTCCAGCTGTTCTCCCGAGTGGGGATACCTGAGGAGATCCTCACAGATCAAGGGACCAACTTCACGCCGAGGCTGATGAAGTTACTGCACCGGCAGCTGGGCATCACTGCCATAAAGACTACGCCATACCATCCACAGACCGACGGGTTGGTGGAGCATTTTAACCAGACACTAAAGAATATGCTTCGCAAGTTTGTGTCAGACACTGGAAGGGACTGGGACAAATGGCTACCATTCTTGCTGTTCGCCTACAGGGAGGTACCACAGGCATCAACAGGCTTCTCTCCATTCGAGCTCCTGTATGGGTGGCAGGTTCAAGGGCCGCTGGATCTTCTACGGAAAAGTTGGGAGGCCACTTCATCAGGAGACGTAAAGAAGCCTGAGAAGGGCATTGTCCAATACGTCCTTGAGATGAGAGACCGCCTAGAGAGCTACAGGGAAAAAGCCCAAGAAAACCTCCGACAGGCACAAAAAACACGTGGTACGACCAGCACGCTAGATCCTGAGAGCTGCAACCTGGACAAAAGGTTTTGTTATTGCTCCCAACATCAGCGAACAAACTACTAATGAAGTGGCAAGGCCCGTACAGTGTTGTTCGAAAGATGGGACTTATGAAATTCATCACCCTGACAAGGGCAAGACGGTACAAACATATCATATCAACCTCCTGAAGAAGTGGAAGGAACCACCCAGGAAGACCGAAACATCAATGCTGATTCATGAGATGGAGGATGATCAGGATGAAGACCAGCCAGAGCCGAAAGTGAGAGAGCCAGCACAGCCAGCAGAGGTTGAACTCCGTCATCTGGGAGAAGATAAACAGGCTGAACTGCACCACCTTCTGGGTCGATATCCCTCATTGTTCCGCCAGAGGCCTCGGCGGACCAGCTTGGTACAACATCAGATCCATCTGCTCGATCAGAACCCTTCACGACAGAGACCGTATCGTGTTCCTGAGAGGCTGGTGGCACCTCTGAAAGCAGACATTGGGACGATGCTGGAGTTGGGAGTTATTGAGCCTTCTAAGAGTGAGTGGAGTAGCCCAATTGTTATTGACCCAAAGAAGGATGATACCTTGCGCATCTGCATTGACTTTCGGAAGCTGAATGCTCAATCGAGGTTTGATGCATATCCAATGCCGCGCATCGATGACCTCCTAGAGCATATCGGCCAAGCCAGGTACATTACAACTTTGGACTTATGTAAAGGTTACTGGCAAGTCCCCCTTGAAAATACTGTCAGCAGTCAGAAAAAAATGATTTTGGAATAAAATGTATAAGAAAGCGAAATGATATATGTGTAAAACCCTCTGTAAAAACTTTCAGAATATAGATAGGAATAATATGAATGTCTGGTGTAAGAAAGTGATGCTGGACTGGAGATTTGTTAAAAATAAATAAATTAATGAAATTTTCATTAAAAAAAATGGCATTTAAAGATAGGAATTGTAATCGAAATCGTCTAAGGTCACGTATGTAACCCTGGTTCCTCGAAGGAACGAGATGCTGCGTCGAGAACATTTGGGTAACGCGTCCAGCGTGACGTCTCTTAATAATGTGTATAATCAGTCCAATGGAAGGGCGAGACGTCATAGGCGGGTGACGTTAGAGACCAGGAAGCATAAAAGCATGAGCGGCGAAGCCGGTAATCAGCCTCAAAGGATGAAGCAAGCGACAGCCAGAAATGCCGGAAGTGTGCCTCCTTCGAGGAACCAGGGTTACATACGTAACCTTAGACGTTCCTCTTCAGGAACTCTAGCTGCATCGAGAACGTTTGGGGAATGAAAATGCCCATTCCACCAGACTTTCAAATCTCTGCCTAGTGTGGAAGAGCACAGCTAAAGCAAGAGAAACAACCCGTCCAATGGCCAAACTTCAGAAGGAGTGAGTCTTGACCCCCAGGATAGGGGAGATCAGAGGACTTGAGGCTTAGGATAGCATCCTGATCACCACTTAGTATAAGCTTCACCTGGCCGGAGGCCTCAGCCTCAGTGTATCATGGAGGAAACATGTAACCAGAGGGTTTCTGCTCACTGACTGGCAACCGAGAGGGAGACCTTCAGGGTGGAGTGGGTAAACCCTGTGGAGAGCCTGCAGGAACTCCAGCACTGTACCATCCGAGCAGTTAACTGGGTCGAGCTGGCAGTCTCCGCACCAAGAAAAGTGAAAAGCTTCCACTTCAAGGCATAAAGTTTCCTCATTGAGGGAGCTCTGGATTGGAGAACTGTCTTACGACATCGGTTGAGAGACTAGAAGCTAAGAGTTGTGCCTCCTCAGAGACCACACCTACAGCCTCTAAGCTCCATGCGGGGGCGCACCCTCTGCCTGCGAGAGGAGATCTCTCCTGACGGGAACCTCCCATGGAATGCCGTCAAAAAGAGAAATCAGGCCCAGGAACCATTCCCGGCCCAGCCAGAACGGGGCTACTAACAGCAGCCGGACTCCGGGAGAAAAATGTACAGATGAAGCCTTGGCCACATCTGTACCATGGCGTCCAGCCCCAGTGGAGCTGGATGAGTCAGAGGAAGCCAGAGGGGACAGTGCGATGTCTCTCGAGTCGCAAACAGATCCACCCAAGTCTGGCCAAACTCTCCAACTCTGCTTCATCACCTCGGTGTAAAGCTGCCATTCCCCGGGCCTCGGCCCCTGCCTCAACAGTATGTCTGCTCCTATATTAAGATGCCCAGGAATGTGAACTGCTCTGAGAGAGAGGAATTCGTCCTGGGCGCACACAAGGATCTGGTACGCTAGTTGTATAAACGGCGTGAGTGCAGACCTCCTTGGTGGCTGATGTAAGAGACCACCGCTGTGTTGTGGGTGCGCACCAACACATGGTGACCTCTTAGGTCTGGGACAAAATAACGAAGTGCACGAAGCACGGCCAGCATTTCCAGGCAGTTGATGTGCCATGTCAGATGGCGACCACTCCACAGACCGCGGGCAGGGTGGCCACTCATGACCGCACCCCAGCTGGTGAGGGACGCATCTGTCGCTAGCATCCCGCGGCGACAAGGATCTCCCGGCACCGGGCCCTGAGACAAGAACCAAGGCTTCCTCCACATATCCAAGGCACATAGGTAGCACCACGTGACCTTTAGCATGCAAAGTGTGTTTCCCCTCAGGGAGAACCCCTTGGTCTTGAGCCACCACTGTAGGGGTCTCATGTACAGCAGGCCAATAGTATACACGTTGGACACAGCTGCCATCAAACCCAGCAATCTCCATGCTTGACAGTGAGTGACCGGCCTTCTCTCACTCTCGCGACTGCAGTGAGGATCGACTCGATCCAAGCAGGTTGCATACATGCCTGCATCGTGGTTGAATCCCACAACATGCCCAGATAACTGGTTCTCTGTTCTGAAGAAACCACACTTTTCTTTTTGATAAATCGTGACACACCAGTCCTCGGACTTGGCCTGTGCAGGCATGCTAAACTTCAGTCCCCTGACTGAGTGAATCAAAAAACACAGATCTAAAAAAGGGCACAACACCTCATCCTTCCTCGGAACAGTGAAGTACCGGCTGTAGGACCTGGACTCTGCAACCCAAGGAGGGACCACCTCGATGGCCTCCATCCTCAGAGAGAGTCTACTTCTGTTCCATTACCAGAGCCTGCTTGGGGCCCACCAGAACTGGATTCTGTGGCCTCTCACCACAGTATGCAGGACCCACTGAGACAAATTTTTTCACACTGCCAAATAGTTTACTAGAGTCACTAGCTCGGTGCCATGAAGCGGCAGACCGGCAGGGGACGACAGTACTAGCTGCTCTAGAGATCTCCATAGAGGTAGCGAGCCTCTCAGCACCACTACGTTTCCGGGCGGTAACTGAGAGAAGCGCTCGCTGGAGACCACTGCACCCTGGAACACCGGCAGGGTTGGATGATTGATCTCCTGAGGGCACTGAGGAGAGACGAGCATCGTGTAATGCGGTGTACACCACTCTTCCCCAGAGAGAGCTGGCCCTCAAAACGTCCTAGGCCTTACGTGTCAGGACGTTATGATGAAGGCTATCCAGCGAAAACAACGGTCCATAGAACTGCTTTCCACTAGAAGCCTTCGGCCTGGGAGCGCCACTCTGACTCTAGCGTCTGCGGAGTACAAAAGTGACACCCCCGGCACGAGGGGCTGGAACATGTTTGGGACTGCTCCGCCCAGCAGCCCCTGACCGCCTCAACCTCCTCAGAGGAAGAGCGGTACACACGTGTTCCCACATAGGAAATTACATCCCTAGAGCCCCTGCACATCTAACTTCACATAGTCAGATAAATATTAATAAATAGTAGTCAACAACCAGACGAGTCAACACGGTCTGGTGTAGAAAAAAAATCACATAAAGATGAAACAATGTAATACACGCATTGCCTCGGCAGCGTGCATGTCTATTTATATATATATATATATATATATATATATATATATATATATATATATATATATATATATGTATATATATATATGTATTTGTATTTTTTATTTTTATTTTATGCTACTCAGTCACACAAACAACATCAATCTCCTCAGGGAAAGATGAATGCTGCAGCGAGCTCTGCCTCCGAGGACGAAGAAACTGCAGCACAGGTTTCCAAGCCTCGTGAACGAGCTCTAGATCTAGTGAACACGGGTTGAGATAGGACAAGCTGTCTCCAAACCGTTCGCCAGATCATGTGCGATTCCTGCGAATGCGGTCGCTGCCATGCGCCACTCCTTGGAGCGTGCCCAGTGAGGGCGGAGCGCTTAACAGCAAGAAAAGCACAATCAGCCCCCAGAGAGCCGACTGCGTGAGCTCCACTCTTCATTAATGCTGCTTATTATAAAATTAGGCATAATATGCTTGCTTTATTGGGTGGTTGTTCTGCACGCTTAGTAAACAAACTACAGCTAGTCCAAAATGCAGCAGCAAGAGTTCTTACTAGAACCAGGAAGTATGACCATATTAACCCGGTCCTGTCAACGCTGCACTGGCTCCCTATCAAACATCGTATAGATTTTAAAATATTGCTTATTACTTATAAAGCCCCGAATGATTTAGCACAGGGATCCTCAAATCTGGCCCTCGAGATCCACTTTCCTGCAGAGTTTAGTGCTAACCCTAATCAAACACACCTGAGCATGCTAATCAGTGTCAATCAATGTCTTTGGGATCATTCGAAAATGGCAGACAGGTGACTTTAATCAGGGTTGGAGCTAAACTCTGCAGTGCATTGGACCTCCAGGGTAAGATTTGAGGAAGGGGGGTTTAGCACCTCAGTATTTGAATGAGCTCCTTTTTACATTATAATCCTCTACGTCCACTACGTTCTCAAAACTCAGGCAATTTGATAATACCTAGAATATCAAAATCAACTGCGGGCGGCAGATCCTTTTCCCATTTGGCGCCTAAACTCTGGAATAACCTACCTAACATTGTCCAGGAGGCAGACACACTCTTGCAGTTTAAATCTAGATTAAAGACCCATCTCCTTAACCTGGTATACACATAACATAGTAATAAGCTTTTAATATCAAAATCAGTTAAAGGATTTTTAGGCTGCATTAATTAGGTAAACCGGAACCGGAAACACTTCCCATAACACACTATGTACTTGCTACATCATTAGAAGAATGGCATCTACGCTAATATATGTCTGTTTCTCTCTTGTTCCGAGGTCACCGTGGCCACCAGATCCAGTCTGTGTCTAGATCAGAGGGTCACTGCAGTCACCCGGATCCAGTACATATCCAGACCAGCACCTAGAAAGGACCTCTATTGCCCTGAAAGACAGCGGAGACCAGGACAACTAGAGCCCCAGATACAGATCCCCTGTAAAGACCTTGTCTCAGATGACCACCAGGACAAGACCACAGGAAACAGATGATTCTTCTGCACAATCTGACTTTGACCAGACGAAACCAGTAGTTCAATTCCCGGCTGCAGCAGAGGAGAACTGGCCCCCCAACTGAGCCTGGTTTCTCCCAAGTTTTTTTTCTCCATTCTGTCACCGATGGAGTTTCGGTTCCTTGCCGCTGTCACCTCTGGCTTGCTTAGTTGGGGTCACTTCATCTACAGCGATATCGTTGACTTGAATTCAATGATGAACTGCCTTTAACTATCATTTTGCATTATTGACAAACTGTTCTCCTAATGAATGTTTTTTAGTTGCTTTGACGCAATGTATTTTGTTTAAAGCGCTATATAAATAAATAAAGGTGTAACTGGTGCTTGTGTTACTCGTGCTTGAACAACTGGCGAGCTCATCGACGCCTTTCCATATCAACCCCCTCAGAGACAGACAGGCAGCGCGTCGCACCCTCATATCGGGGAGAAAGTACAGCAGAAGCGGGTTTCCGATACCCCGAGAGCGGGCGCCGGATCTGGTGGCTAAGAAAGAAGATAGGGACTTGCCCTTCTTACATTCCTCCAGCAGATCCGAAAGCGAATCCAGCGAGCACAACCACCGCTCCGCCTCGGCCAAAGCGGGGCTGGCACCACGAGAACCGCCAGTGAAAGCTCTCTCCTCAAAGAGTGCCTTCTGAGAGTGAAGCAAAGGTTCGCATCACAGCTGTCAACTCCCTCAAGAGCTGACACTGCGTGCTTCACTCTCAAGCAGACAACACACAAGCTGCATGTGTCCCTACTTTTTTTTTTGGCAGAGAAAACACACAGCCTGAATGCTGTCTGCTCTTGCCCAAAACTTCTCTTGACTGAAGCTTTGACAATGGAGTTTATCAGTGGACAAACGACACTAAATAAGACTCACAAACAGATAGCGACTGACACACACAAATAGAGCGCTTGCTGAAGACACAAGGCTGATTACCGGCTTAGCCGCTCATGCTTTTATGCTTCCTGGTCTCTGACGTCACCCGCCTATGACGTCTCGCCCTTCCTTTGAACTGATTATACACATTATTCAGAGACGTCACGCTGGACGAGTTCCCCAAACGTTCTTGACGCAGCTCGAGTTCCTGCATTTAAAACTGTATTTTGGATGTTTTCTTTACACTAGACTGGAAAAAAAAATACTATATGAAAAGCCAAAATATCAAAACTGTCAGATGCTTTTTTTATTTTTAATATTATTTGTTTTACTCTATTAAAGAGTGTTCTTAGACTAAATGCTGCAAGACAAAAACCGCTATTTGGAGACCTCACATTCTGACTTCTAAGAATGATTTGTAAAAAATAATTTTCTTGAAAGGAATACACTTTCAAACTACTTTCTGCCTCTAGCCTTATTGAAACAGGAACTTGCCACAACACTTTTGACAGAGGTTTTTGCCTGAAGTGTCTCACCTGTGACATATTAGTACATGAGATGGACTTGTGAAATACAGTAATGTTGATATTATAATTGATTGATTATAATATTGTCCTGTTGTTTATTATATTGTATGCTTTTTTTAACTCTACTTACTTAATCCAGTATTAATGTAAATTTTGTTTTACTTTAAAATGTAACTGAATGTTAAGTGTGGATCAAAGACAAAAAATGGTTTAAGAATAAAATGTAATATTGCTTTAAATTGTTGCTTTTCAAATATTTTTTAAAAAGGTTTTCAGTTTAAGCAATTTTTAAAGAAAAAAAATAAATACCATAAATTTTTCCATGATTTACAGAAGACACCCACTAAAATGTCATGTGTAACAATCTAACGTCTAGCATATTTACAACAAAAATCAATTCATGACATTAAAATACTAATTACTTTCACCGTAAATACTAATTAGGTTTAATTTTATATTTAAAAAATGTAAAACACAAAAAAGTTATATGCTCCCTTATTATTTTATATATATTAATATGTACGAGTCAGAATAAACATGTTGTTTGAGTTTTTACATAAATAATGTTACACTGCATGACAATGTTACATTATTTAACCAAATTTTGACATTTTATTCTCCAAAAACTTATTTGAAAACTTAACAGTAGACACTTCATTTACATTTTATGTGCTTTCTATGGACATAAAATAACTTTTGTAAATTTCTTTTGATGCAGACATCTTAACGTCTTTGACCCATGTATATGTTGTGTGTTGCTGAAATGAACTATTGCTGATGATAGTAGTGAAGGCATGCCATTTGTTAATCATATTTAACATCAGAATAAGTCAGCCTTGGACAAAATAGCAACCTATTTGATTAAACATTGTTTAACAGAAGGCAAGCTAGCTTTAACTTATACAACTAAAATGGCGGATCAGAATGGAGTAAGTATGGTTTGTCTGTAGTGTGGCTAAGTGTACAGGCTGCTCACAGGTTTTAGCCCATAGAATTTTGACTTAAATTTGATTTGACATTTTATTATTAACATTAGAGACTAAATCAATCAATAATACATTTTTTTATTTAAAATACATTTAATTTTAAAATACAAGTAATACATTTTAAAAAGGCCTACATTTGTTGCTAGGTGCTTTTTGAAGAAAAAGATGCTAGGGTAGTCTGAAAAGTTCCTCAATCTAACAACAAAATTGCTCAACTGGCAACACTGCCTTGAGGCTGGGGAGGAGTGCGCTGATCTCATGCCTGTTATATAAGACTCGGCTGAGAAGGCAGATTTCACTCGGTTAGGAGCAACGAAGAGCAAGCAGATGGCAAGCAAGATTGTACCCACAGGCAGCAAGAGGCCCGCAGACAGCAAGAAGCCCCCAGACACCAAGAAGCCCAATGACCCCTCAACTCAGGTTAGATAATATATTTAACATTGTTTGTGATAAAGGTGTTACTGTTCTTCCCAAACACATAATTCTAACTATAAAATGTTACTCCAGTTTCCAGTTTATTATAGGCACTAGAGGTATTAAGCACACTGTGCATGTGCTGCACTTAGAATAGATTTTTTTTATCATTTAATAATGACATCATTCTTATCTTATCTGTTTATAGTCAACTGAGCTGCTGTTATAAAAAAAATACAATACCTTCTGATCAGTCACAACCCACAATCAGCAGCAGTGCGATATTAAGAGTTTTAATGTTGGAGGAGTACAGTAACTTAACTCCTGTTCTTTCTATACTGTATTTTCAGTCACAATCTGTTCATCAGGGCGTAAAGGTCAAGTTCTTGATCAATATACCTTTGAAGGTGGATTCGGAGGTTCAGGCACAGGAAAGGTGTCGTTATCTACTCGATGCTCTAATTGAAGGCTTTAAAGAAGAGGATAGGAAATTTACAAGGGACGGGAATGGCAGAGAGGTGCTCGAAGATATAGCCGTGATTTTTGGCATGAATGGAAAACACACCCCAGAGCTAGTTAAAGTTCTGAAAAATCTCGAGAGATTCAGGCACAATTGTAAAATTACATATTCTATAATAACTTACACTTGGGGAAGCTGTGGAACAATAGCAACTGAATTGACTGATGAAGAAATTGAAAGACTGCAAAAAAAATCTAAAAAGCCTAAAAAAATCATACCATACCAAGATATTCGAGAGTATCTGAAAAGCCACACTGCTACAACAAATCTTGCACGGGAGTTGAGAGGAAATGATAGAAGTTGTCTGGTTTACTTCAGTTTCATTGATAGCGACACTTTCAGGTTTAACTCAATCTACAGTGAATACTTACAAATTGTGAGAGAGGAGCTAAACAAAAAATATTTGTCCATCCCAAACATCCAACCCAGCCCACCCACTGTCATGTCGACTGGTTATGAGTTCACCCATGAGAAACAACAGCACCTTGCAAGTGACCTGGACCGCCAGATTCGTGCAGCCTTAGCAGAGATCAATGGTCTCTTTGTGTATTACCCAGAACCCAACTTCTGCGTTCTAGTGGATGACGGAGAAAACACCATAAAGGAGAGTTTCATCAAGGAAGGAAGGAGAAAAGGCGATTACAGAATGGAGTCATGCGTTTTGATCAGGCAGGTCAAGAAGCGTGCCAATTTTAAAGCTGTGTTTCCCGTCAGTAAGCCCATTATCATCGTTGCACCAGAAACATATAAGAAATATGAGAAAGAGCCGGAGCTAAAAGACCTAAAGATCGGACAGTCAACTCTGAATGACAGAACTTTGGCAATTGGTGTATACTGTAATGGGGCAATCGCACTTAAGGGAACCTATAAAGGGGTGGATTCAACAAATGACCCCAAAGTGCACCCAGGAGCATATCATTTAAACTTAAAGTTCATCAGGGACTTGTATAATTGTGATGATGACGCAAAATTTGAAGAGCTGAGTGAAAAAAATCCATTCAGCATGGATGGAGGAGACGGAATAGAAGTAGTCGAAGCTATCAGACAAGCAAGAGAATGCAGAATGTTTTTTGAACAATTTCAGAGATATAATCAATAATCATACTCATCTGAATCAGGAACAGCCACAATAATTGAAATATATGCTTTTGTTGGTTTGATTGTTTCTATTGTCCTCATTGTAAGTCACTATGGATAAAAGCATCTGGTAAATGATTAAATGTAAATGCATGAACATAGTATGTTATTCCTGAAAGAGATTAAATTACGCTTACATCAAATGTTAATAAAGTGGCATCTAATGATATGTTTTTTTTTAAGTACTAAATAATTAAGATATGAATATTCATTTATTTTAACATTTACTAAATAATTAAGATATGAATATTCATTTATTTTTACATTTATTTCCAAAATGATTTAATTGTTTGTTGTGGTTTTTATCAATACATTTTTTATATTCACAACAACAATTTATAATCAGTTCAGTATACAATAGATGTTTGATGATGACCAGGACATTTATTAGTATTAAATTCATTTATATATTTCATGTGTATAACAAATCTGAAGCCTTGTTTGATTCTGTTTTTGCTTTTGGACAAATGTATTAAAAATGAAGAAATCTAATCTGTATATTATCATGTTCACTGAATCATTTAAAGAAGGAAATAAAAATAAAAATCAATTTTAGCTTTGATTTGTTTCCCTTTTTGAGTGTTAGATCTTAACTAATGAACAGATGATCTTGAGTTATCTAAGCTATTTCTTTAATGAATACTGCATCAGAAACTAAGGCTGACTCATCCCTATGCCCTGTTCCCTACACTCCCCCAAAAACATCAACCATCAAAACTTCTATGAAAAGTATAACTTGTAACCTTAAAACATGTAAACACATTGCATTACAAAAAATAATGTTATTTTTAGCAACATCATATGACCCTTTTAACATGTTAGACTTTGATGTTTAACGTGTAAATGTAAGTGTAATGTCTGAATACTGTTCTGAAACCACTTACTCTGAACTATAAGAGGAATCTGTCAGCTGAATATTGACTCTTATCTATTTGGACTACATTTCCCATGGGCCCACATACCTGGGACTGATCACACTCTCACCTGCATCACATCACACAGACTTTAGCTGTGTCCCAAAGTTGAGTGTACACACTTCGAAGGACACAAACTTCAAAGACCATGTCTCCGAAGTGTACGAAGGGTCCTCCAAAGTGCGTGAGATGCTCCGCCTTTTCCGATTAGTGCTCTGTGGCATAGCAACAGTACGAGCGTAGCACTGACGAGAGGATAATCCTGTCAGGATAGGAGGAGCCAGAACTGCTCGTTTTTATGTTTTACGTCAAAGTGGAGAAGGTGATGTACCTCGGGCTTAGCCAAGACCGAGGCACGATAAGTTACACTGGTTTGCTGTGATCTTTGTCAGATTACAACTTTAAATGCAGGTACTGGCTTGGAGCTTACCTGAATACACACACACTACAAATAGCAGTTCGGTTACACTTTATTTTGATAGTCCACTTTAGACATTCTACTGACTGTAAGTAACTTTGTAACTACATGTCGACTACATATCAACTAAATCTCAGAAATTTGCAACTACATGTCAACTAACTCTCAAAGTAGACTGTTAGGGTAGGTTTAGGGTTAGTTTTAGGGGTAGGTTTAGGCTTAGTATTAGTTGACAATAAGTTGACAAAGAAAGTGTTAGACGATATTAAGCAGACAGTCTACTAATACTCTACCAACTGCTAGTTGACATGTAGTTGCAAAGTTACTTACTGCTAGTAGAATGTCTAAAGTGGACTATCAAAATAAAGTGTTACCAGCAGTTCTAATGCTGACTGATATCTCACAAAGGTTTGATTTTATGTAGTTTATTGTTTTGTCCATGGTGATCACATGTAGACAGGATTGCAACCCGGATTTAGGCAGTTAACCATAAAAATAAAACTGAATTTTTTTTAAATATATATATATATATATATCAGATGCAGTATTTCTTATAGTTAGCAATAATTATGTAATATTCTGGCAATAAATGTTATTACTTTCACTTTCAAAATAATCAGAGGTGGACTGTAAGGAAGTACATTCATTACGTACAAATATAAAGTTCTACGTTGTGTGTGTGTGTGTGTGCACTTGTTTTTGTGACATATCAGGACACAACTCTGTATAATGACATGGGTATGACACAGGTATTACAAGGAGAGGGTGACTTATGAGGACATAACCCATGTCCCAATTTTTCTAAACGCTTATAAATCATACAGAATGAGTTTTTTTGAGAAAGTAAAAATGCAAAAAGTTTCCTGTGAGGGTTAGGGTTAGGTGTAGGGTTGGTGAAGGGCCATAGAATATACAGTTTGTACAGAATAAAAACCATTACACCTATGGGATGAACACACTTTACACAAAAACAAACGTGTGTGTGTGTGTGTGTGTGTTTTTCCCCTCTCAGGACAGCAGTACTACAAAAATATGTTATTTTACAACACGATGCATTGTTGTAGACTAAATTACCCAACAGTATATTGTACAGTATACAGTACTGCCTGAGCAGCGAGGCCCTGACAGAGCTGCTGGATCTTCTGAGAAGTGCCACAATCCAGACCCTGGTGTTTGTCTTCTGTCTGCCAGTGGTACATCATACAGATGGTCTCCAGAGTGTTTGACATGTGTCTCATTCCACTGTCCATCCGCATTGTCCTCCAAGAGGAGGTGCTGGCCATTCACCAACAGATTCACCTCCTGAAGACTCCAGAACACAAGGAGGCAGTGCTGGGCTCAAACTGATGCTGTTTTTCTGATGTTAAACCTAAGATATGTTGTAAATGGTTGTAAAAGGTACTTTCAAATATAGAACAATTTGTTTTAATGTGTAAAGAAAATATTACAATATATAATATATTACAGGACAAAAAATAAATAAAAGAATGTTTTGTGAAAAAATTATAAGCTAACAATGTACATTAGTTCTCTTATTTACACATGGATATGCAAAATAAAACTACAAAATGTACAGAAAGTACTCTTATTTACGAATAAATTACACACAAAAAATGAATAATGTATACAACTTATGCATTTCGTTTTTAACTTGCATCACAAAAATAAACTAGAGAAATTAGGTTTTTCCAAAGACAATATGACATTTAAAAAAAAGATACTGTAGAACTAATGTACCCATTTTTTCCTACTGTTATCTCTTGGCTAATAAAGAATGTATTTGTTAAGCATTCTCTCAAGAAGAGAAAACTTGCACTCTTCTCTCTCTCTGGAGTTTGATATCCTCTCTGAACAGCTCCACCCACTCCCTCACCTGTCCCAGGACACTTAGCAAATAGACCATGCCTGTTAACAGCACAGTGAATTTCAGTAAAATGTGTTTATTAACTTTGTATTTTTTTAAACTCTTTCCCCAAAAGGCTCACTTTCTCCAGAATATTACTAAAACAAGAGAAAATTGAAACATTTATTAAAAATACAAAGATGGGTTTGCAATCTTAACATTAGAAAATATGAAAGCAGGACATCATTCAAAATACTGCAGTGCTAAAGTTTGGTTAAAACATTTGTTGACATATCTTGCATGACTAAGCTACAGGAACACAACAAAGATAAAGTGTGGCCTTATATAGTGGCTGTCTTATTGTTTGTGGCTTTTATGTAAAAAAAAAAAAACCTGGCTTTTAACACTTTCGCTAGGTATTTGAGTAAAGAAAAACACAATACTTTAATTTCAATTTGAAGTCCCCCACAGAACTCTCACCTGCTTTTGAATTTAAAAACCATAGTCATCTGCCCCCAAGTGATTGTTAGATATGGTAGGGTTCGAAGTGTCCACAGAATGTACACTTCATATTCATATGAAATAAAGGGCACATTTGAAGTCGCTTTCGAAATTTGTTAGCCTTCGTCGAACCGCAGTGATGCATTCACACTTCAAGGCTACGCCTACATTAATCTGGATACATTTGTAAACAGCGTATTTGTTTTAAAATGCTCTCCGTCCACACTAGCGTTTTCAAGTGTTTTCCAAAAGTGTCTCATCCACACAGAAACATCAGAAAAGTTAAATTCGTTTTCTGTGAATGCGTAAAGCTAACTACAGATTATACACATTGAACACACATAAAACGTTTTAATGCAGTTTTTCTGACTGGAAATGTTAAATATTTTATTTACGAAAATAACTCACCATTCACTGACGCATCCAGGTCGCAAACACTCACGATTGTACGTCTGATCTGTAACGCAACTCGTGATCGCGAGTAAATGGGCTTTCACCTTTGCAGGACTGTGATATGAAGAGTGTACAAAGTAACACATCTATAGCAATAGTGTGAAAGTGCATAGCACTTCACTTGCACAATATACCAGTATAAACATGGATATCTATTGGTATAATATGTGTCACATGACTAAACTTGCATCATCATTTCGAAAGCCTCCATTTTCACAGTCAACACTACAACGCAAAAACAGCATTTTCAAATTTATCCACTTTGGAGAGCATTTTTAAAAAGCTCAGTTTTCCTTCTCAGTGTGGACGGAAGGCCAAAAAGATTAATTTTCAAATGAAAATGTATTAGTGTGGACATGGCCCAAATGTGGACTTCGGAGTGTGCATTCTGACTTTGACGCTGTGACAAAAGTGCATTAGCACTTCAAATGCACACTCCGGAGTCCATGCACTTAACTTTGGGACACACACATTACGAAGTTTTGATATGGCTAGGCCAGGGGTTCTCAGATCTCTACATGAAGTTCCCCCAGCATTGCACATTTTGTATGTCTCCCTATATCTGACATGCCCACTTCAAGTCTTGGAGTCTCCACTAATGAGTTGAAGAGTTGGACCAGGACAGGTTTGAACCAGGACAGGTTTGAGAACCACTGCTCTAGGTTTTTTCTGAATTCTGAGGGTTATTTCTTGTGGATTGTTCAACTCGTGTTTGATCTTGGACTGTTAACCCTCATTTAATTCAATTTACAATTAGTTTTGGTACAGTATTCAATTTTAATAATTCTGAACACTTCAAGAAATCATACCAGTACCAGTAAAGCATTTTTATAATATTTTTATCAACTCAAAAGTCAATCTTGGTCATAATATTGTCTAATTTTACCTTTTTGTGGTTAACAAACTTAACAATTTAGGCTGCATCTTCAACATAAACAACAGGACAACATTCTGCCCACTTTCGTGGAGTTATTATAAATCAAAACAGAAGGCCAACAGAATTAGGCTTTCTTTTATATGAAAACTAATGGTGTTTTGTCTAAAATATCTATGTTTACCAGATATACGCATCTGGGAATGAGTTTATTATTAAATTAGTCTTATTATTTTGTAATAGCAGAAACACCCATGTAATTTATCAGACTGCTGAAGTTGTACATAATGACATGTTGTACATACAGTCACCTAAATGATTATTAGGAACACTATACTAACACTGTGTTTGACCCCCTTTCGCCTTCAGAACTGCCTTAATTCTACGTGGCATTGATTCAACAAGGTGCTGAAAGCATTCTTTAGAAATGTTGGCCCATATTGATATGATAGCATCTTGCAGTTGATGGAGATTTGTGGGATGCACATCCAGGACACGAAGCTCCCGTTCCACCACATCCCAAAGATGCTCTATTGGGTTGAGATCTGGTGACTGTGGAGGCCATTTTAGTACAGTGAACTCATTGTCATGTTCAAGAAACCAATTTGAAATGATTCGAGCTTTGTGACATGGTGTATTATCCTGCTGGAAGTAGCCATCAGAGGATGGGTACATGGTGGTCATGGGTACAAGGGATGGACATGGTTGGAAACAATGCTCAGGTAGGCCGTGGCATTTAAACAATGCCCAATTGGCACTAAGGGGCCTAAAGTGTGCCAAGAAAACATCCCCCACACCATTACACCACCATCACCAGCCTTCACAGTGGTAACAAGGCATGATGGATCCATGTTCTCATTCTGTTTACGCCAAATTCTGACTCTGAATGTCTCAACAGAAATCCAGACTCATGAGACCAGGCAACATTTTTCCAGTATTCAACTGTCCAATTTTGGTGAGCATGTGCAAATTGTAGCCTCTTTTTCCTATTTGTAGTGGAGATGAGTGATACCCGGTGGGGTCTTCTGCTGTTGAAGCCCATCCGCCTCAAGGTTTTGCATGTTGTGGCTTCACAAATGCTTTGCTCGGTTGTAATGATTGGTTACTTCAATCAAAGCTGCTCTTCTATCAGCTTGAATCAGTCAGCCCATTCTCCTCTGACCTCTAGCATCAACAAGGCATTTTCGCCCACAGGACTGCCGCATACTGGATGTTTTTCCCTTTTCACACCATTCTTTGTAAACCCTAGAAATGGTTGGTTATACGTGAAGAAATCAAATTCTTCATAAACTTCTCACTAAATGATTGTTTGACTAACTAATTCACCTTACCACTTTTTTCTGATGGTTTGGAGAACAATTTCTCCATTACTCGTCTCTATCATTCCACAGAATTGTACAAAGGCAAGCAAGTGCAGAAAGTGTCAAAAAAAGCCACGACCGTTTAGAGAGGAATATGCACAGTCAGCAGGTTTGTGGTGTAGAGGCAGGTGAAAGCATAAAATAAGCTTCAACCACACAAACCGCTTCCACTTTGAGAGAAAGTGGCAGCTGCGCAGAGAATCCACTGCATGCTGTCTCCCAGAAGTCAGAAGTTTAGGCCTACTTGTTGCTGTTCCACTCCATATCAGAGCGCACACACAAAACTGCCTTGTGTAAATTTTAGCCTCTTTTTCCTATTTGTAGTGGAGATGAGTGGTACCCGGTGGGGTCTTCTGCTGTTGAAGCCCATCCGCCTCAAGGCTTTGCATGTTGTGGCTTCAAAAATGCTTTGCTGCATACCTCGGTTGTAACGATTGGTTACTTCAATCAAAGTTGCTCTTCTATCAGCTTGAATCAGTCGGCCCATTCTCCTCTGACCTCTAGCATCAACAAGCCATTTTCGCTCACAGGACTGCCGCATACTGGATGTTTTTCCCTTTTCACACCATTCTTTGTAAACCCTAGAAAGGGTTTGACTTCAGGAGATTGTCTTGACTAGGACCACAACCCTTAATGCATTGAAGCAACTGCCATGTGATTGGTTGATTAGATAATTGCACAGGTGTTCCTAATAATCCTTTAGGTGTGTGTATGTTCTCAGTTTATTTTATGTATCTTCAAAACTCAAGATATGCCTAAATATTTACCTTAATTGAAAAACTTTAAGGGGTATTTATAGCTACAGAAATCTATTTAGACATACACTTATATAATTAAAACACTATGGCAATCACTGCTTATTGAATGTTGAACCAAATTGGAAGTTGACGTAAAGTAATTGCTTTAATGGTTAACTCGGTGTGGGCTGTGGCCCCATGGTTCCTGGTACCCATAGTACACCAAATAAAATGGATAATGTTATAATTCAAGGCAATTGCTGAAAGGATGAAAAGTGGTTAGTAAACCGCAGAACTGTGCAATAAGTTATCAATTATTTGATCAAGTTGTAATAATTCTTTGCTTCTCCAGATCAAAAGTTCCTTTCCTTTTCTCTCCATTCTGCCACCGATGGAATTTTGGTTTGTTGTCACCTCACTGTTTTCCTAATTAATGTTGTTGTTTTTTTGTTTTGACGCAATCTTTTTTTTAAAGTGCTATATAAATAAAGGTGACTTGACTTGACTTAATTTTCCTCTATCATGGAGAAATTAGCAGCCATAGAAACAAAACAAGGTATGCATTTACTTAAGCAAAAGGAATTCATATTATACATGCACCAGAGATAAGCATAAATACATCAAAATCTATTTGAAATACAAATACAAAATACTATGTGGAAAGATTTATTTAAGTACAAATACAATGTTTTGTATTTTGAAAATACACAAAATACTCATGAAAATACAGGGCCTCCATAACACCTCAGCAGTGCCACAGGCTGATTGCCTCCATGCCATGCCGCACTGAAGCAGTCATTTCTGCAAAAGGATTCCCGACCAAGTATTGAGTGTATAACTGAACATAATTAATTGAAGGTTGACTTTTTTTGTATTAAAAACACTTTTCCTTTATTGGTCGGATGAAATGTGCTAATTTTTTGAGATAGGAATTTTGGGTTTTCATGAGCTGTATGCCAAAATCATCAGTATTAAAACAATAAAAGACCTGAAATATTTCAGTAGGTGTGCAATGAATCTAAAATATATGAAAGTTTAATTTTTATTATTACATTATGGAAAATAATGAACTTTTTCACAATATGCTAATTTTTTGAGAAGGACCTGTATATGTATTAGTATTGTAAACAATAATCAGTGTTGTTCAATCAATATTGTTTAGTGTTATACACGTTATCATATTTAAATGGTATGTTTTGTTCTAATGTCAGAAGTAATCTCAAATTTATTGAGTTTTACACTCTTTGATTCTTTTGCATCGGTTGATGTGTACTTGATGTGTACTTTCACATTTTCACATGTGTCCTATAAGAAGACTTACAATCTTAAGATTTTATACGTGAAGAAATCCATTTCTTCATAAACTTCTAACTAAATGATTGTTTGACTAATCCATCTTACCGCTGCTTTCTGATGGTTTGGAGAACAATTTCTCCATTACTCGTCTCTATCATTTCACAGAGTTGTACAAAGGCAAGCAAGTGCAGAAAGTGTCAAAAAAAGCCACGACCGTTTAGAGAGGAATATGCACAGTCAGCAGGTTTGTGGTGTAGAGGCAAGTGAAAGCATAAAATAGGCTTCAACCACACAAACCGCTTCCACTTTGAGAGAAAGTGGCAGCTGCGCAGAGGATCCACTGCATGTTGTCTCCCAGAAGTCAAAAGTTTAGGCCTACTTGTTGTCGTTCCATTCCATATCAGAGCGCATACACACAGAACTGCCTGCCAACGTGCAAGTGTGAACTTGAATTTCCTTTTGTGGCATACTTCACTTCTAATAAGTGCAACTGCACCAAGCACGTCACACCCTATTGCACAACCATTCGTCCATGCTGCTTTTTCCACTCCAACGTTTTCCCACTAAAAGCTGCATGGATATATTTGCTTACCCTGATTGGCCTTTTTCTATGTAAATGATTTAGAAAAAGCTCAATTAAGTCTCAATTGATTGAACTATTTATACTTTATATCAGGGTTGGTGACTCTGGTCCTGCAAAGTTCAGCTCCAACCCTATTAAAATTCACCTGCCTGTAGTTTCCTATTTACCCTTCAGACCTTGATTAGCTTGTTCAAGTGTGTATGATTAGGGTAGAAGCAAAACTTTCAAGGACTGACGTTAGCCACCCCTGTTTTATATCATCGCCACAATGGCTACATTTACGTGCTTTGGCTCAATTTGATTGAAAAACGTTCATATAAACCCCTTAATCGATCAAATTGAGCTCGATCGGAATGAAATTTCGATCGAATTGAAAGGTTTTTTTTATTCCTCTTCCTATACAATTGAGCGTGCATGTAAACACTCGATCGGATTGAACCATGAAACTGAAAGAACTTTGCATGTGCAATGACGCAAGAATAATATAATGACGTATGATGCACATAAAGAGTGGCTCTTCCTTTTGAATAAAGCGTTGTATGAATGGGTGTCAAATATTTTTTGTGACAGTGACCACATTTACAGCCTTACGTCTCCAAAAAGCTCTCATCAGATGCCTAGCTTCTAATGCAATGGTCCCCCAAACTCCCACCCCATGACTCATTACCTCTACTATAGTGCTTCCCAAACCTATCCTGGAGGACCCCTTGCCCCGCACATTTTGTATGTGTATGTTTGTATGTTCTTGCAGTCTCTAATAATGAGCTGATAAGTGGAGTGAGGTGTTTAGATTAAATTAAATTTATGCATTTAGCAGACGCTTTTATCTAAAGCGACTTACAATGCATTCAGGCTATCAATTTTTACCTATCATGTTAGATAAGACATACAAAAAGTGCAGGGCAGGGGGGCCTCCAGGACAGGTTTGGGAAGCACTTCTCTACTAGGTCCCCTGTACCATTAAATCTCTGTGTTGTGAAGCAGCCACCACCATCAACCAGCCAGTGCTATCTAACTACCACCAGGGTGCTTGTTCCACTTCCATTCAAATGTCATCCACCTCCGTCCAGACAGACAGCCATGAATCAGAACCAGGTACTGCCTCTAAGGCCATGTCCACACGTACACAGGTATTTTTATAAAGTTTTTCCTTCTTCAGTTTTAAAAAAAATATCTGTCCACATGAAGATGCAATAGCATGCTATGAAGCACTGCCAAGCCAACAGGTGACAATATAACCTCAATAGTAAAGCCATGTTGGCCAATGAGAAACCTGAAAACCTTAAGATATAATGGTGCATGCTCCGACGTCACAAGCAAAAATCTCCGGTATATTGCAGCAGTTTTCTGTTCAGTTTCAGTGACCTGGTGCTGCATTTGCATGTGAAAAAACAGCCAAACCGCATAGAGAAAGCTGCAGTTTTGAAAATACCCACATTTGTGTGGACAGGGACTAAGATTGTAAGGAAGATTAATTTCTTAAATGCTATTCATTCTTCTCCTTTGGAGTCAGGAACATCGGAGGTCCCTTCGTGCCATCCACATCCCAGGAGTGTTAGATCGGGCAGACAACGAGCTTCCTCGAGCAGCACTTCCAGGGGAGTAGAGACTCCACCCCCATGTGGTTACGCTGATATGGAGTCGGTTCAGAGTTGCTCAGGTAGACCTGTTTGCATCTCCAGAAACCTCCCCCTGCCAGTGGTTCTACTCCCTAACCAAGGCAACACTCTGCACGCCCACACTGGCACAACGGCGACCACAGGACCTGCACAAATATGTATTCCCTTCAGTGAGCCTGGGTGCACAAAGACTATGTAAGACCAGGGAGGACGAGGAGCAGGTCATTTTAGTAGCTCCATATTGGCCAAACAGGACATGGTTCCCAGAACTCATGCTCCTAATGAAAGCTCCTCCCTGGCCGATTCCTCTGAGGAAGGATCTGCTTACTCAGAGATTGGGCACCCTCTGGCACCCACGTTCAGAGCTGTGTAAACTCCATGTGTGGTCACTGTTTTCCTTATTAAAGAGCCACACAGATGGGAAATCAAAAATGACCTGTATTACAGTGTATGATGTAGCTGTCCATCAGTGTAATCAATGTGCAAAGTAATTAAACCAAAAAGTACACGATTTCTAAAGTTATTGGCTTCTAAAGTAAGGAGTCGACTCTGAATTGCTGAAACGATTCGTCACTACGAACACTTTGCATAATAATCTCTGCCTAACATCTTGAGAGAAACTGAACTCTGACCTGCCCCACCCCCACACACAGACGCTCTGGTTGGTGTGATAGCATCATGTTGAGGAGACAGTGCGTTTTTAATTGTAAAGGCAAGTTTGTTTTATTTTCACTGCCAAAGAATGAAGATCAGAAGAACCAATGGCTAAAATTCATTTTTACCACAATACCAGAGCAGTACAACAAATCCCTTTTGTTGTGTTCACAACATTTCACTGATGACTGCTTTTCTAATCTCGGTGAGTACAAGGCGGGATTTTCAAAGCGTTTGGCCATAAAAGACGGTTCATACCAACTTTATTTAGACCAACGAGCATCTCCAAATCACAACGCAAAGTATGATTATGAAGTTATGTGTTTGTTTTCTCCCGAGCATCTTATCAGTATGTGTGCTGTCTGCAGCCTGTCTGCGCTGATCTTCGTTTACAAAAACGTCATTAAAATGAAGTGTAACTCCGTGAATACTCAACGAAGAGACATGAGAGAGATATCTATAGAAAGCTTGACATGTCTACTATAAAACTAAACAAGTGCTGCCGAAAACAGATATTCTGTGATAAAGTAATCCATATGAAAACAACGCGATGTCTGTTTTTCACGTCTCCCTTCACTATATCTAATGTGACCACACCCCCGCGTTGAACGCGCTATTCAGATTCAAACTGAAGCGCGTGGCTTGAATACACCCACACAGAGGAACAAGCAGCGAGAGTTTTTTATTTTGCTGTTTGCTTCGCGGTGAGAGGAATAAGACATAATTCACCCCAAACAGATGCTAACGCATTGTTTACCGTGAAGTTGTGTGCGGAACAAGCAGGTTTGTGGTGTAGAAGAAGGCGAAAGCATAAAAAAAAGGCTTCAACCGCACAAACCGCTTCAACTTTAAGAGAAAGTGGCAGCTAGGCAGGGAATACACTGCATGCTGTGTCCCAGAAGTCAAAAGTTTAGGCCTACTTGTTGCCGATCCACTCCATATCAGAGCGCACACACAAAACATGCCTTGTGTAAATTTAGCCTCTTTTTCCTATTTGTAGTGGAGATGAGTGGTACCCGGTGGGGTCTTCTGCTGTTGAAGCCCATCCGCCTCAAGGTTGTGCGTGTTGTGGCTTCACAAATGCTTTGCTGTGTAGCCGGTTCGACCTGCGTGTCCCTGTTACCATGACTCGGCTACGACTCTGCGTTGTGTTGTGTAATAAATAAAAACTGGAGTCCAAGGGCTGGTTCAGAGGTTCTTTATCTGCATGAGTTGAAAAATACAGTAATCATTTGTTGCATTCAATGTAGTGCATATTTGATCAGCCTTCTCCTGTCAACAGCTCGCTCTGCTCAGACCTCCCGCGGACTGAAGCTAGAGCTCACAATGCACACTTACTCATTTACAATAATAAAGAATATAAAGAAAATAGTAATAATTAATATCACATCAGGTGTATCAACGGTCAGTGGAATAATACAATATGTATTTATATACATTGACACTAACCAAACTCATAAAACATACATCTTTAAATCACCCACATTCCATCATTTTATATAACCAATTTTGTTGAAAAAAGAAATCATAAAACCAATACATAGACATACCTGCATGAGTTGAAAAATACAGTAATCATTTGTTGCATTCAATGTAGTGCATATTTGATCAGCCTTCTCCTGTCAACAGCTGAACATAAGATAAAAAAGAGATCAGCAGACACGCTTCACAGGCCAACTTTCACACTAACATACAACATAACTTAATACTGCATTCACTCGGTTAAACTCATCAATTCATGCAGGGAAAAACAGCTTTAACAGGCAAGATCACATACTTGTGCATACTCATCAACATTTTAAAAAAACCGATCACTTAATTAGTGATTATTTCACTTATAATACTCTTTTCTAACAGGAGCTCACACAATACATACCTCGCTTTGCTCAGACCTCCGAAGCTAGAAGCGCGCGCAACACGCCAATGACGTGTAAACTGCGACGAACGCAAAACTAAAAAAAATATTTATTTTATTTTATTACATATATATAGCAGAAAAAATTTGATTTTGTGTGAATTTAAAATAAACACAAATTATAATTAAAACCTGTTACATTCACCCCCTTCTGAATTCACCAAAATCCCAAAGACTCCAACTTCACTTATATACTTGACTGAGGTCTCAAAAATGTTTCTTCCTATTTCAGCCTGAAATTGCTACCTTCTTAAAAGGTTGAGAGAAATTTAAGGGTGATCAGGCCTTAAAAAAATCCCAGAATTAAATGATGCCTTTTACACCATACCTGGTTTTAAACCACAATCTTCAAGTCAAATGTATAACATTTATAATCACATCAAATGAATTACTTTAGAACTACAGAGATAATACTCAAGTGCATCAGAGAATATTAACTTAGAATAGAATACTGTAGAATAACTCTGAAAACAAAGTGAGTAATGACTGGGACTTCCCTGGGTGTCCCGGTCTCTAGTCTCTGAACTAGGCTGTTCTGTATTGGGCATATCTCTTTCCTCCACTCTGGGATTTGCTCCGTCCCAATCAAGACTAAAACTGTCCGTCTGATCATTAATAGACTCAGTAATGTGACTGTCCTCATCACAAAGCTTCTCAGAACATTCACCATCTTGACTCTGCTGTTCTCCCTCAGTATGGAATAGCACAGATCCAGTTTCAATTTGCGAACTTTGACTCAGGGAATGTTCTGTTTCATCTAATACCCAGAGGCTTGTCCGTCTCTCTGAACTTTCACTTTACAAGCAATCAGCAGAATCCTGGGGCTGCGGATGAGCAACTGACTCCCCATCATAATCACAGTCATCTAGATACGGGTTACTGGCTCCTCCAAGTTCTGTCTGAATGGGTAAGAAGCAGATGTTCAACAAAAGACTGCGATGTACAACTCTCTTAGTTCCTTTTTCATCCTGTACCATGTAGGTATGGGTCAAGGGATTCCGGTTAATGACAACATACAGGGTTTACTCCCATTTGTCAGCAAGTTTTCTCCTCCCCCTCTCTCCCTTATTAGCAATCAACACACGATCTCCAACACTTGGGTGAGTGCCTTTTACTCTCTTGTTATATCCCTGAGCTTGTTTTTTCTGTTCTTTGACAGCATGCTGCTGTGCAATGGTTGCTGCTTCATGGAGATGAGAGAGTAGTGTCTTGGCGTGACTATCATAATCAACCACCACAGGATCTCGGAGTACCTGTCTGAATATCACATCAACAGGAAGTCTCGGCACACGGCCAAACATGAGATAAAAAGGTGAGAATCCTGTTGTTTCATGCACAGTGCCATTATAAGCAAATGTTAGGGTTTGGATTTGTTGGGGCCATTGATGTTTAGCTTTGAGAGTCAAAGAACGCAACATAGCTCCTAGAGTCCTATTAAATCGTTCAGTTCCCCCATTGCCCATTGGATGATATGCTGTGGTGTGTGACTTAGCCACTCCTGACAATTTAAGTAGCTCAGCAATCAAACCACTCTCAAAATTAGCACCCTGGTCTGTGTGTATACGTTCAGGAAAGCCATAGACGCAAAAAATGTGGTCCCACAGCTTCCTGGCCACTTGCTTAGCTGTCTGATTTACACATTGAAACGCGTGAGCTAATTTTGTAAAGTGGTCTGTGACCGCCAACACATCAACAGAGTTCTGTCTAGAGTCTTCTGCACTCCAGAAATCCTGATACTCTCCAACGGGGCTCTAGCAGATGGCTCAGGTGATTTGGCGAGAATGCATTTCTGGCAACATTTAACATAAGCCTTGATGTCCTGCTCCATCTTTGGCCAATAGAACCGCTGCCTCGCTAAATGAAGCGTTCTTGCTTGCCCTTGATGTCCAGCAAGGTCATGAATGCCACTCAATGCTTTGGCTCGGAGACTCTGAGGGAGCACAAATTGATATCTCTTGTGCTTACTTAATTGGTCCTTGATTACTCTATAGAGTATGCCATCCAAGAAGGTAAGTCTCTCCCATTGTTTGCTGAGGGCCAGAGCACTTGGGTTGAGGTTTGCTTTTTCACGTCTGGAAGGTCTTCTCTTACGAGTCACAAAAGGAACAACCACAGATATGTTAGGATCCTGTTCCTGTCTTTGTTGAAGTTCTTCTAGGGGGAATTCAAGTAATGTGTCCAGACTTGGGGGGACGAACTCCTGGACAGATTGGATCAACTGTGCTGCTCTAGACTCCGCTGCCAGCTCCCAGTTTTCATGAGCTTCACAAATAGCATGAACGTCGCCAGCATCGCAAATACCCGAGCTAGTCACTGGAAAGATCTCTCCTGGGTCAGTTGCCGACCCCTGCTGCTGACATTGAACTTTCAGTCGGAAAGTATCCTGGATCCCTTCCTCACTAAATCCCTCAGCTTCAGACAGCAACCTCTCATATTGTTCATTTAGCAGCCTATGACCAATTGTTTTTGAAAAAGTGTCTCGACTAAGAGCATCAGCCACAATGTTCTTGTTGCCCGCTATGTGATGTATCTCGAAGGTATAAGGGGCTAACTTTGCGACCCAGCGTTGTTCGCAAGCATCAAGCTTGGGTTTAGTCATTATATATGTTAAAGGATTATTATCCGTCCAAACTGAGAATGTGTGTCCTTTAAGCCAATGACTAAATTTCTCGCAGACACTCCACTTTAGGGCCAAGAATTCTAGACTGTGGGCTGGATATCTCTTTTGCGAAGCACTAAGTGTTTTACTCGCAAAAGCGTTGGGCCTTGCTTTGTCCTCGCCCACCGGTATTTGAGACAATACAGCCCCTAAACCATCTAGAGAAGCATCTATGGACAGGATCAGGGGTCTTGAAAAGTCAGAGCACTGAAACTTGCCTCACACTCCATTGTCCAGTCGGAGGGGTTTAGTTTTCTGAAAGTACCAGCCTTCCTTGTGACATTTCCTCTTCCCTTCCTCTTCTGACCAGCAGTGAGGGCAAACAATGATCTGGCAATGGCAGGACAACAGGATATAAAATGCTGATAATAAAAGACCATCCCCAGAAAATATTTAACCCTTTTTACTGAAGGAGTAACTCATCCACCATGAGATAATCTTTGGTCATGAGTGAAATCACGCCTACTTTTTCAAGGTCCACAGCAACCCCACCCCCTTTGATGATATGTCCCAAAAATCTCACAGAAGTCCGCATGAGGTGACACTTTTTCGGGCTCAGCTTCAGATTATGTTGGCGGAGTCTCTGGTATACCACATCAAGCCTACTCAAGGCCTCCTTCTCAGTGGCTGCAAATACCAGCAAGTCATCCAAGTAACACAGTAGCTGGGTGAAGTTCATGTCACCAAATATACTCTGCATCATTCGCATGTATGATGCCGGACTATTGCACAGACCTTGTGGCATACGATTATACTCATACAATCCAAGTGGTGTTGTGAATGCGGTGTATTTTTTATCCTCTTCATGCATGGGGATGTTATAGAAGCCAGAGGTCAAGTCCATAGTGCTGAAATAGACATTTCCACCCAGAGCTGCCAGACAATCTGATTGATGCGGGAGTGGGTGTGTGTCTTTTAGAGTCCTAGCACTGAGCCATCGAAAGTCGGTGCAAATCCTTAAACTACCATCCTTCTTCCATACCATCACCAGCGAGATGCAAATTTGCTTGTGGATTTCCTTATTATGCCATCACTTGATCACTAGCCTTAACCTGACTGGAGTTCTGGAAAACCATTAAATCTTCAGCAGCCATACAGGGCGATACATCAGCCACCTTGCAATTCCTCTTCAAAGTCACTGGCTGATCAGAGAGATTCACTATCTTCATGGGGACATATCTGTCACCCCACATGGGTGTAACCACCCGACCGACCAGAATGTTTCGCGGCATGGATTTTGAAGATGTGGGTTCAACAACCACTGTGCTCCCCAGAGACATTGGGGTGTTTTTCGGCAGTTTGCCCCATACAAGATGCTATGTCTAGCCAAGTCTTGTCTAGTGTCTAGTGTTACGGCTTGTGTCAACTTCACAGTCCCAATCTTGTTAGGAGTATCGACATCCTGCCATCTTGTCAACCCTGCCATCATGTCAAGGAATTGATATATCAGAAGACAACGACATGTCACAGCTCTAGCTGGTCACCCTCCAATAGTCATCACTGCTCTTCATTTGATGCATGATGAATTTTATGACGTTAGATCCCAGAATGAGGTCATCTTTCTGCCCTGGAACCACAAGAATAGGGACGATACACTGCACTCCGTACACTTCTATCTCCACTTCATACACACATTTAGGGTGAGTTTGATGACCCCCACAGTCGACCAGGATGACTTGTTCATTTAACTGTTTATCTGTTGTAATTACTTTTTCTTCTAGCATCCTAGATGGCGTTGCCTCATTTACGGTGCAAGCCATGGAGCCGGAGTCTAGCATTCTCTTGAATGTTCTCTAGCAATGTCTTATTCACGATCACTGGAGCATAGAATAATTCACTAAATAGTTCAATTCTTTGGGAATTCTGTAGAACTACTTGAACACCTTCAGATTGGGATGTGTGCTCAAACCATTGCTCACAGTCATCATCATCATCTTTTTGTTTGAGGGTTTGATTTTGTCCACCCACACATCCCCTCTCCATATGCAGGCTTGTTAGTTTAACGGTTGTTGTTCCTGGATTGAATGCTTACCAGGACCACTGGCTCCAGATCCTGCCTTACGACACTCTCTCTTCCAATGTCCTGCTTTGCAGCAATACAGACACAACCCATCTCGTCTGCAATGCATGGTAGTAGAGTGGTCAGTTGCTTTGCAAACTTTGCATGGCTTTCGGAAAGACTGGAATCCGCTTGACATGTACGGTGCCTTGACTGCTGCTTGATGGTTCTGCCTTAACACACGATCAAGTTGAGCTATCAGACACTGAAGGCTGATATTATCAGACAATGTGCCAACGTCGCTCACAGCATCCATTTGGCTTTGTGGTCTCATTGAAGAACCCACCAAATTTGATTAATCAATTGCGGCAGTCTGCACATTTGCAGAAGCATATCTCTCAGCACCTGCACGTTTCGATCTGGCTCGCTGCTGCTGAATCTTCAGTTGTGTCTGGTGATCATCGAGTCGTTCCTGAATTTCACTAGCTTTCCACTTGTCAGCAGTTTTAAACTTCAGCACCGCAGAAAGAGCTGGATCTGGGCAGTGCTTAACGAACATCATGGTTACCTCCTTACTTGGATCTTCAAGGTTGCGTCCCTGCCTCTTCAAGCACTCCTCTGCCACGTCAACAGCTTTATTCAAGCAAATCCAGTAATCCATTGCGTTTTATCTCACTGTAGGTAGGGTATTGTAGAAGTCAGCAAGTGGCATTGAAGAGTATGTCAGTTCACTAAAGTGTTGCTTTAGTATATCAAAAATAACTCTTGGGTCTTTACCAGGTTTTAATGATGGGTTACTGCATAATGTGATTTTAATTATGTCTCTTGCTCTCCCTCCAAGTCTTGTCATAATTTCCTGGGCCTGTTCTCCTGTAGGCACACCTCTCTTTCATAAATAGAAGTCAATCTGTTCTTCCCACTCGTGGATAGAAACTTTATCTGTGCTATCGCCACGAAAGCTTGGTGGCTCTTTCACATCAGACTGCATCACTAATTTTACACCAGTCATGGTTAGTGAATGAGAGTGGTTCTGAACCTACATTTTGGCTGCTAGTCATTCTCTCCTCATTCTCATTTCCCTTCTTTAGCTGCGCTGAAATGGACTGTCCTATTTCATGAGCCAACTGTGTAATGAGATTGCTTAAAACAGTGGAAGTTGGGTCTGACTTGGGAACCTGTCTATCAGTTTTTATGCGTGTGGAGCAAAACAATGGTGAATCAGCAATACCTGTGGCTCCAGGAGTGTGAGCCATATCCCTTAACAACTGCCCCCTCCCCCAACCAAAGTATACTTCATCCTGTGCATCTTCAACCACATAAGTATATGACATTGTTACAAAAAAAATTACAACAATATGACAAAAGTTTTTTTTTTTTTTTTTTTTTTTGTATTGTAATCCTCAGTCTTTGTACCTTACTCTCCAGCAGCTTCGACAGGAAAGGAAGAGTTCAACACAGTCCATAGAATGAAATATGAAATACTCCGCAACAGCCGGTGGTCAATCTGACGTTGATCCTTTTGGGCATATGGGTCACGGCACCAATGTAGCCGGTTCGACCTGCGTGTCCCTGTTACCACGACTCGGCTACGACTCTGCGTTGTGTTGTGTAATAAATAAAAACCCAATGGCTGGTTCAATGTAGTGCATATTTGATCAGCCTTCTCCTGTCAACAGCTCGCTCTGCTCAGACCTCCCGCGGACTGAAGCTAGAGCTCATAATGCACACTTACTCATTTACAATAATAAAGAATATAAAGAAAATAGTAATAATTAATATCACATCAGGTGTATCAACAGTCAGTGAAATAATACAATATGTATTTATATACATTGACACTAATCAAACTCATAAAACATACATACATCTTTAAATCACCCACATTCCACCATTTTATATAACCAATTAGGTTGAACAAAGAAATCATAAAAATTGATGTTTTTCCCTTTTCACACCATTCTTTGTAAACCCTAGAAATGGATGTGAGTTCAGGAGATTGTCTTGACTCGGACCACAACCCTTAATGCACTGAAGCAACTGCCATGTGATTGGTTAATTAGATAATTGCACAAGTGTTCCTAATAATCCTTTAGGTGAGTGTATGTTCTTAGTTTATTTTATGTATCTTCAAAACTCAAGATATGCCTAAATATTTACCTTAATTGAAAAACTTTAAGGGGTATGTACGGAGCCCTTCTGGAACCACTTTGTCAAAAAAAAAAAAAAAAAAACTAACTCGTGGCCTCAAGATAAGTTAACTCGTGGCCTCAAGATACTAACTCGTGGCCTCAAGATACTAACTCGTGGCCTCGAGATACTAACTCGTGGCCTCAAGATAAGCTAACTCGTGGCCTCAAGATACTAACTCGTGGCCTCAAGATACTAACTCGTGGCCTCAAGATAAGCTAACTCGTGGCCTCAAGATAAGTTAAGTAATGAGCTGCGTCCGAAATCGAATACTGCGTACTGGGTACTACATTTGAATTTGAACGTACTACTCGACCGTTAGAAAAGTACGTTCTATATAGTATGAATGTGGGTAGTATGAATGGAATTCGGACGTACTACATCCGCCATGTTGACAACAGCGCGTAAATTTAAAAAGCCCAATCTACTGAGTGAACATCGGTGATGTTTTTCGTTTTTCTTACCGCTTTCGTCTGCGTTTTTATGTCGTTTGAATTAACAATTCAAAGCAGGCGTCGGTCAGCTGTTCGCAGATCATGCCTTCGTTGACAGCTTGTAAATCCTTTACTAAAATAAATTTAGCTTTTAATTTTCTACCTCAGAATAACAGCAGCTACAGCTGTGAACAGAATGACAGACTGATTTTATGTAAGGATATAAAGTAATTTATTGTAATAAATAAATACAAATAAAATTACACAAAACGAACATAAATTAATAAACTTGAATGAATGCTTAGACAAATACACACACACACACACATATATACACATTGTACACACATCACAATATATACATAAATACATACATAATATATACATTATAGACAATATACATACATATATAAATATATATATAGTTAGATATAGATATATCAGCAAAAAAATGTGTAACCTATTGAAATTTTATTCTAAAAAACAAAAACTACATATTTACAGACTGTGAACAGCATCATACAGGCTGCTGTCACTGGCCTTTGACATCCAAGAGCTGCATAACATTGTACACAGAATGAGCAGGTCTGTCATGGGGATTTTGAGGAGGCTGATTGCCTTCTCCACCACAGATGACAAACAGTGGAAACAGCTTCTCTTCTGGTAGCTGGAACAATAGATTGCTGTCACATACAAACTGAACCTCCAGCAAGTGAAGCCCAATGTTATTTCAACAGGAAGTGGTTTCATTCTGTTCAGCTGCAGGTCACCACCATGGTAAGTACCTTGATATCTTTGTTGAGTATCCCGGGTCTGTGTATGATGCCAGGGTGCTGAAGAACTCTGGAGGCCTATCCACCTGCAGGAAAACACATCCTGGGAGATGGTGGGTATCCTTGTGTGAGTGTTCATCTGCCTCATCACAGCAGACAGAGAGTCTGAACACAATCCTGCACAGCTTTGATTCAACACCAATGATGCTCGTGCACAGAACATTGTTGAGAGAGCCTTCAGGATGATGAAGACCAGCTGTGCTCCATCTTCTTCTTCAAGGCCCTGGAAGTGAGTTCTGCCTTTGTGCAGATGTTGTTGCATGCTGTGCAGTGCTCCACAACCTCCGTCTTCTGAATGAGGACATTGCTGATCCAGAAGTTGTGGAGGATCATGACGATGATACACTGGAACCCCAAAACACAGAAGTCAGCACAGAAGAGCATGTGCGGGACAAACGGACCACAGCTGTGTCACAGCAGACGACCGTGTGCAGCTCTTCAAGAGCAGATTACCTGTAGGACAGTCGAACAGGTTAAGACTCTGCAAATCAGTTCATGTTCTCATAGTGCTATTGTTTAAGCTTGTGTACGTTGTGAAGGTCATTTTAAGACTGTCAAATCAAGATATACATATATTAGTTATTTAAGAAATATAAATACTATAAAATCACATAAATATGTATAAATACACATGTAAGTATTTAAATTTAAACGTGTGTGTATTTATATATACACATAAATATATTACACTCATAACTGGGAATTCATATTACAGTTGAAAATGAAAATTTTACAATTTGAAAATCTAGAAACATACCACATAACATATCATACCAACATATTTACAAGTTTAATTTTAAAATATGTATTACTTTATCCCTGGGTTATATTTTTTAATTCCACTTTTTTTCACTCATTTTTGATTCCCAAATTTAAAGTCCTCATCTACAGTTACTGAAATGAAGCTGCTGAAGTTTATTTTCCTTACATTATTATAGAAACGTCTTAAGAAATTCCCTTTTGCTGTTGCTTTAAGCTCTATTATACTACTTTATGAAAATGTTAATGTGGTTTTGTCTGAAGCTTTGTGCTCTTATCCATGTAGAAATGAAAAATAAATAAATAAATACATAAAGAGAATAATTTGTATGGGTATTTCTCTAAAGTGTGGCACCCATTCTCAAGACAACATTCTTCAGATGTTAAAAAAAAACAACTGAAAACTGCTACAAAATCAGTGCACACAACTGCTTCAAAAGTTATTTGCTATTAAGTACTTTGCAACTGACAAAATAGCAACTGGAAATACCTGGTAATTCATATTATAATATAAAAAAACAGCATAAATCAGTGATGATCCTAACATAAATACATGTAAAGAGTGTTTGTAGTTAAGATTAATTTTAATTTATATACTTACTGAATTATGCTTTCCAGTGAATAGGGTTTCATCAGTGGATGAGAACAAGATTGTGTTCATCAGTCTCTGTAACATCAGAACAGGATTTACACATTACACATTACTGATGATTTATGCCTTGATATTTTTTTTATCAAAATATCAACACTAGTAAAATGTAAATTAACTCGTTTCAATTACTTAAAATTTTGTAATTTTATATCATTAAATTACTTAACGAGCCGTCTGTAGAAAGCAGCCTTAACAAGCTGAGGCACAGCCTCTGATCGATAATGATTATTAAACATATTTTTAAACTCAATTTACAAAATAGTCTCATCAGTTTACAATGTGTAAAGCTTTAACAAATCAGTCGTTTACTTGGATTATGTTAAACAAGTACACCTCAACCATAATGAACAGCGTTTATCCATAAGGTACTTACACTTCAAAACAGCGGCGTCACGATCCTCCGATTTTCCGTTATTTTCGAATATGAGTATGACGAGCCCTCTCCCGGTGCCTCATGGGATAGAGAAGTGTCCATCCTATGCATACTACGGAATTCGGCCGGAAGTAGTAGGCCATCCGGGTACATCTCGCCTACTGTTTTTCGAATACTGAGAATTCGGACATACTACTTGCTTCGCATACTGTTTTTCGCCTACTATATAGTATGGAAGTATGCGATTTCGGACGCGGCTATTGTGTACAGCTATGGCATATGACACAGCGTAACCCACATGGCTATTGCTCCTATAACAGCTCATTTTAATCAGTTATTTTTCCTTTGGGTCAATTTATTTCACACAGATTTCTGCTCGTTCTAAATCAGATAAAGATAAAGTAGCACAGTACAGACATTAGTGAGAGCGATTGTATGAATTATTTCTACATGACCGCGTCTCTCTAGTAGTAGTAGTGACGCTGTGGGATTTAGTTATTAGCAAATGTATGCTTGAACTTTTCAGTTTTTAAGCTATTTTTTGAGAAATCACAGATCATCGTTGACAATACTTATCCGTGCTGAATGATTCTGTGTGGAGTGATCTGCACGTGACATACGAGCTGCTGTCTGTAGTCTATGTGTGTGCGGTACAGTGAACCAGAATCTTCTGAATGTAACTGAAGTACACTGAGATCAGTACAGAAGCTGTGTTCTGAATGGCATACTAGCACACAACTGCTCCTATACTGCAGTATGCTGTGAAGAGAAAGATAATGTTCTGTTTGCATGGAATCCCTGCATTACCTTCTTCTTTTGATTAAATCTGATGTGTGCATCTGAAGACACTGCATGGGATACTGTTTCCCAGAATACAACACTCTCCATGTAATGTTTAATCTTCAAACGCTTGAGTGAACTGGAGATGGGGAATAGTAATTATAAAACACTTTTATACATGCGTTACTGTAAACTACAAACTATCGCTGTGTTTCTAAAAACATTATCGTAAGTAGGACATAAATTGTACTTTAATCTCTACAGCACTTTTCTGATCAAGTCAAATGACTTCACCTTTATCTGTAGTGCTTGAAACAGTACAGGTTATTTCAAAGATATCGAATGATAAAAATATTGAAGTAATATACAAAAAATTTTTTGGTAGAGACTATTTACAATAACTCTGTCCAACAATGCCTGGCTGTGATAAACGGCACGGCAAAAGATGATCATTCATCTCTAATATCAGTAGCGCAGCGAGTCAAAGACGCGTGATGAAAGATTTTGAGAAGAGCTACCTGAGTTTGAGGACGCTCTTTACCAAAACCTGTTCTAGATTACTCTTTTTCCCACCACATATCAGATCAGAAAGGCATTTATTTTCAATAAAAATAAAGGAAATATATGAACATTTGAAATTAAACGTCCCTACACCTATACTGCTACTGTATCATTATACAGTGTTATTAGTGGGTTAGCAGTATACACTGGTAAAATACTGGCAGCAGGGTTGCCAGCCAGTTACTGTAAATTTTACAGGAGTCTTACTGTAATTTAATTTACAGATTTTTACTGTATTCTCAATTACAGTAAAATTCTGTAAATTACATTATGACACACACATCCTCCGTGAGCGGCCCTGACTGACCACGAGGGTTTAGAAACACGTTTTATTTTGGCGCCCGTGTTAATAGATGACTGCCTGTGCAAAGTTGTTTTACATCATAAAATAATCACGACGAAGTGTGCTGATAAACAAGAAGTTACCGTGAATATAAACTATTAGCACTGAAACATGTCATTCATAACGAAGGAACCCAGAGATTTTCTGCCCATAGCGCCGGGGGATGTGTGAAATCCCGCGCAATTCTGCCTCGCGCCCCGTGGACGGATGATGCTTGAATCTGGGTTACCAATATAATCCGCGAATGTAGATACACTCATATACTATAAACTATTAAACAAGAAATATAAAAACTGAAGTCACTTATCCACAGTTGTGAATCACTCCTCTTGCCTTTAACGTTAATCTCCTCGACCGTTGAAGACCTAACGATGCGGCTCTGAAGATTTGAAATTTACAGCAAAATTCTGTAAATTTGAGTCAGACCTACACGTGACCCCAGAATGCATTGCGGTTTACAGCAATATGCTGTATTGTTAAAAAACAGTCCGCGGCTGTAAAATAATGCTGTAATTTTTACAGCAATTCATTACAGTTTAGGTGTAGGGATGTTTATGTCCCAATAAAGTTGTATTCTTTATTAATATTTTATAACACACTAAAAGTATAATAATTTAAATACACTGTTATTGAATACTGTTTTATAATCTACCACCTAACTACTATTTACAGTTATTATTATGTTCAGTATGTGAAGACCATTAATCATGGATTGAGGTCAACTGGGCAAAATATAGCATTGATTACTAGTATGAATCCTTAATAAACAAGCCTTTGTCAAAATAATTGTTATTACATTTGTGAGGTAACAATGTTTGGTAATGTGACAACACTTCAGAATACTACTCTTAAATGATTTTTTGCTTATTGTAAACTTTTCACACACTGTTCTTTAAAAAAACAGGTAGTATACATGGTATAATGTGGAGTCGATCATACTCTGTTCCAGAGCATGTGCATGACTGCCAGCCTTGAGTGACGGTCTTACTAACTGATAGAGTCAGTGCATCTCTGTTCGCCCCAATCAGCTCTGCTCTAACCAACTGCGTAAACGCCCACCAGAAAGCAGGTTAGAGACAGAGTTGGATTATGGCGTCTACAGGGTCAGATCAATAGTTAGACAAATTAAAACTAAAGGAAACATTATTAGATTAGATTCAACTTTCTCACTGCACATGTAAGCTACAACGCAACGAAATGCAGTTAGCATCCAACCATAAGTGCAATAAGTACAGAATATACAAGGTCTACAGTATGTACAATAACTGTACAGATAGGTATTATGGACATGATTTACTGATTTTAAATACTATTAGCATGATATACAGATAGGTGTACTATGAACATACTGTACAGATGGATTATGTAAAAGTGTATGTACACTATAAACAGAAACTATGAACATATGAACAATTTACACTATTGCAATGGACAGTTAAGTGCATAGAAAATATTACACTGTGCAAATGGATTATTCAGTGTTCCTGGATGAACAGACAATAGTGCAAGTAATAACAAGTTACTGTTTTTGCTTTTGGTAAATAAATAAATAAATCAGTCAGATGTAGTAATGAAGAGGGGGAGGAGTCTGTGTGTGTGTGTGTGTGTGTATGTGTATGGTGTGGGGGTGTCAGAGGGCAGAGTTCAGCAAGGAGACAGCTGTAGGGAAAAAGCTGTTCCTGGATCTTGTAGTCCTTGTCTGGAGTCTCCTGAAGCTGGTTGGTCAGAAAGTCCATAATCCAGTTGCAGAGGGAGGTGTTAATGTCCAGGTCTCCAAGTTTTGTGGTCAGCTTGGAGGGAATGACTGTGTTAAATGCTGAACTGAAATCAACAAACAACATCCTAACATACGTGTTGTTATTGTCCAAGTGTGTGAGCCAGCACTGTGCATACTGCATCCTCTGTGCTCCTATTATGTAACTTAAGCTTCGAAAAGACAAAAAACAAAATAGATCATTTGCAAGAGCTGTCACATTGCATATCAAGAACAGCTTTATTGCACTTTCGCTGTTCCCAATTCAGAAAACCCCACACGCAGACTACGCGGCTCGAATCCTGCATCACGGACGAGCGGTTCACACTTGCTGCACTCACGCAGCCTGTTTTATAACGCTCCATTATATTCGTGCGGCCCTGCACCGCAAATCTTCATGAGTGCATCTATGGATGAGGCTTAACAGACGTTAGGTTGTTTCAAACCCGTATAACCTCCGTTTATCTTCAGAACACAGTTTAAGATATTTTAGATTTAGTCCGAGAGCTCTCAGTCCCTCCATTGAAGCTGTGTGTACGGTTTACTGTCCATTTCCAGAAAGGTAAGAAAAACATCATCAAAGTAGTCCATGTGACATCAGAGGGTCAGTTAGAATATTTTGAATATTTCGAAAATACATTTTGGGTCAAAAATAAGACTTTATTCAGCATAGTTCAAAACGCTTGCTAAAAATAAAGTCTTAAACTGTGTTCTGAAGATAAACAGAGGTCTTATGGGTTTGGAACGACATAAGGGTGAATTATTAACACTGTTGGGAACGTTACTTTAATAAAAAGTAATCAGTTATAGTTACTCACTACTTGTTCCAAAAAGTAACTGAGTTAGTAACTGAATTACTCTATAATAAAGGTAACTCGTTACCAGGGAAAGTAATTATTTGCGTTACTGTAAAATAAAAAAAAGTTGCTAGCAGTTTTCACAAGTCAGTTAAAATGAGTAGAACATATATTTATTGCACGTCAACAGACAGCAAGAGTTTTATCCTGCACTTCAAGTATTATCTTTGTAAGAAAAGTGTTTTTGGCCACTAGCTTTGTAGATGCATGTCACACATTACATGTTCACATTACATGCACGTTCTTGCCTTTGACCACAATGAATTTGAAGTAGCGCTTATATCTCCACCTTGAAAATGCCAACTTTTCATCGGATTGCTCCTGACTCGCCATCTCTGCTGCGAATTTCTGTTTAGCTGTTGTGTGCGTGCGCGCGCGCCTGTGTGTGTTTGGCGCCGCTGGTGCAAAAACACTGGCTCTGATTGGCTACCATGAAACACATGACTCTGGCTTAGCCAATCATAATCGCTTATCTCGTTATTAACCCACCTCCTCACTCGCTGTGTGAGCCAATCAATGCATAGTAATGCACCACATTTAACGTCCAGTAATGTTAACGGCATTGTAACGACGGGAAAAGTAATTAGTTAGAGTACCCCGTTACTGAAAAAATAATGTTGTTCCCTAACACTGTTCTTTTAAACGGCGTTATTCCAAACACTGATTATTAATGACATAATTTTGATTATTGGGTGAACTAACCCTTTAAGGCCCGTTCACACCAAGCACGATAACTATAAAGATAACGATATTAGTGTCCACACCAGCAAACGATATTGTTTGTGTATTATAAGCGGACGCGCGTCTGCTGCTTTAAATCAGAAAAAAATAGTTCTGAAAGTGATTCCAACGATATCGTTTCTGTGTGCCTTTATCGTTATAGTTGTGGTGTGGACTCCGTTATTCTTTAATATTGAGAATGATTTTCAGAACTATGTCTTTATAGTTATCTTGCTTGGTGTGAATGGGCCTTTAGAGGGTCAAATAATGAATGGAGAGTAAAAGAGTTGGAGGGTCAAATAATGAATAGAGTGCTAGAGTTAAAGGGGCAAATAATGAATGGAGACTTAAAGACTTAGGCCCAATCCCAATTCTATTTTATACCCCTTCCCCTTCGAGAAAATTTACCCTAAGGATAGGGACACCACTACCGTGACGTCACATGCCATCATTTGTCGTCTAGCTCTTACAATACACACATATACTGGTGTGCATTAGAGCCTTTAATTATCGTTCTTCTTACTGACACACACACACACACACACACACATATTGGAAATCGTGCAGCTCACACATTCAGGAGAAAATAAACTTGTCAACGCTGCCCCACAACTTTTATTAAATACAGTTTAAATACTGAATTGCTACTTTATATTTTCCAGCAAGGAGAGGATACAATCGCTGTTTTTAAGTAAACTCACTCTAAAAAGATAAACGCACAGATGCAACTTCCATTTCTCTCTCTCTCTCTCTCTCTCTCTCTCGAATTGGCAATATTTGAGAAAATAGTTAAGCGATTTCTAATTATTGGGGGGATTAATCTACGGAAGTTATCGCCCTGATCAGACATATCCTGTGGCATATGGAGAGTAAAAGAGTTGGGGGTCAAATAATGAATAGAGAGTTAAAGACAATCCCAATTCTATTTTTATACCCCTTCCCCTACCCCTCTGCCTACACCCCCCCCCCCCCCCCCCCAATGGAGAAATAGAGATAAGGGGCAAATAGGAATGGAGAGTAAACGAGTTAATAATAAAACAATAATACAAGAGTTAGAATCTTATCAGTTTACTGATCACTTAACCAGATGTAGTTTGGATTTTCCTTTCTATTAATTGTTTATCATCTTAAGCTTTACAGAGTGTCCAAACACAGAGAAACTATGAAAACTGCTGAAGAGACTGAGATCCACGGGACACTATTATTCTAAAGATGGTGTTTATTAAAGTGGAGAGTGAAGACCTGAAGATTGAAGAAATATTCAGTGTCAAACAAGAAGAAACTGAGGATCAAACAGGTTGGTTTTCTTTCTCAAAGCTGAACTCATTTACAAAATACTCAGTAGATTTAAAGGTGCTGTATGTAAGATTTTGATTCTACTGAAGCATAAAAATACCATAATATGTTTGCAGATATTTAAGAAACATGCCAAGTTAACATACTTGTTTATCTGAAAAACAATGCTACAGTCAGTTATTCTCCTTTAAAAATGTTTGTTCTGGGCCAGAATGTGGGTCTTTGTTTGGTTTGTGAACCCCATCAACTGCAAGTTTACCCAGTTGTATTAATGGCACTACAGCGTGACAGTTGGACGAAAACACAGCGTATTTAAATTCATTATTGGTCAAGTCTGCTCATTCCTGTTTATGTCGTCAATCTGGCAACCTGTGTGTATGTCTGAGGAGAAGAGCCGGATGGAAAAAAAAAACTCTAATATTATTAATTTGGACTGCAATACCTAGTTCATCCACTCAGTGTCAATCCTAAATAAAGCACCTTTAACCCTCTGGAGTTGATTAATGCGTATATGCGTTAGAGGAGTCATTTTCTCCTGATAACCCCGAAAAGAGCAATACATCAATCGAATCTGTAAAGGGTCTACTTTTTTATATACAAACATAATAACAACAGAACTTTGTGCATTTATAAAATAAAGATAACAAACAAGGTGTGCTGTCTGCAGCCTTTGTCTGCGCTGATCTTCATTTACAAACACGTCATTAAAATGAACTTTAACACAGTGAATACTCAACGAAGAGACATGAGATATCTATAGAAAGCTTGACATGTCTACTTTCAAACTAAACAAGTGCTGCCGAAAACAGATATTCTGAGATAAAGTAATCCATATGAAAACAACGCGATGTCAGTTTTTCACGTCTCTCTTCATTATCTTCTAATGTGACCACGCCCCACGCTGAACGCTCTATTCTGATTATAATGTTTCACTGCGCAGGGTTAATGGTGCAAAGCTTATTATCAACAGTGTAACAAAATGTACCTCAAGTGGATGATTATATGGTGTCATGGCTTTGCAATTAAAATATTTTTTTATTATAATGGAAGTCAATGGGGCAAAAACAGCCACGAACAGTAAATTCGGGGGAACAGTTTTTTTTATCTAATGCTGCACAAAAACGAACAATTCATCAAAGCCAGTGTTGTTACTAATCTTTGACATGCCCAAGACTGTGATAAAAGGTAAAAAAAAAAAAATCCAGTCCACAATAAATTTTTATATTGAACAGTCATTTTGTGTGGGGTTTTTAAAATAAGAAACATTTTTTAAGGAATAATCGCACCACATTTCTAGTTTCATAAAGTGTGCCTAATTTTCAATAATTAAAAGATAAATTAATTTGTTTTATACATGATAACCAGAAAAAATAAAAACACAATTTTTGTGGGGGAAAAAACATATCGTAACGCTATTTTAAGAAAACATTGAATAAATTAAGTTGTTTTATGCATTTAAATAATAAGACATGCTAAAATACATAATTAGATAACAATGAAACACATGGAGATTTTTTTAAATAAAATTAATAAATTGGCAGAACACTGCAAGCACTCGACTAAAGTGTATTGCTCCTTTTCATAATCACGAGCTTCATATTTCAAAATAAATGTAAATACAGTTATTAATTCAGAAATGTAGTCAAGTAGAAAGTAAAACAGTGGCTCATTTCATTGTCATTGCTCAATAAATCTACAATGAGCCAAAAAGATACTTAAGTACAGTATCTGATTACATTTACTCAAATACTTTTTAACACTGTTGTCAATAAGCTTGACCAAAGTGACAGAATCCTGTAACTTGATACTTAGAAGTTATTTTGTACAAGCTGAAAAAAATCTGCTTATATGATGAGCCTGACTACTCGAATGATCTAACATCAAAACATAAAATCTAGCCCTGAGTAGATGGCAAAAGCAGGTCAATTTATTTAAAGCGCATGTTCAATTTATTCTTCTTGTTTCACCTTAGGTCTGATGACACTGAAAAAGGAGAGTGAAGCTCTGAATGAAACGGGAGGTAAATATAAGCTTGAGAAACATCAGGAGTTCATAACTGAAGAAAAACCATTTACTAGCTCACAGGCTGAAAAGACTTCTTCAAGAAATAGAGCTCAAAAGACAAAAGCCTGCAAAAAGAGGCATTTTACCTGTCACCAGTGTGGAAATGGTTTTAATCAAAAAGGAGACCTTATCAGACACATGACAACTCACACTGGAGAAAAGCCTTTTACCTGTCACCAGTGTGGAAATAATTTTAATCGAAAAGCACACCTTATCACACACATGAGACTTCACACTGGAGAAAAGCCTTTTACCTGTCACCAGTGTGGAAAGAGTTTCACTCGAAAAGTAGACCTTATCAGACACATGAGACTTCACACCAGAGAGAAGCCTTTTACCTGTCACCAGTGTGGAAATGGTTTTAATCAAAAAGCACACCTTATCAGACACATGACAACTCACACTGGAGAAAAGCCTTTTACCTGTCACCAGTGTGGAAAGAGTTTCACTCAAAAAGTAATCCTTATCAGACACATGAGAACTCACACCGGAGAGAAGCCTTTTACCTGTCACCAGTGTGGAAATAGTTTTAATCAAAAACGAAACCTTATCACACACATGAGAACTCACACTGGAAAGACAGAGTTTCACTCAGCTTTAAAACCTTAAAGTACATATGAGAAATCAAAGGCTGCATTTACATTTGTCATTAAGATGTGACCTGTATCTGGAAGTTGTCCCCATGAATATTGAAAAACAAGTGTAAACGTGCTTCTGATAGGAATGATATCTGATCAGCAGATTTTGGTCCAGAGGTAGTCGAGGACTTATTGTGATCGGATCTCAGTGTAATGTAAACACAATCCAGCCATGGAGTCTGTATTCGCAGGTCAACATCACGCCAAACTAGACAAATGCCTTTTGCCTAATAGCAGTTTAGAAACTGTTTCACTCTAAAAGGATGCAATAAAAGGCACATGAGAATTCAAATTGTAGAGAGAGAGTTTTGATCAACTTATCAAACTTTATTATCCCACTTACTACACAGCTACTTGCCACATAAGTAAATAAGTAGACACAAAATTTTCATTTGAGTTAAAATATTTGAATGCAAAGCTTCCATGATGAAAGCAGTCGCTGACAACCTGCAAGTTCTAACTAGACAGGCATTTAAAGGCCGTGTTGCAGGGTTAATTTTCCAACAAGTTTTTGCAATTTGCTTGTTGGTAATAAACATTTAAACTGTTATCCTTTGTGTTTTATGTTGTTGGTTATCACAAAATGGAATATAATACGAAAAAGTAGGTACTACCTTACAGCGGTCTCCTTTCCCCCACAATGCACTGCATTACGTCACGTTGGGGAGAGAATTTACCAAAGCCCGCCTTGAGAGCATTGAGAGTGACTAGATAGACGAATAGTAGACAAGAGTATTCAGATAGCGCAGTTTATAGATATACACATAGATAGACAGACAGATAGATATCGACCAACAGCGACCAAAACGCACTACCACGGAACAGGTAATGTACGTTTGCAACAACATTTTCACCGGAGGAAGAGATAAACGCTTAGAAACGCCCATATAGCTAGCATAAATGCCTTCTATTTCTAGATGAAAAAGACAAAGTTTACCAGCTCTACGACACAATTGGCTTTGACGGCCATCAGTTCTTGGCAATTCCAAAGTCCAAAGAGACACAGAACTTCGTCAGTTCCCTTCTGGCGCTCTAGGCTAGAGACTCAGAACTTGGTCTAACCACTTCTGCCTCTCTGGGCTAGAGACTCAGAACTTGGTCACACCACTTCTGCCACTCTGGGCTATAGACTCAGAACTTGATCAGTCCACTTCTGCCTCTCTGGGCTAAAGACTCAGAACTTGATCAGTCCACTTCTGCCTCTCTGGGATGGAGACTCAGAACTTGGTCAGTCCACTTCTGCCTCTCTGGGCTAGAGACTCAGAACTTAGTCAGTCCACTTCTGCCTCTCTGGGCAAGAGACTCAGAACTTGGTCATCCAATTCTGCCTCTCTGGGCTAGAGACTCAGAACTTGGTCAGTCCACTTCTGCCTCTCTGGGCTAGAGACTCAGAACTTGGTCAGTCCACTTCTGCCTCTCTGGGCTAGAGACTCAGAACTTGGTCAATCCACTTCTGCCTCTCTTGGCTAGAGACTCAGAACTTGGTCAGTCCACTTCTGCCACTCTGGGCTATAGACTCAGAACTTGGTCAGTCCATAATGCTTTTTAGTATTACAAAAAATCATAAAGTTGCATTTTTTTATATTGAGAGTAAGTTTATTCCATTGAAACCATTCCACAATGGAAGATAGTTCCTCATTGACCGTTTTGATTAAAATATTAAAGTCTTGGTGAGAAGCTACAAGATTTGTATCATCTGCAAATAGTACTGGAAGGAGTTTGGTACAAATCGTGGCCATATCATTAATATAAATTAAAAATAGAAGAGGCCCCAAAATTGATCCTTGAGGGACCCCAATCATAATTTGTGACTTCATGGAGGTATAGCCTTCCAGGTATACATATTGCTCTCTGTTAGCTAAGTAACTTCTAAACCATCTCAAGGCAACATCCTCCACTCCATATCTACTAAGTTTAGCAATCAAAATATTGTGATTGACCATATCGAATGCCTTACTCAGGTACAGGAAGACTCGAAGAGCACATTTTTTATTGTCAAGAGCTGAAGAAATATAGTTCACAAGTTGAATGAGGGCATGCTCAGTAGAGTGTCGCTTCCTAAAACCATATTAATGTTTTTATATAATGTATTAGGGTCATCCAGGTGATTTAATAATCTAGAAAAGACAAGTGTTTCCAAGATTTTCAATATACATGGGAGAATTGATATTGGCCTATAATTACCAAATTCCTTGGAGTCACCGGTCTTAAAAATTGGTATAACCCTAGCAACTTTCAAATCCCGAGGGACAATTCCAGTTTTCAAAGACAATGAGAGAATATGAGTGAGAGGTTTAATAATATAGTCAACTGTCTCTTTAATAAAAAAACTTTTAATGCCATCATGACCATGGGCTGCATTTTTAAGTGATAAAATAATATTACGAACTTCTTGAACAGTTGGGTCAAAATTATGGAATGGAGGATACTGACCTTTAATTAAAGAACAGGGATGTATATCTGAGCCATTAATATTAGATGTTAGTTCAGAACCAATCGATATAAAAAACTCATTAAAACCATTAGCAATATCAACAGGGTTTGAGAGAGCCCCCTTCTTACTGTTCATTACTACAGGGGCAGTAAATGGGGATTTAGTACGGTTCAGTAAGTGTTTAATGAGGTGCCATGTTGTATTAATGTTTTTAGAAGCTTGTGCAAATTGATTTGAATAATATGCTTTCTTTGCTTTTCTTACTAAAGATGTGAAGTGGTTTTTACATTTCTTATAATTTTCAGTATTAATGGAAGAAGGATTAAAAATATACCTCAGATATCCACGGCTTCCCCTTAGAATATTTATTTCTGGATTTTATACTCATCAGCGGAAATGATAAATCTAAGGCCTTATTAAAAGACTTTAAGAATAAACTGTATGGACTATTAATGTCTTGTGACATAAGTACCTCATCCCATATATTGCCAGTGGCAGACTTCAAATTATCTATGTTGTTTCTAGAGAATTTACGATATTTATTTGGCCCATTCTTAGGATAACTAGACATTAATTGGCTGGATTGGATAAACTGAAAGACAGGAAGGTGGTCAGAGATATCACACATCAGGAGGCCTGAAGTGACCTCAAAATTATAAGAATTAAACAAAATATTATCAATCAGAGTAGCAGATGAGGAAGTGATTCTAGATGGTTTTGTAATAAGAGGAAAAAAATTAAAAGAATGGAGTGCATTTAAAAAAATCAACTGTTTGTGTTAAATCGCATTTAAGTATATTAATATTATAGTCACCGAGTAAAAAAACATAATTTGCTTTCTTTGGTTATTAACTCATGTGTTGACAGAAGTGCATCAATAGATGTATTATGGTCTGAGTCTGGTGGTCTATAGATGCATCCAATCAGAATACTCTTACCATTGAATTGTTGACAAGATGGAATTTCAGTAAATATAGACTCTGTATTAGTGGTGTCAAATTCTGCACTAAGATCATCTCTAGCACCAGCATCAAAGGAATTCAAGACATATAGAGAGACAACCCCTCCTCTTTTGTTTTTTCTACAAGAATGAAATTATACATAATTAGGTAGGGGGAATAAAGAAAATACGTCATCAGTCAGCCAAGTCTCAGAAAAGGCCAAGACTGAGAAGGAAAAACTTAAGGTAGACAGAAAAGTTCTAAATTCGTCATGATTTTTAGACATACTACGAATATTCCAATGGAAAGTAGAGAAAAGATTTTTAGGAAATTTTATGGTTTGATGCAGTGAGTTTACTTGCCCTTCAGAGTAATAGTTACAAGACAGTTTTAATAAATTTAAATTAGGTTGATTTACATCAGGATTAAAGAAACTATCATAGATGCCACAACTGTCTATGTTCTGCTCAAACGGGTTGAAAATAAGAGAATTATCATCAAAGATGGTCAAGTCAATAGAAGCCATAGAGATTAAACTGGCAAGAGAATAGACGTGAAAAAATAACTGGTTGTCCCCTGGTTGAGATGGCCTCCTACTTCAAAAAAACTAATAACTAAAGTTAACTGGATATTCCATCTGTCCCATAGAATTGGATAATCATCGTCCACAATCGATGACACACACAAAAAAATAAATAAATTAGTAGGTCCGCACATCCACAGCTGATATTGTAACTCAACTCTAATCATCATTTGAGGTTCAATTCGTCCATTTCCTTCACCATCACTGCTCTTTCCTCTTCTGGTGTTGCTCCAATTGTTCGGATGTAAACTTTACCATTTCGAGACCAGGTCGCTTTGATCTTTTTAGCCTTTTCTGTTGCCGTGCTGCATAAGCAATATTTCCGTTCTTCCTCGTTAAATATTCATTCACAAACACTCCCGTACCTTTTAACTTGAACCCTTGTTGTAACAAGGCGATCTTGTCCTTTCTGTTGATAAAACGGATTATGATTGCCGGTGGGGTAGGTCTATTTTTGTTATTCCGAGGGAGTGTATGACAGGCTGAGATCTGATTTCTTTGAATGGGATATCCTTACTACCGAAGAATTGGATAACCTGGACTTCCAGGGTCTCCGTCTCAACAGTTGTGTCATCAGCATTGTTTCCCGCAGTGACATTGGAATAGGCACGGTGTCGTGTTTTCAATCCAGAGATAATCAGATCATCCATACGGTAATATTGCTCTACATCATCCAGTCTCTTTTCCAATTCTTTGATCTGATCGTCTTTCTTCTTTAGGGTAGATTCACCTGTTTCGTGAGCTGCAGGATCTCCGTTTGTTGCGTTGCTATTTTGCTGACCTCTAGTTGGATTGAGGCCAGAGTCTTTTTAATATCTTCCATATTGACGATAATCGTAAACTTTGTCGTTGTTGTAATACTAAAGAGACACTTCGATCACTTTTGCTTGGTTTCTCTGGAGGATCAAATCTCCAGCAGAGAAAATGCTGCAGTCAGCTCGAACATGAGTTGAACAAGATCATAAACACACACTAGCTTTACGATGCTGTCACGTAACAAATCTGTCCAAATATAAAATCAAATGAATAGATAATTTCTACATTGAAATAAAAATGTAAAGACTGCACAACTATTATAAATTGCGAATCTTAATAATTGGGAATCATGAAAAAAATTCTAATAAAATAAAAACATGTATGTATTATCTATTTCAGGCATCTATTATAACATTTATGTAGTTTTGTTTGCTTGGCTGTTTCCTTATAAAAGTCCAGAAATTTGTCAAGTTTTTCGCCGGGTGTCATTTTAAATTATATGACGTCATTACATTGCCGTCTTGCCACCAGCCAATCGCTGCACTGCTGATCATGGTTTCGAGTATCGATACATATCCCCTTTTAAGACAACACATGAACGTGCAATTATCTCAGATAACGCTATCCAGCGATACTAATCATACACAACAGGTGTGTTCGAAGAACCCAATTAGCCGGATCAGGATTAGCACGATGATATCATCTTGGATGTGTCATTTGATCTCGGATGTAATAAGCGACATACGAAGAACGGGCCCCAGCATCACACTAACTTTAAAGGGATACTCCACCCCAAAATAATTTTTTTGTCATTAATCACTTACCCCCATGTCCTTCCAAACACATAAAACTTTGTTCGGTTTCAGAACACAATTTAACATATTTTGTATTAAAACGGGGAGGCTTGTGACTGTCCCATAAATTGGCAAGTAAAAGACACTGTCAAGCAGAGTCCTGCGTGGGACAGATATTTCAATCCTATTCCCGCAAGATTTTGTCCCATGCCCACCAACTCCCGCAGAAATCTATCTTATCTGGACCCGCTCCCACCCACATAAAAATGATCTATATAATGTTTTCCCCTACATTTGTAGAAATTTACATAAATTGGTTCTGCAACGTCTCCTAAGCTCTACAACATCCCAGCATAAACACTCCCAATAAAATATTTAATCAACAGCTATGTCTGTGATTGGCTATATTGCATAACCCTTTAAAAACATTGTATAAATAGAAACTATGCTTAGCTTGTGCATTTCAATCCTTTATTGTAAATATTAGTTGTTCTTTTTGCTTTTGTGCAACAGATAAATAACAATTTATATATTTAGACACTTTTAGATAATATCTATTTTCCTGCAGTTCCTCAAATCATATTATTCTCCCACACACATGAGTCTCTTCCTGCACACTCTACCTCACCGTAGCGCCATTTTGGAGAATATGAGTCGAACGCAGGCAGCGCGCACCCTTCTGTCAGTCACATCACAAGATGCACTGTTTTCTTTCAAATAAAAGCGTGAAAATATGTAGGAAACGTATGAGCAAACTATGAATTCTGAAAAAATCGACCAAAAATCTAAAAGTGTATCACTGAATGATTTTAAGGTTTTAAACTGCCTTTACCCTCAAGAAAAGGCAAGCATTTCACACAAAGGCCATCTGTAATTCGCACCATCAAAAGGCAGCAGGTGCATAAATACACTTTGTTTTTTGTTTTCTTCAGGACCCTTGCTATGGCATAATGCGTCGTCCCTGGAGTCACGCCTCAGTTAGGCTTCTCTCCATGTTGGTGGAAAACCACACTTTGCCGTTCTCCCAATTCACCCAGATACAGGATCTTCTGAATCCTCCTCTCCTTCAATGGAAGCTGGAGAGGATGATGAGGGTGCCACAACTAGGGGTGCTCCGATCATGATCGGCCGATCGTTAATGCGCATCTCGTCAGTAAAGCCGGTTCTCTAATCAGCTGTTAATTCCATCAGGTGCCTGATTTCACATAGAACAGCTGTTACTACACAGAGCCGTTGTTAACTGAGAAGATGCGCCAAAAAACGCTGAAAATGAAGTGGATTTGCGCATCTTCTCTATTAACAACGGCTCTGTGTAGTAACAGCTGCTCTATGTGAAATCACGCACCTGATGGAATTAACCGCTGATTAGATTACCTGCTTTACTGGCGAGATGCGCACAACGATCGGCCGATCGTGATCGGAGCACCCCTAGCCACAACAAAATCAGGATCTGACTCTCCTGAGCTTGTGGAGTCAGAGGGAGAAGACAATACATCCTGCAGCTCGCTGGAGGGGTCAACCTGCACAATCATTTCTAAAACTTCAGTACGTCAAGCCCTTTCTCAGTTGCTTGCTGCTCTTCTCACCATCAGATGACCAGCAGGATGGCATGCAAGTGTTTAAATCCACTTGTTTTTGTTTGGTCTGTACTTCTCACAATCAAAAGGCAGTAGGTGCATAAATACACTTTGTTTTTGTTTACTCCATGTAGTTCTGAGGTGCATTTTTTTTTCAGATATGTCAAGGTAAGTGTGCAAAGGTCTCTCTCTCTCTCTCTCACACACACACACACACACACACACACACACACTCTATAATTGGCTGTTATACCCCACATAACTCCATATACAAGCCAGAAACTAAAGTTTTTTTTTTTTTGCATAGGTTTATCTAAAGGGTTAATGGCCCCACCTAGTGATCGATCAACTGTCAAAAATAACACATTTTACCTCTTCCCAACAGAGAAAACCATCAAAAATCAAGAATTCATGATTATATGACGTCATAGTCTTGCAATAAAAAAAATCATTATAATGTTAGTCAATAGGGCAAAAACAGCCATGAACAATAAATGAGGGAGAATTTTTTTTAAATCTAATGCTGCACAAAAACTAACAATGCATCACAGACAATGCTGTTAATAATCTTTGACACGCCCAAGAATGTGATTAAAGGTAAAAAAAAATATCCAGTCCACAATCACTTTCTATATTGAAAACAAGGCATTCTGTTCATTTTTGTTTGACATTTAGGAACTTGGTAATTAAAGAGTTCATTTTTTTTACCATTTGGTAGTTTTGATCAGGACTGAGGTAGATTAAGTTTGAAGAAAATATTAATCTGTTACATTTTTAGAACAGTTTAATTTAGTGGATGTTTTCATCCACGAACATAACAAAAGGGTAGTGAATTTGCCCACAGTGTGTTGTTGATGTTTTGAACATTTTCAAAGCATTTCCCCCAAAATATGTCAAAATAAGATTTTTCACCAAAAATCATTCTATTTGTTGAAACACAGAGAAAGTTGTGGTCAAAATAAGACTCAACTTTACCCGCTAGTGGATGAAAAACATCCGCAATAATGCATAAGGGTTATGGTGCACTCATACCATATGCGAATGAAGCATTAAGCGTGAGTGATTTACATGTTAAAGCCTGTTTCACACATACTCCGTCTGCGGTGCGTATGCGTTGCATACTTTTTTTACGCACATGTTAACGGATTCCAGCATTCACACTCGTCACTGGTTCCAGGAGCGGCAGGCACGTGCACAGGTAGGGCTCAACCTGTGCAGAGGCACATGCCCTTTTTGCCCTTACACTCCGAAGTGCCCTTTTTTTGGTGGTGTTTTTTTTTTTTTTTTTAATCAATGCTGTTGGTCACCCTTTACGTCTGTCTGTCTGTTTTACAAATATTTAGCAAATGAAAGTTCTTAAAACGAGTTTGTGTAAATCTTATTCGATCCTCAAGCTGTCAGTAAGCTGATAACTCCGCCCCCTCTATATTCATTGAATCAAAAGTTCCACAGCAGCCGCACAGACAACAGCTGAGCTGAACAAAGTTTTGGGAAGGGTAAATAAATATCTTGTTGTTTGAATAAGTACTAATAAACACTATGTCTATAAAGGCTCATATTTTATTTAGTGGACTCACTGAGACATGTGGGACGTCTTAGCATTTGCCATCTAGTCATAGCCAATACATAGCCAACACAGCCTGAGCATACAGTTACATTTCATCTTTTATAAAATGCTATTTTGGCCAAATGCATTTTACCACAGGAAAAACTGAGCGCTCCGTCTATATAGCTAAAAAAACTAGTTTGTAACCTAGATGAAAATGTAATGTGATGCCGGCAGCGGCAGGCGCCATCGCCGTTTTAATGATGGACAGAAAAAAAAAATCACATTTGCACACATTCGCTGGTCAAAAACGATATATTGATAAGCAGTGTTGGGTATAGTTACTTTGGAAAGTAGTTAGTTAGGTTACAACGTTACAATCAATTAAAAGTAATCAGTTATGATACAGCGTTACCTATTCATAAAAGTAACGCGTTAGAATACTCATGCGTTACCAAAAATTAAAAGCCGTTTGCAGCGGCTCACACATGACAGACACAGCCCCCGGCCCCTTTAAATGCACCTAGAAGTCGTGACTCCCGACAATGAATAACGTCAGTCATCCGACTAAATTAACACTGCAGGATAACAATAACAGGAAAGACAGTCAGCAATAGGCTATTCCACATGGCGTTTTATTTATTTATTATCACAGAACATATTATTAATCAAAATTTGCACCTACCCAGCCCGGGTAGCCTAGGCTATTGTATATTATGAGCACCACAAGATAACTCCTGATTTTTTTTTTTTTACTTTAAATAATGCAGTTATCAAAGTACAAGTATGCTTACTTGTAAACACAACCTTAAACAGGCTTGCAGATTTAAATCCATTTAGAAATGATGAACAACCAGCCAGCCAACGATCTAACAGAAATTAACAGCTGCCTGTCAAACAAAAATGATAACAAACCGAATTAAATCCTTCACTGCCACACAGGCAAATGACAAATCGCTTAATAGCCGAACTAATTATTATTAAAGTGTCACTCACAGTCACAAGCCTAAATTCGCTTTAACACAGTCCTCTTACATTTACTCTTCAAAGTAGTGATTAAAACGTAGCGTTAAATTTGAGGTAGAATTTTTGGCGGTCGACAGAAGCTTTTCACCAAAGCAGAGTGTGCATTTTACCGTTATGTTCTTTTCTTTTTCGTTGACAAATTGAAAATAATCTGCGTACTTCCATAAACCAAACGCTGTCCTCTCTGCTATCTTGCCGGGAGTTCGAAAAAAAAAAAAAACCCACACACACAGGGTCAGGCGCAGGGCACAGACGCATCACAGCCATTGACTTTACGATTACAGAGCTTCGGCTCCGCTGATACTGTACATCCGCAGGTAGGACATAATACCTAGGACTACTGTCTGACAAAAAGCAGGCTGCAGTCGGGATTTTCCTTTCCTTAAAATAACGGATTACTTTTTTTAAAAAATAACGAAGTTACTGATTACTTACACACGAAACTAACGCGTTAAGTTAAACATTTCAGGAAAAAAGTAATTAGAGTACTCTAACGCGTTACTTTGTAACGCGTTACCCACAACACTGTTGATAAGTAATACAACAACATATAATTTGTTTTTACCATCGGAAAATCATAAAGGTGCGCCCCGCGCTGTTTCGTACTGTAACTTACTCAAAGCGACGAGTGATCCTCGTCACCTAGATAACTATATTTCTAAGAAATTTCTTCTTTGATTTATGATTGCTGATACACTTAATTTATTAACATTTAGGCTAATCATGTTATGGTATACTCTCTGCTCGTCGTATTTCATACCTTTGCTCCTTAAGTGTAAACTGCTCAAGTTACCCATTGAAAGTTGTGTGCCCACTGATCGCATCTTTGGCTTTATCTCTGTGGCTACAGTTTCGGTCTCTATAGGGTCTGACTGACATCCAACTTCATGAAGTGTAGATGTAGTGGGGAGCTCTTGGGAACTCAAACCCTGCTGAGATGTTGTCTGTAAGAAATAATGACAATATGTAATCAATGATCAAATTACAGCTTAAATTTGACATGTAAAATAGTAGGAAAAAATTAATTACTGGATAATAATCATTGGACCACAAAAAATAAGCTTCATAAGCAAGAATTTCATATAATTGTTCTAACAAATTATATAAGTCCTCAAAGGGATTTTTTTGATTAAAGAGTGAAGATCTACAGTAATCGGTACTGAATGGAATCGTTACTTTTGTATTTTTAGAACGCTTATAGCCAAATATCTGTCGCTATAACTATTAACCCAAAACGAACACTAAACATTGGCTTTACTATAGTAGCCAAATCAAACACCGAACCATGTTTAGCATGCCTGCAGATAAACAAACATGTAGATAAACAATACATAAACGCTCTAATCAAAGAATAATATACACTAATTCCAAGTTCGCTGTTGAGATTAAGAAAAAAAGTTTGTAACGTTAGGTGTTTGTCGAATGTATGAATGAGCATTTAACAAACTGGTTTGCAGAGCCAAACATCGTTATTTGTTCACTTCCTTGATACAACGTACAATTAGCAATACAAACTATTACAGTAAAACACATAGACGAAAAATAAGTCATACTTACAGCTTGTGGCCCGTAAACAGCTTCTGTTTTTAAAGTTGGAACTGCTCCATCTTTCAGGACAAGCCGTTGGGCGAATCCTGCATTGAACTCGCGAAGATTGTGGAAGCTTTCCTCCGTAAAATGTGCAGCACAGAGAGCGAGATTTGGGTAATAATTTTGAGGGACCGAGGTAAAAATACATTTTAACCATTGATCTCTAACTTCCCCGTCCCTAGGAAGGCTGAACAAAGTGGACCTGCAATCCGGATGAAAATAACAGCGTTTTGTCGGCATCGCGGCAATGACAACAGTAAATGACCAAATTCGACCTGTGATCGCAAAAGGATGTTATTACAAAAACTTGATCCGGGTTTAAAGTTAGTTTTGAGTAAAGGTGTACTAAATTTCATGAATTGTCTGATGTTGCTTGATGCTAACGTTAGCTTTAATGCAGCTACATAACAAATGTGGTTCTTCATAATGCATTTTGTCATAATAACTCACGTAAGGTAACTTTTGACAATAGTGGGGTAAATTGAACTGAAGCGATATGGCTTGGTAAACCTTGAAATACCACAACAAAGGCTAATAAAGGTGGAATAAAAACAAAAGAGTAATGACAAAAGGATAATGTGGATAATGTGTCATACCTGGCGGGGGTGTGAAAGACTTATTTTGTGAGAACAATAGAATCATGAATGAGGCATCATAAATCAATGAGAATGAGGGTCATAAATCAATTGTATTATCCTTTTATGAGCCTTATCTGAAAAAAAAAAACATGACATGGTCTTAGAAATTGTTTCATAAAATTCAGTTTGTGAGATTATGTTCTGAAAGATCAAAAAGAAGCATTCATAATCTTGTGGCTTTAACTTCATTATGTTTCTAAATCCATATCCTACATCAAAAAGTGTTAATACATTAAAAAATTTTTTATATATTTTTATTTTCATGTTTGATCTTATATATCTCTATTATCATAACAGTCGATTATATATCTAGTCAGAAAGACTCATATTTTTTAATTTTGGATATGTCATTTATGTCTCCATGCTGAAAATGGGGGGGGGGGGGGGTGACAAAGCCTACTGTGTTTCACACTGAACACATGGCTTTTTGGGTATGTTTAAAGGGGGGGTGAAATGGTCGTCCGAGCCATACTCGAAAAAAACTTTCCGAAACTTGTGGCAAACGGGAAGGAGTATTTTTGGAACAGAAATACTCCTTCCAACGTACAACTTATTTTTTTAAACTTTGTCCATGTTTAGCATGGGAATCCAACTCTTTAACAGTGTAAAAAACTCAGTATGCATGAAATAGCATTTCACCCCCCCCTTTAAAACAAGAAAAAGAACATATAGATAAACATGGCAACATAATATAAGCACTTTTATGGAGGCAGAAAATCAAAGTTCCTTAAGACCCGTGGGATTGCTTGTAATAAAGATTTAAATGAAAAAGGCACTAGAGTTGACTGTTTCTCTCAGTGGTGAGTTTTGTTTTAAATGTTTGTGATATAGTCCAACAATGTTTAAATGTGTTGCCACTTGCTTGAGCAACTTATTTTACAAACCTAGAAGTCAAATGCATGAATAATATGTTGCTTATATTTATTGTTAAAACTAATGTCTATGAAAGATTGTTTATCACTGTACTGTGATAAAAGAGTATTACACAAATTAGTGAAGTGGCTTTAAGAAAAGAGTTAGAGCAGTGAAAATTCCATTTCCACCATCAGGGCAATAATAAAAAATTCACAATCAACATAAAATGTTACGACCCAGCAAGCAATTTCGCGTCTAATAGACGTCTAATAGCCGTCTAAACACAGCCCAGACGTCTAGGCTAAATCGAGGCTAATTTTGGGCTGTCAGTGAAAATCTAATAGACGTCTAAACATAGCCCAAGAATAGACAACCAGACAGCTATTGAACGACTATATTTATACGTCCAATAGACGTCTAAACATAGCCCAAGAATAGACTAGTCATCAATTACACTACATATACATGTAATAGACAACAAAATGAGGCATAAGGATTCTTTTCACTCAAATATAACAGGTTCTCATAAATGAAAATCCATCCAAACTAATTGAATATAAAGGGATTTATTTTGAACAATTATATAGACAACAACAACTTGGACAACATTCAAACATAAAAATGAACAAATAAAACATTGGAAAAATATGTAAAACAATTCATTTTTAAGAATTAACTGTTGACTTTAGACCCATAACCCCCACCCCCTTCCCTCCCTGGTGCTTGTTTGAAATGATTTGAAATTGCATTTTTTATTTCACATTCCGTAGCTGATGGAAAGCTAGTCATCACTGCATCTGCCAAATGAGAAAAAGGAAAGAATTATTGCTCAAGAAAAACATTGTTGATAATCCTTTTTAACTAATTAGTCAATCACTTTTGCTAGGATGATTTGATAGAGTTAACAGAATATAGATTGAGACTATATAATTTATATCAATATAGACAATAATTTTTATCAATATTATAATTAATATCAATAATTGAACATTTTTGCTCGTGTAATGGTGATGCAATACGGCGTGTAACGATACGCGTATTGAACAATTCTGTACAAGGCATATATATATATATATATATATATATATATATATATATATATATACATACATACATACATACATACACACACATATACAGTTACTTTTTGTGAGAAGTAACTAGTAACTATAACTAATTACTTTTTTAGTAACTTGACCAACACTGTATATACATATATATATATATATATATATATACACACACACACACACACACACACACACACACACAGTGAGAGAGACAGAGACAGAGAGAGAATTTCACTGTTAATTAGCCTAAACAGACATGCATACCTCTGATGACTGAGAATAAGGCAGTTGATTGAAAGGACTTCTTCTGTAGTGGACCTCCTCCTTTCATGTTGAATGTAGACATCAGGGAATTTTTGAAAACACTAAAGTATAATACAAAATAAAGTGGTTAACTATTGCGGCTAAAAACTGACATTTCAAAAGTAATGTTAAAGGAAGTCTTTTTTAAATCTCTAATTTGCGTATTGACCACATAAAATTCTTATTCAGTATCGACACCAGATTGTTTGATAAATGTTGCATAATTTGTAGGCTTTACCTGTCCAGCATTCTTCTTGTACTGTCTTTGAAGTTTTTTCCTCCAATTTTACACAACTGTGTCACCTGAACAACACAAGCCAATGTCAGTACTTGGCAGTTAGTATTACAGTATATGCTTCATTTTCAAAGTATTTACCAACCTTAAAGGTTGATGCCCATTGACCTGCAAGTTTTCCATCACTGACCCTATAAAACTCTTATTTCAGCAGATCAAAATTTTTATACTGCTGGATACTTTTTATGATTTTTCAATTTAAATCAATTATTATTTTATAATTATTGCCCATTTAAAACGAATTGTTTCAACTCAATCTTAATGTACAATGATATTGTGTTTTTTTTTTTGCCTCAATAGTCTGATAGTATGCAACAAGCCATGGTTCAGTCATACATTGCATATTATATTTCAAATTAATTTTAGACTGTCAAAGATGAGCATTTTAGTGTGGAAAAGTTGCTTTGGAGTGTTTTTTGGTTTGTTAGTTTTTTACCATTGCTGCCCGTGTATTCCCACTTTCAAGCTGCCTCTCTAAGTACTCGAACTCATCTTTAGTGCCCAAGGTTGACATGTGGAACCCAGTTTCTGGTTCCACAATTTTCCCTATTCTTCGCAGTTCATCTTTTATTTCTAAAAGTTGTGTCAAAACCTTTTTTTGAAATCCTAAATACAACAAAGGCATTGTGTTAATTTAAAGTACAATAAAAAATTGCATCACAATACTGAGGTATGACAACTCCTAAACATCAATAACAAAAATTTTGAATGAGAATTTTAACAAATCACTGCCTTCTCATCTATATTGGAAATCAAGGAAAAGAACTGTGGTCAGCTATCAACCAGAAGATAAAAAATAAAGTGAATAATCTTTAATTACTCCCACGGTCATGATTCAGGAAAATTTCAAAAATATTATAGTTACAATGTATTGATACTTACTTTTGTCTGTCATTGGAAACCTGTCTTTCTTTTCTGTAAAAAAAAAAGAAAGAAAAAGGAAGCAAAAACATGTAACGGACATGGCAAAAAGCTAATCTCATAAGTATGTCCATACTAACCTTGTGGGTTTCTGACTTGAGGACTTCCGGATTGGCGCTCAGTCCTGGAAGCTGCAATTAAGTACCAATATACTATTATTTGGACTATTCAGATCAAATTCTGACTACTCTGGCAAAACATGTCCATACTAACCTTGGGAAATTCTGCTTTGAGGAGTCCTGGATTGGCGCTCAGTCCTGGAAGCTGCAATTAAGTACCAATATACTATTATTTGGACTATTCAGATCAAATTCTGACTACTCTAGCAAAACATGTCCATACTAACCTTGTGGGTTTCTGACTTGAGGACTTCTGGATTGGCGCTCAGTCCTGGAAGCTGCAATTAAGTACCAATATACTATTATTTGGACTATTCCGATCAAATTCTGACTACTCTAGCAAAACATGTCCATACTAACCTTGTGGGTTTCTGACTTGAGGACTTCTGGATTGGCGCTCAGTCCTGGAAGCTGCAATTAAGTACCAATATACTATTATTTGGACTATTCAGATCAAATTCTGACTACTCTGGCAAAACATGTCCGTACTAACCTTGTGGGTTTATGACTTGAGGACTTCTGGATTGGCGCTCAGTCCTGGAAGCTGCAATTAAGTACCAATATACTATTATTTGGACTATTCAGATCAGAATCTGGCTACTCTGGCAAAACATGTCCATACTAACCTTGGGAAATTCTGCTTTGAGGAGTCCTGGATTGGCGCTCAGTCCTGGAAGCTGCAATTAAGTACCAATATACTATTATTTGGACTATTCAGATCAAATTCTGACTACTCTGGCAAAACATGTCCATACTAACCTTGGGAAATTCTGCTTTGAGGAGTCCTGGATTGGCGCTCAGTCCTGGAAGCTGCAATTGAGTACCAATATACTATTATTTGGACTATTCAGATCAAATTCTGACTACTCTAGCAAAACATGTCCATACTAACCTTGTGGGTTTCTGACTTGAGGACTTCTGGATTGGCGCTCAGTCCTGGAAGCTGCAATTAAGTACCAATATACTATTATTTGGACTATTCAGATCAAATTCTGACTACTCTGGCAAAACATGTCCGTACTAACCTTGTGGGTTTATGACTTGAGGAGTCCTGGATTGGCGCTCAGTCCTGGAAGCTGCAATTAAGTACCAATATACTATTATTTGGACTATTCAGATCAAATTCTGACTACTCTAGCAAAACATGTCCATACTAACCTTGTGGGTTTCTGACTTGAGGACTTCTGGATTGGCGCTCAGTCCTGGAAGCTGCAATTAAGTACCAATATACTATTATTTGGACTATTCAGATCAAATTCTGACTACTCTGGCAAAACATGTCCGTACTAACCTTGTGGGTTTATGACTTGAGGACTTCTGGATTGGCGCTCAGTCCTGGAAGCTGCAATTAAGTACCAATATACTATTATTTGGACTATTCAGATCAGAATCTGGCTACTCTGGCAAAACATGTCCATACTAACCTTGGGAAATTCTGCTTTGAGGAGTCCTGGATTGGCGCTCAGTCCTGGAAGCTGCAATTAAGTACCAATATACTATTATTTGGACTATTCAGATCAAATTCTGACTACTCTGGCAAAACATGTCCATACTAACCTTGTGGGTTTCTGACTTGAGGACTTCTGGATTGGCGCTCAGTCCTGGAAGCTGCAATTAAGTACCAATATACTATTATTTGAACTATTCAGATCAAATTCTGACTACTCTGGCAAAACATGTCCATACTAACATTGGGAAATTCTGCTTTGAGGAGTCCTGGATTGGCGCTCAGTCCTGGAAGCTGCAATTAAGTACCAATATACTATTATTTGGACTATTCAGATCAAATTCTGACTACTCTGGCAAAACATGTCCATACTAACCTTGTGGGTTTCTGACTTGAGGACTTCTGGATTGGCGCTCAGTCCTGGAAGCTGCAATTAAGTACCAATATACTATTATTTGGACTATTCAGATCAAATTCTGACTACTCTAGCAAAACATGTCCATACTAACCTTGTGGGTTTCTGACTTGAGGACTTCTGGATTGGCGCTCAGTCCTGGAAGCTGCAATTAAGTACCAATATACTATTATTTGGACAATTCAGATCAGAATCTGACTACTCTGGCAAAACATGTCCATACTAACCTTGGGAAATTCTGCTTTGACGAGTCCTGGATTGGCGCTCAGTCCTGGAAGCTGCAATTAAGTACCAATAGACTATTATTTGGACTATTCAGATCAGAATCTGACTACTCTAGCAAAACATGTCCGTACTAACCTTGGGAAATTCTGCTTTGAGGAGTCCTGGATTGGCGCTCAGTCCTGGAAGCTGCAATTAAGTACCAATATACTATTATTTGGACTATTCAGATCAAATTCTGACTACTCTAGCAAAACATGTCCATACTAACCTTGTGGGTTTCTGACTTGAGGACTTCTGGATTGACGCTCAGTCCTGGAAGCTGCAATTAAGTACCAATATACTATTATTTGGACTATTCAGATCAGAATCTGACTACTCTGGCAAAACATGTCCATACTAACCTTGGGAAATTCTGCTTTGAGGAGTCCTGGATTGGCGCTCAGTCCTGGAAGCTGCAATTAAGTACCAATATACTATTATTTGGACTATTCAGATCAAATTCTGACTACTCTAGCAAAACATGTCCATACTAACCTTGTGGGTTTATGACTTGAGGACTTCTGGATTGACGCTCAGTCCTGGAAGCTGCAATTAAATACCAATATACTATTATTTGGACTATTCAGATCAGAATCTGACTACTCTGGCAAAACATGTCCATACTAACCTTGGGAAATTCTGCTTTGAGGAGTCCTGGATTGGCGCTCAGTCCTGGAAGCTGCAATTAAGTACCAATATACTATTATTTGGACTATTCAGATCAAATTCTGACTACTCTGGCAAAACATGTCCATACTAACCTTGTGGGTTTCTGACTTGAGGACTTCTGGATTAACGCTCAGTCCTGGAAGCTGCAATTAAGTACCAATATATGATTATTTGGACTATTCAGATCAAATTCTGACTACTCTGGCAAAACATGTCCATACTAACCTTGTGGGTTTATGACTTGAGGACTTCTGGATTGGCGCTGTAGCAGAAATGAGTCGAATCAGACAAATCAAAGAGTCTATCAGAGCTGTGTGCATTGAAACGAGAGCCGAACTCCTCAGGAAGTCATAAATCAGTTCTAGTGCCACAAGAACCAAGCAAGATAACCAACAAACCAACTTGTTCACACAACAGCTTTCAACATTAACACCAATATAACAATTATTGACAATTTTAATTCGAAGAAGAGATTGTCAAATTTATTGTTCGTGATTGGAATGCAACGCTGGACATCACATGTAAACCCAGGAGATCAAGTTAAATACTTGCATTGACTTCCCCCCCCCAGCCAGTGAAACCAGACTGAAATTCCTAAGGGGGAAGGGCTTTAAACCTTTGTCTTCACAGAAAAGTCCCTTTGCCAGAGAATGGCAAAGAAACTACTTTTTATACATTATATATGGACCAGAATGAACTCAAAAAGACTTGTAAATGAATCGTTCCATTGCTTAACTCCATATTCATTTATGTGTAACCCACACATTTGACTATCATGTATAATCACTTATTGTGTATGTCTTTTGATAACTATAGGATACATAGTCATGTCTAGTATTGACATAATCGAATTTTCTTGCTTGATATTGTCCTGACAATCATTTATTTGTAAAATATATCATAATCATGTTATAGGAATCATGTCCAAAATTAGACCCTGTGAGGCAAGAACCACATGCTTGGTAAGATAAACAAATGATTTATGATACCCCAGACTCAAGACCATATCAGATTGGTCAAGGCAACATTTGAGGGGTGGCCAACAAGGAAGTTTAAATACGTTGGACCCCATGAAAATTTGCTTGTAGTTCTAGCATTGCTTGTGCTATCAGTCATGCGGGCTTTTAGTCTGCTTTTAGTTCCAGCCTTGCTCGTGCCATCAGTCATGCTATTAGTCATGCCTGCTCTTAGCTTTTAGCTTGTAGCTTTGCTACCTAGCTTTAGCTTGTAGCATCTAGCCATGCGGTTAGTCATCATTGTTCTTTGAGCGCGGTTCCAGCGTGCCTGCCTGCTGCTACTATGCCACAATGAGAAGGAACACAACCTAGTCTCGTCAAACTTTATTTCTTTTCTTTTCCGTTTGAGAGTTTCGTGTTCTGAGTTAAGTTTTGTAACGTCGAGTCTCCGACACCTGACCTCGGATGCCCGTTCAACTTCGACCAGCGCACACGACTCTGCACTTTCAGCCAACGCCCAACAACCACGGGCTTCCCAAGACGTCACTTCACTACTGAACTTCCAGCCAATCAGCGACACCGGGATACCCCTTTCAACGGGAGTCCCTTTCACAGGAAACTAAGGCAACGTATCCCCAGATATTTGTTGTGCTGGTGTATCTAATATAATTTTAGTCACAGTGAGGAACTCAATGCAAGGGCTAATTACGTGATTGATGGTTGTTCATGTCTATGCAATTTAACGTATTGCTGTAAACTTGGGATTCCATATTTCCATTCTCTTAAACTCATCTTTCCTTTAACTTCCTGCAACTTGTGTGAATGTGTGTGCGTGCGTTTATGTGTTAGATTAGTTTATATGTCTTAGATTTATCTAATAAAGCCTTATTCATATTGAAAAGAGAAGTATCTTGTGTTTTGTGCTTACAAGTTAATGTCTTAAACTGCCGATCTTGTTACTGTGCTAATTGATAGTGTTTTCACTATAGTTTGGATATTAGTATCCAGCGCAGATTTGATGTTAAACGGCTCGTTCACTGAACTGCAGGCACGTCTCCGTGAACAGCCGTGAAACAGTGATTCTGTTCAAATTCCCTTTAAAATCTTAAATGATTCCCTTTGAGCTAAATTGACCTGTTTCCCTTACATATAATGGTGGAGAATATGCGGGCAGTTTAATCTAAATTGTGAGCATAAACCAAGTTATTTAATCTTTGATTTTGCTAAAGGAATGAAAGATGAGAAGCTTGCGAGACGTGTGTGTTTGAGAGTGTGACGTAAGCAGCGCGCCCCCCCTCAAATGAATAAGAGCAGCTAGAGGACACAGCTAGAACTCCAGTCCGTCTCTTCAATGTTAACAGCAGTAAGTGAACTTAAAAGTAAACATCTGAGATCGTACAATAAGGTAGAAATTGAGCGTGTTCCTCATTTGTGTAATGCCTTGTTTTATAGCTGATTTGATTTCACTGCGTGTTCCAGTGTCTCAAACGCTATCTCAGTCACTGTTTGCTGAACGGAGCTAAACTGTTAGTGTTTCAAAAGGGATATAAATCGGTGAATAAAGAATAGTTTTGAGCGGGTTCCTCAATCTATTTATCAAAGTCCCCGTATTCATATTTCATATAGTTTGATTGCCAGTGCGTGTTCCACTGCCGAATCAAATTTGATATTCGACTCCCCTAAGTTAACGTTAAACATTAGAGAACAATGTTTGTCCATTTGTATCCGTTCACAAAGTGAATGCAATCTTGCGTAACACTGCGTGTGTCCGAGAGTAATTTGAATGGGAGTGTTTTAAAAGCTTGATCAAGTAAATTTTAACTGTGTACCAACAGCGAAGGAAAACTTTTATGTTTGTGTCCAGAAAAACTGGCACGGAGATTCAAATTGCTGAGATTGATATAATAACTACAGCAGGAAGCTGCTATTTGAATTAAGATAAATTTAACTCTATACAAACTGAGAGTTTAAGTGCCACATCGCAAAACCAACTGAAAGGCGGTGTTGTTATTTGTACAGTGTTGAAATGAGCCGACATTTCATGTAACATGCTTAACTGTATTTGCAACAATGCAACGATTCATGTGCTGATCCACTAGAATGTGTTTTGGTTGCCATAGTGACGACCGTGACCAGGAAGCCTAACGTACTTCCGGAGCAACTCTGAACTGTGCACGCGCAGCGCACAAACTCTGCGGTGTCGCTAAGCTAACGAAACCATTGCATTTACATTGAAGTCTATACTAAAGCCACTAGCCTCAAAGGTTAGCCGTTAGCATAACCATCCAGTGGTAGAATAATGTGTGTTTGGGCAACGCTGACGTGATTTAACCATTTTAAACATCTTAACTAACACTTGTTAGTCCCTTTCTTTTTATCGCTCTCTTTTCTCACTAGACCACTTATTTTAATTTTACTAGAAAGGGAAATACTGACTCACAATTATTAATTGTCAAATTGAAATTTAATTGAAACATTACATTTATTTTGAATCATTTAAAATTTCCCTCTCAGATCATTTCATATGATCTTTTATTTCTAGTATTCTCTTTTGGGCCTAATTATTTTAGGAATGAATAAGCCTTGAACTTTGGAAGTTAAGTAAACTTATTCTTCCTAATTTATTTATTACCCATCTGAATATATGCTATTCAGACCTTTACTTATTTGAATGCGTTTTACCCCTCTTCCTATTTTGGTTATACACTTAACCACTATTGTTTTACTTATTGATTTCCTCTTTTTAATTTCATTTTTGCATATTTTGCCCATTTATTAATTTTTTTAATTTTCCTATTTCTTACCATTTCTTTTGTGTATCCTAGCCTGGGAACGACAAACCTGAGCCCTAAAAGGAGACATTGTTATCCCTCACTACGAGTTCAAATAAATTAGAAAGACAACTCTTTCACTTAAAGTTTATTTTGTTTGATAAGTTGTGCAGCAACTAACACAACGCTCTCCTTGTAGTTCAGATAACCGCTACTGAGACTTACCATCTCCGTCCTCTCTCTCCTTTACTTTCCTCTTCTCTTTTTACATTTGTAAGACATGTAAGAACCATCAATCAATTCTAAGTGAATTAAATACACAATCGTGCCAAAGACGACGAATCATTCTTATGAATTTGATTATAATCATCCTCTCATTTGTTCTTCCTAACCTCCCTACATTTGGAAACGCAATCCAAGTTTTAGCATCTCATCCAACGTTGAGATCAATTTAATAGAGATACGTGTTGAGCAACTGTCGCCTTCGCAGCCTCCCTGGTGAGCGGTCCAACTGAAAGGTGTACGGTGTCAATCCTGTCAGACTAAGAAAAGAGATATCAGAATTATTATTGTATTCTTTTGTCCAAAGCAAGAAATATAATAATATTGTTTATGTTTTTGATAACATTTAATTGGAAAAAATAATTTTCCTCATTTGAAAAACAGAAATTTTGCTTGTCATTTGAATTTGTTTTTCACCTCTGTCTCTCTTTTCCTCTTCCTCATTAGAGTGACAAAGTCTTCGCATCTCTAGTCTACTTAGACACCCTGAGACCAACACAGTCATCACCACATTTCACTAGTGGTTCACAATCACTGATACAACACTTAGTTGTCCCACCACACATAGGCTTTTACTCCACACAGATCTGTGTCAGTCTCTCTTCTCCCCAGCGTGCCAACATGCCGCAGACTGCAGACCCCATTTCCCATGGGGAAGATGTGAACATTTGGCTGAGAGGCATAACAGACAGCCTCACTCCAAAGACATTTGAACTGTTATTATTTTTAATAATAATCCTAATCCTGAGAAGATTCCTGACACAAGATTCAAGACAGAACAACAACCACAAGGAGCTAGTCAAGATCACGAGCTCACTAAGCTATGCCTTCACCACCCAGCTGAAACTGAGCGACAAGCACATCACCCACCTTCAAGAGGAGCTGACACGTGCTGAACGTCGCATAGACAAGCTGGAAGTGAAAGTTCAAGATCAACTCAAAGCACCCAGCGAGAGGGAGCAGGATACAACAGAACAAGTTATGAAGCTCCTAGCAGCCCTGGCAGCAGCTCAGCTCGACCAGCAACATACAACGGCTGCTCAGAAAGACCTGGTAAAAAGACTCCAGTATGCCGAACAGCTACTAGAGAAAGCCAAGATAGACATCAGAAACAAGAACTCTGAAATCAGTGCTTTGAAAGACCACCTTGAAAGGTACAGAACTGAAATGGACAATCTGACCCAACAACTAGACGATACCAACGATGAGCTCTACATGGTCAGAAAAGAACTCCAAAATGCTTACAAGCACAAACAAGAGCCAATGAAAGAGAAACCCCTCTTAGCCTCATCACTGCTGAGCAGAGCAGAGTCCCACGTCCAAGAACTGGCATATGAAGAAAGGAGCGAAGGGCCACAACCCAAAACCTCACTTGCCTTCGCCACACAACCCTTTCCTGCCAACGAAAGAAAACCTCCCGTCCAAGGCCTTGAAGCTGCACACGGGATGACAATCAAAGACCTCAACAAGCTGTCTGAAAACATCAGCAGGTTTAACCCGGACTCCACAGAGAGCCCCGACATCCAAGCTTACCTGCGAGATATCGAATTTCAACTGGAAGTGAGACCTCATGTGACTGACAGAGACTGGTTATACCTCCTTAGAGCCACGTCCAGCTCCGAGGTACGAAACTTTCTAGATCGACAGCCCAGTCAAACAAAGTCAAACTACCAGTGACTTCGTGAGGTCCTGATTAAAGAGTTTACAGACCCAGAGTCTGAACATGGACTGTTAACTGCCTTGGAAACCAAACAAGGTCGTCAAGAGACTCCACAAGCTTACTACAACCGACTCCGACAAGCCTACTTTGGTGCACACAACAGCCCTGACCTTGAAGAGGATGTGAACTTCAAAAGCCTCTTCCTAAGAAATCTGCACCCTGGAGTCAGTCACCATCTAGGTGTCATGGCCTGTCCGAACTCCATGACCATCCAACAGTTGCGTGACCTAACACAGAAGGCCTATAACAAGCAGAAGGTGGCCTCAAAGAAAGGTAACAAAACATCCACACTCTTGAACTCTGTCAACAAAGACTCAAGCCTTGCACTGGACGACACCCAGTGGCATCACAACACCAGAGTCTTCCATCAAGAGCACAGAGAACGTGACGCCCATATCCACGACCGCTTTCAGCCCAACTGCTGGAAAAATCCATGGGACCAGCCACGCTTCTCAAGAAACCAAAAGGATAAGAACATCTGGAAACCTAACCAGATATCCAAAGGTGATCAGCTGACTCATCCAAGAGCAACTCGTGTGGGTAAGCGACAACAAAACCCACCTCAGCACCACTCAGACATGCACAGTGCTGAGTATGCACAAGAACATAACCGCTTACCATTAGAAGACACGGAACAAGTCATGGAACAACTAAGAGAGTTCCTTCAAGACAATTTACATGCAGGTGACCACAAATTTGAGTCATGCTTGCTGTGACCAGCGACAGAACGGAAGGCCGGTGATCACCTGGTGCACCACATCAGAGATGACAAGCACCTGTTCAACAACGACCCAGAATGAACAAGTCTTTCACGGCCAACTGTTGATGAAAAATCTGAGGTACTAAAGGACATCACCTCAGTCACTAACAAACTGTCAAATGAACTCCAACTCCAAGTACCAAATTCCCTGTCTGCCACCAGAGCACAGAAGGTCAGAAAGTCTGCTACAGCCAGAAGGCATCACAAGAAGAATGCAACATAGGAGACAAAGTTTTGCAACCCAGCTTCACACAGCCATGCCAAACTGCCTCCGACTGCGTGCTAAAGAACTTCCTGCCTTGCTGGACTGACCCCTCATTAGACCATGGACATGCCCTCATCCAAGCCAAGGATGCAGAGAGCCAGTCTTCAGTGACATGCTAGAAAAAGGGGGAGACAACACAGATTTGAACAGATCTGACCACACATGCACTACACCAGTAACACACAACATTACCTACACCCAGAGGTAAACACGTCTACTGATAACACAGTCAACAAACATATTCTTCCCACAGGTAGAATATCCAACTTTTAGTGTAACAAAGTTACACATACCCACCATGAAGAAACGTGCAGCCATCCTCACAATAGGTAGAACACCTGACACTAAGTTAAGGTTCACGACACACTAGCTGCACCTGACATCCTAACTCAATAGTAGTTGTAACCCATGCTAGGAAAACCCACAGCAGCCTTGTTTTGTTTTGTTCTTCTTTTACCTATCCTTCTCCTTCCCCTCTTTCCTGAGTAGGTGAAACGCCTAGACACCCTGCGAGGGTCGAAGGTCTGATATTAGGATTGACTCGCAACACCTAATATCCGCCAGCCACTCTAAACTGAATGGAAGCCAGAGAGCTCCATGTATGATAGGTCAATTCATTGAATGGAAAATGAAATTACTAGAAAACTAATGGTAAACATGTAAAGTAAGACAACCTAGAAGAACCAAACAAAGTTAACCACAAATTTGATTGATGAATCAAAATAAAAACAATTTCCAAGACGATCTAAACTATCCTCAATGTGCTAAACTACATTGACTAATTGAACTTAACCACGTGTACCTAAATAACCTGATGCCTGCACCAGTACAGTAACTGTCATGGAGGTGTTGTCTTGCTGTTTGCTGTGTTTGTCTGCTTCTTCTGCCTTTGTTTCTCCAGCGATCGACGATGTCTTCACCTAAACACCTCGCCGATCGAAAGGGGGATATATGTAGCAGAAATGAGTCGAATCAGACAAATCAAAGAGTCTATCAGAGCTGTGTGCATTGAAACGAGAGCCGAACTCCTCAGGAAGTCATAAATCAGTTCTAGTGCCACAAGAACCAAGCAAGATAACCAACAAACCAACTTGTTCACACAACAGCTTTCAACATTAACACCAATATAACAATTATTGACAATTTTAATTCGAAGAAGAGATTGTCAAATTTATTGTTCGTGATTGGAATGCAACGCTGGACATCACATGTAAACCCAGGAGATCAAGTTAAATACTTGCATTGACTTCCCCCCCCAGCCAGTGAAACCAGACTGAAATTCCTAAGGGGGAAGGGCTTTAAACCTTTGTCTTCACAGAAAAGTCCCTTTGCCAGAGAATGGCAAAGAAACTGCTTTTTATACATTATATATGGACCAGAATGAACTCAAAAAGACTTAAATGAATCGTTCCATTGCTTAACTCCATATTCATTTATGTGTAACCCACACATTTGACTATCATGTATAATCACTTATTGTGTATGTCTTTTGATAACTATAAGAAACATAGTAATGTCTAGTATTGACATAATCGAATTTTCTTGCTTGATATTGTCCTGACAATCATTTATTTGTAAAATATATCATAATCATGTTATAGGAATCATGTCCAAAATTAGACCCTGTGAGGCAAGAACCACATGCTTGGTAAGATAAACAAATGATTTATGATACCCCAGACTCAAGACCATATCTGATTGGTCAAGGCAACATTTGAGGGGTGGCCAACAAGGAAGTTTAAATATGTTGGACCCCATGAAATTTTGCTTTTAGTTCTAGCATTGCTTGTGCTATCAGTCATGCGGGCTTTTAGTCTGCTTTTAGTTCCAGCCTTGCTCGTGCCATCAGTCATGCTATTAGTCATGCCTGCTCTTAGCTTTTAGCTTGTAGCTTTGCTACCTAGCTTTAGCTTGTAGCATCTAGCCATGCGGTTAGTCATCATTGTTCTTTGAGCGCGGTTCCAGCGTGCCTGCCTGCTGCTACTATGCCACAATGAGAAGGAACACAACCTAGTCTCGTCAAACTTTATTTCTTTTCTTTTCCGTTTGAGAGTTTCGTGTTCTGAGTTAAGTTTTGTAACATCGAGTCTCCGACGCCTGACCTCGGATGCCCGTTCAACTTCGACCAGCGCACACGACTCTGCACTTTCAGCCAACGCCCAACAACCACGGGCTTCCCAAGACGTCACTTCACTACTGAACTTCCAGCCAATCAGCGACACCGGGATACCCCTTTCAACGGGAGTCCCTTTCACAGGAAACTAAGGCAACGTATCCCCAGATATTTGTTGTGCTGGTGTATCTAATATAATTTTAGTCACAGTGAGGAACTCAATGCAAGGGCTAATTACGTGATTGATGGTTGTTCATGTCTATGCAATTTAACGTATTGCTGTAAACTTGGGATTCCATATTTCCATTCTCTTAAACTCATCTTTCCTTTAACTTCCTGCAACTTGTGTGAATGTGTGTGCGTGCGTTTATGTGTTAGATTAGTTTATATGTCTTAGATTTATCTAATAAAGCCTTATTCATATTGAAAAGAGAAGTATCTTGTGTTTTGTGCTTACAAGTTAATGTCTTAAACTGCCGATCTTGTTACTGTGCTAATTGATAGTGTTTTCACTATAGTTTGGATATTAGTATCCAGCGCAGATTTGATGTTAAACGGCTCGTTCACTGAACCGCAGGCACGTCTCCGTGAACAGCCGTGAAACAGTGATTCTGTTCAAATTCCCTTTAAAATCTTAAATGATTCCCTTTGAGCTAAATTGACCTGTTTCCCTTACAGCGCTCAGTCCTGGAAGCTGCAATTAAGTACCAATATACTATTATTTGGACTATTCAGATCAAATTCTGACTACTCTAGCAAAACATGTCCATACTAACCTTGTGGGTTTCTGACTTGAGGACTTCTGGATTGACGCTCAGTCCTGGAAGCTGCAATTAAGTACCAATATACTATTATTTGGACTATTCAGATCAGAATCTGACTACTCTGGCAAAACATGTCCGTACTAACCTTGTGGGTTTATGACTTGAGGACTTCTGGATTAGCGCTCAGTCCTGGAAGCTGCAATTAAGTACCAATATATGATTATTTGGACTATTCAGATCAGAATCTGACTACTCTAGCAAAACATGTCCATACTAACCTTGTGGGTTTATGACTTGAGGACTTCTGGATTGGCGCTCAGTCCTGGAAGCTGCAATTAAGTACCAATATACTATTATTTGGACTATTCAGATCAGAATCTGACTACTCTAGCAAAACATGTCCATACTAACCTTGTGGGTTTCTGACTTGAGGACTTCTGGATTGGCGCTCAGTCCTGGAAGCTGCAATTAAGTACCAATATACTATTATTTGGACTATTCAGATCAGAATCTGACTACTCTGGCAAAACATGTCCGTACTAACCTTGGGAAATTCTGCTTTGAGGAGTCCTGGATTGGCGCTCAGTCCTGGAAGCTGCATTTAAGTACCAATATACTATTATTTGGACTATTCAGATCAAATTCTGACTACTCTGGCAAAACATGTCCATACTAACCTTGTGGGTTTATGACTTGAGGACTTCTGGATTGGCGCTCAGTCCTGGAAGCTGCAATTAAGTCCCAATATACTATTATTTGGACTATTCAGATCAGAATCTGACTACTCTGGCAAAACATGTCCGTACTAACCTTGGGAAATTCTGCTTTGAGGAGTCCTGGATTGGCGCTCAGTCCTGGAAGCTGCAATTAAGTACCAATATACTATTACTTGGACTATTCAGATCAGAATCTGACTACTCTGGCAAAACATGTCCATACTAACCTTGTGGGTTTCTGACTTGAGGACTTCTGGATTGGCGCTCAGTCCTGGAAGCTGCAATTAAGTACCAATATACTATTATTTGGACTATTCAGATCAGAATCTGACTACTCTAGCAAAACATGTCCATACTAACCTTGGGAAATTCTGCTTTGAGGAGTCCTGGATTGGCGCTCTGTCCTGAAAGCTGTAATGAGTAATGACATTTAAAAAATTTGCTAGTGTACTATTTCACCACCCAAAAAAATAAATAAAAAATATGTTATGCTTTGTCCTGACATATCAGTTTTGTTTTTTCCATTAACCTGGGGTTGAGGTGCATATTGGTAAATCCAAAAAACGACCCCTGAATGCCTGCTTAGTCCCTGAAAAAAAACATTGGAATTAGAGATACAGTACATCAAGATTGTATTGCATTCATCTAATAAAAAATAAAGCTGCTCTGTTTTTGTGAATTAAAGAGAAGTCATTGATTTCGAAATACAGAGCTCTATTTTTCTGAAATAATGAGTTTGTTAATTTCTCAAGTGAATGCAATTTATCTCGACAGGACTTTTATAGTCAACAAACAACAATAATCAAAGCACATCTTACTTTTTGGCGTTTCAATTCTAGTTGAGTCCATGGAGTGTGGAGTGCCTTTATAGTCACAGAAAGCATAATGTATTATTTTAAAACAGCTATGGATGAAATACCAGTATGCTACTTAGGGCTACTCATTATTTAATTTGAATATTTTTCTTTACTTAGTTCAATAATTGGAGAGAGGCGTTGTGGAGTTTGTTGACAACCTAAAAAAAAAAAAAACAATTATATGGCCTGAGAGCTTTGTTGAACTCCTAACAGTGAACATTTAACTCTATATACAGTGCTCTGTCACCTTTCATTAATTTCTCCATTCATCCAATCGAGTGTTAAATATATCCATCCACGGTTAATTTAAAAACAATATTGCTAATAGTTTTCAGTACATGTATTTCTTGGGTTTATTGCAAGAAACACAGTCAGAAGTCATTTGTAAGTGGTCAATGCTTGTTTTGAAATTTAAATCATACTCCATATTTTATAAATTGAGAAATGAGTAGAAGGTAGCTGAGTGTAGCATATAAAGCTAACTGCACCCTGTTAATACTGCACAACATCAAAAAATAAACTGAGTTTACAGTTAGGTCTGTCTACATTATATATCCTACTTGATTGTTTAGACATTTCGTGGTCATCCAATGGACTCATAGCACCTAGTGAAAGATTTCATTAAATAATTGTTCTCAATACTACACTATGGTTACACTTTGAATATTATGCAAGCAAGTTTAAACTTTAAAACAATTTTCTAGACAAGAAAATGTGAAAAAATTACAAATTTATATTTTCAAAAAGTCTACTTACAAGGATTTGTAGTAGGTGGAGTTGAAAAAAGGTCCTCAGAAAAGATTTCTGCTGGATCTAGCAAAATAAATAAGAAATATAATATTTTTTTTATAGTAAAATGCTTTACACAGAATGCCTAAAATTCACCCATTCAAATTAAGAGCATTTAAGCTTCTTTTTTTTGCTCTAGTACATACACTGTTCACTATTATAAGGCAAGTGATTGAAGCAGCAATGATCCATGAGCATTTCTTAGGGCAAACACATTTGAATGAAATGGCCAATATCCATACCATAACCACTTATTTTACAAGTACGATTAATGACCTTACCCATTTTTGAATGGACCCTCTTCATCGGCTTATTTCCCTTCTTATTTTTTGGTACTAAAAAGAATAGTATAAGCATCAATAATTAATTAAAAAATAAAATAATTATTTTTTTATATTATAAAAAAAAAAAAAAAAAAAAATATATATATATATTATATATATATATATATATATATATATATATATATATATATATATAATGCAAAACAAGTTAATTGAAATTAAACTTCTGTGCACGTTGCCAAAATAATAAATATACTATAATGTGTTTTGTGTACCTGAGGCAGTGCTAGGTTTGGAGGCCGTATCATATTTTTTGGGTGGCTCAGGGAAAGTACAAACTATAACATGAAAGGAATATATTACAATAATGTAAATGAGATGTAAACACTTATGTTTTTTTTATAGTATTTCTTAAAACAATTATATATTATGCAAAAGCATTTAATGGAACAGCCACAGAATTCTGACTGACAGCACAGAAAAAGGACTGTTATTGCTCGTGAAATATTCACATGCCACCTGATGATCTTTAATATAACAAATAAGGTGATTAAAATGGCCTATTTACAAATTTAAATGTATACTGATTTGTTATATTATATAATATGCAATCAGCATTAATGTATTTAAAGAAAAAAAAAAAAACAGCACAACTACCTCGGTAGTTCTGTGGTGGTGGTGGTGATGGGATCAAGTAGTCTGATGAGCTGATATCTAAAAACAATTGTAATATGGCCATGGTATTAAATTTATTCTGCGATTTTGACCTGCATCAACAAAGTTGTAAAAGAAACTGAAAGGTGAAAATGGCACTTACCTTGGATGTAGTCTGCATAATTTTTCTTTTTTGGTGCACGCCTCAGTCCTTGAGACATAATGGCCTGTGGATTGGACAAATGTAAAGACTTATTAATAACGGTAATCAAATACAAGAATGATGAGGCATGATTTTTTTTAGATTCATCTGGCATACGAGTCAGTATTTTAATTGACGTCTGCAATATTCTCACCCATAAAAGTTAACTGACGAGACCGGACCAAGTTTCAGTTAATCTTAGAGACATGAAGAAGAGGGAATATGGCAAATCCCTGTGCATGTGTTAAACACACAGCCTTCCTTTGCAGATACTTTGCCTTTAAAAGCTTCCTCTTTGCTCTGCTAAGGTCATTGTCCATCACATATATGATGTTAATCAGCTTTGAGTCACAAGGATGATCAAACAGCTGCTTTGTTACCTTTGGGTCGATAACATCCACAACCAACATCCCATCTTGACGCTTTTCCCTCACAAACACAATTTGTTCAGTCTCCAACAGGAAGCAGTGATTTGGTGCCTTGGTTGATATAGAGTACGGTTTGCACCTCCATTGCTTCATGTGTTGCTTTGTATTTGCTTTTTCGGCCAATCTTTTAGTGACCTGGGCGACTGGATTTTTGCTATTTCTGACCATTTTTTTAATGGACTGCAGGTGGTTCTCAAATGGAAAGCAGGACAACTCATTCAAGGAGCATTTGAAGTTAAAAACGTCATCAGCAATGTGTTTGATGGAATGTACGTTGTATGTTGGGAAAGTTTCCCCATACAGTTCAGAACAGGTATCCACAAAGTGTTCCAGCAGGTTTTGGGCATATCCTAGGTAATGTTCTCTTCTGGCATCATCATCATCCAAGAGAATAGACATACCAATTGTTAATGACAGGAAGTGGTGATAATGGTCCTGAGACAAAACATCCTGCAACACAAGTGGTCCTGTGTACAGCAGAAATTGCCGTAGTTCAGTTGCTTTCCAGCGATCTAGTTCGGTCAGAGATCTTGGCTGCCTGGCAAACTCTGCAGGCATTGCACCTTTCAGTTGTACCAACTGATTGTTGATTTTTTCACTCTGTTCTTTTTTCAACCTGCAAATAACTGGGCCGCGCAACAAAAACGTAAGCAATCTTTTCACAGCTCCTAGAAAAATTAGGTGCATGTGGTCTAGAGGAAATTGTGAGACACATTTAATTCCAAGTTGGGCTAGAGGTGTAGGTTCCTTCTGATGGTTTGGATACTGCAACTGCCTGAATTTATCATCAGTGAGTTTCTCACAAGACACTTTATTCAAGTGGACAACCCTTCCCTCAACTGATGTGGCCACTGACAAACAACGCTCACATCCATGCAATGCATTATGCCCTTTGATGCACTTCAGAAATGCTCTTGCTGGAGCATCACATATGAATGCTCGCAGAGTTACTTTGTGCACTGTGGTTTTGTATGGGACACCATTTTCCATAAGCACCTGCAATTCTGCTATTAAATCACGAAGATAGTCATGAACAGGGTCGGGCTTGCTGTTGCCATAATAAAGAGCAACCAGAAATGGATCAAAAGTAGCAAATTTAGCTAGAATAGGCCAAAAATGAGTTTTACTGGACTTGAATATTGGCAGACCATCTATATTGATAGTAAGGTCTACAGGACCTGTAAACCATGTGTTTTGTGAAAGGAACTGGAGAATACCCGGCTCTAAGCCATGGTATGTGTACTGGCCACCACATATGTTTTTAATTTCAAATCCAGAAGGGGTTTGTAGCAGTGTTCTGCTATCTTTTGGAAGTGTATGTCCATGTGTTCTCAAAATTCCTAGCAGCTTATTTAACGCAGCATGTGTCTGACTTGTTGTTGTTGCCCATTCAGCCAAATCATTGTGTAATGATGGTGTGTCATCGCAATCAGAATAATCAAACTCTGTACTATAGTCACTGGAATCAGCAGTTTCCTTGTATCCATAATCCAAATTTGATGGATCCTCTTCAGCATCTACAATCAAAGAAGGACCCCCCTCAAACAAATGTCCTTGTGTGGATGTACCCTCCCCAGACACATCTAACACTGACGTACCCTCCACAGACAAATGTCCTTGAACATCCAAATCTAGATATTCATCCAAGCTGCTACTTGATGCAGCGAGAGCATTAACTTGATCTCTCAAGCGACGCCATTCTCTTAGATATTTGGGATCCATAACTTCTGAATATGGAAATAAAATTAACATTATAATTGATTATGTAACACTGTTATCCCAAGACATGTCTGACTACTACCATAATGTGTTTTGAAACTGAAATACACTATTGTTTTTAAATTATCATTCTAATGAAGGTGAAAACAGATTTTATTTTCATTTCTACTTTAGTTCTTCCCTCAAGTTTAAAGGGATAGTTCACTTTGTAATTAAATTTTGGTATGTTTTAGCTTACCTTAAGGACGTCCAAGATGTAGGTGTCTTTGTTTCCGCAGTAGTTTCAACTTTGATTTTTTAGGTCAAACTATTCTTGTCTGTCAGTCATATAATGCAGGTGTATATGGTCACCACCTAAAAAGGCCATGCACAGAGAAGTCCAAATTAAACAATTCCCCATCGTAAGTACACATTGATGGACTAAGACACGAAACGAGCAGTCTGTGTGAGAAAATGAACAGTATTTATATCGTTTTTACCTCTTGTACACAGCCACGTCCAAGTGATATGAGGGCTCGCGTGCTTCCAGGTGTGTGATGCGTCCGCGTTCTGGCTTAATTTGCGCAAGCGCCGCACTTAGACTAAGCCAGCCCAGAATGCGAAGCACGCGCGCCCTCAGATCACTTCGACGTGGCTGTGTTATAAGAGGTAAAACGATATAAATACTGTTCGTTTTCTGACACAAACCGCTCGTTTCGTGTCTTAGGCTATCAGTGTGTATGGTGGGGAATTGTTTAATTTGGACTTCTCTGTGCATGCTCTTTCAGGTGGTGACCATATAGACCTGCATTATATGACTGACAGACAAGAACAATATAAAAAAAAAATATAAAAATTGAAACTACTGCGGAAACAAAGACACCTACATCTTGGATGCCCATAAGGTAAGCTTAAACATATCAAAATTTAATTTCAAAGTGAACTATCATTATAAATCATTCTTTATCACTTACTCATATAACTCTAATAAACATAATAGATACTTATAGGCGTAGTTCACTTAAATAAAAAAAAATAAAAAACTTAATCATTTACTCACTTTCACTTGGTTCCAAACCTGTATGGCTTTCTTCTGTTGAACACACACAAAAAAATATATTTTGATGAATGTTGGTAACAAGACATTTAATGGTAGTCATTGACAAGTGTTCTGTATATTCAATTGCTGTACTTTTTTGACTGATTGCAGGATAATTTGCAATAAACAGTGTCTTTAAATCAAATAAAGTGGATTACATCACTCCAGTTTTGAGGTTTTTTCTGTCTTTCAAAAAATTCATATCCAAAAAATACAGTTGGTTATTAAATTAACATTTTAAGGCAAAAAGTAAATTTCTAATCTTCTGATGCACTATGAACCATCCAGAGCAGACCTCTCAGGACATCTGGGACAGTAGCCAGCTACTTTTATATCTCCAAAGTCAAAACAAAACATGGAGAAGCAGCATTCAGATTTATATCTTAAACAAATTCACTGAAAACTGAATGTATGCTGCATATTTTAATTATTTACAAACAAGTTTAAAGACTTTATGTTTGCCACTACCTTTTATTAAATGGAGATTTTTTTTTTAAATTTCTTTTCATGTTGCACTATGCTGCTGAATTTTATGTAAAGTACTTACAAAATTTGCTTTAAATCAACTCTAATTTAAAAACAAAAATATACTGGTATCTTTATAATAATAAAAAAAATAGTAATGATAAGTTTCATAGTTTCATGCTTACCACATTCATTGAATTTAGATACATTTGCTTAGATTTTTCTGATTTGAAAAAAAAAATTAAAGATCACAAAAAGATTTACAATCCAAAAATTTACATACTTTTTCACAGCCATTTTTGATCATATTTACCAAGGGTGCCGATAGTTTTGGCCATGACTGTATGTAACGCACACAGAATGCATACGCATTGCAGACGGAGTATGTGTGAAATAGACGTGAGTCAATCCAAAGACACAATAGACATCCAGTGGCACGAATTGAGTTTCGGGCGAATTGAAAAATAATAACTTTAGGTTTAAAAATTGTTTTTTGCCGCATTAACCAATCAGGAGCTTGCTCTAGTATTGACGTGATTACGATGTAGTGAGTGAAGGCAGAAATCTGAAACAACAATAGAGGACAAAATCATCATTGCTGTATGTGGATTTCTGGAGCTGTAAGATACATACTTTTACAGAAACAGTTATTAAATGGATCTTGCTTGGAAGAAAGTGAGTGAGGAGGTCGGACAATCTGGCAAGTTGTAAAAAACGCTCTTTACTCAATTTGAGCTATATATACATATTGAGTTGCATTCCTGTCTTTATGGTGCGTTTTCATGTTTTGTTGAGCAGCTGTCCCATGGTAAACAAAATAAAAAATAAAAAATTTAGTGCTGATTAAATGGTGGCAGAGTGTTTATTTATTTATTTAACATTTATTAAACATTTATTTTACATTTAAAATGTAAAGTTCAGGCTTGGTAAAGTGATGGAATGATATGTAACAGATTAGGGGATGCAGAAAGCTTTGTAAATGATTTATTCATGCGTTACACATCATCTATAACAGGTGTTTGACACTTAAGTACTGACTGGTGAGGGAATAGACAGCTGTCTTCTTTAAGTCTGTGCACCTTATTTGAGCTTCAGTGGGACGTAAAGCATTTGAGAGGTTCACTTCATCACTAGATCCACACACAGAACAAGTCTGCTGTTGAGAGAAAGGATTTAACACAACTCACTGGAATCACCTGACTAACGCATTTATAAATGTTTATCCACTTCAAAACAAATGAGTTACTCTTCTTAAAAACGTTTTGCTTTTGAACCCAGACCAGCTTACAACTTCAATAAATCTTATTCTGATAATTTACTAATAGTTTGGTCATCATTTGCTATGATTAACAATTGTTTATTGAGGTAATAATACAAAACAAATTTATAAGTATTTACAAGTATTATGACCAGTAATTTATTTGATCCTGCAAAATGTTCGATTTTGAATTTTTTGCGTTCCGCTAGGCCTATTTGTTTAAAATAATTCTGCATTTACAGTGCATTAGATCGAGACTTAGATTTGCATACGAGGACCGGCGAGCACGGGTTTGGCTAGATGTATTTGGAGGGTATTGCTCTCGCTCGTTCTGCACATATCCAAATGTTTCCGTATTCGCAATGTATCTGAATGTTAAACTACAATATATATATATTAGGGCCGGGACTTTAACAAGTTAATTGAGATTAATTAATTACACAAAAAATAATGCGTTAACTAAGATTAATTAATTACAGAAAAAAAAAAATTCCCGCATTTTTAATAACTCCTTTTTGCACCGCGGAACGTTTCTCACTGGATGTGTTTCGGCGGACCGATTATACTGAAGCACAAACTAGCGGTCGCTTATCAACGCAGCACATGATCGAACCTCAAGTATCACCTCAACGCAAAACATATAGCAGCTAGCGTGGACTTTACACTTTATGTTTAACTATGTATTATTTTGTGGGTGCAACAGTTTATGTTGAACTCTTTATTGTTTTGGCCAAGGTTATTGAGAGTTGGACTTAGTATGTTATGGCCTCTGAAGCAACAGAGAGATGTTTTCTAATAGTCAGTGTTTCCAATGGTCTGAATGTAATTGACAGTATTGTGTTTTACTTAAAAAAACTCTTTACAGAAGGTTCCAGCACCTATAAGCTTCCTGAATTTCTGAAATGTACTATTTCTAAATTGTTTCTAAATATGCTATTGCTACACTTCATGGCAAAAATTGCACTGGTCTGCTAGACTTGGTTGGACTAAAATAAACAATATTTTGTTGCTTAAGCTTATGTATTCAGTCATTATTCAATGGTATACTATAAATCCATGTGAAAAAAAATTACTTCTCACTGTTCTCAGGTCAAATATTTATATGTGATTAAAATGCGATTAATTTCGATTAATTAATTACAAAGCCTTTAATTAATTAGATAAATTTTTTTAATCGAGTCCCGGCCCTAATATATATATATATATATATATATATATATATATATATATATATAATTTTATTTTTATGTAAACTAGACTGAAAAGATCATCCTCTTCACATGAGCAAAAACGTCCTTGGCATAACAGCAGAGGGGACCGGTATACTACGGTCTATTTAAACTGACCAGTATAGCCTTTTAAATGTTTGGTTGACTGTACATTATTTTAATAATGAACAGACTGCGATGTAAGTTTGAAATTATAATGCACTTTAGGTGTTCTGTGTCATTTATACCAAACACAAATGTTGCTGGTTGCTAGTGTGTTTGCAGCACTACTGTTCGAGATGCATCGGTTTTTGCGAGACGCATCAGTTTTTCTGAGATACAATTTATCCTTTTAATACAGAATGTATTTATTTATTTACAACCTGTTTTTTGCGCATAGTTTAATTGACCTACATAAAGAAGGCCTAAGCAACGGATTTGAGGATGTGTACTGTACACTACAACTCAATGTACCAGCTGCACGGATGAAGCCAGTGATGCGCCCAAAAGTAGTTGTCAGAAAGCACGAGGAGTAAACAAAACAAAAATGTCGGACGCCGAGATAATTTATCCTCCACTGAATTTTAAATCTAAAGTTTGGGAACAATATGGATTTTTCAAAAAAGATGGACGACTTGGCAAGACAAATGCAATTTGTAAAATGTGCCGCGCATCTGTAAAATACACGGGCAGTACGACTAATCTGATATCTCACTTGAAGCGGTGCCACGGTGTTGTTGTGGAAGCGTCTGCTAGTGCCCCAGCATCCCCTGCCTCCAGCTCTGACTCACCTGTAGCTACCAGCTCCAAAAGTGGTGAGAAAAGTATTGAAAGTTTTTTCCATGCCCCACTTGCTTACAGTTCCGTGTGCTCTACGGCAATAACTGATGCCATCACATTGTTCATCTGCAAAGATTTTCAGCCCTATAGTGTCACAGAAAACGAAGGTTTTAAACACCTCCTCCATGTCTTGGAGCCTCGTTATAAGATACCAAACCGAGAGCTATTCTCCGATAAACAGATTCCTGCCCTGTACGACAAGGTCAGAAGAGAGATAGAGGAGTCTCTGCACAAAGCCCAAAGAGTTGCTGTAACAGTGGACGGCTGGATGTCGTGCACTACACCATCATATCTAACGGTCAAAGCACACTACATAGATGACGGGCGGGTTCTCAAAAACCACGTTCTGCAGACCAGAGTGTTCAGCGAGGCTCACACAGGGAATAATCTAGCCGTTTTACTTCAGGATGTTTGCCGCGAGTGGAAGATTGAAGAGAAGAGCCCTGCGTTAGTCACAGATAATGCAAGAAACATGATCCTGGCTGGTGCTGGTGCCAAGATAGACACACATGTGAGATGCATCGCCCACACATTGAACTTGGCATCTCAAAAAGCCTTTAAGGTGGACAGTGTCTCTGAGCTGGTGGTGAAAGTTAGGAAGCTTGTCTTCTTCTTCCATAAAAGCCTGCAAGGCAACTGAAGTTCTGCGTGAAATACAGACCCAGTTACACCTGCCCAACCACAAGCTCATCCATGAAGTTTCCACCAGATGAAACAGTACCCTCGACATGTTGGAGAGTTTCTGGGAGCAGCAGCCTGCTGTGCTGAACAGCCTGCTGTCAAGGAAGATAAAGAGTCGTGAGGCTATGGCCAGTTTGACAGAAGATGACATGACACTGATCCCAGAGATCATCAAATTAATGACATCTCTGAAAGTTGCAATTAAAGGTCCCCTTCTTCGTGATTCCATGTTTTAAACTTTAGTTAGTGTGTAATGTTGTTGTTAGAGTATAAATAATATCTGTAAAATGCTAAAGCTCAAAGTTCAATGCCAAGCGAGATATTTGATTTAACAGAATTCGCCTACAAAAAACGACCCGTTTGGACTACAGCCCTCTAGTTCCTGTAGTAATGACATCACTAAAACAGTTTTTTAACTAACCTCCACCCACATGAATTCACAAACAGGGGGCGTGGCCTTGTGCTCCGACGGAGAAGAATGAAGAGCTGTTTGTTTTTGTCGCCATGTCGTTGAAACACTGTTATTTTCATCTCTGAGTCCAATCATCTTTGTTTGGGCTTCCCAGGAACGCCGTACTTGGAGATTAATGGTTACAATTTATGTTTAACTCGGTTCCTGAAAATTATAATGCACATGTAAAACTATGTGCATCTCATTTTGCTGAGGACAGCTTGCTGAGGACAACTTTCTCAATCTCAATCAGTTTAATGCCGGATTCGCACAAAGATTATTCTTGAAAGATGGAGCAGTTCCCTCTTTGTCTGGAGAAGGCGTTGTTTATAGACCACAACTGGTAAGTGTATTTTATTATTTAAGTTGGTGCGTTTAACAGTTTCTGTAACTTATTACACAAAGGGCAACGCTGTTTAGCTTTGTTAACTAGATGTTAGGGCTGTGCAAAAAAACAAATGCTGTTTTCATGCGCATCTAGTCAGTAAAAACGCTCCTGTGATTATAAATACATCTCTAGCACATGCGTTCTAGCCCAATCGCGTTACCAGGAGGGCAGCCTGCTCTCAGCTGCTGTCGAATCACTACACAGGAACCGCTGGCCCAATCAGAACTCGTTACGTATTTCTGAAGGAGGGACTTTATAGAACAAGGAAGTCATCAGCCTGTTTTTGTGACAGTGAAAACAGCAGTATACAGATAGGTGAATTGTGTGAAAAATACTGTGTTTTTTTACACGCGAAACATGAACACATGTTATATTGCACATTGTAAACAAATATAAAGCTACAAAAAACGCGTAAAACGGGACCTTTAAGGTTTGGATGGGGATGTGTTGCAGTGGTGGAGACTGCAAGAAGATCTTCCACTATTATCAGCTTTAGCAAAGAGATATCGGTAACACTTTATAATAACTACACACTATTATTCATTAATTAAGCATTAGTAAACAGATAATTCATAATTTATAAAGCATTAATAGACAGTAATAAGCAGTTTATAAATACAGATATAAATGCTTTATTCTTGATTTAAAAGCATATCTATAATGTGTTTAATAATTGTATTTTCATACTTTATTCATGATCAATTTATCATTTCTCAATGAAGTATAGCATTATTTACACACCAGTTATTTAGGAGTTGCCAGTGATTCATAAGATCACAAGAAATGTAGTAAATTCAGGTAGTTATAAAGCATTTAGTAGTGGTCAGTTAACTATTTATGTGAGCTTATCTAAAGTGAGGACTAGTTATGCCTTGTAAAGCATTTATAAAGGATATTTAAAGGCTCAGTTATCTTCTAAACAAAAAACAGAAACATAGTGATACAGAACATAGAAATATTAACAGCCTTTAAATCTCATTTGTAAAAGCTTTACAAGGCATAAATAGTCCTCACTTTAGATGAGCTCACAAAAATAGTTAACTAACAACTACATGTTTTATAACTACCTGAATTAACCCTGAATTACAGTAGATATACATGTTAATAAACCATTTATTAACACTATAAGTAACTATTACTATATGTCTGAATAAAAAGATGTATGAATGCACAGTTAAATAGTTTATTAATCATTTACTTACAATTTCTAAGTGATCTTATGAACCATTGACAACTCCTTAATAACTGGTGTGTAAATAATGCTATACTTCATTGAGAAATGATAAATTGATCATTAATAAAGTATGAAAAAACAATGATTAAATACATTATAGATATGCTTTTAAATCAGGTATAAAGCATTTATATCTGTATTTATAAACTGCTTATAAATGTCTATTAATGCTTTATAAATGATGAATTAACTGTTTCCTAATGCTTAACTAATGATTAATAGCATGCAGTTATTATAAAGTGTTACCAAGATATCTGTCCATCCCAGCAACAAGCGTACCAGCTGAAAGAGTTTTCAGCACAGCTAGAGACATAGTTACAGCTCAGCGTAGCTTGCTTCACCCTGATCATGTTGATCAGTTGATATTTCTGAAGAAAAACCTTTAACTGACTGTTGTTTACAGTGACATTGATGTTTCAAAGTAAAAGCAGCATAACACTGTGAAATCACAATTCTTGTTGTGCAATGGTAAGCCTTCTTTCTGTTGTAAGAGTGCAAAAATTTTTTTTTGTTTATATTGCACTTAAATGTTCTGTTTATCTTGGAAATACTTAATATGTGCCATGTGTTCTAAAATGCCCCTCTACTGTCAGGGCTGGACTGGGACAAAAAATCAGCCCTGGACTTCATCCAGACTGGCCCACTATTCATGTAAACATGCGCGCACACACACACACTACATGTCTATACATACATTAATCTGCATGTAAAATTACTGATTAGAATGTATTACTATCAAAACCAAGAAAAAAATATTAAAATAATAAACAAAGAAAATGCAAATTATTTTATCAGGCTTTATTTTAAATATCTAAAGGTCTTAATTGATTGCTTCTTATTAATCTAATAGTGCAGCAACATAACACTTGTTTTTTTTTTATTTTTATTAATTATATTACACATATTACCTCTGACCTGTTGTCTGCTTATAGTAGGCTAGTATTAAGACCACTGATCTACACTAAACGTGTTTTATAAAGACCACTGATCTACAATAAAATAAAAGAGTAATTAAGACAAAGAATGTTGTTTAGTGATTTATTTAAAAAAAATTCTTAACATAATCAAAGGCCTTTAAAAATCCTTGAAGTAGACTGGCTTATATATTCAAATGCAGAGCTCAGTGCTCAAAACTGTACTTGCCCTGCCAAAAATAAATACATACAAATAAAATTGCTATTGTTTTCTTTGTAAATAAGCTGCAATCTCATTTCACAATTCCAATTTCTATACCACAATAAACACTAACTATTAAGTTCAAACATTAATGAAGACAAGTGAACAGTAAGTAATAAAATAAGAAAAAAAGATCATAAATAGCATAATTTTCAGGTACAGATATTGCATATCCAAATATAAAATACTTCACTTAACACACACACACACACACACACACACACACACACACATATCCTTGTTAAAGCTGTTATTCAAGAGCAGTGAGTTATTTCTCTTTGTCTTTTGTTCACATTAATAACATAGACCGACAGTAGGTAAGGCTTCTGCCTGGCACTTTAAGAGATTTTTTTCTCAATTGATTACAAATTGAAAAAATATATCTCCCATAAATGCTGTAAATATACAGAGACATAGAGCATCAGCTTGTATTATTAAATGTTAAAAATAATTAAATGTAATGCATTTTTCATTATAATAACAATTATTTAATGACAGGTAAAAAAATATATAATAAATATGTACTACAGTGCACATATTTAGCAAAATACTCTTATGGCTATTTTTTAATCTCAACTAACCTTGCTATGGTCTTTAAATGGCTTTCTTGAGGTAAATGTAACGTTCTGTGACATAATTGTTCTCCTGCTGTTTTGACTGATGACTGATTGATCGATATTATTTATGAGGCATATATACATTTTGGTAAGTTGTACTGTATCTTTAAACAGAAAGTAACAGATGATCGGTTTACTTGAACTGGGCGCTAAAGAGATCTGTCACGTCACATTTTATTTTACGCCAAAACGGTATTGTATTGTCTGAATTTTGTAATAAAATGGACAGAAACTAAGAGCTGAGAATTTTAAAAGTAATTTATATAGATCACTGAGTCTTTAGTTCTTTGCCTTCCAGCAAATAATTTATTTATCTTGACACATTTGGCATCTGCCTCAAGTGCTTGTCGTTTCTCTCTCTCAACGTTCGGCCCCTCCTTTACGCTTAGATATTTTATTATTTAAAGTATTGAATTTCGTTGTTGTAATGGGCCGCTTTTCAAGGCTAGAACTTCATTCTGATTGGCCAATGAGGAGTGAACACGTCACGTCTCGCAGCTCGCATCAGCATCATGCGCACGCGTCGTTTTATCTGTTCTTTATACTGCTTTTTGTAATGTTTTAAATAAATTATTGTTACTAACGTAAAAAAAAAAAAGCATCATACTGCTTCACAAGAGAGACAAATAAGGCCGGAATTGTACCATACAACAATATAATAACGAACATATTTGCAATTATTAATGATTTAAAAACAAAATACATAAGGCACCGGCCCAAACAGATTCCGGCCCACCGGGAATCTCCCGGTAGTCCCAATGTCCAGTACATGCCTGTCTACTGTAAACCGACACTTGGGCTGAGAGAAAAGCCAGTTTGTAAAAAAGTTTTGGCTTTACTTGGTTAATAAATAATCAAACTAATTCAATGGCACCGCATCCTCTTTCACATAACCACATAAACTTGATCTAATTAGCTAGTGCTGAATTATCGCATTGCAAAATGCCACACATGTATCGTTAATATATATCGGACCGGATACTTTGTATCGAGATGCGTATCGGATCGGCATTATACCTTAGATGCCCAACACTAATATATACTTTTTGTACACATTTTCTATATATTTTTACCTGGTAATCCACAAGCCCCAATGTGAGAGCCAGTGTAGTATATTTTATCTCACATTCACATTACTGTTGGCTGACTGGAGTGTAGTTAAAATAGTATACAAGAGTCTCCGCTGGGTAACATTGGACGGAAAACGGTAAAACGAGCATCTTTCATTCGACGACTTGTGGTTGCATCTTGGGACAAAACAAAGGAAAACACCAGTCGAACTATAGTCTCTCCACAGAAATAAAGAACTGTTAATCGGTTACCTTAATATCACAGAATTCTGTGTACAATAATATTTGGAAAAACTACAATTTGAAAAGATTAAATATATAACGTTAATGTATATTAACTGAAAGGTAAACTTCTAAGAACATGAGGCTGAAACGCGGGCTAGTGAAAGATTTCATGTTTGTCTTGATGAGGTCTAAAGTCCCCGCCAATGGATATAGTCCCTTTTAGCAACTTGTTAGCAACCACCGTTTCTAAGACACAAAGTAAAAAAAAAAGTTTTTTTAAAAATCACAAGCAGGTTATAACTGGTGTGTTTTATGTCATAGATCAAAACGTGAAAATATTTAGAGGCTTTGTTAACCACAGACCTTATTTCAAGCGATTTAGCAAAATCCCATTTAAAAAAAACCATAGAATTTAGGGCGAGGGAACCGCAAGTGCTAAAAAGTTAATTCACTTCCGCGCTTCGGCACTCAACAACCAGCTGTTCCTTACTTAATATCCTCCTGTCTTAGATTTATGGTTTTGAACATTGACTGAAACCTTGTATAACAGGCACTTCTCGTGTTTATTGCCATCTTATGATGAATCACTTGTTGGTTTCCTCAACTGTAATTTGCTTTGGATAAAAGAAGCAAATGAAAAAAGGAATTGTAAATGCAAGATAAAGTTTGATAAGTTGATCAAAACAATTTTTCTGCAATGTCAATTCTCATGTGCCTGTTATAGCTTCCTTTAGAGTGACACGGTTTCTACAGTGCTCTTAGGCACAAAGCATTTGTCCAGTTTGGCTACGTTTACACGTGGCATTAACATGCGATCGCCGTGATCTGAATCAAGCAGATCGGATCATCAGTCAATCAGGACATGGCGTGTATACACTTGGCAACATCAAGTGATCTCTCTATCTGGATAACCGATCAGATCCCTCTTTAACGTGGAATATTTAAATGAGTCCAGGGCTGGGAAGGTTACTTTTAAAATGTATTTTACTACAAATTACAAAATAAAAGTTTTAAAAAAGTAACCAGTAACGTATTTCCTTAGATTATTCAGGTTTAGTAACTTAATCGAAATACTTTAGAATACTTTGAAATACTTAAGCTTCGTAACACAAAGAAACATATTAAAGGTGCTGTAGGGAACTTTTGTAAATATATATTTTTTACATATTTGTTAAACCTGTCATTATGTCCTGACAGTAGAATATGAGACAGATAATCTGTGTATAAATCAAGCTCCTCTGGCTCCTCCCAGTGTCCTGTTGCCATTTGCAGAAAGTCATGCGCTCCCGGTAAAAAACAACCAATCAGAGCTGCGGTCCGTAACTTTGTTTGTGTTCAAAATGTAGAAAAATGTATATAATAAACGAGTACATCATGAATCCTTTTTCCAAACCGTGTTTTTGGCTTGTCCTGAATCACTATGGTGCACCTATAATAAGTGTTTATATTCGGACTATTTTAGATTGCTTCGGGGGTACCGCGGCGGAGTAACCCAGTACCTTTGTGATTCTTCATAGACATAAACAGAGAGAAGTAGTTCCGGCTACGATGTTCTTCCGCAAGACGCAAGCAGTTCTGTTTATTAACCGCTAGAGCGTCAAAAGTTCCCTACTGCAGCTTTAACTTGATGTCTTGTTTTTATGCTTTCTGACATCTACCAGCCATGAGATTTGTTTTCTTTGCATTTTATTTTTTATTGACAAATTTTCCACAGAATTTCTATGAAAAAAAAAAGTCATCTAAATCTTCCAATCAATATAGATTCAATTTGAATACAATGAATGGGATTCCGTACGGTTTCTTTTCTTTGTCACACTTTTTCTTTTTTTTTTAAACAACAACAACAACAACAACAACATACATTCCCAAATAAACATATTGATGAAGGTATATCTCAGATGATACAGCAGACAATAACTGTGTCGTAGACTCATAAACACAATCCATTTTTCCCAATACTTTAAGTATTTATCCATCCTTGTGTTTAATGCAAACGTCATCCTCTCCTACTGGACACGGTTTACAATGTCCAGCCATTCAGACTTTGCCTGAGGTTCTAATTGTTTCACCTCTTCTAGCAAGTGAACAACTTGAATAAAGTTAGGAATTTAGCATAACTCTTCAAGACAGCCCATCATGCAGAGCAGTGATACATTTTGGTACCCGACTGAAAAACACAATAGCCCCAGGACATCCGGCTACACCTCAGATCCATCAGTTTGTAAACCATTGGTTCCCACACTGGTTTAGTTAAAAGAAATTATTAATTTAAATGATTGACTCAAAAGAATCATCTGTTCACGAATCAGATCATGAACTTGCATTACCGAGTCAATGGTAATCTATTCTTGAACATTTTGAAAGTCTTCAAGTTCATCTGTAAAGCACATAAAGCTACCATTTGACTTTATAAACTTATTTCATGCATGGTTCATATGGATCTGTTAACTGTATGCAAAGTGTGAAATCTAGGAGAATGTTTGCATCGTTATGATGAGCATGCATGCGCTCACTAGGAGTCATTAAATGAACAGCTGCTACACACAGTTATTTTGTTTCAAAAGGAGAATGTCCAGTCTGGACACAGTGTTAAGAGTAGGAGTCTCACTAGCACGCCACGGCCTGGTATCCTCCATCTTTCACCTGACAGTTCAGGAGAGAGGGGGGACGGGGTTTTGTGTGACATTGACCGTTAAATGCAGAATCAATGGGTGGATTGTGTTTACATTATACTGAGACCTGATCACAAGGAGTCTTTGATTACCTGTGGACCAGGACACACTGAACAGATAACATTCCAATCAGAAGCTTGTTTACACTTGTCTTTTCAATGTGCATGTGGACATCATCCAGATAAAGGTCACAGGTTAATGACAAGTGTAGATGCAGCCTTTGATTTCTCATATGTAAACGTTATAAAGGTAATTGAAACTCCGTCTGTCCAGTGTGAGTTCTCGTGACTGATAAGAGTTGCTTTGTCAGTAAAACTATTTCCACACTGTTGGCAGGTATAAGGTTTATCTTCTGTATGAACGCTCATGTGCTTCATAAGGGATCTTTTTCCAGCAAAACCTTTTCCACACTGTTGACAGGTATAAGGCTTCTCCCCGGTGTGAACTCTCATGTGCTGAATAAAGGATCTTTTTTCAGAAAAATCTTTTCCACACTGTTGACAGGTATAAGGCTTCTCTCCGGTGTGAACTCTCATGTGCTTCATAAGGGATCTTTTTTCAGAAAAAGCTTTTCCACACTGTTGACAGGTATAAGGTTTCTCTCCGGTGTGAGTTCTCATGTGAACTGTTAGGTTTCCATGTTGTTGGAAACGTTCTCCACACTGTTGGCAGGTGTAAGGTTTCTCTCCAGTGTGAACTCTCATGTGAGTTTTTAGGTTTCCATATAGAATAAAACGGTGTCCACACTGTTGGCACGTGTAAGGTTTCTCTCCAGTGTGAATTCTCATGTGGCTTTTAAGGCTTGCATTTTGTGTGAAACTCTTTCCACACTGTTGACAGGGGAAAGGGCTTTCTCCAGTGTGAACTCTCATGTGGCTTTTAAGGTTTCCAGGTAGACTGAAATGGTTTCCACACTGTTGGCATGTGTAAGGCTTCGCTCCTGTGTGAGATCTCATGTGTGTGAGAAGGGCTCCTTTCTGACTGAAACTCTTTCCACACTGTTGGCATGTGTAGGGCTTCTCTCCAGTGTGAACTCTAATGTGCTTCTTTAGGCTTTCTTTTCCGTTAAAACTTTTCTCGCACTGTTGACAGCTAAATTTCTTCTTTTCGCAGGTTCTTGTCTTTTCAGCCTGTGAGCTAGTAAATGGTTTTTCTTCAGTTATGAACTCATGGTGTTTCTCAAGCTTATATTTCTCATCCGTTTCATTCAGAACTTCACTCTCCTCTTTCAGTGTCATCAGACCTAAGGTGAAACAAGAAGAATAAATTGAAAACATGACCTGCTTTTGGGATTTACTCATGGTTAGATTCATCTTCTAGTGAGGTTAGATCAAACAAGTAGTCAGGCCCATGCTTATAGGCTGATTTTTTCAGGGCAGTTTATTTCTGCTGCAAAAGTAGTTTACAGAGTAAAATAACTCTACAGTCGATAGTGCTCCTGTGGCTCAGCGGTACAGCACTGCATTAGCAGCACAAAAGGCTGTGGGTTCAATTCCCAGGGAACACACATAATGGTATAGAAAATAGTTAGCTTGAATGCACTGTAAGTCGCTTTGGATAAAAGATTATTTTAAATGCATAAATGTAAATGTACAAATCATTGTAAGGGACTACATCTTTTTTTGCCCTTACTCAACCAAACTTGATAACAAGGCTATTTTATGCAATTGTGAGTGCAATTAGCAGGTAGGTATGAATCGTATTTCATATAGGAGAAAAAAATCTGCTAAAATGTAATTAAATGTAAAAATAAATCATTCAGTAACCAGTAACAGTTTAATAGTTGAATAATACTCTTATTGTGAACTTACACACCATTGCTCCACTGAGGACATGCAAGGTTACGTTTGCTCGTTCTGCCTCATAGTATAATGAAAATCTGTGCATTAAGAAAACTGCCCGTCATAAAATGGAGCATAAATGGCATCTCACTGGCTTGAATGTACAACATTTAGCTTGGAAGGATCTTCTGGGTGATCACAGAGGACTAATTAGGATCTGCTTATTTCTCTCAGATTATTGAAAACAACCAAGGAAACCGGAGACACTGCTTCAAGTTAATGCTGTTCCACCATGCCTGTTTCTCAGCAGTTATGCAATTAATTTCTTAATTTTTTTTTTTTTCTAAAGTTGATCATGTTTGTAAACAAATTTCTGTTTCACCAGTTTCCTACTACCACGGCACTGTTCACCGGTGTTCTTTTTACCAGTTTTTCTCAACTTGATAATGAGACTCTCAAATGGCAGATATCTAGCATGAACTCCACCACTATTCCCAGTAGCTTATTTAAATCTTGCTTTGATGCTTTATGTGCTGCTGTTCTTAGTATAATAAATGACTCCTTAAATACTAGGGTTGCTCCAGCAGCATTAAAGATTTCTGCTGTAACCCCTATACAAAAAAAAAAGAAAATGTTGCACTGGATGACTTCAATAACTTTCGTCCCATTTCAAATCTCAGATTTCTGGCAAAATTACTTGAGTGTATTTTTGCTTCTCATTTGCGTAACAATCTCACAGTTAATAATCTTTTTGAACCTCTTAAGTCATGTTTTCATACATTTCACAGTAATGAGATGGCCTTGGTCAAAGTCACCAATGATTTGTTGATGGCTTCTGACTCTGGTGCAACATCTATTCTTATTCTTCTTGATGTAAGAGCCATGTTTGATACTGTGGATCACAGTCTATTACTTAATCGTCATAAAAGAGTGTTTGGTGTGTCTGGGATTGCATTAAGGTGGTTGAGGTATTATTTTACGTACTGCTCCCAGTTTGTTTCTATGGGTGGTTATAGGTCTGAGATTAGCTTGGTCTCAACTGGCATACCCCAGGGGTCAGTTTTAGGTCCTTTCTTTTTGAACATTTATTTGTCACCTTTAGACCACCTTTTGAGATTGCTGAGAGGCGGGAACGAGACAATATGTCAGCTATGATGTAAATGGGAACTCCTCCCTTCTCCACATTCGCTGAAATCTTATGGGCTTACACCAGCTGGGGACAGTTGGCCTATTGACGTGAAACATGCAAATACTGACAGGTCAGTAGGCAGTACAAAATGCATGGGTGCAAAAATTACGTCAAAATCACGACTGAACGTTAGCATAGCTGATCAAACAGTGACCAAGCAGCTAACATAATGTCTTGTTCCTGCCACTCATGAAACCGAGGTTACAATAGTAACCAGAGACAATCCCTTCCCGAGGCAATAACTCGACATTACGTCAGCTATGGCATATATGGGAACTATATTCAATCCTGCCAGCAGGGGCACTGCACAAGATCCCAGGCCCTATGCATAGGCAGTCCTAAAGCCCCCCTCAAAATATATATTCCAGACTTTTCAAGGGCCCTCTCTTCCTTTGGGCCCCTGGTAATCAGTACTGGTTTTACCCCCAGCCCGACGCCCCTGCCTGCCATGAGAGCAGTTGAAGATGAGGCCTGAACGGGGTCGATCACCCCTCACATAAGCAAGACTGTTCTAGCCAATGGCCATGTCACTAAGAGTGCTAGCATCTGACAGGCGGAACAAAGAGCAGAACGTCCCACTCATTAGGGTCCCCGCAGAGGCCACACATGAAGGTGCCATAGCTCAGGGCTGGGGTGCCATATTGTGCTGTTCGCTTGAGACAGCAGGTCCTTCCTGAGGGGGATTTGCCATGGAGGAGCCACCACTAACTCTCTCAGGTCCGCGGACCAGGGCTGATTCGGCCAGTTTGGGGACACGTGTATAACTGACGCCCTCTCCTCCCCGATTTTGCTCAACACCATAGGCAGAATCTTCACCGGAGGGAAAGCGAAAAGCTTCCAGCCAACGCAATGTCAGAACATCTCCCGGCAGCGGGGAGTGAGATAGTGAGAAGAACATCTGACAGTGCGTGTTCTCACTTGTGGCAAACAAATCCACTTCCGCTATTCCGATTCGATCTCAAATCATTTGATCTGATACTGAATGAAGCCTCCACTCTCCTTGAGGAATCCCGTTCCTCGAAAGCATGCTCACTCCACGGTTCAGAATACCAGGGATGTGCGCCGCTCTTATGGAGAGAAAGTGTTGGTCCACCCACAACAGAAGAAACATTAGACTGCCTGTTTGATTAGAGCTCTGGAGCACACGCCGCCAAGGCCATTTATGTACGAGACCACAGACGTGTTGTCGGTTCGAATCAGTACATGTTGCCGCTCCAATTTCAACCGAAAGGCTTTCAGGACTAAGGACACCGCTTCCAATTCCAAATGGTTTATGTGCCACCTTCTCTGTGACTTTGACCACAGGCCTGAGGCAGGTACACCCAGGTCTCAGAGTGCTGACAACTGTGAATGACTGTAATGAGCAGGTGGACCAAAGACCACGCCCTCGGCCGCATATACAGCAGACCCAGATAGTACACTGAAGAAGCTGCCGCCATCAGTCTCAAAAGCCTCTGAAATTCCCTCAGTGAAAACGACCTGCCCAGTATGAAACAGCGCAGTCGATGAAATTGCATCTATACGCCTTAGAGAGATATGGGCTCGCATCACCATCGAGTCCTAAAATATTCCCAGATATGTTATAGTCAGACTCTGTAAAAACACGCACTTCTGCATATTCACATGCAGTTCCAGCGTATCCAAATGGCGAAGCATTGTTTCCACGTGACTGATTAGCACATCTCGAGTGGGATAAAATTAGCCAATTGTCCAGGTAATTCAACATGCGCATTCCGCTCAATCTGAGGGAATATTTCATTCTACCACTCCCTTCTCGAGCAAACTGAGAACTTCCTGCCGCAGAATAGGAAGGTTTGGGGCAAAGTCAGTGACGGGACCATGCCAATCAAAGCAGGGAGCTCTGCATTTGAACTGGAGAGATTATCCGTGCGCTGCTCTGAGAGAGGGCGAGTGACACAGTGTTGGGTGAAAGAGGAAGAAATTGTTGATTGTATACATGCTTCTATGTAGCATTTAAACACTCACAGCAATCGTTGCCGTAGGAACATGGGGGACATGATGCATTTGAACATGGCGCTTCGGGGGCACGCTCTCTCTTCCACTTTATCGGTCTATCAGGGAGACTGCTCAGTGGCCAAGGAGGGAGCGCTGGCTCCTCAACGTTTCCTCCCAGGCCCTTACCACTGCTGGTTTTGGACGAAACTAGCATGCGGTTCGGAGTGGTCTTAGAGCCTGGCGAGGTGCAGAAGTGCGGAATCTCGCAGATGATGACTGAAGTGAGCAACAGGCATCTCCCTTGACTTTATGGAGGCATAAAGTCAAGGGAGAAGCCCATAGAGTCCATAAAAGCAACTGAACAAAATTATTCAACAACTTCTGCAAGATTCAGTGGGTGTTTCAGATTTCTCTTGGCTCAGCGATTAGAAGACTTACAATTGTCAAACAGGTTGCTCACGTGACATCTACGTCATCAAGCTCAGTTTGAGTCTGAGCAGTATGCTTGACCCCCAGGAAATACGTGCTTCTATAATTGACTTCACTTGACGCCGTTGAATCCAATGGGGGCGTTGTGTCCATTTCTTTTATGGTCTATGGATATGCTAAGGAGTTTTAATCTCTTATTAATTTGATACATTTCATAATTTCTGTCAGTCCATGAAAGTGTCCATTTTTGATAGTCCTGTGGTGTGACTGATCTGGTTCGAGAAAAAAATAAAATAAAAACAATAATAATTATATATATATATATATATATATATATATATATATATATATATATAGAATCATATTCAGGTTTAAAACAATGAACTTATTCAGTTACTGTGAGGCCCAAGGTCAGTCTTGTATAGCAATGACTCAAAATGGTTGAAAGGTGAAAGAGTCCTGTGGTGTGACATAAGTCAGATGTCTAGCTATATTCTCGTCTGTTATGTTTGCAATATTAAACAAATATAAATATCTCTCTCTCTCTCTCTCTCTCTATATGTATATATATTCTTTTTTTTAAACAAATATTGAAAATATTATATACAAAATATACCTATATTATACAAATTATATTATACATGAAATTAAAATATTACAAATATATATCTGTCTTCATTTGTTTTTTGTAGGTGTATGTTAACAATCACTGATCAATTGTTTTAAAGTGATTTTTGTCCGTTTTTAGGCATCAGCAAAGAAAGGACAAGGAGGTACCAGGAAAGGTTAGCGCAGGATGAAGCCAGGCATGAGGAGATCCTTAGGGAGAGGAGGAGAAAGTAAACAACAGGGATATATATAGGGAATTTAAAAGGTAAATTGAGTTGGTGAAACATTCTCTAAGACGTACACTTGTACAGAAAACATTTAAGAACTGTCTCTGTTCGATCAACAGATATCAAGAAAAGAAAGCTAAAGGAGAAATTCAACCACAAAATATAACCAGCCTCCCAAAACATAAGCGAGCAAAGCTTTGTGAGGAATGGAAGAAGTCAAAGGCAAGGAACAGGAAGGAGGAAGATCTGGCAGCCATTTTGGATATTACTCCCCCATCATCCGAAGCACTTGATGTGTCCTTTAGTCAAGTTAATCTTTCACCTGCTCATGGTTCTATTTCCCCAATTCCAAGTCCCCCCGAAAGGGTTTGTCCACCCAAGTTGACAGCAAAAATTAAGAGGCTGGAAAGAGAAAACAAGGAGCTAAAAGCAATGCTCGATGGCATGAAAAAAAGCCAATAGTAAAATGAGAGTTCAAAAGCATCACTGGAATAAAGCTAACAAAGCACGTCAACCTACCCTCAAATCTTCGACGAAAAGAGATGCGACACAAAAAAAAAGAAACAAAGTCACCAACTTTCTTTCCAGGGATGAAAACAGCAGGCTCTTAGCAGGGAAAAGGGATACTGTTGGCCGGAAAAACAACAAAATGCAGCGGCAGGTTTTGACCAAAACCATGAATGAGCTATACTCTGAATACAACCAAGAATCTAGCTTCACAATGCAAATGTTGTACCGGCAGTTTGCTCGCTACAGGACCAAGCACATAACAGAGACCAGGCCAACAGATAGAAATACCCGTGCATTCTACCAGCATGAAAACATGCGCCTACTGATTGACTCTTTGGTTTTTAAATGGCATGATTTTAACCAAAAGCCTGTCTAATCTTTTCTCCATTATTTGTAACACAGAGGAACAAAACCGTATGTACAAGCAGTGCACCAACTGCTGTTTTGATAAGGTGCATCTCAACTCACACAATCCTGATGAATTCGCTAGGTGGGAGCAGGTGAAGGTGACTGTAGGGTAAAAGATGTTCACGAACTAGTTGAAAAAAGGGGTTGAGGGAACACTGGGAAAGCTGGCAGAGACCTTCCAGCGTGACCTGGAGTCAGTTGCACCCCATCAATTCAACTGGATGCACCAATCAGCCAAAATGAAGGAGTTAACCCTCTGAAGTTAATTAACGTGTATACGCGTTATGAGGCATTTTCTCCTGATAACCCCGAAAAGAACTTAAATTACACTATCAGGTTGGATCGTACAGATAAGAGCAATACATCAATCGAATCTGTAAAGGGTCTACTTTTGTTGCATACAGACATAAAACTTTGTGCACTTATAAAATAAAAAATAAAAAACAAGGTGTGCTGTCTGCAGACTTTGTCTGCACTGATCTTCATTTAGACACGCGTCATTAAAATGAACTGTAACTCCGTGAATACTCAACGAAGAGACATGAGAGAGATATCTATAGAAAGCTTGACATGTCTACTTTTAAAGGAGAAATTGCAAGAAAATGATTTGGTGTTGCACGTTGATTTCTCTGAAAATTATGGATGCAAACTGAACATAGAAATTCAATCTTTCCACTTTGGTGAAAATGGAAACCAAGTAACCATAAGCAGCATTTCCACTGTCGGGTCAGTGCGAGCCAGGGCTTAAAGCGGGCCGGGCGGGGCTCATAGCCCCGGGCCAGTAGCACCGAGGCCAGAGTAGCGCAGGGTTTCCACAGTGGAGCTTGAAGCTCCGCTGCTCGTCACTAAAACACGCCCTTTACACGCCTCTCAGAACAACGTCATGCAACCTCATTATTTCACTAACAAAGAGAAGTTATCAGAAAACTAAGAAATAAGTCACTGGAACATGCGCGATCACAAAACGAACATGATAAAAGCGGCCGTTTGTTTGCATGCTTTGTTATATATTCAAATTCAAAAGCATGGATTTTTTAACTATAGAATAATTGATACAGTGATCATATTGATTTAATTTATCAAGACTCAAAATTAAATCACACATATACACTTTCTATTTTATTTATTTATTTTTAACGCTTATGAAAATAGCCTGCTTATTCAGTGAGTCTGTTTCTGTTTATTTGTAGTCACAGTGGCCTATACGTCACATTAAGAATTAATTATATCTTTATTTTTATAAAGGATCCCGAACAAAAACATTATTATATTTTTATAAAAGGCAACGTGAGATAAACTCTCGAGACGAGGCTTGTGACAGATAATATAAGTTAGTAAATAAATACACGATTGTGATAGAGAATAAGAAGCCGACGTCTGATTTCTTCAAGCGGTCATATTTACCATGTTTAATGTTAATGCCCAGCGTGCATAGTCTTTTACATTGTTTATAAATATTTCTGCCTTGTTTAGTGATTATAATCCACATCGGATCAAGTTATTTCAAACACTATGTGAGTGAGTTTTGAGCTCAACTGATTTTAAAAAGTCTTTAATGCTGGTGTTAAAGTTGTTATCTTTCTGAAATGATCCGCGCTGGCGCTCTTCAGACACGGAGAAACTCCGCCTTTGTTCGTAACCCCTCCTCTAGCCCTAGCTGGCCCGCTTTGGCCCAAGGATTTCGTCGGGCCGAAAAAACCCTGGCCGTTGGCCCCGAGGAAGCCCCGGCGAGGCACGATCAAGCCCCGGAAGTAACAGTGGAAACGCGACTGGCCCTGGCACACACTAGCACGCCCGGTCTTAGCTCGATAGTGGAAACACGGCTATATATACAGTGGTTGCCTACACCAAAATAGCCATTCAGAGCTTTGCAACCATCGCAAAAAATCTGAGGTATGATGAGCGTTCTGTATGGGCTCACTTACAGCCATTGAAGACCTCCAAATGCAGCATGACACACAGTTTGAATCACTCCACCTCATCAGTGATGGTCCTGTGACACAGTATCTCAAGGCAAATTGTTTCCTAATGGAGTACACTGCCATTTACCTGGGGGTTCCAGTATCTCACATAGAATTAGTGACTGGGCCACGAAAAAGGAGCTCCTGATGGGGTTGGAGCTTGTTGTGAAGCGGATGGTAGATCAGGCTGTCCAAAGGGGAGCGGATCTGCAAACTGCAGAGGCCCTCTTTGACTTCTTGTCCAGTAAAGAGGAGATGAAAATCCAAATGAAATGGATATGGATCGAGGAAAAGGACATAGAAGAAAAGTGAAAGTCATACTAGATAAACACAAGATTTTCTCTACAACACCGGGGAAGATTCATAGGGCAGTAAGTTGCTTCAAGGTTATATCCTTCTTGGATGAAGATGAGGAAAGTAACCAAGACCAAGTGTTTGAAGTGGGAAAGTTCATCATAGTAAAATATGATGAGAAGCGATATGTGGGCCAAGTGTTGAATATTCAGGTAGAGGAAATACAGGCAAACTGTATGGTTCAACATGGAAACAAGAATGCCTTCCAGTGGCCTGAAAAAGATGATACCATTTACTTCTAGTGGAGTGACATAATTGGTAAGATTTCAAAGCCTGAGCCCCATGGTCGAGTTACGAAGTTAACGAACATGGACTAGCTCATGTTCAACCCATAAGTTTACCATTTCTCCTATGAAATAATTTCTACATCTTTTTTTATATATATATATATTGGCTCTTTTGTTAGTGATGACTCCAGAATGTCAAATTCTCTTGTTCACTGGAATCTTTGTTCAAAGAGCTGAATTTCTGATTTTAACATGCTTTTAATTATTTTAGCATGATTTTAAGGATTTTCTCCTGAGAAACAAGATATTTGTTTAGTCTCTTAAGTTAAAAATAGAAATGAATGGTCTTTATGTCTGGGTCTAATTTGATGCCTATTAAATGTTAATTATTCAGTATGTCTTGTTCACTGTTTTTAGTATACACTAAGTAATAAGATTGTACTGATATGTTGCATTTTCATCAATGTTCAAATAGAGACGCAAATTAATTTGTTTGTTACGAAAGTATTCAAATACTTTCACCATAAATGTTCCTACAGTGTCTCATTTCGTCTTGTGGTGTGACATTTCAAACACAATTAAACGACTTTTACAATGTTAACTAGCTTAAATAATTATATGCATTTGAAAACATCGCATAATATAACTATATAAAAATGTTCAAATTAGGGCTGTCAAAAATAGCGCGTTAACGACGTTAATTAGTTGTTTGTCGTTAATTACGTCAAATTTTTTTACGCATTTCACGCATGCGCAGTGTGACAAATTATTCAGGGCAGGAAAGTCTCGTCGATTTCTGAATTCTCAAGATAGCAAAAAACTGCGGCGAGCGCCGCGACGAAAACAGCGAAGAAGCTTAAGGTTTTACCCCAGTTACTCTCAAATACATTCATACCAAGCTCGATAAACAGAGACGACTTTGGTACGCTGGAGCTTCTTCCTTTTATAGCGTCCTGTGTTACACAATGCGCATGCACAGAACGCCTACATGCAACGCAGCGAAAATTACAGCTGTTTGGGAAAGCATATGCATTTTTACTTGGTTTTACTGGCACTTGAAGCCTTCAGAACGTGAAAATATCGATCCTAAAGTATTGTGGCAGAGCAAATGAACACCTCCCAAAAACAAGAGTGCCCAGAGTGCAGAGGGCGCATGTTTGTGTTTCTGAGTTCATTCTTTCGAGTTTCTCTTTGCATAATTTCATAGATATGTGGCTATATTTAACCACTGGTTCACCTAAAACTCTTATACTATCTGTAGTTAAATGGCATGGTTTGATATAGTGCTCAGGTAAATTTGATCTAAGTAAATGTTAAACTTTTGAAATCCAGAAAAAAAGAACCACATGTTGATGAATCAATACATGAAAATGATGTATCTGTGTCCTGTTATTTATCTTTTGGTACGCATTTCAGAAAAAAAATGGTTAGGATTCAGGTGTAATTGCAAATAGTGATTAATCCTGATGAATCCACTGAAAATTCTGATTAATTTGATTAAAAATTTTAATCATTTGACAGCCCTAGTTCAAATATGTTTTCTCATTTTACACAATATTTCCACTGGAATGAGTGGTAAAAGATGGCACAAACAAAGAATATAATTGAAACACAGCTGTGAAAAAAAAATATATATATGCATAATTTTAATGATCATTCTTTAAGAATACTTGTCAAAACTTAAAACATACCTGATTTGTATTTGAAATTAATATTTCAATATTATAGTAATGACATGTCACACCTGGAACTTTGAGAAAAGCTTAATAAATTACATAATGAGAAGATGTGCTAACCTCTTAACAGCTTTCTATGGGTGATAAGGCTTTCTCTTTCTATGCTCCTGTCCTTTGGATTTCTCTGCCTCTTGAACTTAGGGATGCTCAGAATTATGATGTTTTTAAGGTTCAACTTATGACATTTTTTTAAAACTTGCATTTGCATGTTGATTTCGTGTTGCTTTTAATTGTATTGATTATATTGTGTTGAGCACTTTGAGAAGCTGCTTTTAAAGGCACTTTATAAAATAAAGTTTTATTATTTTTCTTAAATATCTGCAAACATAGTATGGTATTTGTATGCTTCAGTAGAATCAAAATCTTACATACAGCACCTTTAAATCTTCTGAGTATTTTGTAAATGAGTTCAGCTTTGAGAAAGAAAACCAACCTGTTTGTTCCTCAGTTTCTTCTTGTTTGATGCTGAATACTTCTTCAATCTTCAGGTCTTCACTCTCCACTTTAATAAACGCCATCTTTATAATAATAGTGTCCCGTGGATCTCAGTCGCTTCAGCAGTTTTCAGAGTTTCTTCAGAGTTTCTCTGTGTTTGGACGCTCTGTAAAGCTTAAGATGATAAAAAAAAACTGACAGAAAGAAAATAAATCAAACTACATCTGGTTCAGTAATCAGTGAACTGATAAGAGAGTCAAAGAGTGATAAACTGGTCTTACATTACCTGACTAGGCAAATACAAATAAATAACACTAAGTGATGTTTTCTGATTTAATCGTTTATTTAATAGATGACACTTTCATGAAAACATCGCTAGTTGGTTTGTTTAGAGCTTTTAGAGGTGATTAGAGCGCTTAGAATCAGTGAATCATTTTGCGACGCAATCGACTCAATTGATTCGTTTTAAAAAGATCCGTTTGTCCATCACTACTATTCTTGTTCATGATCAACAAAATCACGATATTGGAGCGAAATGAGGCGCTTCTTTTCTGTTACTCGTGAACAAAGCCCTTTACTCAAAACAAAATAACGTTCATTACCGTTAGTTAGGTATTACAGTCTTACCTTCAATAATCACTGAGCCATTTACATAGTTGCCACAACTCTCAAGCATCTGGCGCGAGTGTCACGCCAGATACGTGAGAGTTGGCAACCCTGCATATTTAACATCACTTTAAAAACACACAAAACAGTCCGTACTGGCTCTATTTACTTAAACACTTTAAATGCTTAAAACTCACCTTTCTTTAGCTTGAATCACAACAGACGCCGGAGCGGCCTCTTGACGTCTTCTTCTTCTTTCTGGAGTTTTTCTTGGCGGTTGGCACACAACGAAAAGGTGCATTACCGCCACCAACTGGTATGGAGTGTGGATCTGAATGACTACTACTTATTTTATTGAAAACAAAATAAAACTAAATCGAATCAACAAAACAAAACAAAAATTAAGACTCAAATCTTTTCAATCATATTGATTATTCTAAGATAATGAAAAACGATTCCATAGCACTTATCTCTTGTTTTTTTCTAAGAATTTCTACGAAATCAAAATTTATTCTTTCCATTCTAAGGTTTCGGATCATTTCCCATGTTTTTCCCTCATATTTCTTACAGTGCACCATGATGTGTTCTATTGCCTCTTGTTGCCCACAGTATTCACGTCTTCCAGTGTTATGCTAACCTATTTTGAATAAAGTGCTGTTTAACCCTGTTTGCCCAAATCTAAGTCTAGATATAATTGTCTCTTCTCTCCTTTTCCTTCTTGCACATCTCATTTCTCCCACTCTGAATTTTGTTAAACTACCATCCTCCTCTCTTCCTCCCACTGCTTTTGCCACCTTTTCTTCAACTTCTGTTTAATAATGCTCTTTATGCTCCTTATAACTGTCACATCGATGTATTTTTTCTTTGTGGCCTCCTTTGCAGCCTTATCTGCCATTTCATTTCCTATGATTCCAATATGTGCTGGCACCCACAAAAATATAACTACAATGCCCATCATTTGAATTCTATATAATGTTTGTTGTGTTTCTAACAAAATATCCACTCTGCTGTCACTCTGAGTGACTGCTCTGTAGACTGATTAATGATGACGTTGAATCTGAACAAATAGTAACTCTAGCCACTGTACTGCTAACAGAATAGCTAGCATTTCTCCTGTGTATACTAACACATTATCGCTAATGCTCTTCACTATTGTAATATTTAACTATGGAACAATAAACCCTACTCCTATCCTATCCACTAAACTCTTTGATACATCTGTGTAAATCTGGATATAACTGTTAATATATTCCTGTATAGTATATGAATTCAAAATAAACCCCCTATCTTTATTCTTCTTTCCTAATAATGTAAGATCTAATTTCACTTCAAGTAGTATCCAAGGTGGTACTGCTGGCAATGGCACTGTTGGACTGAATTTTAATTCTATTAATTTTAACTCTGTTGCTTTTTGTATAACTGTCCACCTAAAGCTTTTTGTCTCTCTCTTCTCCTTTTCCCAACAATGTTTTAAAGTGATTTGTGCTGGGCGATCCTCATTATGGCCGTGTATATTAACCCAATAATTCATAGATAGCTGTATTCTTCTCAACTCGAGTCCTTATGACGTCACAATACTGTTCCAAAATAAGCTAAAACAAGCTAAAACCACTGTGTAATAAAACAGATGGCAGAGGCTTTTAGTGCCCCAAGTATAGGTCTCAGATAATGTGAGGGTGCTTCAATAATTGGAGAAAAATTTGGCATTGCAGAAAGTTAAGAGTTAAGTTAACTTGTAATAAAAAAAAAAACTGACGTCTTTATGGTATTGTTTGTCAACTCTGTTACATACAAATTAGCCAATGTGTAGAAATAACAATAAATCATGACAGGAAAAATCCTTCCTAATTCATTAGACAACCAGTCTTTACATTTCATCACTTGAAACTGAGATGTTTCACCTATGCATACGTTAAAAATATTTTTTTTTTTTAAAACACCTGTCTTCACAAAACTGTACACTTGGAGCAAATATTTTTCATCTTAAAATGTATTGTATACAATATCCAGTTAAAAAAAGAAATGTTGTTAAAATAATATAAGGGTGCAATAATAAAATCAAAGTTTTTAAACAACATTTTTTGTGTGTGAAAATAGTTCATAAACAGAACTGACCCTTTAAGTAACAGAATTGTTTGATGGACCGCCAATTCTGTTACACTGCAGTGTTAGTCTACCTTGGTGACAGAGTTTGACAATTTTCTTTATTTTATTTTTTTGCCTAAAACTTCACTTGCTAGCATAAATGCTAAGAGCACATGGCACTTATGAAATCATGATTCAAAACTTTTAAATAATATAAAATGTGATAAGTGAAAAAATCTGTTTTCCTTTTGAGATTGTGGCAACATATTTGACACTTTATAAAATAACTCTTGGTGTAAGAACTTTTTGGATTAAAATATTTTCTAAGAGAGAGCACACAGACTTTTCAGTGGTTCATATCTTAACAGTGAGGGAAAGTGACAATTTCCTCTGTCTTACATAGTTGTGGGATATAATAGGCTTGTTTGAGATGCACATTGCCTCGCCTGAAATCTCTCTTCTCGTAGTGGCCCACACAACCAAACACATATGTTTACATGGCCCACTGCAAAAAAAATTAACTGACCCCACTGTTGGGTTAATAATTTAGTACTCAGAAGCTAGATTGTTAACTGTATTTATTGAATGAACTAGGGCTGTGCCATATGGACAAAAAAAAAAAAAAAAAACTATCCCAATTTCTTTGATAAATTTTGCAATTTCGATTTTAATCACGATTTTGACACACACACACACACACACATGCTTTACAGTCCTAAATGCATTCAGGATGAATTTGAAACATATTTCCAAAAGAAAACCAGTTAGAGCTTTATCAAAAAGCTGTAATGTCAACAGACATACGTCAAAATAATCACTATAGTAAAGGTGTAACAAACTTTATAGACTTATGGCAAAAACATATAAATATATAAATCCCCTATCCAGGGACTGTTTTTCTTTTTTGCCATGCATTGGTAACAGAGCTCATTAATTGTAGCGGTGCCTCAGGTGTTGAAATAGATTTGTTATACAGGTTCACACATACTACGTTTGCAGTGCGTATACAGTATGTGTATGCGATTCAGAAGCAGCAGCGAGAGTGCGTTATTCTAACGCGAAAGCACATTAAAATAATGCGCGAGCGCGAATCTCTCCACTCGCACGCAGATTTCCTTTGCTGTCACAAAACCAGACGTGCTTGCTCTGATACACGCTGCTCTCTTAAAACGTGTCTCCTCTCACTTAAACTGCGTCATGTGCACTCACAACTCTCTCTATGCTCATGTGTTAGATATTAATTATTTTCGCACGTTTTGTATTTCTAGCCTTTTACCGCGTGCAGTGTGAATGATCTGATCCGTTAACATGGGCTCAGAAAAAAGGCGCATCATAGACAGTGTGTGAACCTAGTCTGTTCTCGCACTAGGCGCTGCATTCTGATTGGATCGGATAGCATACTGCAGGAGTTCAGGGCCGTGTAAAATCGTGCTATAAAGCCATTTAGAAATCGAATGTACTGGAAATTAACAGAAAATAATTTGGACTGGCACCGCTCTGCAAAACGGGAAAACCAGATCCAGGCAGAACTCGGCAGCGGGTAGACAGTCGATGTAGCAACAATCACTTTCTGGGGAATAATTAACTCAAATGAAGTGAATATTCATGAGTCTATGAATATAACGTGCTTTTTGCTTACAAATATTAAATTACCCAAAGAGGGAATATTTAATCATTTAAAGGTAACCTTTACTAGAATTAATTTAAGTTACTCTAGACAATCTGTTCGTCCAGCGAACTGGGAGCTAGACTTCCTTATCAAAATTCAATAAAAATACCCTTCTTACAAACTCCAAGAAATATTAATCTTCTGATCAGGAAAAAACAATATTTTCTGTGTCTGTAGTACTAAGATTACTGAAATTAATTCATATAAAACAAAGCTCGTAGCGTAGATCACACGATTCAGGGACTTCCCAGCAAGCAATTTTGCGTCTAATAGACGTCTAATAGCCGTCTAAACACAGCCGAGACGTCTAGGCTAAATCGAGGCTAATTTTGGGCTGTCAGTGAAAATCTAATAGACGTCTAAACATACCCCAAGAATAGACAGCTATTAAATGACTACATATATACGTCTAATAGACGTCTAACCATAGCCCAAGAATAGACAATCAGACAGCTATTGAACGACTATATTTATACGTCCAATAGACATCTAACCATAGCCCAAGAATAGACTAGTCATCAATTAGACCGCTAAACAACTACATACGTCTAATAGACAGGCAATATGGGTCTAGGCTAAAACAAGGCTGATTTTGGGCTGTCAGTGAAAATCTAATAGACGTCTAACCATAGCCCAAGAATAGACTAGTCATCCATTACACTACATATACATGTAATAGCCCAGCCGGCATTTCAACGTTGATTCAACGTTGAAACAACGTCAGGTACCATGGTTGAATCAACGTTGAAAAACCTTTCGATTTTGCAAATTGGATCAACGTTGAAATCACGACGTTGATTCACCGTTGAAATCGTGACGTTGATGTACGGTTGAAATCACAACGCTGATTCACTGTTGAACTCCCGACGTTGAATCAACGTTGAAAAACCTTTCGATTTTGCAAATTGGATCAACGTTGAAATCACGACGTGGATTCACCGTTGAAATCGCGACGCTGTTTCACCGTCTTACCTGCATTATGGGTGAATTAGGGTTGTGCTGCAGACCTTGGATTAACGCTGAATGAGGTGTTGATTTTGAAAAGTTAATCAATGTTGATAACACGACGTTGTTTCCCCGTCGTACCTTGCACCGTGTGTAAATACACCTAGATCCTAGTTGGCATTTAGATCAACAATGTACATGCAAGGCTAAAAATCTAATCAAACAACTTCAATAAACTACCACATGCTCAAAATTGTCAAACAGCAGTTAAATTTTGGAAACAGATGAAAATAATCCCACACTTTATTATGCAGAGTATGCATGGAGGTAATGCTAAAAACAGGTAGTAGAACAATCCAAATACAATAATATTTAAAGGTTTTTGTGAAATAATTTGGCACATAAATGCATATTTTTTGCAGCACTTACAAGACAAACCCTTGTACCTTTATGACTGAAACCAGTGGATCTTTTATTTTGGTGAAAACCTACAGTTTCTGTCAAAAACATGTTTTAGTAATGTGTCTCATTACAAGAGTTGTGTACATTTGTGCAGTGAAAATGTGTTGAACAGTTCGAGAAGGGAACCTTCCACCAGTTGATTTCTAATGGGAACCCCCCCGGACTGTGTCTTCTTTACCGTGGGGAATGCAGAATGAGATTTCTACCGCAGGGCACTCTAAAATGTTAGAACCAGCAGCCTTAGTGTATACAGTGTGGTTGTGCTTCGGGTGATCCTTGAAAGTGTCCCAGCGCTAGGTCCTTTCTGATGCCGTCCCCTCCACTCTCTCCCACTTGTGCACTTTCTGTACCGTCCTGTATAAACATTTACATTTAATCATTTAACAGACGATTTTATCCAAAGCGACTTACAAATGAGAAGAACAGAAGCAGTCAGGTGTACAAGCGAACAACAACAGTATACAAGTGCCATGACAAGTCTCAGTTAGTCTAGTACAGAACGCATAGCCAGGTTTTTTTCTTTTTTTTATATATATATATAAAAAAGACAAGAAAAGAAGGAAAAGTGCTAGTATTAGTTGGTTAAGTTCTGGTGAAAAAGATGAGTCTTAAGATGTTTCTTGAAAATGAGTAAAGACTCAGTTCGGATTGAGATTGGGAGGTGATTCCACCAGCTGGGCACAGTCCAGGAAAAGATCCGTGAGAGTGATTGTGAACTTCTTTGGGATGGCACCACAAGGCGTCGTTCACTTGCAGAGGGCAAACTTCTGGAGGGCACATAAGATTTAACCAGTGAGTTTAGGTATGTTCACAATGTTTGACAATAACTTTGATATTGTGAAATATATTTAAATGAAAACTGAATGCAAAATAAATCACACAATATTTTCACTTTACAGTTCAGTAACAGTGAGGTTGGAAACAAAGTGGACAACACTATTCATTAAACACTTATTTAATGTATTCAGATGAAAATTTACAATATTAACAAATTATTCACAAGCAGTGTTTTCAGAGCCCCCAGTTACACTGTTTAATCAGAACACTAACATTACAGTGTAGTAAAACAAGTCAAATCAAATTCAGTACATTTTTATTAAACTAAGCACAACCAAAACCTATCACAAAAGGTCAAAGCATCTCTAGCAGAAGTGACAGTGCAATGTAGCAGAAGAACAATTTTTTACCAATGTTTCAAGAACAAGCTGGATCCTCGATGACTCTACAAGGGGAAAGAAGAAATGGTTTACTTAAAAGTTCTTAAAAAGCAGGATTTCATATTATACCATTTCTTTAAACCACTGGTTCTCAAACTTTTTATACCAAGTACCACTTCAGAAAATATTTGTTATTAAATATTAAGTTGCACCATAATGACCAACATTACATTTCAGCAGCGTAGTAGGCCAAACTATTCAGCTACAGGTCTACAGTTAAAAAAATGAGGCAGTTTTATTCTAATAAGAATATTAATTGTTGTCAGACACTTTACCATGGTAAATACAGTTTGAACATTAACACTACAACTGTGCTTACATACACAGGTAAATGAAAAAAAAAAGTTTAAATTAAAATGTAATTTTAAATGTAATTATGTAACAAAAGTTACAAAACTGTACTGTACTTTAACTGTAACATACTTAAATGTGCAAAAAAAAAAAAAACTTACTCAAAGATTAAGTTAAAATATATTAACATTAATTAGTTTAATTTAGTGATTCACCTGCATAACAACTAGAGGGGGCCTGACACTTTGAGAACCATGGCTTTAAACAATCCTTTTTTTTTTTCATTTTCATTAATTCATTAAAATTATATTATTTAAATACCGACATTTTCACTTATATGTTGCAGAAAACACTTTGAAACTATTATAAGAATACAAACATATATAACACACCTAATGCATGGGATTCATATCAGGAAAATATGGGAAAATCTCTAAAAGACAGACATTAACGCATAACTCACCAGCAACACATTAGGTGAGCATCTAACTTGATCATCTGTGATAAAGCAATGCAAAAATAGACACACGGGTATTTATTTATCTGCAGGTTACATGTCCTTTAAACTACCCATTTGTAAACTCTGGTAATACTTTACTATTTTCAAAAGATAATAAAGATAAAGTTAGCGATTTTCTTACCCCATTTTGACAGGATGTTTTCAGGACCTCGCAGAACACCTGACCCTTCTTGTGTTCACAGTTTTTGTTCTCCATTGACATGTCACGACTCAAATTCGCTCGAAATAAATAAAAAATGTACAGGCAAATATGAAATAATTCGGGACCGACCGAGCAGTCAGTTATAACGAGCAGCAGCTCACAGTTAGCCGCCTCACTCACAGAAAGACGACAATAACGGTCATATTTTTAAATGTAGAAAAGCGCGAACCGATTCATTGTCCAGTTTCCTGAATGACAGCCAGATTAACCAATCACGATAGAAGTAATAAAATAAAACTACCAATGGGAGTTGTTTCAGTGTGATAAAGCAGCGAAATGTATAGTTTTATTGTTGTTAATGATGATAATATTTAACATTTTAGAATAGGTATCATGACTAAAATATTTTTTAATGCTATTAAAATAATAATTAATTTAAATAATTTAATATAAATAATTTAAAAGCTTGTTAACCTTTTTCTACCATTTAGCATTAAACATTTTTAACGTTGTTTCATTAAAACAACTGACCTTATTTCAACCATATTTCAACGTTGAAAGTTGGTCATGTGCTGGATGTTTTTCAACCATTCAGCTTTAAACGTTGAATCAACGTTGTTTCAACGTTGAAACCACAACTGACCTTATTTCAACCATATTTCAACATTGAAAGTTGGTCATGTGCTGGATGTTTTTCAACCATTCAGCTTTAAACGTTGAATCAACGTTGTTTCAACGTTGAAACCACAACTGACCTTATTTCAACCATATTTCAACGTTGAAGGTCGGTCATGTGCCGGCTGGGAGACAACAAAAAGAGGCATAAGGATTCTTTTCACTCAAATATAACAGGTTCTCATAAATGAAAATCCATCCAAACTAATTGAATATAAAGGGATTTATTTTGAACAATTATATAGACAACAACAACTTGGACAACATTCAAACATAAAAATTAACAAATAAAACATTGGAAAAATATGTAAAACAATTAATTTTTAAGAATTAACTGTTTACTTTAGACCCATAACCCCCACCCCCTGCCCTCCCTGGTGCTTGTTTGAAATGATTCGAAATAGCATTTTTTATTTCACATTCCGTAGCTGATGGAAAGCTAGTCATCACTGCGTCTGCCAAATGAGAAAAAGGAAAGAATTATTGCTCAAAAAAAACATTGTTGACAATCCTTTTTAACTAATTAGTCAATCACTTTTGCTAGGATGATTTAATAGATAGAGTTAACAGAATATAGATTGAGACTATATAATTTATATCAATATAGACAATAATTTATATCAATATTATAATTAATATCAATAATTGAACATTTTTGCTCGCTTAGTGGTGATGCAATACGGCGTGTAACGATACGCGTATTGAACAATTCTGTACAAGGCATATATATATATATATATATATATACACATACACACATATACATACATATATATATATATATATATATATATATATATATATATATATATATACACACATATATAGGCTATATAGACACACACATATACATATATATCTGAAATTTTCTTCTCGAATGTTCATTTTTATCAAGCTCATTTATGCAAGTTCTGTAATTTCACTTAAATGGCAATGAAAATGACCTATTAATTTTCAGCGAGAGCATTAACTCGATCTCTCAAGCGACGCCATTCTCTTAGATATTTGGGATCCATAACTTCTGAATATGGAAATAAAATTAACATTATAACTGATTATGTAACACTGTTATCCCAAGACATGTCTGACTACTACCATAATGTGTTTTGAAACTGAAATACACTATTGTTTTTAAATTATCATTCTAATGAAGGTGAAAACAGATTTTATTTTCATTTCTACTTTAGTTCTTCCCTCAAGTTTAAAGGGATAGTTCACTTTGAAATTAAATTTTGGTATGTTTTAGCTTACCTTAAGGACGTCCAAGATGTAGGTGTCTTTGTTTCCGCAGTAGTTTCAATTTTTTAGGTCAAACTATTCTTGTCTGTCAGTCATATAATGCAGGTCTATGGTCACCACCTAAAAAGGCCATGCACAGAGAAGTCCAAATTAAACAATTCCCCATCGTAAGTACACATTGATGACCTAAGACACGAAACGAGCAGTCTGTGTGAGAAAATGAACAGTATTTATATCGTTTTTACCTCTTGTACACAGCCACGTCCACGTGATATGAGGGCTCGCGTGCTTCCAGGTGTGTGATGCGTCCGCGTTCTGGCTTAATTTGCGCAAGCGCCGCACTTAGACTAAGCCAGCCCAGAATGCGAAGCACGCGCGCCCTCAGATCACTTCGACGTGGCTGTGTTATAAGAGGTAAAACGATATAAATACTGTTCGTTTTCTGACACAAACCGCTCGTTTCGTGTCTTAGGCTATCAGTGTGTATGGTGGGGAATTGTTTAATTTGGACTTCTCTGTGCATGCTCTTTCAGGTGGTGACCATATAGACCTGCATTATATGACTGACAGACAAGAACAGTTTGACCTAAAAATATAAAAATTGAAACTACTGCGGAAACAAAGACACCTACATCTTGGATGCCCATAAGGTAAGCTTAAACATATCAAAATTTAATTTCAAAGTGAACTATCATTATAAATCATTCTTTATCACTTACTCATATAACTCTAATAAACATAAAATACTTATAGGCGTAGTTCACTTAAAAAAAAATAAAAATAAAAAAAACAACAACATGTAATCATTTACTCACTTTCACTTGGTTCCAAACCTGTATGGCTTTCTTCTGTTGAACACACACAAAAAAATATATTTTGATGAATGTTGGTAACAAGACATTTAATGGTAGTCATTGACAAGTGTTCTGTATATTCAATTGCTGTACTTTGTTGACTGATTGCAGGATAATTTCCAATAAACAGTGTCTTTAAATCAAATAAAGTGGATTACATCACTCCAGTTCTGAGGTTTTTACACTGGCTATCTGTCTGTCAAAAAATTAATATCCAACAACTACAGTTGGTTATTAAATTAACATTTTAAGGCCAAAGTAAATTTCTAATCTTCTGATGCACTATGAACCATCCAGAGCAGACCTCTCAGGACATCTGGGACAGTAGCCAGCTACTTTTATATCTCCAAAGTCAAAACAAAACATGGAGAAGCAGCATTCAAATTTATATCTGAAACAAATTCACTGAAAACTGTTTAATTATTTACAAACAAGTTTAAAGACTTTATGTTTGCCACTACCTTTTATTAAATGGAGAGGATTTTTTTTTTTTACATTTCTTTTCATGTTGCACTATGCTGCTGTTAAATTTTATGTAAAGTACTTACAGAATTTGCTTTAAATCAACTGTAATTTAAATACAAATAAATACTGGTATCTTTATAATAATAAAAAAATAGTAATGATAAGTTTCATAGTTTCATGCTTACCACATTCATTGAATTTGCAATAACACGTGGAAGGTAACGTTAACTTTTTGGAGAAAAGTAGTACTCTGCAATGTTAATGTTAAAATGTCATGGTTTCTACACATTATAACAACTAACTAATTTAAACAATAAACATATCAAAAATAACACGCATACTTACAAGATCGAAGTAGAAATGTGAAGGTTTTCACTCAGACTGTTGCTCACCCGTTGCTCTCCGACAGCTGCCTCGTGTAAAATAAAATGGCGGAAATGTTTATCGCGAGATTTGGCTTAAGTGATCTAGTCACGCAATGGCATTAGTTCCAGTAGACATGTCTCAGTAGTGTTTCAATTGTGCCATCTAGCGGTTGGGAAATGCAATTGCATTTGATTAGATATTTTTTATCGTAGATTGTGTATGAATGTTTGACAGAAAATATATATTAAGCTGTGTAAGCGAAAACATTTCAAAGACTAATATTTTAGGTCGCTGGTCTAAATCTGAGCCCAGATTGCAATAATTTCGCCAGGTGGGCTAAAGCAGACCGCATATAGCCCGTCCAATTCGGAGCTAAATCGTGATCTACCATGCCGTGAAATGACGTATTGAACCTTGATATCATACCAATGCGAACATGATTGAATATTAACCATTTCATGCACTGCCTGGCAAAAAAATACAATTAATCAGTTTTGACAAAAAGTGGTCTACAATAGCCGGGTCTGAATACGAGCTAAATCGTGGCTACGCACAGCCTACACATATAACATGTAAAATAAAGTAAACCAAACAACTTGTAATCACGTTAGACTCTGCGTACATGATGGAATATCATACATCTCACAAGTTATTTTGCAAAAAAAATACATTTATCCAGATTAAATGTTATTTGGGCTAAAAGTGGGTTACACATAGCCGGACTATATCTGGTCTATATTTAACCCAGACGTTGAAATGACGGCTATTGCTTGCTGGGTTCGATCTCAATGAGCAATAAAACAATTCAATTCAAGCAAATTATAGGATTTAATAAAAACAGACTAAAGAGTACATAACTACAATTCACACGGAGTAAATATGAGTATATAGCAAAACGAAAATACAATTTACACAAGGTAAACGAACAAGAATAATAATGAGATAAATGAGAGAGAGAGATAAAGAGAGAGAGAGAGAGAGAGGGAGAGAAAGTGAAAGTGGAAACCAATCTCAGCGTGGCAATTTCAAACAGTTAACTTTGCAAGAGACCCCAAGTCAATGAATAATTTCACAAACATGGAATAGCCTAGACCAGTGGTTCCCAACCTTTTTTAACTCATGGCCCACACAGCCAAACACATATGTTTCCGCGGCCCACTGCAAATGAATTTAAACGATCCCGCTTTTTGTGTCGGGTTAACTAAGTACTCGGAAGCAAGGCTGTTAATTGTCTTTATTGAATAAACTGGTAATGTATTGAATAAACAGAAAATATACATAACGGATCAGCAAGCCCCCAAAGGCTCGGGTTGACATTTCGAAAACGGGAAAACCAAATCCAGGCAGAGGTCGGCAGCGGGTAGAACGTCAGCGAGCCGAAGAGCCGTCAGAGGGAACAGGCAGAGCTGGGTTGAAACGAGCAGTCAAAACCGGCAGAGAAATGGAGCACTGGACAAAGCAAGACTAGAGTCAGACTCGAGTGACAAGCGCAAATCGAGAGCAGGCAACAAAAAAAAAAAGACACATTAAAGGGAAACGGAACTGCAATATGTACCCAGCCGGCACATGACCGACCTTCAACGTTGAAATATGGTTGAAATAAGGTCAGTTGTGGTTTCAACGTTGAAACAACGTTGATTCAACGTTTAAAGATGAACTGTTGAAAAACTTCCAGCACATGACCAACTTTCAATGTTGACATATGGTTGAAATAAGGTCAGTTGTGGTTTCAACGTTGAAACAACGTTGATTCAACGTTTAAAGATGAACTGTTGAAAAACTTCCAGCACATGACCAACTTTCAACATTGAAATATGGTTGAAATAAGGTCAGTTGTTTTAATGAAACAACGTTAAAAATGTTTAATGCTAAATGGTAGAAAAAGGTTAACAAGGTTTTAAATTATTTATATTAAATTATTTAAATTAATTATTATTTTAATAGCATTTAAAAAATTTTTAGTCATGATACCTATTCTAAAATCTAAAGGTATATGTTAAATATTATCATCATTAACAACAATAAAACTATACATTTCGCTGCTTTATCACACTGAAACAACTCCCATTGGTAGTTTTATTTTATTACTTCTATCATGATTGGTTAATCTGGCTGTCATTCAGGAAACTGGACAATGAATCGGTTCGCGCTTTTCTACATTTAAAAATATGACCGTTATTGTCGTCTTTCTGTGAGTGAGGCGGCTAACTGTGAGCTGCTGCTCGTTATAACTGACTGCTCGGTCGGTCCCGAATTATTTCATATTTGCCTGTACATTTTTTATTTATTTTGAGCGAATTTGAGTCGTGACATGTCAATGGAGAACAAAAACTGTGAACACAAGAAGGGTCAGGTGTTCTGCGAGGTCCTGAAAACATCCTGTCAAAATGAGGTAAGAAAATCGCTAACTTTATCTTTATTATCTTTTGAAAATAGTAAAGTATTACCAGAGTTTACAAATGGGTAGCTTAAAGGACATGTAACCTGCAGATAAATAAATACCCGTGTGTCTATTTTTGCATTGCTTTATCACAGATGATCAAGTTAGATGCTCACCCAATGTGTTGCTGGTGAGTTATGTGTTAATGTCTGTCTTTTAGCGATTTCCCCATATTTTCCTGATATGTATCCCATGCATTAGGTGTGTTATATATGTTTGTATTCTTATAATAGTTTCAAAGTGTTTTCTGAAACGTATAAGTGCAAATGTCGGTATTTAAATAATATAATTTTAATGAATTAATGAAAATGAAAAAAAAAGGATTGTTTAAAGCCATGGTTCTCAAAGTGTCAGGCCCCCTCTAGTTGTTATGCAGGTGAATCACTAAATTAAACTAATTAATGTTAATATATTTTAACTTAATCTTTGAGTAAGTTTTTTTTTTTGCACATTTAAGTATGTTACAGTTAAAGTACAGTTCAGTTTTGTAACTTTTTACATTTAAAATTACATTTTAATTTAAACTTTTTTTTTTCATTTACCTGTGTATGTAAGCACAGTTGTAGTGTTAATGTTCAAACATGGTAAAGTGTCTGACAACAATAAATATTCTTATTAGAATAAAACTGCCTCATTTTTTAACTGTAGAGCTGTAGCTGAATAGTTTGGCCTACTACGCTGCTGAAATGTAATGTTGGTCATTATGGTGCAACTTAATATTTAATAACAAATATTTTCTGAAGTGGTACTTGGTATAAAAAGTTTGAGAACCAGTGGTTTAAAGAAATGGTATAATATGAAATCCTGCTTTTTAAGAACTTTTCAGTAAACCGTTTCTTCTTTCCCCTTGTAGAGTCATCGAGGATCCAGCTTGTTCTTGAAACATTGGTAAAAAATTGTTCTTCTGCTACATTGCACTGTCACTTCTGCTAGAGATGCTTTCACCTTTTGTGATAGGTTTTGATTGTACTTAGTTTAATAAAAATGTACTTCATTTGATTTGACTTGTTTTTCTACACTGTAATGTTAGTGTTGTGATTAAAACAGTGTAACTGGGGGTTCTGAAAACACTGCTTGTGAATAATTTGTTAATATTGTACATTTTCATCTGAATACATTAAATAAGTGTTTAATGAATAGTGTTGTCCACTTTGTTTCCAACCTCACTGTTACTGAACTGTAAAGTGAAAATATTGTGTGTTTATTTTGCATTCAGTTTTCAGTTAAATATATTTCACAATATCAAAGTTATTGTCAAACATTGTGAACATACCTAAACTCATTGGTTAAATCTTATGTGCCCTCCAGAAGTTTGTGCTCTGCAAGTGAACGACGCCTTGTGGTGCCATCCCAAAGAAGTTCACAATCACTCTCACGGATCTTTTCCTGGACTGTGCCCAGCTGGTGGAATCACCTCCTAATCTCAATCCGAACTGCTGAGTCTTTACTCATTTTCAAGAAACATCTTAAGACTCATCTTTTTCACCAGAACTTAACCAACTAATGCCAGCACTTTTCCTTCTTTTCTTGTCCTTTATATATATATATATATATATATGTACTAGACTAACTGAGACTTGTCATGGCACTTGTATACTGTTGTTGTTCGCTTGTTGACCTGACTGCTTCTGTTCTTCTCATTTGTAAGTCGCTTTGGATAAAATCGTCTGTTAAATGATTAAATGTAAATGTTTATACAGGACGGTACAGAAAGTGCACAAGTGGGAGAGAGTGGAGGGGACGGCATCAGAAAGGACCTAGCGCTGGGACACTTTCAAGGATCACCCGAAGCACAACCACACTGTATACACTAAGGCTGCTGGTTCTAACATTTTAGAGTGCCCTGCGGTAGAAATCTCATTCTGCATTCCCCACGGTAAAGAAGACACAGTCCGGGGGGGTTCCCATTAGAAATCAACTGGTGGAAGGTTCCCTTCTCGAACTGTTCAACACATTTTCACTGCACAAATGTACACAACTCTTGTAATGAGACACATTACTAAAACATGTTTTTGACAGAAACTGTAGGTTTCCACCAAAATAAAAGATCCACTGGTTTCAGTCATAAAGGTACAAGGGTTTGTCTTGTAAGTGCTGCAAAAAAATATGCATTTATGTGCCAAATTATTTTACAAAAACCTTTAAATATTATTGTATTTGGATTGTTCTACTACCTGTTTTTAGCATTACCTCCATGCATACTCTGCATAATAAAGTGTGGGATTATTTTCATCTGTTTTATACAGTAGGTTTCCAAAATTAAACTGCTGTTTGACAATTTTGAGCATGTGGTAGTTTATTGAAGTTGTTTGTAAAGCCATTGCTGCCAGTCATTAGATTTTTAGCCTTGCATGTACATTGTTGATCTAAATGCCCACTAGGATCTAGGTGTATTTATACACAGTGCAAGGTACGACGGGGAAACAACGTCGTGTTATCAACGCTGATTAACTTTTCAAAATCAACACCTCATTCAGCTTTCATCCCAGGTCTGCAGCACGACCCTAATTCACCCGTAATGCAGGTAAGACGGTGAAACAGCGTCGCGATTTCAACGGTGAATCCACGTCGTGATTTCAACGTTGATCCAATTTGCAAAATCGAAAGGTTATTCAACGTTGATTCAACGTCGGGATTTTAACGGTGAATCAGCGTCGTGATTTCAACCGTACATCAACGTCACGATTTCAACGGTGAATCAACGTCGTGATTTCAACCGTACATCAACGTCACGATTTCAACGGTGAATCAACGTCGTGATTTCAACGTTGATCCAATTTGCAAAATCGAAAGGTTATTCAACGTTGTTTCAACCATGGTACCTGCCGGCTGGGTAAATAAATTTAAACCAACAACCATGAAATAAATTTAGCTAAATGGATAACATGCACAAAAAAAAATCTCAACTTGTTTACAAGACAATTAGACATGAAACTATAAACAACAATCTTTGTCACTCACCTAATGCGAAGGTTGGTGTTGTTTAGCATTTACTAAGCGCTGTATGTCGGGCTGAAGGGAAGAAAGTTGCAAGCGGAGATCAGGCTCGATGTTAAGCTTATTCCGGTATTTTGTCTTGAGTGCCACCAATGCAGAAAATCCTGCTTCACATAAGTATGTTGTCGGAAATGGCATCAAAAATTTAAGAGCTTTGTCAGAAAGATCAGGATACTCGGAGAATGTATGAATCCAGAAATCCGTCAATGTTTTTTGAGAAAACGTCAATTTTAAAGCACTGTCACAAGACATGTCAATGAGGCTGTCGTGCTCTTTTGCACTTAAACTTGTGACGGCTCCCTCACACAAGTTTGCAAATGGATTTTCCATCCAGGCAACCTGAGCATCTGGAGATGGAAAGTAGTCACGCAACTGGCTCTTCAGTCCTTGGAGATGCTCCTCAATCAGCTTTTTAACCAAGGTGGGTAGGCTCATGGCTTCTTCTGTCAAAAGATGTGACAAATTTTCAAACGATTCAGAGTTTGATTTGCGAATTCGTCCGGCCCAAATGTCCAGTTTCTTTATTGTGGCTTCGATTTTATTTTGGACTTGAAACGCTGTCACTGATTTGCCCTGAAGACTCAAGTTCACACCATTTAGGTGATTGAAAATATCAGAAAGGTAGGACAATTTTGCAAGCCACTCGAAATCACTGAGGCGGTCTGAAAGGGGAAAATTTGAGTCAGATAAAAAAATCCGTGCTTCGTTGCGTAATTCAAATAGACGAGTAAGCACCCTGCCTCGTGAAAGCCATCGTACCTCAGTGTGTAACAGAAGCTGAACATGGTCACTTCCCATTTCTTCACAGAGTAGTCGAAACAGACGTGACTGAAGGGGCCTAGTCTTTATGAAATTGACGATTTTAACAGCCTCATCCAAGACGCATCTGAGATCTGTGGGCATCTTTTTGGTAGCTAGCGCCTCCCGATGTAAACTGCAGTGGACAGAGCTCATGAGCGGCGCAGCTGTTTTTACGCGCGCAACGACTCCGTTGCGATGTCCCACCATGGCTCTTGCTCCATCTGTGCTCAGACCCACGCATTTAGACCAGTCTATTCCATTTGAAACAATGAACGCATTCAAAATATCAAATATGGCTTGGGCAGTTGATTGCGCCGGCAGCGGCTTACAGAAAAGGAAATCTTCTTGTAATTCTCCATTATGTACATAACGTACAAAGGCAAGGAGGTTGGAAAGGTCGATTCATCCAACTGTAGGGCATAAAAGGGACTCTCTCGAATGTTTTTGACCAACTTCTGAGTTATATCATCTGCCATTTCATTGATTCTTCTCTCGACTGTATTATCTGAAAGTGAAATCAGATTTAACTGCTTGCGGGCCTTTTCTCCACACATCACGCCAACCATTTCTTTCGCAGCAGGTAAAATCAAAGTTTCACCAATTGTGTGCGGTTTTCCAGCCTTTGCAATGAGATTTGCAACACGATAAGATGCCTCCACTGCTTTACTGTTGTCGTTGCCAGAGAACGCTGTTTCAAGAGTTTTTTTCCTGCTTTGGTACTCTTTAAGTTTGTTCTCAAAAAATTCTATAGGCTTGGATGCATATTCACTATGCTTTGTTTCCAAGTGCCTTCGTAGTTTGATTGGTTTTAAAGCTTCATTTGACAGTATTTCTGAGCACACAACACAGAGCGGTAGCTGCTCGTTCTCTGCTCCAACATATGTAAAACCCAGCGCTAGGTAGTCGCTACTATATTTTCTTCGTTTAGGTTTATTTTGAGGCTTTTCAGTGTCATGCTTACTTGTTGCTGAAGAAACGTCTGTATTTTTCCTTTTCAGCGATCCTGTTGTCAACCATTTATCCATTTTTAAATCTGCTTCAGCACGTATGAATCAAAACTATTTTAGATAGTCTAAGTTGGCGGGTTGTTATTAAACCAATCAGCGAGCTCGAATAGTGAACGCATAGTAACAGTTTATTATTTAATTTCTCATTATTTAATTATATATCAAATTATGATTTATTTGATTTTGACTAGACATTTTTTATTATATGAACAATATTACAATTTCTATTAATAATAATTGGCGGCCCCCCTGCAATACCGGCCGCGGCCCACAGGTTGAAAACCACTGGCCTAGACAACCTTAAACAGCAATTTTAGTTGCGATATAAGAAAGTACTTGCTTTGATCTGGCTCTTGTGTGTAGCTGCGCTCAAATTGTCCGTCCGTGCGGCCTCTTTCCAGAGCAGATGATGCGTGAGCTCGATGGTTAACACGAAGGTAAACTTTGCCAAAAGATTATTAGACTTAAGTTAGTTTGGCTCGTGAAGACAATTGAACGAAGTCAAATATCCGAAGACAATAAAGAAAAACTAAAATGAAACGAAAAGTAAAGAAGAATAAACGGAGAACTTCTTGAAGTCCGGTTTCAAAGCTGGGAATCCTCTTTTCTCTCTGGCGGAATGCCCAGAATACAGGTTTCCCTGAGCTTTTACGTAAAACCAGGTTTACACCTATTTTTCAGTATGAGCCAATGAAGTGTAAACAAACTGAGGCGGGAAAAATCTTCTTTGTTTGCTGATCTCCGCCCACTGGTCTAATTTATGGCAATGACAAAATTAAACATTTTTCTTAAGCAAGATCGTTCCTCTGAAACAATGCATCTTTTTGTAATTTGCTATCAAGATTTGTTACAGTCGTGTTTTTACGATTATACAGACACCAAGAACTATGATTTTACCAATCCCGTATACAGAGATACAGAGTTATTCTTAACTAAATGCATATAAAGTTTGCATTAAACACACAGTAACATTTGTATATTCCACTATGCCGCATTCATATATTTGAGCACAAAAAGGGAGACATTAAAATACATTTAGAGGTAGTTTAAGTAAAAAGGTCCATGGGCTAGCCAAAAATGCTTGTGCCTGTTTTTGAATGTGTGTGCGTCTTTTGAGTGTGGGTGCGTCTGTTTCACTGGAATGTGTGATCAAAAAGGGGGGGGGGGTGTTTGTCTTCCCTTTTGAAGTTCGATATTGCATCTCTGGATAGTCTCCAAGGTGTTATAACTCTCATCCACGCCAGGACGTTGCCGTCATGGCGGCGCCCAGGGTGGTGAGTTATGTTGTAAAAGGGTTGTAAAACGAAGGTCCTTGTTTTTTCTTTAACTCAGTTCTGGTCTTTGAGTGTAGAATGTGTCAAAGGGTCAGGATTCATTAATATGGAACAGATGGTTGAATACCATCCGCTCATTGGTGTTACAGGAGCAAGCAGTCAAGAGGTTGACAGCCATTTATGTTGACCCTGTTGACAGCCATTTATGCATGTATGAATTTGTTGTTTTGTAGCATATGCAGCAAAAATATCTAAGATAAATTGGTGGTTTATTCTTAAACCAATCAGTTAGCTCGAATAGTGGAAGCGTAGTAACAATTTAATATTTACTTTTTGTTATTTAATTAAATATATATGAAATTATGTTATTGTGTTATGACTTAGACATGTTTCCACATATTAGCAATATTATTATTTTAATAGTAATTGGCGTCCCACTTCCCTCTTAACAGACGACAGCCATGAGAGAACAACGACTGCTCTCTTAGCAGAAGACAGCCATGAGTGAACAATGACCTCCCTCTTAGCAGAAGACAGCCATGAGGGAAGAACGCCCTCCCTCTTACCAGACGACAGCCATGAGATAACAACCACCTCCCTCTTACCAGAAGACAGCCATGAGGAACAACGACCTCACTCTTACCAGACGACAGTCATGAGGGAACAACGACCTGCCTCTTACCAGACAAAAGCCATGAGATAACAACCACCTCCCTCTTACCAGACGACAGTCATGAGGGAACAATGACCGTCCTCTTGCTAGACGACAGCCATGAGGGACCAACCACCTCCCTCTTACCAGACGACAGCCGTGAGGGTACAACGACCTCCCTCTTACCAGAAGACAGCCATGAGGAACAACGACCTCCCTCTTACCAGACGACAGCCATGAGATAACAACCACCTCCCTCTTACCAGAAGACAGCCATGTGGAACAACGACCTCCCTCTTACCAGACGACAGCCATGAGGGAACAACGACCTCCCTCTTACCAGACAAAAGCCATGAGATAACAACGACCTCCCTCTTACCAGACGACAGTCATGAGGGACCAACCGCCTCCCTCTTACCAGACGACAGTCATGAGGGAACAACTACCGCCCTTTTACCAGACGACGGTCATGAGGGAATAACAACCGCCCTCTTACCAGACGACATCCATGAGGGAAAAACACCCTCCCTACATTCATGAGGGAACAATGACCTCACTCTTACCAGAATACAGCCATGAGGGAACAACTACTTCCCTCTTACCAGACGACAGTCATGATGGGACAACACCCTCCCGCTTACCAGATGACAGTCATGAGGGCGCAACGACATCCCTATTACCAGTCGACAGCCGTGAGGAACACAATGACCTCCCTTTTACCAGACGACAGTCATGAGGGAACAATGACTGCTGTTTTACCAGACGACAGCCATGAGTGAACAATGACCACCCTCTTACCAGACGACAGCCATGAGGGAAAAACTCCCTCCCTACAGTCATGAGGGAACAATGACCTCACTCTTACCAGATGACAGCCGTGAGGGAACAACCACTTCCCTCTTACCAGACGACTGTCATGATGGAACAACACCCTGCCTTTTACCAGATGACAGCCATGAGGGAACAACACCCTGCCTTTTACCAGATGACAGCCATGAGGGAACAACGACCTCCCTCTTACCAGACGACAGTCATGATGGAACAACACCCTGCCTTTTACCAGATGACAGCCATGAGGGAACAACGACCTCCCTCTTACCAGACGACAGTCATGATGGAACAACACCCTCCCTTTTACCAGATGACAGCCATGAGGGAACAACGACCTCCCTCTTACCAGACGACAGCCATGATTGAACAACGAACTCCCTCTTACCAGACGATAGCCGAGAGGAAGCAATGACCTCCCTCTTACCAGATAACAGCCATGAGGGAACAACCACTTCCCTCTTACCAGAAGACAGCCATGTGGAACAACGACCTCCCTCTTACCAGACGACAGCCATGAGGGAACAACGACCTCCCTCTTACCAGATGACAGTCATGAGGGACCAACCACCTCCCTCTTACCAGACGACAGTCATGAGGGAACAACGACCGCCCTTTTACCAGACGACGGTCATGAGGGAATAACAACAGCCCTCTTACCAGACGACATCCATGAGGGAAAAACACCCTCCCTACATTCATGAGGGAACAATGACCTCACTCTTACCAGAAGACAGCCATGAGGAAACAACTACTTCCCTCTTACCAGACGACAGTCATGATGGAACAACACCCTCCCTCTTATCAGATGACAGTCATGAGGGAGCAACGACCTCCCTATTACCAGTCGACAGCCGTGAGGAACACAACGACCTCCCTTTTACCAGACGACAGTCATGAGGGAACAATGACTGCCGTTTTACCAGACGACAGCCATGAGTGAACAACGACCACCCTCTTACCAGACGACAGCCATGAGGGAAAAACACCCTCCCTACAGTCATGAGGGAACAATGACCTCACTCTTACCAGATGACAGCCGTGAGGGAACAACCACTTCCCTCTTACCAGACGACAGTCATGATGGAACAACACCCTGCCTTTTACCAGATGACAGCCATGAGGGAACAACGACCTCCCTCTTACCAGACGACAGTCATGATGGAACAACATCCTCCCTTTTACCAGATGACAGCCATGAGGGAACAACGACCTCCCTCTTACCAGACGATAGCCGAGAGGAAGCAATGACCTCCCTCTTACCAGATAACAGCCATGAGGGAACAACCACTTCCCTCTTACCAGACAATAGCCATGAGGGAACAACCCCCTCCCTCTTAGCAGATGACAGTCAGGAGGGAACAACCACCTCCCTCTTACCAGAAGACAGCCATGAAGAACAACGACCTCCCTCTTACCAGACGACAGTCATGAGGAACAAAATGACCACCCTCATACCAGAAAACAGTCATGAGGGAACAACGACCTCTCTCTTACCAGACGACAGCCATGAGGGAACAATGACCTACCTCTTACTAGACGACAGTCATGAGGGAACAACAACCGTCCTCTTACCAGACGACAGTCATGAGGGAACAATGACTGCCCTTTTACCAGACGACAGCCATGAGGGAACTATGACCGCCCTCTTACCAGACGACAGCCATGAGGGAAAAACACCCTCTCTACAGTAATGAGGGAACAATGACCTCACTCTTACCACATGACAGGCGCGAGGGAACAACCACTTCCCTCTTACCAGATGACAGCCATGAAGGAACAACCACCTCCCTCTTACCTGATGACAGCCATGAGGGAACAACGCCCTCCCTCTTAGCAGATGACAGTCATGAGGGAACAATGACCTCCCTCTTACCAGAAGACAGTCATGAGGAACAAAATAACCGACCTCTTACTAGACGACAGCCGTGAGGGAACAACCACCTCCCTCTTACCTGATGACAGCCATGAGGGAACAACGACCTCCCTCTTACCAGACAACAGCCATGAGAAACACAACACCCTGCCTCTTACCAGATGACAGCCATGATGGAACAACAACCTCTCTCTTACTAGATGATAGCCGTGAGGGAGCAACCACTTCCCTCTTACCAGACGAAAGCCTTGAGGAAACTACACCCTCCCTCTTACCAGGTGTCAGCCATGAGGAAACAACCACCTCCCTCTTACCAGAAGACAGCCATGAGCGAACAACGACCTCCCTCTTACCAGATGACAGACGTGAGGGAACAACACCCTCCCTCTTACCAGATGACAGCCATGATGGAACAACGACCTCCCTCTTACCAGATGATAGCCATGAGGGAGCAATGACCTCCCTCTTACCAGATGTCAGCCATGAAGGAACAACCACTTCCCTCTTACCAGTCGACAGTCTTGAGGGAACAACACCCTCCCTCTTACCAGATGACAGCCATGAGGGAACAACGCCTTCCCTCTTAGTAGATGACAGTCATGAGGGAACAATGACCGCCCTCTTACCAGATGACAACCATGAGGGAAAAACACCCTCCTTACAGTCATGAGGGAACAATGACCTCACTCTTACCAGATGACAGCCGTGAGGGAACAACCACTTACCTGTTACCAGACGACAGTCATGATGGAACAACACCCTCCCTTTTACCAAATGACAGTCATGAGGGAAAAAACGACCTCCCTCTTACCGGACAACAGCCATGAGGAACAACGCCGTCCCTCTTACCAGATGATAGTCATGAGGGAGCAATGACCTCCCTCTTACCAGACGACAGTCATGAGGAACAAAATGACCGACCTCTTACCAGACGCCAGCCATGAGGGAACAACGACCTCCCTCTTACCAGACAACAGTCATGAGGGAACAATGACCTCCCTCTAACCAGATGACAGCCGTGAGGGAACAACGACCTCCCTCTTACCAGACGACAGTCATGGGGGAACAACGACCTCCCTCTTACCAGACGACAGCCGTGATGGAACAACAACTTCCCTCATACCAGATGATAGTCGTGAGGGAGCAATGACCTCCCTCATACCAGACGACAGTAATGAGGGAACAATGACCACTCTCTTACCAGACGACAGTCATGATGGAACAACACCCTCCCTCTTACCAGACGACAGCCATGAGGGAACAATGACCTCCTTCTTACCAGACAACAGTCATGAGGGAACAACAACCTCCCTCTTACCAGATGACAGCAATGAGGGAACAACACCCTCCCTCTTACCAGATGACAGTCATGAGGGAGCAACAACCTCCCTATTGCCAGATGATAGTCATGAGGGAACAATGACCTCGCTCTTACCAGACGACAGTCATGAGGAACAAAATGACCGCCCTCTTACCAGATGACAGCCGTGAGGGAACAATGACCTCCCTCTTATCAGACGACAGTCATGAGGAACACAACGACCGCCCTCTTACCAGACGACAGTCATGAGGAACACAACGACCACCCTCTTACCAAACAAAAGCCGTGAGGGAGCAACGACTGCCCTTTTATCAGAGAACAGTCTTGAGAGAACAACGGCCTCCCTCTCACCATACAACAGCCGTGAGGAACACAATAACAAGACTGACAAGAAAAACACATTAATACAGGCAACCTGCATGGCCATGTGCTTGTTAGGTGTCTGTAGAGGATGAGAGCTTTGTAGAGGATGAGAGCTTTTTAGTCAAGAGTTTATATGTAGTGCATTCTAGAGTGAATCATACCTGTTAACAATGATCACGCACGCTTACATCGATCTTACATCAACAGTTTTTTTTTTTGGGGGGGGGGGGTGATATTGTTTAAAGTAAGAACAATTTAGATTTTAGAATGTACATACCTATATTCTAGGAGAATATGATGGTGAATAACCTTCCATATTTTAAAAGTTGAAAAAACAGCATATCATCACTGTTGGGAAGAATCCTTGCATCTCCAAAACCATTTTTTTCAGAAAATAGAAAAAACCTGCATATTTTTTTAGTTATTAAACATTGTATTGTTAAAGTTGGTATAATACCTTATATTGTTATCATATGATGTTGTGTACGAACATTAACACAACATTTCCCCAAAATGATGTTTTATCGGAGATACAAGATTCATGACTTGGGAGCAGGAAGATACGAAATTAGACTTTCATTGATAGGAATTGGTACGGATACAGACATCGTTGCTGCCAGCAGTGTTCAACAACGTTGAGCCTTTTGACAAGAGACAAGGCAAATCAAAGCAAATGATTGTGATTACATACATCTTCCTAAACTTTATTTTAAATATTAGAGCTATGAGTGATGCATTACCAAAATAAAACAATAAGTTGACTAGTCTAATAGGCGAGAAATTAATCTGCAGGCAAGATTGGCGGTTGCGTTGAACATTTTGACAAGAGAAAAGGCTTCAATAAGCTAACCAAAGTTAACGACTGTGGTTACATACATCTTCCTAAACTCTGTTTTAAAGATTTGAGTGCTATAAGTGATGCAATACAAAACTATGAGCTGATTAAGATGTCTAATACGCGGAAATCTGCTCGCAAACTTACCTTTGCACCTACCTACACCAAAGCATTACAGCTATCGATTTTTAATACAACAGGCCTAGTCAAATGTATCTTACCTATTTTCATTCGTTAATGTCTAAAAAACATGTTGATCCAAAGAGGCTTACTTGGCACCAGTAGACAGCCTTTTTTTCTCCCATAAATAAAAACCTTGCTACTTGGGGTATTTTACATGCACAGTGCCAAGAGAGGCGTAGTCTATAACAGGTGTCTGCAACCTACAGCAGGATAATCGATGACACACAAGCAATAGGAAGAACTGCACACTGATGTACATTTTGAGGTAATAACTTCTCATAGTCACACAGGCTGTTAAGAGCCATAAATACTATTACAGTGTGAGAATGAACTTGCTAGTCTACGGATGCGCACGCGGACACTCCACATAGCAGGCACTTCAGATCAAAGCCTCAGCGGTCTAACAAGTCAAGTCCCCTTTTTTTATATAGCGCTTTAAACAAAAAAACATTGCGTCAAAGCAACTGAACAACATTAATTAGGAAAACAGAATGTCAATAATGCAAAAAAAAACAGCGCTTGTAAATGTCAAAATGACTGAGATGGCCAAATCAAATCAAAGTAGGCAGGGTTTACTGTTCACAGAAGCAGAGCACGAAGCATCAGTTTAACATTAAAGAGAGCGAGGTAAGATGAAGCTGCAAATAATTGAATATTAGTCAACTTTCAATAATACGTTTTACAAAAAAAAAAAAGACAGTTATATCCAGTGATGAACATTTTTCTCAAATATGGCCATTTTGAGAGAGAAAGGAAGAGAGATATGTAAATTGTCTGCGTCTGTCTCTCTCTACATACAATCAGAGATGTATAGTAATGAAGTAGAACTACTTCACTACTGTACTTAAGTACTAAAAGGCGGTATCTGTACTTTACTGGAGTATTATTTTTTTCTCCTACTTCCACTTTTACTTCGGTACATATTTTCGCTGAGTTTAATGATTTTACTCCGATATTTTTTTTATGTACTGCATCGTTACTCGTTACAATTATAATAATGTTACGAATCATTCCATTACACCACTGCCAGAACTTTAGATGGCAGGTTTGATGAAGCTGGCACATTATTGAGCGAATCAAGCTATTAAGAAGACTGCGCGTGCTGACTGAACTGCTGTGAAGAGAGAGATGAACACCGAGCCGAGCCAGATAATGACTCGTTCACGAGTCAAGAACCGGTTGCATCGGTTCTCGGATGACCAGTAACGTTAGTTCTTTCTGTCAGTTCGCTTCAATAAACCAGTTGAAGAAAACAGTTCACCGATTCTTTTGTGCTCGATGCAATGGCGTCATTGGCGTTTACTGCACCTGGGCTCATAACATTAACACAGAACCAGTTCATAATCCATCACCAAAAGAATCAGTTCGGTCCAGCGCTCTGTGTGTCGGTTTGCTTCACGCTGAATCACAGATGCGCAGTATCATCAGCTCATCGGTTCACGAATCGGACGCGTCTGACAGAAACGGTTCTTGACTCGTGAAGGAGTCAGTCTATTGTTCGTTATCTGGCTCGGCTCGGTGTTCATCTTCAGTTCTCTCTTCACAGCAGTTCAGTCAGTGTACTGTTTGAGTCAATGAATTACTCCGGGATATTGGTTTGTTTTAACTCAGAGGGAATGTCAGACACATTAAACAAGTTAACAGCTTAATTCATCTGTGGATTAATGCGTATTGGAGACGCGAACTGTTTAAAACGATTCAGTTCGATTTGGTGGACTGTTTCAAAAAGATCCGGTTACATCGAATGATTCGTTCGCAAACCAGATATCACAAACTGCTTTGTTTTTAACTGTCTTACAACAGACACGGAAGAGAAGACAATGCTGAATAAAGTCGTAGTTTTTGCTATTTTTGGACCAAAATGTATTTTCGATGCTTCAAAAAATTCTAAATGACCCTCTGATGTCTTATGGGTTTGAAACAACATGAGGGTAAGTTATTAATGACATCATTTTGCAAATTGGGCTAACTAACCCTAGTAACCCTTTTTTGTTTACAAGAAGTTACAGTCAAAGGAATTGTGATTGTCCTTTAGGTTAATCATTTGAAATAGTAAAAACAATATGTTCAAACTTTTGACTACTTTCTTTAATAGCTGCATAACACAATACTTCTACTTTTACTTTCAGTACTTGAGTAGTAAATTTTAAAATAGACTACTTGCAATACTTAAGTACAAAAAATGTTGAATACTTTAGTACTTCTACTTAAGTGTGGTGCTTAAAGAGCACTTCAACTTCTACTCAAGTCACTTTTTTGATAGAACACTTGTACTTTTACTCAAGTATTGGTCTCTAGTACTTTATACATCTCTGCATACAATGAAGCGATTTTGCCCCCTTGTTGAGAAATACATTTCATGCATTTACTAAGCCCATTACTCCGTGAGTAGGGTGAGACCTTGTCTGTGTGTCTGTATCTGTGAGGCTCTTTGTGTGGTGTTACATTGCCATCATATTGACGGTGTTAATACTGCATTCTATATTAATCTAGTGGAGCAAATTTTCATAAAAGCTGTGAAAGTCTTTTGGGATGACTTCCTTCAGGTCTTGGAGATGTTTGAATTTCAGCTCTTTTATCTTCACATGGCCTGAATAGAGGCCGCATCTGACAGTTCCTCTAAGGACACAGACACGGTTGCTGCACAAAAGTTTTATATAAAATAAAGGTAATTTCCCTAAATTATACAGCATGGTTACATATGATAACGAGGCAAGAAGCCAGCTAGCTTGCTTAAAGTTATGAACATGATGGCAAAGGCAGCTACTTGTTGAACATGACGGCATTCCTTTACATTGTAAGCTACAATCCTGTCTTATCTGCAATACACAGGGTTTTGTCCGCATTGCAGTAGATTGTTCAGACAAGCACCAGAACTAGCGGGGGTCAAGTTTTCTTTTTTTAAGCCCCATGAAAATCACGCTAGCTACACTGTAAAACCCGACAAGTTAACTTAACTCAAATCGTTTGAGTAAACCGATTGCCTTGACTGTAATACCCGACAAGTTAACTTAACTCAAATCGTTTGAGTAAACAGACATCCTTAAGTTATGTTAACTCAAACCGTTTGATGAAACTGATTGCCTTAAACCATTTAAGTTGAAAAAACTAACAGTTATGAGTACTCTGAACTTAATTCAGTTGAGTTAACTGAAAGAAGATAAACATTACAATCAAGTAATTAAGTGATTAACTGAGTGATAATCGAGCTTTAGTGATGAACACCTGCTGTTAACAAACATAATTACTGAAGAAAAGAGAGAAAGGAACAACAGCTGACTTCAGACACAGCTTCACTCAAACCTGACAAGTTATGTTAACTCAAACCGTTTGAGGAAACCGATTGCCTTAAACCATTTAAGTTGAAAAAACTAACAGTTACGAGTACTCTGAACTTAATTCAGTTGAGTTCACTGAAAGAAGATGTATATTGCAAATAAGTAATTAAGTGATTAACTAAGTGCTGATTGAGAATTAGTGATGAACAGCTGCTGCTAACAAACAGAATCACTGAAGAAAAGTTAATTACTTAATTATTTGAATGCAAAGTTTTAAAACTTACACCCCCGGTTTCACAGACAAGTCTTAAACCTAGTCCAAGACTAAAATGTAAATCTGAGCTGTTTCATCTGAAAGAAACTTGCATTGACTGATCTTAAAATATATCAGTGCCTTTATTTTGTGTCAAGATGCACACCAGTAATGTTTTTTGTCTAAGGCACATTTGTAAAAATTGCTTAAATGTCTTAATTGAACTATGATCTAATCCTGGCTTAGTCTAAGCCCCGTCTGTGAAACCGGGCCACAGGGTTTAAATCAAGGCAATCTGTTTACTCAAACGGTTTGAGTTAAGTTTACTTGTCAGGTTTTACAGTGTATCTCACCAAACATGATGACAAAACCATTGCATAGTGGCTAACTAATACAATGGCATTATTCTTGTCAGAAACAAAACCATGTAAGATTTCAAGTTAGGTCAAATTACCATTATTTAAATACCACTTTATACAAAATACATTGCGTCAAAGCAACTGAATAACATTCATTAGGAAAACAGTGTGTCAATAATGCAAAATGATAGTTAAAGGCAGTTCATCATTGAATTCAGTGATGTCATCTCTGTTCAGTTTAAATAGTGTCTGTTTTTATTTGCAATCAAGTCAATGATATCGCTGTAGATGAAGTGACCCCAACTAAGCAAGCCAGAGGCGACAGCGGCAAGGAACCGAAACTCCATCGGTGACAGAATGGAGGAAAAAACCTTGGGAGAAACCAGGCTCAGTTGGGGTCAGTTCTCCTCTGACCAGACGAAACCAGTAGTTCAATTCCAGACTGCAGCAAAGTCAGATTGTGCAGAAGAATCATCTGTTTCCTGTGGTCTTGTCCCGGTGGTCATCTGAGACAAGGTCTTTACAGGGGATCTATATCTGGGGCTCTAGTTGTCCTGGTCTCCGCTGTCTTTCAGGGCAGTAGAGGTCCTTTCTAGGTGCTGATCCACCATCTGGTCTGGACACGTACTGGATCCGGGTGACTGCAGTGACCCTCTGATCTGGATACAGACTGGATCTTGTGGCCACGGTGACCTCGGAACAAGAGAGAAACAGACAAATATTAGCGTAGATGCCATTCTTCTAATGAACAAGTACATAGTGTGTTATGGGAAGTGTTCCCGGTTCCGGTTTACCTAATTAATGCAGCCTCAAAATCCTTTAATGGATTTGGATATTAAAAGCATATTAGTATGTTATGTGTATGCCAGGTTAAAGAGATGGGTCTTTAATCTAGATTTAAACTGCAAGAGTGTGTCAACAAGTTCAGTCAACAATTTCAGTCAACAAGATAACTACCGTCCAATGCTAGACCTAGCAGAAACAAAAATCTAGCATCCTCAGAAATGATACATGACACCCCAGCACTGCCATTACTTTGAAATAAAACTGTTATATATAAAATATCTAAACTGTTATTATATAATTCATATAACTGAATCATGAATAACCATTGTTTTGAGGACATTTAGCTCAGAGGATGTGTTGCTCGATGAGAATTCTTTGCGTCTCTCAATCTTGAGCAGACATATGCCGCGAAGCTCCTGCGGAGTGAAGAATAGGTGGAGTTATGAGACTTCACAGACAGTTGAAGTGTCCAGTGGAGTTAAAAGATTTGCTCTCAAGTTATACTTAAAACTTTAGATTGGTTAATAATTTGTAAAATGAACAGAACCACATGGGGACTAATAGCATCGATTTGTGCAAAAAATATGAAATTTACCAAATTTGGACATAGGAGGTTTCTGCCCGACAGCGACGATATGCTGTTTAGGTATGTTTTGAAACTTAGCAACAAAAGAGTTATTGGCCCCTTACCGAAGAAAGAAAATCTCAGATTAAGAAAATTTGTTTTTGCCAAAAGTGGTAAGGTTCTTTCTATCTACAAACCAAATGTAAAAAAAGTTGGGACACTGTACAAATTGTGAGTAAAAAAAGAAATGGAATAATTTACAAATCTCATAAACTTATATTTTATTCACAATAGAATATAGATAACATATCAAATTTTGAAAGTGAGACATTTTGAAATGCCATGACAAATATTGGTTCATTTTGGATTTCATAACAGCTATACATTCAAAAAAAGTTGGGACAGGTAGCAATAAGAGGCTGGAAAAGTTAAATGTACATATAAGGAAGGAGGATCAATTTGCAACTTATTAGGTAAATTTGCAAAATGATGCCTATAAAAAGAGCCTCTCAGAGTGGCAGTGTCTCTCAGAAGTCAAGATGGGCAGAGGATCACCAATTCCCCCAATGCTGCGGCAAAAAATAGTGTAGCAATATCAGAAAGGAGTTTCTCAGAGAAAAATTGCAAAGAATTTGAAGTTATCCTCATCTACCCTGCATAACATCATCCAAAGATTCAGAGAATCTTGAACAATCTCTGTGCGTAAGGGTCAAGGCTGGAAAACAATTGTGCATGGCCGTGATCTTCGGGCCCTTAGATGGCACTGCATGACATACTGGAATGCTACAGTACTGGAAATCACAACATGGGCTCAGGAATACTTCCAGAAACATTGCTGGTGAACACAATCCACTGTGCCATCCACTGTTGCCGGCTACAACTCTTAAGGTCAAAAAATAAGCCATATCTAAGCATGATCCAGAAGCGCAGGCGTTTTCTCTGGGCCGAGTCTCATTTTAAATGGACTGTGGAATACTGTTCTGTGGTCAGACGAATCAAAATTTGAAGTTCTTTTTGGAAAACTAGGACGCCATGTCATCCAGACTAAAGAGGACAAGGACAACCCAAGTTGTTATCAGCCCTCAGTTCAGAAGCCTGCATCTCTGATGGTATGGGGTTGCATGAGTGCGTGTGGCATGGGCAGCTTACACATCTGGAAAGATGAGCTCCATCAATGCTGATAGATTTATCCAAGTTATAGAACAACGTATGCTCCCATCCAGATCTCTTCTCTTTCAGGGAAGACCTTGTATTTTCCAACATGACAATGCCAGACCACATACTGCATCAATTACAACATCATGGCTGCGTAAAAGAAAGATCCGGGTACTGAAATGGCCAGCCTGCAGTCCAGATCTTTCACTAATAGAAAACATTTGGCACATCATAAAGAGTAATATTCGACAAAGACCTAAGATAGTCGAGCAACTAGAAGCATGTATTAGACAAGAATGGGGCAACATTTCTATTCCAAAACTTGAGCAACCTATCTCATCAGTCACCAGACGTTTGCAGACTGTTGTAAAAAAAAGAGGGGATGCCACAGAATGGTAAACATGGCCTTGTCCCAACTTTTTTGAGATGTGTTGATGCCATGAAACTTAAACATATTTTTATTCCTTAAAATGATACATTTTAGGGGGATAAACGACTTCAGATTTTTTAAAAGTCAACTTTTATGTGATGAAAGTCGAGTCAAAGTCGACTAGTCGATGATGACGTCATTTATGAACAAAAGTTTGGAGCTGTGAAAAACACCTTGTTTACAGCTATGGCATATGACATAGTCCTGCGTACATGGCTATTGCTCCTATAACAGCTCATTTTTATCAGTTATTTTGCCTTTGGGTCATTTTATTTCTCAAAGATTTCTGCTCATTCTAAATCAGATAAAGATAAAGTAGCACAGTACAGACAGATTCCATTCATATGAATGCATTAGTGAGAGCGATTGTATGAATTATTTCTACATGAAAGCGTCCCTCAAGTAGTAGTAGTGACACTGTGGGATTTAGTTAATAGCAAATATATGCTTGAACTTTTCAGTTTTTAAGCAATTCTTTTGAGAAATCACAGAATATCATTGACAATACTTATCCGTGCTGAATGATTCTGTGTGCGAGCAATCAGCACGTGACATACGAGCTGCTGTCTGTAGTCTATGTGTGTGCATTACAGTGCAGCAGCACATTCAATTAGAACATCGGTTAAATTACCTGTACAATAAGATGTTTACAATAATGTGTGTTCTCCCAATCAATTTCGAGCATGTCTTGTGGACCATTCGGATTATACATTTATTTGTAATTTTTAACTGTTTGGAAATGGTTCGTAAATGTGGAAGTCCTTCAAAGATTTATTATCCTGTTGTGCCCTCTATAGGACCAGAGACTAATCAACGTTAAGCTTAAAGTGTCATGGCCGAGCATTGAAGTCTACTAATGGATTAGTGGATTAGTTGGTGCAACTAAAAAAAAATATATATAAATTATATATATATATATATATATATATATATATATATATATATATATATATATATATAATTTCTGATAAATAACAGTAGCATGCATAAGAGGCTTTGTGTAAAGGTCTTTCTTTTAATTTTTGATAGACTGTAGCCTAAGACTTTCCCACGTTTTGAAATTAACTCACTGTAAATGTTCTTTTGTTTTTTAAGGATGTCACAATGCTATATTATAATGTAATTGTTGTCTTCGTCCTTTCATCTCCGTTTACAAACCAACATTTTATAAATGCAGTCAGTTCGCAATCCATACTTTTGTGCCACCTGGCGGTAGTTTCGCGATTGATTTTAAAACACGACTGACTTGCAGTAAACGCCGTGGCCCTGTGGCGGCAGTACACATGACAGTATTACCCATTCTGGTTGTCCATCTACTCTAACTTACAACACATTTGTCAATCATTAGCCTACCACTTATCAATCATTTATGAACATATAGTCATATTTTGTAAACTGAATTAAAACATTACTAAAATTTTAACTTATCACTAATTAATCATTTATAAATGTATAGTCATGTTTGGTATATTATTAGTTCATCATTAACTAATGATTTAAAATTAGTTGAAACGGAATGTTATTATAAACCGTTACCTTTTGATATTTTCTTTTATAGCACACTGGAACATTAGTGAGCATAACCTCAAACAAAAAAGTGGCTTATAAAAGTAAACTCACATTATAACACACCAATTTGAAAACACACCAATTTGAAAAACTAATGGAATGCATAGTCGATATAAAAAACTGGATGACGAGTAATTTCTTACTGCTAAATTCTGAAAAACAGAGGTGTTAATTAAAGGGCCTAAAAACTCTGCTTGTAATAACCTAGAACACTGTCTAAGACTTGATGGTTGCTCTGTCAATTCTCCGTCATCAGTTAGGAACCTAGGTGTGCTATTTTATCGCAATCGTTCCTTAGAAAGCCACGTTTCTAGCATTTGTAAAACTGCATTTATCCATCTCGAAAATATATCTAAATTACGGCCTATGCTCTCATTGTCATATGCAGAAATGTTAATCCATGCATTTATGACTTCAAGGTTAGATTATTGTAATGCTTTATTGGGTGGTTGTTCTGCACGCTTGGTAAACAAACTACAGCTAGTCCAAAATGCAGCAGCAAGAGTTCTTACTAGAACCAGGAAGTATGACCATATTAGCCCGGTCCTGTCCACACTGCACTGGCTCCCTATCAAACATCGTATAGATTTTAAAATATTGCTTATTACTTATAAAGCCCTGAATGGTTTAGCACCTCAGTATTTGAATGAGCTCCTTTTACATTATAATCCTCTACGTCCGCTACGTTCTCAAAACTCAGGCAATTTGATAATACCTAGAATATCAAAATCAACTGCGGGCGGCAGATCCTTTTCCTATTCGGCGCCTAAACTCTGGAATAACCTACCTAACATTGTTCGGGAGGCAGACACACTCTTGCAGTTTAAATCTAGATTAAAGACCCATCTCTTTAACCTGGCTTACACATAACATACTAATATGCTTTTAATATGCAAATCCATTAAAGGATTTTTAGGCTGCATTAATTAGATAAACCGGAACCGGAAACACTTCACATAACACCCGATGTACTTGCTACATCATTAGAAGAATGGCATCTACGCTAATATTTGTCTGTTTCTCTCTTGTTCCGAGGTCACCGTGGCCACCAGATCCAGTCTGTGTCCAGATCAGAGGGTCACTGCAGTCACCTGGATCCAGTACGTATCCAGACCAGATGGTGGATCAGCACCTAGAAAGGACCTCTACTGCCCTGAAAGACAGCAGAGACCAGGACAACTAGAGCCCCAGATACAGATCCCCTGTAAAGACATTGTCTCAGATGACCACCGGGACAAGACCACAGGAAACAGATGATTCTTCTGCACAATCTGACTTTGCTGCAGTCTGGAATTGAACTACTGGTTTCGTCTGGTCAGAGGAGAACTGACCCCAACTGAGCCTGGTTTCTCCCAAGGTTTTTTTCTCCATTCTGTCACCGATGGAGTTTCGGTTCCTTGCCGCTGTCGCCTCTGGCTTGCTTAGTTGGGGTCACTTCATCTACAGTGATATCGTTGACTTGATTGCAAATAACTGCACAGACACTATTTAAACTGAACAGAGATGACATCACTGAATTCAATGATGAACTTCCTTCAACTATCATTTTGCATTATTGACACACTGTTTTCCAAATGAATGTTGTTCAGTGCTTTGACGCAATGGGTTTTTTTTTTAAAGTGCTATATAATTTAAGGTGACTTGAATTGACTATAACTAAGCATCAAATCTATACAACAAAAATATGTTTTGAGTAAATAATTGAATCAAAGACTGAAAGCACTGTTACAGATCATTATTATATTAATAAGTAAACTGCAATAATTTTTTTTATATCATGTAATTTGTAATTTCAATATTTACTTATCCACACTGGCAGTAACGTTCCACGGGAGTGCCAGTGCAGTTAATTATTTGTATAGATAGGCCTTATATTTAAAGGGATAGTTCACCCAAATAGCAAAATTATGTAATTAATAACTAACCCTCACGTCGTTCCAAACCAGTAAGATCTTTGGAACACAGTTTAAGATATTATGTTGCCACAATCTTAAAAGAAAACAGATTTTTTTACTGGTCACACTTTCTGTTTTTTAAAAGTTTTTAAATCATGATTTCATCATGTGCTCTTAGCATTTATGTTATCAAGTGGAGTTTAAGGTAAAAAAATTGTCAACTCTGTTACCGTCAAATTCTGTTACCAAGGTAGAGTAACACTGCTGTCAAGAGTGTAACAGAATTGACGATCTGATTCCGCCTGTTACTTAAAGGGTCAGCTCTGTTTATGAACTCTTTTCACACAAAAAAAAGAAGAAAAAAGAAAAGAATATGCTGTTTAAAATCTAATAAACTTTACTGATTTACTTATATTATTTCAACAAAAATGTTTAATTGAATATTGTATATTATATTTTATACAATTATATAATTTAGAAAATGTTTCATGTTCTGATTTTTGTTATTTCTACACATTGGCTAATTTGTCCATAACAGTTATTTACATTGCATTAAGTTGGGTTGACAAACAATACCATTAAAGACATCTGTTTTTCTGTAAATTGTTTTGATTACAAGTGAAAAAGTAAGTAACTTGTGTTTGGCAGGCACCTAATTATTGAACTTAAATATGTTTTCAATAAAATACTAAAAAAATCTGTAGTGAAAATATTTTTTCTTAACTTTCTGCAATGCCAAATGTCTCTCCAATTATTGAATCACCCTCACATTAACTCCTCTGCCATCTGTTTTATTACACAGTGGTTTTAGTTTGTGAACGGGACTTTTATTTTGGAACGTTGATGTGACGTCATAAGACCGCTCCGGCGTCTGTTGTGATTCAGCTGAAGAAAGGTGAGTGTTTTAAGCGTTTAAAGTGTTTATGTACAGCCAGTATGGACTTTTCTGTGTTTAAAGTGATGTTACATGGCTCAGTGATTATTGAAGGTAAGACTGTAATACCTAACTAACAGTAATGAACGCTATTTTGTTTGATTACAGCGCTTTGTTCAGGAGTAACAGAAAAGAAGCGCTTCATTTCGCTCCAGTATCGTGATTTTGTTGATCATGAACCAGAATCACTGGCGAGTAGTGATGGACAAACGGATCTTTTTGAAACGAGTCAGTTGAGTCGATAGCTTCACAAAATGATTCACTAATTCTTTATATATATATATATATATATATATATATATATATATATGATACAAACAAATTAAATAATTTAACTGCTTTTTTATTTTTCATTTTACTAAGGAAGTATTGTAAATACTGGGAAGTATTTTAGATCGATTTGAAATACAATAAACAACGAAGAGGATTTAAAATATCTACATTTATGTGTAAAGTATTTTGCTAATAAAACAATAGTATTAATCATATAAAACCGAGCACTCTTTGGTTATTCCGTACATTAGATCTTGTTAGAGTGAAACCATTCTCTATGATCCAGTAAATAAAGGGGCTTATTCTCAAAACGACATTTTGAGTGTAGAAATGTATTGGAGGGATATATCTTATATAATATTTTACATTTTATTTATTTTACCTTGGGGAGAATAGGAAATTTTAGCAGGGCTGTTCTGAAATATTTAGCAGTGTTTTTTATCAAATGTATGGTCTAATTTATTTCTTAATATTTGACAAGGGTAGCACGACTGGATGATATATCTCAATATCACCAACGTATAATAAGGCAAGGACTGCAGTAATTTTTCAGTTGGGAAGGGAAAATTTTTACACCCGAGGGTATTTCATTAATAACTGTAAAGAATTGCTTTGGATGACAGGCAAATCTACGGAAGTTCTAAGCGGCCATGCATTATAATTTTTTTTCCTTTTTGTTTTCTCGTTATAACGACTTATTTTTCTCGTTATCTCGACATAACGAAAGTTTGTTTTCTCGTTATAATGACATGACAGTTTTACTGTTGCTATAGTAACGAACTCAACTTTGACAGGCATCTGATGGACTGTGCAGGCGCTCTTACTGTAGCCTATATTTCAGCAAATTTAGTTTCGCCTAGGTAATAAGGTCTACAATACTGTATATAAATAAAGGCTGATCAATCACTGTTGATTTTTCCAGAGACAGTACAACGAACGTTTTGTTTTTGTAATTAACATGTTTAAATGGCAACACCACGAAATTAGAGCTGCTTGGATTAAACTCACTTTTCATTTTCCCTTTATTTGAAATAAAATTATATGTAATTTGTAGTAGTCATTATTAGGCTTGGGCGGTATCCAAATTTTGATACCGTCAAACCTCCTCCCTATTTTACCTCGGTATACGGTATTACCGTGAATAATTAAAAAAATATGACGTAAGGCTGAGACAGCATCACCAAACTGTTGGCTTGTGCCTAAACCATTCAGAAACTGAATACCAAACACTAATACTGAAACAATAACAAAGTGACATGCACAACAATATTAACAACTTTTATTAGCAACAAATAGCAATAGTCAAACATAATTAAATTAACATAAACATACAGAACAGTTTTTGCGCAGAGATGCGCACACAAATCAATAAAATCACTAGAGGTGTGCACAGATTATTATAATATTGGTTCGGCTCTAATTATTCGATAAATAAAAATGATATTCAAATTTCGACATATTTTTGCTTGCCACAAAGAAAAGAAAAAAGGGAAAAAGGTCCACAATAAAACCTAATTCGGTCACTTTCTGAGATTCTCCACGGCATATTTGAAGATGTATGAAAGCAAAAAATAATTAATGAATGAATAAGAACTGCAGTCTTCTACAGTACTTCAAATATGCCATGGATAGAGACTAAAAGTGACCGCATTCAAGAACATTGTTCCGGCGTCTCTCAAGCAACGAATAAACAACGCTAACTTGGAGAATGCAGTGAAAACTCCTCTTCTCGCATCTGCCCTAGACCCTCGGCCCAGAGATCTCAGGTTTCTCGATGAAAACATGAGAGAAGAAAGAAAAAAAACTTTTTTGAACATTATCAGAACATTTTCCTTGATGCGAGACGACACCAACGATGAAGAGGATGCAATGCCCACTCGTAGGAAAAGATCTTCTTCTTCTCCAGTTCTTCAGCGATGATTACAGAGAGTCCAGCCGAGACGAGTGGGAACAGTTCTTGCTGGAGCCATGTATTCCACCAGATGAGGATCCCATTCAGTGGTGAAACCAAAACACGAAGCGCTTCACAAAACTTATTCGCTTAGCACACCATTATTTGTGAGTCCCGCCAACGTCTGTGCCATCAGAGCGCGTTTTCTACGCAGCCGGCCTTATTTTTAACAGACTAAGGAGCCGACTTTCCCCCGATCATGTTTACATGCCCGTGTTTCTTAACCAGAACGTGTAAAACAATAGAAAAAAAAAGGAAAAAAGATTTGCAGACAGTTTCAAAGTTAAGTGTAAGCTACATTCTGTACAATGGCATAATTGCTGCAGGCTGCTTTACGTTTTTTTTTTGTTCATTTTTTTTTGTTTTTGCTTTTAAACTGTTGGCTACTTTTGTTTGTTTGCGTTGTTAAAGTTTTTCAGCTACAAAACACGATGTGTAATGTTCAAGCTTATTGTGTGTAAGTTTGTTCCAAAATGACAGAAACAATAAATGTTGCTGAAAAATAACGTCTGTCTCATTAAACTTAATTTAAATAAACGAATATTCGAATATTCATTTTTTGTGAGCTCAAAATTATTCGAATGTGATATTTGCGGAAAAACGCCCATCCATAAAAATCACACTGCACGAACAACTTTTAATAACAAAGAGCATCTTATAAAAAAAGAGTGAATAGACCCACAACACTCAACCAGAGATGAATAAAAAAAAAAAATAGCCTATATATACATATATATATATAATAAATTATTGAAAAGCAATATATTTAAATAAAAACAACTTCTTTCCAGTCTTCCTTCCAAAATAGTTTTTAATGAAAACCAAATAATGAAAACCCATATTTTCAATGAAATGAAAACAATGAAAACCTCTCTCTTTCTCCTCTTCTCGTTGTCACGCGATGACAACCATGCATACACATTTTTAGGCATTAAATAAAGTATATTCAATATTTAATCCTTGTCTCCTATCTAAGTGCTTTGTTTTTTTATTTTTTTTATTTTTTTATTAACGGTATGACGGTATTGGAACTGATTCCGTTGCTATTTTTAGATCCCGCGGTATACCATATTACCGTATTACAGCCCAAGCCTAGTCATTATATGATGTGGCAGATATCATGTGTGTTACAAGCTTCTGTTTGAAAAGAGCGTCCATGTGTAGGACTACGTGTAGTGTGTGTGTGCGTGTGTGTGTGTATAGAAAAAAAACGATTACAACATTATAGAACAAAACTGAATTGAATTAGCCTATGGATTTTACATATACATCACATTTCTCATCAATATGGTTAACAATAAAGATTAGTAATAAGGAAAAGAAGCACATCAGCCTGCATCGTTAAATCCCGTCCTACTGTAGATAAACAGAATACAGTGATGTCAACCTTGGTTTTGAGAAGCAGTTATTTTATGACACAAAACGCGTCTGTGAAACTCATGCATCTAGCAGGAACTTAATACACAAAATATTCATATTGATTCAAGCATTTAACATTTATGAATTAATTAAATGTCAGTAGTGAAGACTGCACAAATTATAGCGATCATGAGGAAGGTCCGCGTACAGTAAAGTGGATAGTGTACAACACCCTATCAGTTATATTCAGGTCTGTAGTGCCACCTGCTGGCGCAGTTTTGTAACTTCTTAGAGAAAATTAATTCGTTATAACGAGAAAACGAACTTCGGTATGTCGAGAAAACGAGAAAACAAGAAGAAAAAATATTATAATGCATGGCCGCTTAGAACTTCCGTACAAATCTGTGTTATAGAGTAAACAAATTAGAATTTAACATATTACCAGTCTCATCCATTAGATCCAACATAGACCAAATATTTTGATTTACCCAATCCTCATAAAACAGGGATTTGTTTCTGTGTAAAATATATGTGTTATTCCATATAGGAGTATTATGGGGTGTAAAATTGTGGGGTGTGCACCAATTTCCATCATAAATAAGACTTGTTGGTGGAATGATGATAGCTTCACCGGAAGTTTGGGTCAATCATAGTCACATTTGAGAAGGAAGCAGATACCACCCACTTTACCTAACAAGGCTGAAGGCACTGCATACCAAAAACTCTCAGTATTAGCTAAAAACATTTGATAATATCAGGTTTTCGAAAATGAGTTTTGAGCCTCCAAAGAAAATCATACATTTTTTGATAGCTTATCTTTGTAATACCTGAAGAGGGAGTTTGATTTATTGAGTTATTGAGATTTATTGAGTTATTTATTTGCATTAACCTAGTCATGGCATTTACTTTAACGCTTGGACTCTTACAGTGCAACTATTATTGAGATGCACACAGATATTCAATTAGCATTTATTTATTATCTTTCTGTCAATTTTTTTATCATCTTAAGCTTTACAGAGCGAAAACTGAAAACTGGTGAAGCGACTGAGATCCACGGGACACTATTATTATAAAGATGGCGTTTATTAAAGTGGAGAGTGAAGACCTGAAGATTGAAGAAGTATTCAGCATCAAACAAGAAGAAACTGAGGAACAAACAGGTTGGTTTTCTTTCTCAAAGCTGAACTCATTTACAAAAAGTAGCATAGGCCTGTGTAATTAAAGCATTGTGTAATTGAGTGCGGAAATGAAGGTGAGTAATCTTACGCTGATATTAGAGTAGCCAGTCTTAACCGTTTACACCATCTGGCTCTTGATTTTATTCGATTTTCTTTATTTTCCGGGAGGAAAACTTTGAAAATGTACATAGTAATAAATCAGTTTCGGTAGCTAACGTTAGCCTGAACACACAAGAAAAAGTGTTGTGAAAAATATTGTCAGCAATCACAGACATTCACATTCGGACAGGATTAAATGTATCTGAGGATCACTGAGTTTGCTGAAAAACAGGGAATTTTCTCTGAAATGATTACAGGGGTTGAGTGAGAAAAACAAGTACAAACATAAGTTCCAGAGGTGGGACAAAGTCATTGTTATGCAAGTCATAAGTAAGTCTCAAGTCTTTGCCCTCGAGTCCCGAGTCAAGTCGAGTCAAAAATGAGGCAAGTCCCGAGTCGAGTCAAAAGTCAAAGCCAACAAGTCTCAAGTCGAGTCCAAAGTCTTACCATTTTAGTTTCGAGTCATTTCAAGTCCTCTTACCACAGAAATAAAATGTATACAAATCATGTATTTCTGTAAGATTTGTATTTATTTAAACCTCTTTTTATACAATGACATTAAATCAAATACAGTAAAAAACTGAAAATTATTATGTAATGTATTATATAACAGCATATTGCACTAGAACAATGCACAGCAGCTTCAGTCCTGTATTGTATTGACCTCATATTGCAAAACAGTTTAACTTTCAAATAGACATGATCCTTTTAGCCTAAACTTAGGGCTAACTTAAGCCTTAACTTAAACATGTCATCAATAAAATCCTCACTCCTCAAAATTATGACTTCTGAAAAACTGGACCAACGTGATAATATGTGAGAGAGAGAGAGAGAGAGAGAGAGAGAGAGATGTGTGGACAGGTGATGAGCAGAGAGTGAGTGTGTGCACTCATGCATGCTGTGGACAGGTGGAGGGAGGCCCCTATACTCCATTGCATTTGCAAAAGATCAAATTGGCCAAAAGTCTGTCAGTCATTTGTGCGCGATGGGGACGCAGAATGATGCCACCATGGCTGAAAACTCGCTCCACAGGAGCACTAGAAGCAGGCACTGCCAAGACTCGGATGGCTACTTGAAAGAGTGAAGGAAGAGTCTTACTGTTCAGTGCCCAGAACAAAAGGGCATTCTGTCCTTCTGCCATTTCAATGTAGTGACTTAGCTGTACTGCTGGTGGGGTCCCAACATCCCTTTTCTGCCTCTTATGGTATGCAGCAAACAGCCCTTCTCCTTCCATGTCCTCTAGTTCTTCTTCAGCTGGCACCGGCACAAGCACAGGCACAGGTTGCTCCGTCTCTGCGGCATCTTGCAGGATCAATTCTAGAAACAAAATGTGTCACAACAGTAGAAACAAAAGAGCCTGAAAATTGTTATTATTGTTAAAGTCAGATTAATATCACATTAGATCCTAGATCAGATTAAGATCAAATTATTTTACGTTGCATTTAAGTTGCATTGCAAGTCAATAATATTTACCTTTAACTCGTTGTGCCACCTCTGCCTTGATGTCACGGTTGACCAGCACATGGGGCTCAATCCACAGCAGACAAAAGGCTGGATCCAAGGCAGCTGCTTTCAGATAGACTGTGTCTGAAAAAGGGGCAGTGATCCCTTCTTGAGACTGGGCCATTTTCACATTAATGAAGATCCCAAGAAATCTTTTTTTCAGGGATGCCTGCAGACCTCTGACCAGGCCGCTCAGGAAACGAACCTGAGACTTCAGCTTCATAAGATGGTGATTGAGGGACAAGTCAGATGGAACAACTGCACTGATTGTAATGACTTTCTCCCCCGTGTCAAATCAGTTGCTTCTCCGAAAGGTTTCAAAATGTCCACCAACTCCTTCAGCAGATTCCACTCTCGTGGTGTGAATGACAGTTCTTTATGCCCGGACTTCTCAAGAACTGCACAGAGCTTTTGCTGATCACAATGAAGGACTGCTTTCACCTGCCGCAGTGTGGAATTCCACCTCGTGCTCACTGCAGCAGGGATGCCTCCGTGCTCCCCAAATTCACCATCGAAGATGTCTTTAAACGTTGTGCTTGTGTGGAGCAGGGAGCTAAGTTTTGATAACTTGGAGAGAGAAGGACATGCCGCTTTCGTTTCTTTCAAACCGTCTCCCACAACCAGTTGCAATCTGTGTATAAGGCAGCACACCAGCAACTCTGAAACTGAATAATTTAAAGAGTAAAACTGGAAGGCCTGTTTTTGTCTCGTGTGTTGGAGAGACTGAGATATACATTTGTGTTTATCCGTCTAGCAGCAAGGTAGAAATGGTACTTTAAAACGGACGTTGACATGATATTGGCGAGGTTTTCCATCTGAGCGTTCTACACTCATGTACCTCATATAATCCGGGTTCAAAAATCCCTATTTTTTTTTTTTTAGAATGAACCAGCAAGGGAGACGTGCGTTTACTGTCTCGTTGATACAGTAACGTTAAGCAAGTCCAAGTGAAGTCACGAGTCATTGATGTTAAAGTCCAAGTCGAGTTGCAAGTCTTTGTACATTTTGTATTACAACAGGATCTGCATTTTCATGGTGTTTAAATAAAAGGTTTTGTTTAATAAGGCAATACATACACATTTCTCTTTCAAAACTAAATCTTTCCTAGTAAAAAAAAAAAAAGTAAAAATGAATAATTTAAAAAAAAAAACATAATTAATAAACATGCAGGTATAAATTTGTGCTTCACTTGCTGTAATTGACAAGTGATTTCAAGGCTTGAAATTGCAACCATTTTAGTCACGTATGCTTCCTATATCTAATGTGTGCGACCTCAGAATATATCGGAGCATTTGTGCGAGTGCAAATAATTGTTGAGGTGCAACCTGTTTTCATTTCTCAAAAAAAAAATAAAAAAAATTGGCTGATTACTATGGATGGGTCAGGATTCTCAAATATTTCATTAGTCGATTTAATTACAGAATATTGATTAGGCTGATTATAACCGTCCCTGAGCACGTCTTACCCCCAAAGCCCGGTTCGGTTGACTAATGTGATCGCTCCGTGTCACGCTCGGACTCGTGGCTGGTTGTAAGAGGTGGACCAGCGCGCGATTCAGTTTAATTGGGATGGGGTACACATGCAGTATGAGTGCTAACACCAGAGCAGGGAACTACTGATACGTGCAGCATGCAGGAGATTATTCAGATAATTTTCAAAATATTACTGTTATTGTGTCATGAAATGTAGTTTTAAAAGTATTTCAGGCGAGAATGTAGTTGTTTTAAACTCAAATATGCGACGGCGTCTATTTAAAAAATGTGTTTCGCCGATCTCGGAGATGAGCTCCATGCAATCAGCGGGAGCTCCGTCATCATGTATCTGCCGAGAGCAGCCTCACCTCGGCTAGATCTTCTGACATTTGCCGCTGGCTTTGATGGGTCCTTTTTAGGTCCTTTTTATTCCTGTCTCTATAGAAATATTAACTTTTGTCATATAGCTCCGGTTGACTGCTCACTGACAACATCAGTCGTTCCTCCTTGTTGAATGAGTGGAGAAGGGTATTCCTGCACAACCCGAGGCTGCAGGAACATACTGTTGAATGAGTGACTCCTAGCAGGCTTCTGATTGGTTAACGTGGCGCGAATTGACGCCAAAGTTCAAATTTTTCAACTCTGGCGGCAGATGCGAATTCGTGTCAAACGCTAAATGCACAAAAAGCACCATTCGCGCTTAACGCGCTCTATTCGCGCGTCAATGCGCGAATGAGGCGAATTCGCGTCTTCCGCGCAGCGCTTAACGCCCCATTCGTGTCGCGAGACCTCCAGACGCGCGTAAACGCGCCTTTGCATTGACTTAACATTGAAATCATTCGCACCAGACGCTCTATCTGCGTTTGGTGTGAACACAGCATAAGACCAATAAACACATTTTTTAGCGAAGAGTTGGCCTTCTGGAAAATATATTCATTTACTGTACATGTACTCAGTCCTTGGTAGGGGCTCCTTCTGCTTTAATTACTGCCTCAGTTCAGCGTGTCATGGAGGTGATCAGTTTGTGGCACTGCTGAGGTAGTCTGGAAGCCCGGGTTTCTTTGACAGTGGTCTTCAGCTCATCCACATTGTTTGGTCTCTTGTTTCTCATCTTCCTCTTGACAATAGCCCATAGTTTCTCTATGGGATTCAGGTCTGGTGAGTTTGCTGGCAAGTCAAGCACACCAACACCATGGTCATTTAACCAACTTTTGGTGCTTTTGGCAGTGTGGGCAGGTGCCAAATCCTGCTGGAAAATGAAATCAGCATCTTCAAAAAGCTGGTCAGCAGAAGGAAGTATGAAGTGCTCCAAAATTTATTGGTAAACAAGTTCAGTGACTTTTTCAAAAAACACAATGTACCAACACCAGCAGATGACATTGCACCCCAAATCATCACAGACTGTGGAAACTTAACATTGGACTTGGCTATGAGCTTCTCCATCTTTCCTCCAGACTCTAGGACCTTGGTTTCCAAATGAGATACAAAACTTGCTCTCATCAGAAAAAAAGACTTTGGGCCACTGGGCAACAGTCCAGTTCTTCTTCTCTTAGCCCAGGTAAGACACCTCTGATGTTGTCTGTGGTTCAGTAAATCTCTTGACACGTCTGTGTGTGGTGGCTCTTGATGCCTTGACCCCAGCCTCAGTCCATTCCTTGTGAAGTTCAATCAAATTCTTGAATTCATTTTGATTAACAATTCTCATAAGGCTGTGGTTCTCTCGGTTGGTTGTGCATCTTTTTCTTCCACACTTTTTCCTTCCACTAAACTTTATGTTAACATGCTTGGATACAACACTCTGTGAACAGCCAGCTTCTTTGGCAATGAATGTTTGTGTCTTACCCTCCTTGTGAAGGGTGTCAATGATTGTCTTCTGGACAACTGTCAGATCAACTGTCAGTCTTCCCCATGATTGTGTAGCATCGTGAACCAAACTGAGAGACCTTTTTTTTTTTTCTTTGTCTTTTTTTAAAAATGTTAAGTTTTAAATGTATATACTTTAAACAATTTTATATATACACACACAACATTTACAGAAACAGGGCAAGATGAAAATACACAAAACATTACAGAAAGAATATGCACTGAGAATTTTCCCCTCAAAACAAATAGAATAAAATAAATAAATTAGAGTACAGTACAATCACATACAGTAACAGTAAACATAGCAGTGTACTGGCCAGGCAATACAAAATTAGTATCAACATCTAGACTTGTGATAGATGTGGAAAGAGACAAGGGGATCACACACAAAGAGCAGGTTCAAGCTGGAGAGTTTTGATAGGTTCACAAAGGGGTTGCCAAAGCTTGATGAAAATGGTGCTAGGTCGTGAATAGAGGACCCAAATTTTCTTCAGTTTCATAAAATAAAGAACATCTCTTATCCTGTGAGTGTAAGATGGAGGGTGAGGGCTTTTCCAATTCAATAGAATTAAATGCCTAGCTAAAAGAGTCAGAAAGGCTACGACATCTGAAAAGTGAGAAGGCAAAGAATGGCCAGGCAGGAGAACCCCAAATAAAGCCGTGACAGGACAGAGTAGGATATCTGCCGAGGTAATGGCTGACAATGAGACAAAAATTTGTCTCCAAAAGGAAGACCGGGCAGGACAGGACCAGAACATGTGAATTAAAGTGGCTGAACCAGAATGACACCTGTCACACTCCGAGTCAATAGACGGGTTAATGCGTGCTAACCTGTCTTTGATCAGTGAGAGACCATTCTGAAGGCTCAGGAACCCTTTGCAGGTGTTTTGAGTTAATTAGCTGATTGGCATGTCACCATACTCTAATTTGTTGAGATAGTGAATTGGTTGGATTTTGTTAAATATGAGCCAAAATGATCACAATTAAAATAACCAAAGACTATTTCAGTTTGTGTGCATTGAATTCATTTAATATACAATTGTCACAACTTGAGTGGAATTACTGAAACAAATGATTTTTCCATGACATTCTAATTTGAGATGCACCTGTATATTCATATACACTCCTAAAGGATTATTAGGAACACCTGTTCAATTTCTCATTAATGCAATTATCTAATCAACCAATCACATGGCAGTTGCTTCAATGCATTTAGGGGTGTGGTCCTGGTCAAGACAATCTCCTGAACTCCAAACTGAATGTCAGAATGGGAAAGAAAGGTGATTTAAGCAATTTTGAGCATGGTATGGTTGTTGGTGCCAGACGGGCCGGTCTGAGTCAATTACTGGGATTTTCACTTACAACCATTTCTAGGGTTTACAAAGAATGGTGTGAAAAGGGAAAAACATCCAGTATGCGTCAGTCCTGTGGGTGAAAATGCATTGTTGATGCTAGACGTCAGAGGAGAATGGGCCGACTGATTCAAGCTGATAGAAGAGCAACTTTGAAATAACCACTTGTTACAACCGAAGTATGCAGCAAAGCATTTGTGAAGCCACAACACACACAACCTTGAGACGGATGGGCTACAACAGCAGAAGACCCCACCACTCATCTCCACTACAAATAGGAAAAAGAGGCTACAATTTGCACAAGCTCACCAAAATTGGACAGTTGAAGACTGGAAAAATGTTGCCTGGTCTGATAAGTCTCTGATGATTTCTGTTGAGACATTCAGATGGTAGAATCAGAATTTGGCGTAAACAGAATAAGAACATGGATCCATCATGTCTTGTTACCACTGTGCAGGCTGCTGGTGGTGTAATGGTGTGGGGGATGTTTTCTTTGCACACTTTAGGCCCCTTAGTGCTAATTGGGCATCTTTTAAATGCCACGGCCTACCTGAGCATTGTTTCTGACCATGTCCATCCCTTTATGACCACCATGTACCCATCCTCCGATGGCTACTTCCAGCAGGATAATGCACCATGTCACAAAGCTCAAATCATTTCAAATTGGTTTCTTGAACATGACAATGAGTTCACTGTACTAAAATGTCCCTCACAGTCACCAGATCTCAACCCAATAGAGCATCTTTGGGATGCGGTGGAATGGGAGCTTCGTGCCCTGGATGTGCATCCCACAAATCTCCATTAACTGCAAGATGCTATCCTATCAATATGGGCCAACATTTCTAAAGAATGCTTTCAGCACCTTGTTGGTGTTGTTGGTTGGTTACCCATACTCAGAATTTGTGCTCTGCATTTAACCCATCCAAAGTGCACACACACAGCAGTGAACACATACAAACCATGAACACACACCCGGAGCAGTGGGCAGCCATTTATGCTGCGGTGCCCGGGGAGCAGTTGGGGGTTTGGTGCCTTGCTCAAGGGCACCTAAGTCGTGGTATTGCTGGCCCGAGACTCAAACCCACAACCCTAGGGGTAGGAGGTCAAACTCTCTAACCACTAGGCCGACTTCCCCCAGAGAAGGTTTTTTCCCAGAGAGAACCTTAGAATTAAGGCAGTTCTGAAGGCGAAAGGGGTCAAACACAGTATTAGTATGGTGTTCCTAATAAACCTTTAGGTGAGTGTATTAAAGCCAGAAACCATAGTCCCCCACATATCAAATTACATTTTAACCCCAGCAAGTAAGCCAATTATTCTTTCTCTTTACATGGTACATTGTTTCTGTAGTACATAATAAACATGAAATTAACATCAATACGTAGGCTATTTTCTAAGAGAGCCTACAGTACAATTTACTGAAAAGTCCTAAGAGCCCATTAAGTGTTTCAAACTGTGGAAAATGTGTTAAGATTGGAAACATTGCAACGTAATTTACATATACCTCAGAACAACTGTTCAGTGTCCATAAGCTCATCAGTCAGCTAGAAAAATAACTAGGTTTTTGCTGTGTTTGCGCTGTTGCATCTTAATATTGTTACTTAACCTGTCGTCTACATGATTCAACTCCTCCTTAAAAATAGCGTTTTACTAATTAAGAAAAAATGACAAAGTTTAAAAGACATACACTCTTAAAAATAAAGGTGCTTTTATTAAAGATTCTTCTCAGGACCATTTTTTGTTTCCACACAACCATTAAGTGAAAGGTTCTTTAAAGAACCATCTCTTTCTCAACTTTATATAAACTGAAGAACCTTCTTTCGCCACAAATAACCTTTTGTGAAACGGAAAGGTTCTTCAGATGTTAAAGGATTAGTTCAGCCAAAAATGAAAATGATGTCATTGACTCACCCTCATGTCGTAGCAAACAAGCATCGAAAATACATTTTGTATATACACTGTATATTTCAAGTTGGAAAAGACGTTTAGTTCCCAGATGGATTCATGTTGATAAACTCACAAAAAATTTAGACAAACCCACGACAGCACGATTGTTTTTTTTTCTTATATGAGCAAGTGGCTCATAATTTAAAATCAGCCAAAAAGATAAACAGTAACTTATTACATTTATTCAAATACTATTCATCACCGTTGTGAATCAGCTTGATCATAGTGACAGAATCCTGAAAATGTATACTTAGAAGTTATTATATACAAGCAGTCCTGAAAAAAAAATCTTATTATGTGTGCATCGGCCTGACTACTCGATTGATCTAACATCACTAGAATATAAATCTAGCGATGAGTAGATGCCAAAAGCATGTCATGTGTTCAATTTATTCTTCTTGTTTCACCTTAGGTCTGATGACACTGAAAGAAGAGAGTGAAGTTCTGAATGAAACGGAAGAGAAATATAAGCTTGAGAAACATCACGAGTTCATAACTGAAGAAAAACCATTTACTAGCTCACAGGCTGAAAAGACTTCAAGAAAAAGAGCTCAAAAGACAAAAACCTGCAAAAAGAAGAAATTTACCTGTCAACAGTGTGAGAAAAGTTTTAACCTTAAAGGAAGCCTAAACAGGCACATGAGAGTTCACACTGGAGAAAAGCCCTACACATGCCAACAGTGTGGAAACAGTTTCAATATACGTGGAAATCTTAAAATCCACATGAGAGTTCACACTGGAGAAAATCCTTTCACCTGCCAACAGTGTGGAAAGAGTTTCACTCAAAGGTTAAACCTTAACAGGCACATGAGAACTCACACCGGAGAGAAACCTTACACCTGCCAACAGTGTGGAAACAGTTTTAGTCTATATGAAAACCTTAAAATCCACATGAGAACTCACACTGGAGAAAACCCTTTCCCCTGCCAACAGTGTGGAAAGAGTTTTACTCAAAAAGTAAACCTTAACAGGCACATGAGAACTCACACGGGAGAGAAGCCTTACACCTGCCAACAGTGTGGAAAGAGTTTCACTCAGAAAGTTAACCTTCTCTCACACATGAGAACTCACACTGGAGAGAACCCTTTTACCTGTCACCAGTGTGGAAAAAGTTTCGCTCAAAAAGTAAACCTTATTACACACATGAGAACTCACACTGGAGAGAACCCTTTTACCTGTCAGCAGTGTGGAAAATCTTTCAACCGAAATGGAAGCCTTAAAATCCACATGAGACTTCACACTGGAGAAAATCCTTTCATCTGCCAACGGTGTGGAAAAAGTTTTGCTCAAAAAGTAAGCCTTATTAGGCACATGAGAACTCACATTGGAGAGAAGCCTTAAACATGCCAACAGTGTGGAAACTGTTTTAGTCTATGTGGAAACCTTATAATCCACATGAAAGTTCATACCGTAGAGAAGCCAACAGTGTGTAAATGGTTTTAATCAAAAAGTAGGCTTTATCAGGCACGAGAACTCACACTGGAGAGAGCGTTTCAGTCGGCTTTAAAACCTTAAAGTCCATATGGGAAAACAAAGACTACATTCACACTTGTCATTAACATGTGACCTGTATCCAGAACTTGTACCCATACACATAAACATTAATAAATCCTTGTATTTATATAGTGCTTTTCTGTGTACTTTAAGTGCTTTTACATTGGGGGGGCGTTCTCTCCTCAACCACCACCAGTGCGCACCATCCACCTGAATGATGCATCAGCAGCCATATTGCACCAGAACGCCCACCAAACAACAGCTTATTGGAGACAGTGTGATGAAGTCAGTATGGGGATAATTAGGAGGCCATGATGGTCAGAGGCCAATGGGCAAATTTGACCAGGATACCGTGTTTACATCCCTACTCCTGTGTTTTTTTTTTTTTTTTTTTTTTAAGGACATCCTGGGATTTTTTCCAAGCACAACAAAGTCAGGACCTCTGTTTAACTTCTCATCCGAAACACTGTGCTTTTTACAGTATAGTGTCCCCGTAACTACTCTGGGGTGTTAGGACCCACACAAGTCAAGTCAAGAGGCATTTATTTGTCATTTGCATAGTTAACACTGGGGAAAACTGGGCATTGAAATGCTTGTGACGAGGCTCAGACACACGGTGACAATAACAAGACATAAGACATAGACGTACATGGAGAGCACTGAGGTTCTTGAGTGACTACAGTGCCCATAGACAGAAAGACATGGACAGAGCATTATATGCCCATAAGTGGAAGTAACAGGTACAATAAAGGTAGTCAGTGTTTAAAGTTATGGTGTACATAAGAAGTCCTGAGTTAAAATTATGATTACTGGGGTAGAACGGTGTCTAAAATGTCATTTGTAGAGTGACGTAGAGCTACATGGAGGAAAATTAAAGTGGCAGTGCAGATGCAATAAATAAACTTAAGAGCAGCACACATTCAGATGTATTCCTGAGTAGAGCAATATCCAAAAGTCATTGTAGAGTGTCACAGAGTAACATGAAGGATTATTAAAAAAGTGGCAGTGCAAGTACAATGAAAGTAAACATAAGAGCAGCATGTATTCCAGTGTTTTTTTTTTGTTTTGTTTTTTAAGATGGAGGACAGCTGGTTGTTAAATAGTCTGATGGCCTGAAGATAGAAGCTGTTCTTAAGTCTGGTTGTCCGTGAACGGATGGATCAGAAACGTCTGCCAGATGGCAGTGTGGCAAACAGGTGATGATCAGGGTGAGTGCGGTCCTTGATGATGCTGCGAGTCTGATAGATGTCTTGTAAGGCTGGGAGTTTATGTCCAATGATTAGCTCTGCTGTTCTCACCACTCGCTGAAGAGCTTTGCGGTCCAAGGAAGAGCAGTTGCCATACCATACAGTGATGCAGCTGGTCAGAATGCTCTCTATAGTTCAGCGGTAGAAGTTTGACATGATGTTAGAGGAGATGCCAAACCTCTTCAGTCTCCGCATGAAGTAAAGACGCTGACGGACTGTCCTAACTATGGTCTCTGAGTGTAGGCTCCAGGAAACATCCTCAGAGATGTGAATGCCAAGGAACTTGTAGCTCTTATTTGTCTCTACTATCTTTCCATTGATATGAATGGGAACGTGACCCTCTCTCTGTGACTTCCTTTAGTCCACAATCATCTCCTCGGTCTTGTTGACGTTTAGAGAAATATTGCTATCAGCACACCATGTAGTGAGTGCATTAACCTCATCTCTGTAGGATGTCTCATCGCCATTAGTGATGAGTCCTAGCATGGTAGTATCATCAGCAAATTTGATGATGTTTGAGCTATGCTTAGCAGAACAGTCATAAGTGAACAGGGAGTACAAGAGAGGACTGAGTACACATCCCTGTGGGGCACCAGTGCTGAGTATAAGTGAGGAGGATGTGTGATTGCCAATTCTGACCACCTGGGGTCTTCCTGTCAGGAAGTCCAGGACCCAGTTACATAAGTGACTGTTAAGACCCAGATTTTTCAGTTTGGCTATAAGTTTGCTAGGGATGATGGCGCACATAGGTGTCTCTTCCCTCCGAGTGTTCTAGTGCAGAGTGTATGGCCATTGCAATGGCGTCATTAGTGGATCTGTTAGAACGGTAAGCAAATTGTAATAGGTCCAAGGTGTCAGGCAGGGAGAAGCAGATGTGGGATTTGACCAGCCGTTCGAAGCATTTTATGATGACTGATGTCAGTGCTACAGGGCGGTAGTCATTCAGGCAGGAGACAGTTGGTTTTTTGGGAACAGGGATGATGGTGGTTTGCTTGAAGCATGTGGGGATCACTGTAAGTCTCAAGGAGAGGTTGAAGATGATATTCTGACTCCACTCTGTCCCTAAAGTCTCTTTTTGCTGATTTTATTCATAACTGGACTTCTTATAAGCAGTTAAATCACCAAAGTTGAAGGCAGCAGTCCATGCTCTTAATTTGGTGTGTGATTCTCGCATTAAACCCTCTGGAGTCTAAGGGTATTTTTGGGGCCTGGAGAAGTTTTGTCATGCCCTAATATTTGTGCTTTTTTTCAGTTTCTTATAAATATCTAAATGGGCAGAGATGTATAAAGTACTAGAGAACCATACTTGAGTAAAAGTACAAGTGCTCTATCAAAAATGTGAGTTGAGTAGAAGTAGAAGTGCTCTTTAAGCACCACACTTAAGTAGAAGTACTAAAGTATTCAACATTTTTTGTACTTAAGTATTGCAAGTAGTCTATTTTAAAATTTACTACTCAAGTACTGAAAGTAAAAGTAGAAGTATTGTGTTATGTAGCTATTAAAGAAAATAGTCAAAAGTTTGAACATATTGTTTTTACTATTTCAAATGATTAACCTAAAGGACAATCACAATTCCTTTGACTGTAACTTCTTGTAAACAAAAAAACGGTTACTAGGGTTAGTTAGCCCAATTTGCAAAATTATGTCATTAATAACTTACCCTCATGTTGTTTCAAACCCGTAAGACATCAGAGGGTCATTTAGAATTTTTTGAAGCATCGAAAATACATTTTGGTCCAAAAATAGCAAAAAACTACGACTTTATTCAGCATTGTCTTCTCTTCTGTGTCTGTTGTAAGACAGTTAAAAACAAAGCAGTTTGTGATATCTGGTTCGCGAACGAATCATTCGATGTAACCGGATCTTTTTGAAACAGTCCACCAAATCGAACTGAATCGTTTTAAACAGTTCGCGTCTCCAATACGCATTAATCCACAGATGAATTAAGCTGTTAACTTGTTTAATGTGTCTGACACTCCCTCTGAGTTAAAACAAACCAATATCCCGGAGTAATTAATTGACTCAAACAGTAAACTGACTGAACTGATGTGAAGAGAGAACTGAAGATGAACACCGAGCCGAGCCAGATAATGACTCGTTCACGAGTCAAGAACCGTTTCTGTCAGGCGTGTCCGATTCGTGAACCGATGAGCTGATGATACTGCGCATGTGTGATTTAACGTGAAGCAAACCGATACACAGAGAGTCTGAAACGAACTGATTCTTTTGGTGTTTGATTCTGAACTGATTCTGTGTTAATGTTATGAGCCCATGTGCAGTCAACGCCAATGACGCCATTGCATCGAGCGCAAAAGAATCGGTGAACTGTTTTCTTCAACTGGTTTAATGAATCGAACTGTCAGATAGAACTAACGTTACTGGTCATCCGAAAACCAATGCAACCGGTTCTTGACTCGTGAACGAGTCATTATCTGGCTCGGCTCGGTGTTCATTTCTCTCTTCACAGCAGTTCAGTCAGCACACGCAGTCTTCTTAATCGCTTGATTCGCTCAATGATGTGCCAGCTTCATCAAACCTGCCATCTACAGTTCTGGCAGTGGTTTGTAATGGAATGATTCGTAACATTTTTATAATTGTAACGAGTAACGATGCAGCACATAAAAAAAATATCGGAGTAAAAGTATTAAACTCAGCGAAAATATGTACCGAAGTAAAAGTGGAAGTAGGAGAAAAAAATAATACTCTAGTAAAGTACAGATACCGCCTTTTATTACTTAAGTACAGTAGTGAAGTAGTTCTACTTCGTTACTATACATCTCTGTAAATGGGTAAAATCTAATATCACTGTAATCAGCACAAACTGGGCTATAATAATATGTGAAATGCATGCATGTACATGATTGTATTTTTGAGAAAAAAAATTTTTATGCATGGTTTTTGAAAAAGTAAAAATGTTAAATCACTTGAATAAGGCCATAAAAAACATACATAACATTGGTTCCCGGGACTGTTGAGACCTGGAGCTTGTAGCCTAGAATTTTTCTTTCTAAATTATGTGAAAATCCTCTTGTTTACTCACTCACAGAAAACAATATATTGATTTAAATTTTCTAAGACACTTTTTGTTGGTAAAAGTCATATGTGAGTAGGCGTCAACTATCATGAATTTCATTGTGATTTACACCAGAGAAGACAAAGGCCTACATAATGAGCTGCATAATGAGCTGCATAATGAGCCTCTCATTCAGCTGTGCCACTGAGAGGGAGGACTTACAAGAAAGAATGTGAGAATAAAATAAAAGTATATAATTTTATGTTTGTAGTTTATTAAGAATATATTTAATTATCCCACAACATAATTTAATATCCACTTGGGGGAGCAGTTAAACAGTTTATTAGGAACAATCAAAGCTTACTTTCAAACAAATTTCTGGCATCATTACTCCAGTCACATAATCCTTCAGAAATCCTTTTAACAATCTTATTTTCTACCAAAAAAAAACCCATTTATTATTATCATCATTATTATTTTTTATCATTATTAATGTTGAAAAGAGCTGAGAATATTTCAGTTTTTTTTAGGGGGAATAAATTGAAAGAACTGCATTGTTTTTACATTTGTTAGAGTTATCTCTATTGGTCACATTTATATTATTTACATCAAGCTTTTGAATGGTATAGTATTGTATATTGCTATTGAAACTTCATAATGTTTCACTTGATTATACATTTAGTCAGGAATTATAGTTTGGAAAAAAGTATTTGGAAAAAGTCTAACTAGTAAAATATTTACATGTTATGTGAAAACTAGTACAAATATATAAATAAATAAAAAGAGACTTACTCATGTTTATGATCTCTGCTGAATAAAGTGCTTCATTCTTTTTTCTGAGGAAATCCATTTCTCAAATCCTCAACCACATCACATCTTTTCGGGGTGAATTATGTCTTATTCCTCTCATCGTGAAGCAAACCGTAAAATAAAATAAAAACTTGAAGGACAGTCTTGCTGCTTTTTCTTCTGTGTGGGCATATGCAAGCCGCACGCTTCAGTTTGAATCTGAATAGCGCGTTCAGTGCGGGGGCGTGGTCACATTAGATATAATGAAGGGAGACATGAAAAACAGACCGTGTTGTTTTCATATGGATTACTTTATCTCAGAATATTTGTTTTCGGCAGCACTTGTTTAGAAAGCCTGACATGTCTACTTTTAAACTATAGATATCTCTCTCATGTCTCTTCGTTGATTATTCACGGAGTTACAGTTCATTTTAATGACGTGTTTGTAAATGAAGATCAGCACACACAAAGGCTGCAGACAGCGCACCTTGTTTGTTATCTTTATTTTATAAGTGCACATAGGTTTTTTGTTATTATGTCTGTATCCAATAAAAACTAAACCCTTTACAGATTCGATTGATGTATTGCTCTAATTTGTACGATAAAAACTGAGAGTGTAATTTAAGTTCTTTTCGGGGTTATCAGGAGAAAATGACTCAAAACGCATATATGCGTGGATCGACTCGAAAGGGTTAAGTTCGTCAAGTTTATTATCCAGAGACTGTATGTTGGCTAACAAGATGGTAGGGAGAGGAAGATTACAACTTATTTTCTGCGATCTGCATAGAATTCCAGCACGCTTGCCTTTCCTCCTTTTCCAACAGTGTCTTAGGACACAAGTCGTTAACAGAGGGAGTGCGTAGACGCTGAAGCTGGAGTTCAGAGGCGACATTGTTTCTGAACCAAAGTTTAAGTTTGATCGGATGTCCAGTATTGTTTGTCGATCGTACTGTATTAGAGTCTGTACTGTCTGTACACAGACTGCAGGGTGAGCATCCCCTGCCTGTCTCACCAACACTTCTTCCAGTAACAACCTAGTTTTCCCAGGAAGTCTTCCATGCAGGTACTGACCAGGCGCTTAGCCCTTTTCGCTTCAGTGGGAAACCAGTCTTGGGCTTCAGGATGATATGGCTGTTAAATGCTGTAAATGAAAAGACAAGTGTAAACGCGATTCTAATAGGAATGTTATCCAATCCACGTGTTCTGTTCTAGAGGTAGTCAAGGACTCACTGTGATCGGATCTCAGTGTAATGTAAACACCATCCAGTCATCGAGTCTGCTTTCACAATGTCAATGTCACGCAACCCCCCGCCCCCCTCTCCCGAACTGTCAGAGAAGAAAGATGGAGGAAACCAGGCCGTGGAGTGCTAGTGAGACTCCTACACTTAACACCTACACTTGAGCCACGCTCCACACTGGAAATTACAAAGCAACTGTTGCAAATCATTTGTTCTTTGTGTCAGTACTGTAACACTAATGAGCTGATGGTATTTCAGCCATCTGTTCCATACTAGTGAATCCTGACTCTTAACACATTCGGAACTCAAAAGACCAGAACGTGAGTAAACAAGGACCTTCGTTGTTTACATAATTCACCATTTTGGCCACCCTGAAGTCGGCCACATCCTGCCTTGAGTGCAAATTGGGGCAAATGTCTGTATGTCTTCTGCCTCTTCTGAGACTCAGAAGTTGGTCAATCTGCTTCTGGCTCTCTTGGCTAGAGACTCAGAACTTGGTCATCCATTTCTGGCTCTCTGGGATGAAGACTGAGAATTTGGTCAAACCACTTCTGGGTCTTTGGGACGGAGACTCAGAACTTGGTCAATCCACTTCTGCCTCTCCTGGCTTGAGACTCAGAACTTGGTCATCCACTTCTGGCTCTCTTGGCTAGAGACTCAGAACTTGGTCAAACCACTTCTGGCTCTCTTGGCTTGAGACTCAGAACTTGGTCAATCCACTTCTGGGTCTCTGGGATGGAGACTCAGAACTTGGTCATCCACGTCTGGCTTTTTGGGATGGAGACTCAGAACTTGGTCAAACCACTTCTGGCTCTCTTGGCTTGAGACTCAGAACTTGGTCATCCACTTCTGGGTCTCTGGGATGGAGACTCAGAACTTGGTCATCCACGTCTGGCTTTTTGGGATGGAGACTCAAAACTTGGTCAATCCACTTCTGGCTCTCTTGGCTTGAGACTCAGAACTTGGTCAATCCACTTCTGGGTCTCTGGGATGGAGACTCAGAACTTGGTCATCCACGTCTGGCTTTTTGGGATGGAGACTCAGAACTTGGTCAAACCACTTCTGGCTCTCTTGGCTTGAGACTCAGAACTTGGTCATCCACTTCTGGGTCTCTGGGATGGAGACTCAGAACTTGGTCATCCACGTCTGGCTTTTTGGGATGGAGACTCAAAACTTGGTCAATCCACTTCTGGCTCTCTTGGCTTGAGACTCAGAACTTGGTCATCCACTTCTGGGTCTCTGGGATGGAGACTCAGAACTTGGTCATCCACGTCTGGCTTTTTGGGATGGAGACTCAGAACTTGGTCAAACCACTTCTGGCTCTCTTGGCTTGAGACTCAGAACTTGGCCATCCACTTCTGGGTCTTTGGGATGGAGACTCAGGACAAGTTGGATCTGTTGTGTTGCTGAATGAAGACTCTGCATGAAGGGTATCTGTTGATGCAGGGGTGGGCCATTAATTTTCCCAAGGGAACACATGAGAAACTGGGGCGGTTATTGGGGCTGGATCAATACACTTGTGATGTGTAGGGAGAGGCTGAGAGCCATGGGATGGAGCGAGGCTGGTGGAGTAAATGATAATGTGCGACACCTGCACCACTCACTGATCTGGAGTCCCATGGAGGAGCTCCGGAAGGATAAAAGGAGGAGTGACGAGAGAGGACCAGTCCTGGATTTTATGTTGTTGTTTTTGTTCCTATATGTAAGCAGCAGTCTGTGAGGGGTTGTTGTGCTATTTTAAATTTTATTTTACTATTGAAGTTTTGTTTAAATGCTCACCAGTTCCCGCCTCCTCATTAACAACAGGAGGATCAACATTTCAACATTCAACAGCAGTTCAACATTTGCTACACGTGCCTGCACTTCAGCGTCTGTCCATCTATCACTTTTCTCCATACTTGTGAAATTAGTTGACATGTTTAAAGTATGTTTACACTGATTTAAATCATGCTGGTGAGGGCATTTTCGAACGTGTATGGCCAATCAATGTATGCTTGCGTCACAGGTAGTACCAGTTGTGCTGATTAGACCTTTTTCCCGAATAGGAGGTAATTTTGTTCTTGAAAAAGGCAGTCCGGTACTAAAGCGCCAAAAAGCGGGTAGTTCCACAATTAGATCTGGTACTATGAAAAGGTTCCTGCAGTGCGAAAAGGCCCTAATTTACAAAAAGCTATTATTACAACTTAATACAAAGAGCAAGTATTTCAAAGACAAAGCATCACATTAACTGTATAAAAAAAATGCCCCAGTGTTGTTAGATTGTTTCACGATTCTTGAGTTCATTTTTCTTTTTAAGTGAGAGAGCAGATAGCTCTGCGTGCTTTCAAATCATTCTGGCAGTACTTTAATGTGATTTACTGATGGGACTGTGCAGTGCTGCTTTAAGTTAAACACACTTAAAATGTACTCATATTTTCATCGCTTTGACCTCTCTCTGTATCCCACCTTCTCACGCACCATGATTGGTCAATTAGCAAGTATGAAAACAGGAAAACAAAGCCAAAACGTGGATAGTTTAGACCATATAGAAATCCTGGCCAGGATGTGTCTGGGAAAAAAAAGAGGATGTATGGTCACCTTAATTTTGTATCGAAGGGAAGTATTTGATTTTGGACACAGCGCAAGACTTGATAGGTCAGATAAAGGAAACATCTGCACTGCATACTTATGGTGTGTGAATAGGGTTGGGAAACACTACTACTCTGTTCTCTGTCAGTCTTTCCCGATCCTAGTCCTTTAGTACCTCCAACTCTTTCTTTCTTTTCGGACTCACCCATTTGAGTTTCTGAGGTGTCTGTATTAAGTGGCTAATCAATTAAATCAGGTGGGCTTGATTAGGTAGGCTGACATCTAAAATGTACAGTGTCTAGTGTGAAACACTTCCATATGTGTGCTGATCAGTGTTTACATGTTAAGACTTTAGTTCTGGAGAGCCACTGTCCTGCGAAGTTTAGCTCCAACCCTGATAAAAAAATCATATGCCTGTATCTTCCTATCAATCCTAAAGACACTAATTAGCTTGTTTAGTTGTGTTTGATTTGGGTTGGAGTGTTACAAGACTATTATGCAAACGTTCATGTTTGCGGTTGCCAGTTATCAAGAGCATATATACCCCAATCAGAGCTTTTCTGACCGGCTTTATGCAATCTGGCAACCATTCATATACTCTTACTCTCTCTCTTTCTCTCTCTCTTTGTGGAGATGCTGTGATCTGAAAACACAGAAATACAGTACTGTACAAGTAAGCTGGAGTTCAGCGATATATATTTAAGGTTTTCTGTTTAAAGTGTAATTCAGCCAGTCTGTGTTCTGTCATGGATCTCGACTATATTGTTTGTGATTGTGGTTTGCTGATTGTAACATTACTTGCACAACCTCTGAGTCTTTTTTTACCATTGTTTTAAAAGAGAAACATTAATGCATTTTGGAATTATTTGAATTATTATTACTATTTCTCTGTTACAGTATTAGAGAGTGAGTTTTTGTTATGATAGATTTGTAACATGGATGGGGTGAGTGTATAACTTTTGTATATAAGTCTTTGGTGTTTATTTAGCCAACCTGTCACCAACCTGTGAAGTCGATCTTGGAAGCATTTTAAGTCGATCGCCAAAATGCACCATGTGTGAGCCTATATTGTGTGTAGTAAATTTTGTCTAGGGGAGGGAGAGGGGTATATCTGTCCAATCAAATAGCCTATAATTCACATATAATGTCTGTGAAACGACCGCTTTCTTTATACTTTCTTTATACTCACAGCGTGAGCCTCCACTGACTGCGCGCGCACCTCCCCAAGCAGACGAGACATTTATACTTGACGCAACTGTTTTAGACTGAAAACCAGACCATACAACTGACTTAGACGTCAGGTGCCGGTGTGATGAGATGTACTAATATCCGTGTGCTCGGGCATGATTGTTTTAGGCCTGTAATTGATTGATTATTGAGATAAATAGGGGTGGCACGGTTCGCTGAAAAAAACCAAACCGTTCGGTTCACCACACACGGTTCGGCACGCGCTTCAACTTAAATCTGAAAAAACATCTGTAATATCATCTGTAATATGGCTTGCTATAAATGGCATGTAAAAAACAGGGTTCAGCTAATAAATGTTTCTGTTAATGCATGTGCATTCTGACTTCCCAGACATTACAAAAACATGAGAGGGAAAAAAAACCCTGGACAAATCATTCACTCTTGTTCAATGCAAATGCTGTATATGAGCAGTAATTTATTCCATCACCTGGGTGCTGATATCTGTGTTTAAACAACTTATTTAAGCTTTGTCAGTTTAAACAATTAAGAGCCAGAGGACATGAGCACACGCGCGCAGTGTGAAGATTTGTGCAACAACAAAGAAATCACTCACTGCTCCGGATTAAAAAGTTTTTGCAACTTTAATTGAACAATCTTTAATTAATACAGTCAAATATGTGATGCTGTTTTACATTTGATAAAAATTAGCTAAAAATGAATGTAGGTCTGTAATTTTGGAAGAATTGAAGGATAACTGTTGTCATAATATTTTGTTTGCTAGTTGCAATAACCTGAGTATTTCCATTTTGAAGTGTTTGAAATATGTTTTGTTTTAAAAGGGAATGTGAAACTACATTATTGGCTTAGGCCTGTAATTGACTGATTATTGTGTTTATATATGAGTAATAATATTGTGGAAATACTTATGAGTTATACTACTGTTGAAAATGTTGAATTATAGTTGGCAGTTTGTATAGTTATATACTATTTGTATAGTTAAATAATTTGCTAGCGACTAAGAGGCAACAAGAATGTCAGAGTAGAACTTACATTGTGGGCTTTTTTAAAAAAATATTTTTTGCAAGTGGTAGATCTTTGTTTACATTTGGACTTTGGATGTGACCTTAGGCTCGAAAAGGTTGGTGACCACTGCTGTAATTGATATCCTGTTATAAATCTGTACACTAGATAATGTAAAATAAAACATGCATATTATTCAATATTCTATTGATTTGTTTATTGGTGAGAGAGCAACTTCTAATAAAACAAGTCTCAGTTCATCCATATCTGCAAGAAGATACATTTCTAAGTAAATGTATTCAGTAGACATTTATACAATCTTTTTTTGTGTGTATATCACATTTTTTTATAATCTGTTATGAAATTAAATTTTTGGCACATATTTTTTATTTGCTCACCTTGTGTGGTACTGGTACATGATACAGTCCATTTACTACACATTGCAAGTCTAGAGGGCCTGATCCTGTGTTTATTCCAAAGCTCTACACAAGCATCCGCCTGTAGAATATTTTGGAACCAGAACTGAAGAAGGCATTGGTGTTCATTACATCCATTGAAGTGTCCTTCATTCCTCAGGTCCCCAAAGAGCTCAATAAGTAAGTATCACTTTACTTACATTTCATCAATGCTAAATAATATGAAACAAACACAAACCTAGCTCATTGAAGTACACTATATTGCTCTTACAGTTCATAGTCTCAAAGTTGCAAAGCCAAAACATTGAACACAAGTGATGAAGTTGTGTGCCAGCAGGGTCATTGTTAGTAGACCCACAAGTAAGCCAGAGGACACATCTCGAAAAAACCTCAATGCATTCTGATATGCCGAAACCAAATATCTTTAGTTTGTCATAACCGTCGACATGCCACAGATAGTTTGGTCCCATTGAGTGATACATGCATCGAACCAATCTACGACGTGTCCTCTGTTCTGTCCCTTGTGGATTAAGTTATTGCGGCAACCGCATTACATCATCACATATAACACGCAGTCTGTGTTTAATGTCACAACTGTTAGACACATTGACTGGTAGCCAAACAACTGTCCTGCAGTTGCATTTTGTACATCATTCAATGGTGAATAGTTTTTTCTTCTCGACATGCTTTCATCCTTCAGGTCTGTTTTTAGAGAGTGCAGGCTCATCTTTATGCCATGGTATGTTAACAGCATGTCCACAATCACAGTATACAAATGTCCTTCCTCAGAGAAGTGTCATAACAATTAAGTTTTTTTCCCATTGCCAATTAAACAGTTGCACTATTGCAAAAACATTCATTTAGCCATGTATGCATATCAAAGTTGGTCACAATAGAACAGTGAGCAGTTTAGACTCTTGAGCAATGGTGCAACTGCAGGTGTTGCTGTTGGACAGTGTTTTCTCTGCTTCTTGCTGGCCTTGCTGCAGCTGATCGTAGCTCTGTGTAGCTGTTTTTTCTCTAGAAACTTTATTACTATCACTCTCTTTTGTTTAAAGTTATGAAATATAACTTAATTCCCACCATATTTCTGATATTATCAATCAATCTTATTAGATTAATTTTGATCGTTCACTTACATTTTTAAATTATTTTTCACAAGTTCATCAAACAACCGCAGTAAGAATATTTCATCAAGCACGGGGACTAATGGCTTCTCCTGCTATTGTTATTTGCACCTCTTGCCACATGTGCAGTTTATCTATCTCTGTCGGCGATGAGGGATTCACATGTGATAAATGCAGGGAAATAGTTAGGCTGACAGAGAAGATTTCAGAATTAGAGACATGTATCCAAACTTTAATTGACGACAGTAAGAATGTTAGGGCTCTAGATACGACTTTGGATGCGTCTAGCTCAGGGATTCCTGTACATTGTTCGGTTCCGGAAACATAGCCCCTGCTGCAGGGCAACTGGGTGACGTTGAGCCAGTGTAGACATGGGTCAAAACACCGCTCTTCTGTTCCGATCAAAACATTAAACAGGTTCTCCCCACTCTGTGATGCACCCACTGAGAAACCTGATGTGCTCTGTTTGACAGAAAACTGGCTAAAACCTGATGATTACATTATTTTAAATGAGTCCACCCCCCAAGATTACTGTTATAAACAAGAGCCGCATCTGAAAGGTAAAGGAGGAGATGTTGCTTCAATTTATAACAACGTTTTTAGGATTTCTCAGAGGACATGCTTCAGGTATAACTCATTTGAAGTAATGGTTCTTCATATAACATTATCCAGAGAAACAAATGTTAATGATAAATCCCCTGTTATGTTTGTACTGGCTACTGTATACAGGCCACCAGGGCACCATACAGACTTTATTAAAGAGTTTGGTGATTTTACATCTGAGTTAGTTCTGGCTGCAGATAAAGTTTTATTAGTTGGTGATTTTAATATCCATGTCGATAATGAAAAAGATCAATTGGGATCAACATGGAATTGATGTTGATAGTGTTGAAATTATGCAGCCAAGCAATGATATCTCAGATCATTATTTAGTTTTGTGCAAACTTCATATAGCCTTGTAAATTTTACTTTTTGTTACAAGTATGGAAGAACCATCACTTCTACCACTAAAGACTGCTTTTTAAGTTATCTTCCTGATGTGTCCAAATTCCTTAGCATATCCAAAACCTCAGAACAACTTGATGATGTAACAAAAACTATGGACTCTCTTTTTTATAGCATTTTTAATACAGTTGCTCATTTATGCTTAAGAATGGTTAAGGAAACCAGTCTGATACCATGGTATAATGAGCATACTCGCACCCTAAAGAGAGCAGCGCGAAAAATGGAGCGCAGCTGGAGGAAAACAAAACTAGAGGTATTTCGTATTGCTTGGTGGGAAAGTATCTTACAGGAAAGCATTAAAAACTGCTAGATCCGATTACTTTTCTTCTCTTTTAGAATAAAACAAACATAACCCCAGGTATTTATTCAATACATTGACTAAATTAACGAAAAATAAAGCCTCTACAAGTGTTGACATTATAGACTTGAACACTTTGTAGGCATAAATGGAAGACCGTTAGCATGGTTTAAATCGTACTTATATGACCGATCACAAGTGCAGTATGGAGTACCTCAAGGCTCAGTACTAGGGCCGCTACTCTTCACGCTTTATATGTCACTCTTGGAAGATATCATCAGGAAACATGATGTTAGCTTTCACTGTTATGCTGATGATACTCAGCTCTATATTTCCTTGCAGCCCGGTGAAACACACCAATTTGAAAAAACTAATGGAATGCATAGCCGATATAAAAAATTGGATGACGAGCAATTTCTTACTGCTAAATTCAGAAAAAACAGAGGTGTTAATTATAGGACCTAAAAACTCTGCTTGTAATAACCTAGAACACTGTCTAAGACTTCATGGCTGCTCTGTCAATTCTTCGTCATCGGTTAGGAACCTAGGTGTGCTATTTGATCGCAATCTTTCCTTAGAAAGCCACGTATCTAGCATTTGTAAAACTGCATTTTTCCATCTGAAAAATGTATCTAAATTATGACCTATGCTCTCAATGTCAAATGCAGGAATGTTAATCCATGCATTTATGACCTCAAGGTTAGATTATTGTAATGCTTTATTGGGTGGTTGTTCTGCACGCTTGGTAAACAAACTACAGCTAGTCCAAAATGCAGCAGCAAGAGTTCTTACTAGAACCAAGAAGTATGACCATATTAGCCCGGTCCTGTCAACACTGCACTGGCTCCCTATCAAACATCGTATAGATTTTAAAATATTGCTTATTGCCTATAAAGCCCTGAATTGATTCGGTTAAAAGACATTTCAAGCTTTCTGTAGATAGATTTTTCATGTATGTGATTTTAAGTAAATTCATTATCAGGAAAAAATTTAAGTGATCAAGAGGGTGGCTCCCAGTCATTCATGCGCATTAATAATTTTCACAAACACTTGAATATGAATATTAATTAACATTTTGCCTATCAATTTTTACATGCAATTATCTAAAATAAAACTAAACAAGATTTGTAATGAGTTAAAAAAAAAACAAGAATAAATACTGCACATTGCACTCAGCATCACACGTGCGTCGCAAATCTTGCAATGACATTTTACACACCATTTTACTTCAATTATATGAAAGCCAGTAGGGCTGGGCAATTAATCAATTGTATCAATTAACTCGAATGGGTAATTTACATCGGTTTGTTTGAATGAGAATCGGTTTTCTTTTTAATAGTCACCGACACTCCACTCAGGGCTCAACCCTCCCCCCGCATCTGAAACCAAGACATGCTGCCGAGCAGAGTATGAGCAGAGCGGAGTGATTCTGACTGGATCGAGGACCGAGTCTGAGACAGAGACGTGCTGCCGAGCAGAGTATGAGCAGAGCATGTTATTCTGACTGGAGCAAGGAGCGAGTCTGACACAGTGATGTGCTGCCGAGCAGAGTATGAGCAGAGCGGAGTGATTCTGACTGGATCGAGGACCGAGTCTGAGACAGAGACGTGCTGCCGAGCAGAGTATGAGCAGAGCGGTGTGATACTGACCGGAGCGAGGAGCGAGTCTGACACAGAGATGTTCTGCCGAGCAGAGTATGAGCATAGCTGTGTGATACTGACCGGTGCGAGGAGCGAGTCTGAAAGAGAGACATGCTGCCGAGCAGAGTATGAGCAGAGCATGTTATTCTGACTGGAGCAAGGAGCGAGTCTGACACAGTGATGTGCTGCCGAGCAGAGTATGAGCAGAGCGGAGTGATTCTGACTGGATCGAGGACCGAGTCTGAGACAGAGACGTGCTGCCGAGCAGAGTATGAGCAGAGCGGAGTGATTCTGACTGGATCGAGGACCGAGTCTGAGACAGAGACGTGCTGCCGAGCAGAGTATGAGCAGAGCATGTTATTCTGACTGGAGCAAGGAGCGAGTCTGACACAGAGATGTGCTGCCGAGCAGAGTATGAGCAGAGCGGAGTGATTCTGACTGGATCGAGGACCGAGTCTGAGACAGAGACGTGCTGCCGAGCAGAGTATGAGCAGAGCGGTGTGATACTGACCGGAGCGAGGAGCGAGTCTGACACAGAGATGTTCTGCCGAGCAGAGTATGAGCATAGCTGTGTGATACTGACCGGTGCGAGGAGCGAGTCTGAAAGAGAGACATGCTGCCGAGCAGAGTATGAGCAGAGCATGTTATTCTGACTGGAGCAAGGAGCGAGTCTGACACAGAGATGTGCTGCCGAGCAGAGTATGAGCAGAGCGGAGTGATTCTGACTGGATCGAGGACCGAGTCTGAGACAGAGACGTGCTGCCCAGCAGAGTATGAGCAGAGCGGTGTGATTCTGACCGGAGCGAGGAGCGAGTCTGAAAGAGAGACGTGCTGCCGAGCAGAGTATGAGCGGAGTGGAGTGATTCTGACCGGAGCGAGGAGCGAGTCTGACACAGAGATGTTTTGCTGAGCAGAGTATGAGCATAGCGGTGTGATACTGACCGGTTTGAGGAGCGAGTCTGAAAGAGAGACATGCTGCCGAGCAGAGTATGAGCAGAGCATGTTATTCTGACTGGAGCAAGGAGCGAGTCTGACACAGAGATGTGCTGCCGAGCAGAGTATGAGCGGAGTGGTGCGATTCTGACCGGAGCGAGGAGCGAGTCTGAAAGAGAGACGTGTTGCCGAGCAGAGTATGAGCAGAGCATGTTATTCTGACTGGAGCAAGGAGCGAGTCTGACACAGAGATGTGCTGCCGAGCAGAGTATGAGCATAGCGGAGTGATTCTGACCGGAGCGAGGAGCGAGTCTGAAAGAGAGACGTGCTGCCGAGCAGAGTATGAGCGGAGTGGAGTGATTCTGACCGGAGCGAGGAGCGAGTCTGACACAGAGATGTTTTGCTGAGCAGAGTATGAGCATAGCGGTGTGATACTGACCGGTTTGAGGAGCGAGTCTGAAAGAGAGACATGCTGCTGAGCAGAGTATGAGCAGAGCATGTTATTCTGACTGGAGCAAGGAGCGTGTCTGACACAGAGATGTGCTGCCGAGCAGAGTATGAGCGGAGTGGTGTGATTCTTACCGGAGCAAGGAGCAAGTCTGACACCGAGAGAAGCTGCTGAGCAGAGTATGAGCATAGCGGTGTGATTCTGACTGGAGCGAGGCGCGTCTGACACAGAGACGTGCTGCCGAGCAGAGTATGAGTGGAGCAGAGTGATTCTGACCGGATCGAGAGACGTGTCTGACAACGAGAGTCTGGGCATCGTGGTTATCACTCGCTCCAAGCACGCTCCATCACGAGTACAATTCATGCCAACAGCCCATAATATAACGGCATATTCAGCAAGAATTGATGTTAAACATATTTAGCTATTGCTTGATCAGAAGGTTATAATGACTGAAGTAGTCGAGCGGGAAGTTACAGGCTATAGGAGTTTGTCTGTTCCTTTTACTGATTATTTTCTTGTTAAAGCATGATTTAAACCGATACAGCACAAATCCCACACAATGGCTTTCGCAATAATGCATTCAAACAAATGTAATCTTACAGTGCTACTTCATTTTCAGTATCTGATTTTTAGTTATTTAGAAATCTGTAAAAAAATCATTTGATCTTTTTAGATAAAATAACTACTGAAAATTTTATTTTCATCAAAAATAAAATGTGCACAGCAGAAAGCAGCAATTATAGATTTTATGCTTACAATGTTATTAGTTTGGTATGTGATAGGGAAAACTAGTTTACACACAATAGCCTAAGCCACTTCAGCAACTCTCCTGTTATTTTCATTTTTTATAGGCTACATTATGAACATAACATTTCAAACATACTGATATACTTTATCCATGGAGTGAATGCCGAGCAGTGTTTCTGGTATTAGTGAGCGGGGGGGTTGCTCTGAGCATGGAGGGGAAGTTGTTGCTGCTCCGCTCCGTTCACAGACTCTGCTTCTGAGCGAGAGAGATGTTTCACCCGATGAAATGAAGACGTCCGCGGCAGCACAAGCACAACAAATCCGCCAATAAGCAACCTGCAGCAATGCTTGTTGCTCAGCTCGCCAAGCCTTACTTTTGTAGATCGCATGGCAGTAAATAATTTGCTTTGGTATGTGATGGTTGGGAGTGGTTTGGCTGTATTTGTTTGTTTGGGTGAGTGTTATGGCAAAAATTTATTTAATTTTTTTGTGTGTGAAAATATTATGATTGTATCATGATTGTTTGTCATGTTGGTTTTTTCATTTTGCAAGCTGTTGGAGCATTACAGCCAAACTAATTTCCCTATCAAAAAGACAAAGCTTGTTACATTAAGGTATCAAAATATGAAACCTGACTTGACTCTGGAGTGTCCACCAGGACCTGATTCGACTCTGGAGCCTGACTCGACTCTGGAGCCTGACTCGACTCTGGAGCGTCCTCAAGGACTTGACTCGACTTTGGAGCGTCCACGGGAACCTGACTCGACTCTGGAGCGTGCACGGGGACCTTACTCGACTCTGGAGCGTCCACGGGGACCTGACTCGACTCTGGAGCCTGACTTGACTCTGGAGCGTCCACAAGGACTTGACTCGACTTTGGAGCGTCCACGGAAAACTGACTCGACTCTGGAGCGTCCACGGGAACCTGACTCGACTCTGAAGCATCCACGGGAACCTGACTCGACTCTGAAGCATCCACGGGAACCTGACTCGACTCTGGAGCGTCCACGGGAACCTGACTCGACTCTGAAGCATCCACGGGAACCTGACTCGACTCTGGAGCGTGCACGGGGACCTTACTCGACTCTGGAGCGTCCACGGGGACCTGACTCGACTCTGGAGCGTGCACGGGGACCTTACTCGACTCTGGAGCGTCCACGGGAACCTGACTCGACTCTGGAGCGTCCACGGGAACCTGACTCGACTCTGGAGCGTGCAAGGGAACCTGACTTTATTATGGAAGTAAAAAAACAACAACAACTCCGTACTGTACTATAGGGTTCAAAATAAAACCAAATTCTAAATAAATATTATTATTTACAAATTACAATTGTTGCTAGACAGTCACCTATGGCTATGATTTTATTAATACAGTTATCTGATTGATTGTATAGTCTCAAGCATTCAGATATTACACAAAATAACATTTTACTTCAATAAAACAACGGATAAGTTTTTGAAAGGGTTGTGATGTCCACATGTTTTTGTTGAAGAAATTATAGAGGCTATTATTGCTATTACAAAAAGGTGGCCAAAAATGAAAGATTAAGTAGATATTTGAATTAAATGAATTAAACGAAACATTGAAACTCTAAGAGGATATAAAGGCAGATGCGGCATTAAAACACGTTATATACTTAATGTTATGAATGAATGAATGATAAAATGTTTTTGAAAATGTCTTTGTCATTTGAATATTGATTTTAAGTAGGCGCAAAAAAATTTGATTTAAATTGTAAATCAGATTTTTTTCTGAAAAAAACTGGGATTTTTTTAGGCCATATGCTTTCGCCCAGCACTAAAAGCAAGTAAAGAAGGCTCCCTTTGTGTAATCGTGAGGACGGTTTATTAATCCTTCCATTCTTTAGAGTTTCAAAGATTTAATCGTGCAGGTTTAATTTTATTCATTTCTTGTTTTAGGCTAATTTGGCATAAATAATGTGAACGAAATTATACAGCGCTTCACGTTTTTCTAAAATAAAGGAAATAATTCATAAAACATGAAAACATTAAAATGCATGTTGTTTTATGAAAGGAATTTTAAAATAGAAATTAAAATATAGGCCTAATATATGATAATATTGAAATTTTGCATATTAATCCATGTAGCCTAGCTCACTAAAATAGCCTACCACTTTTAATGCTCCGATGCAAAATAAATCACAATATCTTTTGAATAATACAACACATAATTCATATAATATAAATAATACTGCACACCTATTAAATGTTTCAAATCAAAAATATGGTTTAATACCATGTAGCTTCATCAGTGAATATTAAATATTATAACTACAGTGTTTTTCTTTCATTTTCCCCGACTGCAGCCGTCAAATGTAACACATCGGTGAGGCAAAACTGACAACTACTTGCGAAAATTATACATGACATATATTTTTATTTCCTTTCAAAAACGTAATTTATTTTTTTGTGTTTTTAAACAACATGCAGCAAACTAAAATAGGCAGTTTTAATTGGTTAAAATTTGTTACTGTGGGTTATCCTAGGTTATGTTAACTATTTACAAATTTCGTGTTTGTTTATCCCTTTTTATCCCATTGCATCTGAAAATTACTTTAAGAATCAAAAAAAGCCTCCTCCCTTCTAAACATTTTGCATCCACATTCACTTTGTGTGCTCTGGGGCAGAACATGCCTCCCGCTTTGCTCTTCTGTGGACAATTGAAAAATGTTTGATATAAAGGTTCCTGTCCCATTTTAAACCTGAATCGAGTAGGGCTGCTGTGAGTGCAGGCAGGATATTTCAACCAACCAAAAAAACAGACCAACTGCAGGGGGTTGGGGTTTGTTCTGTATAGCTTGTGGGGGTTGAAATATGCTCAAGCAAATGCATTAAGTTTGCCACAAAGCACAGGCTTCTGTAGCCTTATAATTGTAAAAAAGGACATTTTAATTATTTATTAATAAACAAATGCAAGATGAAATTCTCAGTGCTGACTCTCTCCACATGGATGAGCCTTTAGAAAGAAATGCAACCTTCACAGATTACATAATGCTTTCATTCTGAATTGGTCTGTTCAAAAGTCGAAATTTCAAGCTTTCTGTAGATATATTACTCATGTATGTGAGATGCCCCAATTTTAAGTTATTTCATTATCAGGAAGAAATTAAAGTGATCTTAAGGGCGCCTCCCTGTCATGCACACGCATTAATAATTTTCACACAAATACTTGAATATAAATAATAGTAGAGCACATTACAGATGCAGTTATAACCTGTAAATTTTAGGCTATTTGATGTTTTAAAATGATCTTTAACCGATGCCATTCCAATTCGTTGATCATTAGTTCTTAAACAAGATTAAATGGATGCATGACTTTTATGAACTTGTTTTAATAATTCTCTTTTGTATTAAATAATAAAGATGCATATAAATTTATATTTGCATATACTGTAAATCGATGTAGCTTAGCTCACTAAAATAGGTCTACTACTTTAATTCTACTTTAATGCTCTGATGCAAAGTAAACCAAAATTTCTTTAGGATGATATAACACATAGTTAATTTTATATAAATAATACTGCACACCTATTACATCTAAAGTCAAATCTAAAATATGGTGTAATATAAAAGATAAGCACAGGCTCATAGGCTTGACATTTATCCTTCTTGAATTTGTTCCAAGAAACACATGAAAATTCATAAGTAGGCTGCTAAACTTTAATCTGTGAATATTAAGCCGTCAAATGTAACACATCAGCGAGGCAAAATCGACGTCTATTAGCGAAAATGTGCTTTGATGCACTTGTTTGATAACTTGTGGTTAAAGCGCCACTCAGTGGTCAAAAGCTGAAAATGCACTTAACAGACTCCAAGGCGGCAGTACATGCTGCGGTAGAAAGGGCATTTTGGATGGCCCCCTACTGTACTTAAAGACCATTAGAGAAATTACAGTGAGTTCATTTCAAAACAATGGGATATTCTTAGGCTACAGTCTACGCATTCAAAATTACAAGAAAGACTTTTACACAAAGGCTCTTACTGAATGCTATTGTTATTAAACACACATACTGATTAAAAGCTAAATGTTTTCATTTGTTCATTCTTGGACAGAGACGAGAAGAGGTTTATGTACACATGAAACCAAAGAAAAGTTTTTAAAGTTATCTTCATCTCTTATAACTCAGCCGGTTATGCGTCTCTCTAATTTCTAACAGGAGGCTCTTTGCAGAGACTGCTAACTTCACACAGAGACACTGAGTTAAAATCATAAACTCCAAACCCAGCATAGAGAGGCTCAGTGAATGTGGTGTTGAGTGTGTGTAAGTGTGTGAGCGTGTGTGTGTCAGAGACACTGTAGAAGGACAAAATGCCGGCTGACACATCCACATACACTCCTACTCTATTAGAAGAAAGTGAAGGAACAGATATATCAACTGAACTATAATTATGACGCATAGTGAACTTGGCTTCAGTGCACAACAGGCTCCAGGAGATTTGATTGCGTCCAAGCATACAGTCACGTCTACGTCCTTTCCTGCCGATTCCTTTGTATGTCACTGATATAACAGCCTCAGCTCCACTCCATTCAGCCTCCCAGTAACAGCGTCCAGTCAGACTCTCTCTACACAGAATCTGGTACACATCAAATCTCTCTGGATGATCAGGATATGACTGGTCTTCTTCCACGTGTTTCACCTTCCTGTTCTCCTCGGACATACTTAAATTATTGTTTGCGGTGTTTGGATCCAGTGTGAGAAAACAGGCATCTGAACACAAAAACAGAGACATTTTAACACAACAGTCAAGGGTTGTGTGTGTGTGTGTGTGTGTGTGTGTGTGTGTGTGTGTGTTAGACATACATTTTTTTAGTCCTGCTGTAATCCTGGATTCTCCTCCATTATCCATGCTAAAAAAACACACACAAAATCACATTCAATAAGTGAAAAAAAAACAGAATCATATGATCATATTTTTAATTATGATTTTGACTTTCAATTATAATGAAAATTCAATATGAAATGGCGTGTTCAAGCATTCTTTTAAGATACTTGCAATATTTAATTCAGAGACTGAACTTGTCTAAAGTGGAGAGATTTGCATTAACAATAGAGCATGAATGAACTCCAGCAATGAGACGTGTTTGAGTCTCAGATATAATAACTGTACCATGATAAAGAGTTTGCAGGAGAAAATAATGAGAGCAAGATGTTATTCTGTTCAGACTGAACATGTTTCTGCAGAAGATGGACTGAGCTTTTCATTTTCTTTGGTTTATAAATTTATTAACAAAAGTACAACTTTTCTATAAAGGGTAATTCTATGGAAACGTCCATTTTTCTGTCCCTAGCTTTTACAGAAATACTACACTTGAAAAACAATTAAGGATTACAATTTCTTCATATTTTAAAATAAAACAATGTGTTATTTGAACAATTACACCTTCTTGAGACATCAATGTGGCAATATTTGTTTTTAATTAATTATAAAGAATTCCAATCACCACAAAACTGCTCGTCCCCACAGCCATGTACACAGGGAAAGTGCTTTGAGAGTGCAAATTCAATTATGTATTCATAACTATCAAATATATGATGCAAATGACAAAAAAAAGGCAAATAAATATTATAAAATATATAATGAAAGTAGTGGTCCCCTGGAATTGTGTCACTGGTGTTACCGTTTAACAAAAATCTGTCATTTTGAAGTAAAAATCAAACTGATGACATCACTTGACTTCCTTGCTCTCATCTCCTGAAGATAGATCAATCTCATTTGTTGCATTATCATTCTTTTCTGTAACTCTGACTACATGCACTTAACAAATTAAAAAAATCTTTAAAATTGCCAAAGAAGTAAAGTAACACTAGTGACAAAAAATGGTACATGTGATCTTTAAGAAAAATGCACAAAAAAGAAAAAAAAATCATTAAGCTGTCATTTATGTGTAATATAATATATTGTGGTCTAAATTTTAAAGTAAAAAAACTAATTACCATACCAAAAGTGTACATTTCTGTAGAATAACCCTACAATTTTTATTATATTTTGCGTAATATTTAAAAATTATTTTTTTTATTTTTACTTAGAAGAGATTTTATGGCACTAAGCAAAATTATTTTGCTATTTTTTTTTTATTTCCATTTAAAACAATATATATATATATATACTTTAAATAACAATATAAACTTTTTCTCCTGTATTTTTGATCAAATAAATTAAAACTTGATGAGCAGAAGAGTCTTTTTTTTAAGTATTAAAAATCTTTTGAAAGGCAGAGTATGAAAATGACCACTACAAGTTTTGGTGAAATAATTTTTTGGCAATATTTCTTAATTAAGAAAACAAGAGTGCAGTCTCTTGCATGTCTCTGACAGGCCAAAGAAAGAAAAAATAAAGAGTAATCAGAGAGATAAAATTTTGCGAGAGAAATTCCCGAGACTTGAGGGAAATGAGCAGTTTGTTGCTGCTGCTAGCTGCTCCACAGGTGCTCCACAACTAGCACTAGCATAGTAGTTATCATGCCGACTGATTTGAGCCAGTCACCAGTGGAAGAACCGAGATGCCCTCTTCTTCGACATTATCCAGCCACAAACTTTGGAGAGCAGGATCGCTACTTTAATCGTAGATGGTATGAGGATTACAACTGGCTAGAATATTCTATTTTAAAGACTGTGCTATCTAATTCATATGTTACCACTTTCAACATCCAGGAAACCATGAAGAGAAGGCAGCATTTACCCAGGACAGCTACCAGAACTGGAAAAGGGTGACAGGTTCGTTCAAGACACACAATGCTATTGTGGAGCATAAATATGCAAGGGCAGCGTGGAATGAGTGGACTGCTCAAAGAAAGTCTGGCTAAACAATAGTCAATCCTCTGAGTGATGGGCATGAGAGTACTGTATATGACAGCAGTTGTAGAGTCATTATGTTATACAGCATACCACTGACTTTCACAGAGAGGAGTCACAGAAAACAATATGGCTGTCAACCAGAGACATTTTCTTGACCTTTTACAGTTGTAGCCAAATTCAACAAAACACTTGTACAGAAAATATCAGATAATCCTAGAAATGCTAAATAAACGCATCATGACATACAGAACGAAACACTGGCCATTATGGCAAACATGATTCGGGAACAAATAAGTGCTGAAGATGCTGGACTATTTGCATTGATTGTAGATTAGAGTAAGGACCTCAGCGAAACTGAACAATTGTCTGTAGTTGTGTGCCACGTGGAAGAATTTCTTCATTATACTCCAGCTGACGGGTTAGATGCTGAGTCACTTTTCACTACTGTCAAAGAGACTGTTTTGTTCAGTGTTATGACGGCGCTGCCGTGATATCTGGTGTTCACAATAGGGACCAGGAGAAATTCAGAGAAGAGGTCCCTCAGGCAATCTACATTCATTACCATGCACACTGCCTCAATCTTGTTCTAGTGGACTGTGTCAGAAAGGTAGAGGGCAATTTATTTGTTATTGTTCAATACATTTACAAGTTTTCTCAGGCTCATTTGTCCTTGCTCATTTCACTAAGAAGCAAAGGGAATTTGACCATTCACAGCAGCCCATTAAACTTAAGAAACTGTGTGATACGAGATGGTCCTGCCAATACTCTCTGTGGACACTGTGAAAAACTCTGCCATCCATCATTGCAACCCTAAAGGACATTAAATCAAAGCCAAATTCATGCAGATCGACTGACTCGTGGTCACTACTCTCACTCGTTGATGCTGAATAGATCCTCCACCTTAACTTTTTTTAGGATCCGTTATGCTCTGCTCTATGTCGGAAATCTCATAAAATCTCAATCGTAGCTCCGACCACATTAGTTCCGAAGCACAACAAAGGACAGGTTGATTATTGCTGTGGCGGGTTTGCAATAATCTATGATGTGTTTGCGTACAGGGACTTAAAATAATAAATTAAAAGTGATACATGGAGAAAGGCGTCTGAGAGTGTTCATGTTCCTGGTGAGTTGCTGATATCTAATGATATAATAAATAGTACAGTAGTCCCAGTTTACTTTTAAACAAATTTCCTTAAAGAGCCACACAGATGGGAAATAAAAAATTACCTGTATTACAGTGTATGATGTAGCTGTCCATCAGTGTAAACAATGTGCAAAGTAATTAAACCAAAAAATACATGATTTATAAAGTTATTGGCTTCTAAAGTAAGGAGTCGACTCTGAATCGCTGAAACGAGTCGTTATAGATGTCAAATCTTTTGCCCATCTCTATGTACGTCACTAGGAGCACTTTGCATAATAATCTCCGCCTACCGTCTTGAGAGAAACAAAACTCTGACCTGCCCCCCCCCCCCCCCACACACACACACACAGACGCTCTGGTTGGCGTGAGAGCATCATGTCGAGGAGACAGTGTGTTTTTAATTGTAAAGGCAAGTTTGTTTTATTTTCACTGCCAAAGAATGAAGATCAGAAGAACCAATGGCTAAAATTCATTTTCACCACAATACCAGAGCAGTACAACAAATCCCTTTTGTTGTGTTCACAACATTTCACTGATGACTGCTTTTCTAATCTCGGTGAGTACAAGGCGGGATTTTCAAAGCGTTTGGCCATAAAAGAGGGTTCATTACCAACTTTATTTGGACCAACAAGCATCTCCGAATCACAACCTGTAAGTATGATTATATAGTTATGTGTTTGTTTTCTCCCGAGCGTCTTATCAGTATGTGTGCTGTCTGCAGCCTTTGTCTGCGCTGATCTTCATGTACAAACACGTCATTAAAATGAAGTGTAACTCCGTGAATACTCAACGAAGAGACATGAGAGAGATATCTATAGAAAGCTTGACATGTCTACTTTAAAACTTAAAGTGCTGCAGAAAATATTCTGTGATAAAGTAATCCATATGAAAACAACGCGATGTCCGTTTTTCACGTCTCCCTTCATTATATATAATGTGACCGCGCCGAACGCTCTATTCAGATTCAAACTGAAGCGCACGGCTTGAATACGCACACACAGAAGAAAAAGCAGCGAGACTGTTCAAGTTTTTTATTTTACTGTTTGCTTTGCGATGAGAGGAATAAGACATAATTCACCCCCAAAAGATGCTAACGCATTGTTTACCATGAAGTTGTGTGCGGAACAACCAATCAAAACTGACTATGTCGTTGACCAATCAGAACACAGTATGCTACCGAAAGGTGGGGTTTAAGGAAACTGAATCTTTTGAACAGCTTCGCGTGAACCGTTTGGGGAATTGAGGTAATTTTAAAATGATGTTTTGACAAAATTACAATGTTTTTTAACCTTGGATGGATTTAAACCTGTTGTACAGAACTTATAAACAGTGATAGGAAACTTAGAATTTTCATCTTACTGGCTCTTTAATTATACTTACATTAAATGATGTTTATACTTGAATATAATTACTTAAGTAACATTTTCAATGCAGGACTTGCATCAGAGTATTTTAACATTATTTTAAGCTTTATACATTATTAGGTAAAGGCTCTTAATACTTCATCCACAACAATATTTAATGAGGTTTACTTATAACATTAACCTCATTGTGGTTAGTCTGCAAGAGATCAACAAGCTTGTTTGCTTTGCGGCCGCTTTAAATACAATATAAGCATTTGATCTACGTCAGAGCGCTCACAAATCTTTCTGCAGCGTTGTAAGCAGAGAGAGACTTAGGTCTCTGCAGAGCAAGAGTGGGCGTTTATCACCATGTGGGTGTTTTCAAACTGCTGGGTGTTTCTAAATCATGCAATCTAAATGATCCCCCTTACCCTTTGTAAAAACACCCTGATCTGGTAACTCCCATTACTTTCCTGCAGAGAGCTATACTTGAGCAGAGCGGCCAGAGTGATTTTTGACACTCTCGACGCTGGGGGTGTTAATGCACCGTAAGACTATCCCACGTTTTGAAATGAACTCACTGTAAAAAAAATTTGATGGTTTTTAAGGATGTTACAATGTTATATTATAAATTATTGTTGTTTTACTTCATCCTTTCATCACCATTATTACCCATTCTCGTTGTCCACCTTCTGTAGATACCTAGCTATTTGAATAAGACTAAACACAAGCCATTTATGGAATCCAAGGCACCAATTCATGTGTCTGTGTCAAAACACTCCACAGAAGAGAGGGGTGGGGTGAGCAGTAGAAAAACTTATTTAAAGAAAAACACACCGAAATAGCTAACTGTTAACACAGCTGATTTACATGTAAAAAAGTGTTTTGTTTTACATGACCATTGATGAATTTTAACCTAAGTATTTTACAGACATTTCATGCAGAATCCAAAATAATTATACCAACGTGTGGAAAATGGGAATCCAATGACCCCATTAATGTTCTTCCGTAAATTGCCTTTTGTATCCCTCTGAAGATAAAACTCATACAATTCTGATACAAAATAAATTTAGTAGAGCGTAGTGTGTTCATTGTGTATTGTCACCCAAATTATTTATTTAGTTTTTGTTGTAGCAGTTTAGCTATTTTTCTTCCCAGGTAGAACCTCTATGTTTGATGGTTTGGTCTGGTCCCTTCCTGAAGCCAATGCTTCTTACTTTTACTCAAGTTAAAACAGATCTTGGTGTTTGTGGTGGGGAGGCAGGGCTCAAACTAGTGCTATTTAAATCTGTTATATTGTTGTGTCTTTGTGTACATTTAATAAAAATAAAAACTGTTTCTGCTTAACATACTTTTTGTCCAGTGTGCAGTTTGGATGGTTCAGCAGCTTGACTCCTGAATCCCCTGGGTGATTGTAGCTCAGATCCAGCATTCTCAGATGTGAGGGGTTTGAACTCAATGCTGAAGACAAATATCCACAGCCTTCCTTCGTCACCATACAACCAGACAACCTACAATCACACAGCAACAGTCCACATCACATTAGTTTAGCAATCAGACATAACTAACACTCCAGTGAAGTACAAATGTACTTTTTACTAACACTGGGATCTTTTTGAATTTCAGAAACTAAACATGCAATATAAACAGTATCCAGTGTACACAACATCACTGTAATGGGTCCTGTTTGTGTTTGACACAGTGTTCACATCCAGTGAGGGGAAATATCAGCCATTGACTGAACACCAGTGAGCAGGGCCTATAGTGTGATGATGTATAACTATTGATGCATGTCCTTCTGTGGAGGCAGTCACATACAAATGCATTTGCCTCTGTGACATCAAATACCCCATAGTTCCCAAAATCCCAATGCTTTGTTTATAATGAGGACTATGAAACTTTCAGGATGTTTTAATAGTACGGAGACCTGTTATATGTGAAAAGATAAAGGCAAATTTGATTTATCATGTCATTGTTAAAAAACTAAATCTTTTAAGACATTGCTATTTTTAATGGCATGTGTTTCTGTTGAATTAAATTTGACTGCTTAGTTGATCCATTTGCTCTTGATTCTGCATGTCAAGTTTTCACGGAAACAGCTATGCTGGGGTGCTTTTCCCGTACAACGACATAACTCTCTAATTAACCATCATAGTACGATGCATTGTCATGGAAACAAACTAATCAATCACGACTGTGACAGTCACATCTCTGTCATTTAAACCAAATTAGTTAATCAAATTAGGGCCATTTTTAATGACGTCAAAGGAATGTGGTGAAGTAATAATTTTTGCTAATTAATTGATTTGAGGTCTCTGAGAAGCTTGTTCAGCATGGCACCTGATTACTAAATTACTATTTTTTGTTCCCTGTCATTTTGATTTATTTGATAGTTGATTCATCATGAGGCTTCTCTTACATCATATTTCAGGGTCCCCTTATGCAAATGCACACTCTTCAAAAATGGCAGTTTTTAAGGATAGACTAAAATTTATTGATTAATGCAAAATCACAGTGCTTGCATGAAATGGAGTTTGGTTTAAGTAGCGTTTTCTGCAAACTGAATAATTCTAAGACATGAGTTTCTTGTGTGTTAAAAGGTTAGTTCAACCAAAAATGAAAATTATGTCATAAATAACTCACCCTCATGTCGTTCCAAACCCGTGAGACCTCCGTTTATCTTCAGAACACAGTTTAAGATATTTTAGATTTAGTCCGAGAGCTCTCAGTCCCTCCATTGAAGCTGTGTGTACGGTCTACTGTACATGTCCAGAAAGGTAAGAAAAACATCATCAAAGTAGTCCATGTGACATCAGAGGGTCAGTTAGAATTTGTTGAAGCATCGAAAATACATTTTGGTCCAAAAATAGCAAAAACTACGAATTTATTCAGCATTGTCTTCTCTTGTGAGTGCGAATGGTGTGACAGTTGATGTACAACGCTGCTTACATGTTTTCTAGTGCGCCCAATAACAAAGAAAACACGTCAGCAGCTTCACTGCAGTGTTTTGAACGCACTCACAACAGTCATGGAAGAGAAGACAATGCTGAATAAAAATGTAGTTTTTTATATTTTTGGACCAAAATGTATTTTCGATGCTTCAACAAATTCAAACTGACCCGCTGATGTCACATGGACTACTTTGATTATGTTTTTCTTACCTTTCTCGACATGGACATTAGACCGTGCTGTATATAACACTGTATATAACACTTTCAGTGTAGGAACAGAGAGCTCTTGCACTAAATCTAAAATATCTTAAACTGTGTTCCGAAGATGAACGGAGGTCTTACAGGTTTGGAACGACATGAGGGTAAGTTATTAATGACATAATTTTCATTTTGGCTGAACTAACCCTTAAATGAATTCAGTGTCATGCTTCACTCTCAAACAAAGTGTGGTAGCATGTTGTTAATTTTTTTATTTAATTAATAAAATATTACAATTTACCTCAGTATCTCCATATTACAGTTTTTCTTCAGTCCATCAGAAAGGAGCTTCACACCTGAATCTGTCAGGTCATTGTTACTCAGGTCCAGTTCTCTCAGACAGGAGGTTGAGGATTGTAAAACTGATGACAAACTCTCACAAGATTGAGCAGTGAGATTACATATGGAAACTCTGAACAAGAAAAACACAGTAACTAAATACAGAATAAATCTAAGCAAAGTGATTTTAATGATTAAATTGATGCAAATAAATAAAAATAAAATAAAGTTTGGAATCAAACCTCAGTATCTCCAGTTTACAGACTGGACTCTTCAGTCCATCAGAAAGAAACTTCACTCCAGAATCCTTCAGGTCATTGTTATTCAGGTCCAGCTCTCTCAAGACAGTGTTTGAGGATTGTAGAGCTGACGACAAACTTTCACAGGACTGAACAGTGAGATTACAGCCACATAGCCTGTGAAGAGAACCAAACAGTGTCACTGATCTGCTGTCCGTTCCCCCAGATACCCTGTCTTTAACCCCCTTTTGGATAAAGACATGGACACATAATTGGTTTAAAAGAAAATCACTTTATTTATCTTGATGTGGCTGTGAGTTGGAGAGCTGTTGGATGCACACATACATAACCCTGCATACACAATTAAACTGTGGTGTCTCAGACCAGACACCTGAGTACAAAATCTATGAATATTTCATTTAATTTATATTTCTTTAACAAACTGTGGAATTGTTATTTGGATCAACACATATGGTGGCAGCAATCTCTGTTAAAGGACCTGAAAGGGTTTGCTTAGTATTTTTATACCGTTGGTGTAATGCATGATGGAAGTGGAAAATAAAAAAATATGGTGGGAATGGGTTTAAAGTTGATATTGTATGATGTTTATGCTTGTAAATTTAAATAATTATAGCTGAAATTGTTGTTTTACTTGTCTTAGTGTATTTTAGACAGTGCTGGTAACTTTTTCTTATTTTGTTCTTTTTTTGTTTTATGATTATTGAGACTGTATAAATTCTTATCCACTAGTGTGGCAATGTGTCTTTGGCTATGTCTACATTAATCTGGATACATTTGAAAAGGAGATTTTGTTTTAAAACCCTCTCTGTCAACATTCACATTTTCCAGAAGTTTCTCATTCACACTGAAATATTTATAAAACATTCAATTTTTCTTGCTGCGCATGTGTAAAATGTCATAAAAGCTCACTGAATTTATACAGACGTAACAGACATAATACGTTTTCATGCAATTCTTCTGGCAGGAGTAAATTGTTTTATATTTTTTTAAGTGAGTTAATTTTCTGTCATCTTTTCAGAACTGTAATAGGAAGAGTGTACAAAGTAAATATCTTTAGCACCTGTGTGAAAGTAAATCGCATATTACAGGTTAAATTACAGGCATAAACATAGATGCCTATTGGTACAATATGCATCATGTCTGAACATACAACATTGTTTTCAAAAGCCTCTGTTTTCACAGTCCACACTTTAAAGCGAAAACTAATGTATCTGCTTTGGAGAGCGTTTTCAAAAAGCGTAGTTTTCCTAGACAAAAATACCATCTCAGAATGGATGCAAGGCCAAAATGGAGAGAAAAATATAAGTTATCAGAGAGTATGATGAAGAGTATGGTCATTGAGTCAATGTAGTACTTGAGTATAGGTTTATTTTCTTTCTTTTTTCCCCCTTAAACATTGAAAGGTATAAAAAAAAACTCAAGTTCATAACTTATCTGCGCATTTGTGCCCAAGACTGCAGCAAATCAAACTTATTCATGAAAAATTTGATCCAGTCATTGACTCTGGTCACAGAGATTCTCGTTATCAACACACTGAGTCTGTTCTACTGAAATGAGGCAAGAACCGTGAGTAATATAATCCTCAGAGCACAGCATGCAAAATAAAGAAACTGTAATTTATGCACATAGAAAGGGAACATGGTTTTAAATTAACATTAAAGGGGAGGTGAAATGCTCGTTTTCACTCAATCTCCTGTTAATCTTGAGAACCTATAGAGTAGTACTACATCCTTCATAACTCCAAAAAGTCTTTAGTTCTATTATATTCATAAGAGAAAGATAGTCTGTACCGATTTTTCCCGGAAAAACACGACCGGCTGGAGGCGTGACGTGTGGGCGGAGCTAAAGAATCAGGAGCGCCAGTAGGCTTTTGCGTTGAGAGCGTTTGGTAGCTGTGATACCATGAGGAAAAAAACATCATCCAAAACAAACCATGGCTAACAGTCAGATTCAGCGTATATTTATGATCCAGAATCAGATCCATAGGCTGAAACTGAACGAGAGCAGCATCAGCAACGACGTCTCTATGTGGTATGTACTGAAACTGTATATATTTGCTTAGCGGTTTTGGAAAATGACTAAGTTCCACTTCATGTCGTCTTTTTTTTATTTTATTCTATTTTATTTTAAGGTGCACATGTGGAAAGTGCAGTTTGATGACAACATCGCATGTTGTTTACTTGATGTGCTTACGCGCCGATAGCTAAGTTAACAACACAGAGATATTTGAAGCAGTTTTACTCATCGCCTGCGGTTCCAACACACGATCGTGACCCTTTTTCGTTGGGACTGCACTATCCTTAAGAAATAAACGATGTGCAAATCCGGCGTCAAACTGGGCCTTGTTTGTAAAACAAGCATCTTCGAAATGCAGGGAACAAACAAAAACACTTGCACAACTCCGTTGATGCTCTGTAAAAATAAACTCCATCCACTGGTCCCTTAATGCTGTTTCTCTTTTGGTAATCTGTGCAGGGTTGTCTTGCCCTGGCAACCAAAAACACTTCTTTTGTGACAATTCGGTCTCTCGCTCTGATCAGTGAATGTCTCGTCTCTGCTATACGGGAGAGCGCGCTCTTCCGGCAGAAGTGCCTCAGGACCCATATAAGGAAATTCCGCTCCATCTAACGTCACACAGAGCCATACTCGAAAAAAACTTTCCGAAACTTGTGACAAACCGTACAAACGTACAACTTAATTTTTGAAACTTTGTCCATGTTTAACATGGAAATCCAACTCTTTAACAGTGTAAAAAACTCAGTATGCAGGAAATAGCATTTCACCACCCCTTTAAATGGTTTAATGAACCAAACTGTTCAAAATAGTCACTTTAAATTTCATTCTTGGAAACCCTAATTGTTTTCTCATCAGGTTTTTTCAGTAGATATTGCCTGGTTTGTGAACTAGGAGAAATTTCATTCATTCTACAATATAATATTTAAAAAATCTGCTAGCTATAGTTATGGAATAGCAATTCATCCATATATTCTAACAGTGATTCAGAGAAGGTCAAACCTCAGTATGTTCAGTCGACAGTGTGAGCTCTTCAGTCCATCATAAAGCAGCTTCACTCCTGAATCCTGCAGGTCATTGCTACTCAGGTCCAGTTCTGTCAGATGGGAGTCTGATGATTGAAGAGCTGAAGATACAGTTTCCCAGCATGTTTTATCAAGACCACAACTGTCAAATCTGCCAAAACAGAAGGTTTATGCTGATTATTTTCTGCAAAACTTGTTATACCCATCATTATCAGGACAGCAAGATATTTCACTTAGAATGTTGACATTTTACTGTTTAATGAAAATATTTGTTTAAACAGCAGTCAGTGAATTTACTCACAGGGCCTTCTTGCAGCATCTCACAGCTGGAACGAATCTCTGGTAATTTTCTTGTGATGACGTGAACTTCCTTGGGTTGAACTCATCCAGCACCTTCTCTGACATCAGCAGTATGTAGGTTAGCACAGTGCACTTTGAAGATGAGAGTTTTCTTTCTTGATGTTCGTTTGAACTGATGTATCTCTGAATTTCCTCATATAACGAATGATCCTTGAGCTCAAGTAAGCAGTAAAATAGGTTGACTGAAGCTTCATCTGAGATAGTGTAGCCATCTTGTACTTGTTTGATGTATTTAGTTGTTTTTTTAATGCTCTCTGTCGTGTCTTCAGTGTGTTCGATTAGACCTTCGAGCATGTCTTGACTGGATTCCAGTGTAATGCCCATCAGAAACCGCAGAAACAGGTCCAGGTGTCCTCTTTTACTCAGTATGGCTTCAGCAATAGCCTTCTGCAGTAGCTCCTGCAAAGTAATACTTTCTTCTGGCTCATCAAAGAAAAACTGAAGCTCCTGCATGTTCTTGTTCAGGTAACAGATGAACACATGCACTGCAGCGAGGAACTCTTGAACACTCAGATGAACAAAGCTGAAAACCTTCTTGTAGTGAATAACATTTTTCTTCTGAAGGATCTCAGCGATCATTCCTGTGAACTCAGTGTCTTTACTTACATCAATACCACATGCTTTCAAATCTTTCTCACTGAACACAATTTTATTATCCTTCAGCTGTTCAAACGCTAGCTTGGCTAACTTCAAAATCATCTCTCTGTTTGATTGTAAATGCTTCACATATTCTATTTCTCCTTGTTCTTCATATTTCTGATTCTTGATGTTCATCTGTATCTGCATGAAGTGAATGTACATTTCAGTGAGTGTTGTGCTGATGTTCTCTGCACTGTTCTTAATGAGAATATCCTGAAGTACTGTGGCTGTGATCCAGCAGAACACAGGAATGTGGCACATGATGTAGAGACTACGAGACGTCTTTATGTGCGAGATGATTCTGGAGGCCACGGTCTCATCTGTGATTCTCTTCCTGAAGTACTCCTCCTTATGCTGGTCAGTGAATCCACGCACCTCTGTGAACAAACCTACATATTGACGAGGGATTTGATTGGCTGCTGCTGGTCGTGAGGTCACCCAGACAAGAGCCGATGGAAGCAGATTCCCTTTGACCAGATTCATAAACAGCACATCTACAGATGATTTACTCTCAACAGGGTCTCTTGTTGGTGATATACTTTTAAACTCCAAAGCTAGCCGACGCTCTTCAAGTCCATCAAATATAAATGCTAGACTGCATTCCTTATATAGCTTTGTTTTCTCCATGTCCTTCAGTTCAGGATAAAATCCCAGCAGAAGCTTGTGAAGACTGACATTTTTATCCATTATTAAGTTAATCTCTCTGAATAAAAGCAGGAACACACAGTCTACATCTTGATTGGCTTTTCCTTCAGCCCAGTCCAGGATGAACTTGTGCACAGAGATTGTTTTTCCAATGCCAGCGATGCCCTTGGTCAGCACAATCTTGTTCAGATTTTTTTTTCTCAGTTTAGTAAATATATCATTGCATTTGATTGGTTTGTCCTGTGGTACTTTGTTGTTGAAAGCGTAATCAATATTCAAAATCTCATGTTCCTGATTGACATCTTGCATATCTCCCTCTGTGATGAAGATTTCTGTGTAAACAGCCTTGAGATTTACTTCATTTTCTTCTTTGCCCTCAAAAATACATTCTGCTTTACTCTTTATGGTGCATTTGTGAGTTTCCAAAAAATTTTTGAGAATCATATCTGTTATAATAGAAGACATTTAAAGAGTTATAATAGATGACACTTAAAAGGTCATGAATAATCTTACACTGGCTGTGATTTTTAAATTTAAAATTGTGATGGGGGGGTGTACATAGTTTTGAATACACCTGATAAAACTGCACCTTGTTTTTCTGCCATCTCGGTCTCTGAGATTTTTTGTGTCTCTGTGAAGAGGAATATACAAATATACAGTCAAAACTTTTTATTCAAGTGATGTTTGTTTCTTGTCCTTGTATTCCTAACTGCAATGTTAAATTTGTATTTGTTCAAGGTTATATTTCATACTTGTAATTTGTGTTAACAATTAAGAAATTATTATTTCTTTAACATTTCTTTTTTCTTGGTGTGCTCTCTGAGGGGGACAACATCTTTTTATGCAAAGTATAATTTATTTAAATTGCTCAGTAAATAAATAAAGATATGACTTTCTTCATGTGACAATTCTTTAAATCTGCGCGGCCACTAATGACAGAGATGGACTGAGAAGCAATCGTTATTTAAGAGTAAGAGAAATCTAATTATTACATACATTTTTGTAGGAATTGAATCACTAAGCATTTTCACTTATCAAGTTATTAACTGACTGCTAATAAGCAGTGTTTCTCAGAAAGCATATCTACTGTGATAGTACCATTTCCTGCAGTGTTGTAGTTGATAGTCACTGGGCCTGAGATGGTGTTTCCACTGAGTACAGTAGCATTTACAGTTGATTGCGCCTGAGCACTCACATTAACACTGACTCCAGTGTGAGTACTGCTGCTCATTTGGACTGGAATACAAACAGAGAGATTAATTACCTTCCCTAAATGACAAATTTCACATTACTGATATTATTTTCTTCATTACCTTGCTCATGTTTCACCTTTTCTTCTACCTGCTCAACTAGTTTGTCACAATGCTGCTCAACTGATGCCATTGTCCTTCACAGACTCACTGCTGTTGGATAAGAAGAAAATGGGTTTTAATAGCTCCATGTCTCCAGACACTTTCCAAAAATATTTTTTTTTTACTATTGGTAAATGAGTAAAATGATTTATAGACACAATTATAAAATATATTATGACGTATTAAATGCCTGTCTATGGATGTATTATTCATTATGTTTAAATAAACATAATATTGGGTCTCAACTAAGAATCACGTAAAATAATTAGGGCTGGACCAGAATATTAGATTATGATTGAATGTCATGATTCAGTTCAACTGGTAGAGAAGACAAAATCTTAAAATGAATCACAAAATATGCCCATTTACTTGGAAAATACGTGCGAATATGGCAATCATAAAAAAACGTAGAGTAGCCCAGCTAAAATAATTTGTCTGTATTAAAAGTATTGCTCTTAACAAACTTGTGTTTGTGCAAACCTGTGTGTTTTGTATCACTAGTGCAGTGTCTGTTCTTGGAGCATTTAAGCTTTAGGCTTGCGCTGTTCTGTAGTTTATTAAAGGGATTCTCCATTCAAAAATGGAAAGTTTTTCATTAGTTACTTACCCCCACCGTTCCAAACCTGTATATTACAGCGCCACATACTGGTCTGGCCTGTATACTACATCGTTTTGAGTTGGTTTCAGTGGTTTTGTGTGTACGTAGATATTTCTTGAGATAACGATGTGTTTACAGTATTTTTGTTTTAGAATAAAACTTTGTGTTTGTATGTTTTCCATGTAGCGACACGTGATGAATACTATTTTAGGAATGGTTTTATTTTCTGTGATGTCGCGGTAGAAGCAACATACAAAAAAATATGACAGTGATCATCTCCGGTAATGATTATGTGCTTTATTCAATGTTAAAAGTGTCTAATGTGTGTTTAGATATTATTTTGCATTATCTTTATAGCCACATTGAAGGCAACAATAGATATTTTATCTCAGATCCTGGAAATAAATTAAGGCCAGATGTTATCTTACAACATGTTGCCGTCACACTGGATTATATTGGTCCTTAAGGGGGAAGTCATGGCCTAATGCTTAGAGATTCAACTCGTAATCCAAAGGTTGTGGGTTCAAGTCTCGGATCGGCAGGAATTGTAGGTCGGGGGAGTGAATATACAGCGCTCAAATGGCTCTAAATGCTCTAAATGGCTGCCCACTGCTCCATGTGTGTGATCATGGTTTGTGTGTGTTACCTGCTGTGTGTCTGTTCACAGTGTGTGTGTGTGTGTGTGTGTGCACTTTAGATGGGTTAAATGCAGAGCACAAATTCTGAGTATGGGTCACCATACTTGGCTGTAAATCTGGGCTCAGAACCAGTTCAAGGAACGAAAACCGGAAACGAACGAAATGTTGACCGGAACAGAAACAGAAACGAAATCAAAATGTATAGTTCCGAACAGAATTGATAATGAGATTGGCCATTAACCAGTTAATAATGTTATTTTATCTTTCCATTTAATATTAGAAATTTGCTGTCAACCAATCTTGAATTCCAAGTGTAGCCTACAGCAAATGCAAAGCCACAGGGGTCGTGAGTCACTTGCTTTTTTTAACTATCCCGCCCCCTCACCCAAGATGAGTAAATTAATGAAATATAATGGTTTATTTAAAAAATATACTTGCCAAATGCATAGGCTTTCTAGCATTATGATGCTACTATAGCATCAATTTAGGACAATCCGTTTCACAAAGTCACATTTTAATTGTTACTCTGACACAAATTCCTGCACAAGCGTTGCAACTAAGAAAGCAAGACTAGTAAGCTATGATTAAATATTTTTTTATGCTGTTCAAGTTGTTCTAACTTAAAATGTATGTATTATGTCAGGGAATCGTCACAGATATAATTGAGTATTTCTGGTGATTGTGGTGGTATTTATATTCGTGGTTAAACTGCTGCCTAAAACTGCTCACATTTTTATTTCCTGGATGTCAGATTTTTTTATTTGGTGGCTATGCGATTTGCCATCTGTATTTACAAAGTAGGTTAATTTATTCAGAACACATTTTTAATTCCCTGCTGTACTTCTCCATTGTATTTCAATGTAAATGTGCTACTCGACGTCTTGACTGCTGCGCTCTCATCTCAGGTCTTTAGCAGCTTCTCGTGCATAATTATCGTGTATAATAGTCTACATCATTCTAAAACACTGTGCTCAAGTTAGAGGTCTGCAAGCCGTCGGGTCCCAAGTCAATTCGGGCCGGGCTTGGGCCATTTTTTACAGATCCAGCTCGGTCAGGCTCGGGCTCATTTTATCTCCTTGCATTGTGCCCATATGCACGCAGAGCACACATAGGATACTGTATAAAATACTATTATAATGGATTATAGTCTATTATAAATATTAAACATCGCCCATGCAATACGAAACGCATACACGGCACACGCATTGCCAGGTGACAGTTGAGCCTGCAGAGCATCAGGGAGAATTTGGAGTTAGTAAAACTTTCCCAGTGCTTTGGGAAAAGCTGCATTTTGAAAGTTTTGATTCGATTACTACGACAAACAATAATTGGTCATGTGCAATGCTCACCATCTCCTCATTAGACACGCCTTTAAGAAACTGATATTTATGAATTATGATTATGATTATAATAAATTAGTTTTTGTTTTTGATATATTTTATTTAGTTAAGTACTAATTTAAAATTTACTATAGATATATTTAGCATGTCTGCTATCCATGTATTGTGTCAAGACAGGACGGCAAAAAGCGCATCATGTTTGTTATATTTATTTTATAAAAGCAAAATGTTTTGTTGATATTGTGAGTGAACAAAAATAATCCTTGGAAAACATGCAAGTGACCACGCTGGCATCTCCATGTACTGAAGCGTCTCCGCACAAACTATTGGATATAGCGCACATTTATCTAGATTTAATGTTTAAACGTTGTTAAATGCTTAAACTGTTATAGTAAATCTATACATTTTATTTAGTCAAGTCATGATGATTTGAGAAGGATAAATTTATGAAACATATATGATCAGCTGTCTCCCACTGGCCCTTGGTCGTTACTTTAAAAAGCGACTTGGGCCAGGGCCGGGCTCGGGCCTAAATATGAGGCCTGTGCAGGGCTCTAGCGAAAGTTCAGAAGAAATTCAGCTTCTAAAACACGTCTCTAGACCTTAAACTTAAAAAAAACACTTCCACTGACCTGCCTCGCGACCAAATCTCTTATCTGTGTGAACCATGTATTCTTATAGCTGTAGTAGCCTAATATCAGTCCAATAAATACCACAAAAGGTTCATTATTTTATTTTATTTATTTATTTATTTTATTTTGTGTTATTTCATCGCCCCTTTCATCGCTTCAGACGCCCCCTCATCAGTTCACGAGTGAAATGTCTGCTCTGCTGTGAACTCATCATGATCAAACTAATAACTGTTTTAATATAATGTTTGTAAACATTTTGCTTTAGACTACAGGCATTGTAGCCTTCATTATTTCAGATATTAATAGGGCTAATAAAATGCGACTTGAGCCATGAGTGTTTTTTTTTTTACAGTGCAGCAGACATTTTTAAATATCTTAAAAATACTTTGATGTCTTTCATGTGTTTATTTATTTATTTTTTGAGTAGCCTACATTTGGCAGAATCTAGAAAAGATGATGCTGTATTGGCTGTGACTAAGCACAGTGGGTTATTGGCTAATGTTAGATCTCTATTTTTCCTTTTCTTTTTCAGTAAAGAATACACTGTACTTTAGTATTATTATTCTATTATTAGGCAAATTATAGGCAAAGAATATTATGAAAAAAAACGTTATTAACCAGTATTTCGGTTAACCCAGTTAAACCGGTTTCTGAACGATATAATATCAGAGGAATGCAGAACAGAAACGTTAAAATATTGATTCTGCTCAGAGTGAACCCGACTGATTTTTTTCCCGTTTTTCAAGCCCTGCTGTAAATCACTTTCACTTTCACTTTTCTTATGAGGCAGTGGCAGAAACAGAGGAAGCTATAGTGTGTGGCTTTATTCCGTCCCTGCTGGTCTCAAAACAACCTTGTTTCTACAAGACATTCAGCATGTTTCCTGTGAGCATGTCTAAACATGTTTTAAGTCTTACATGACATGAGAAAGAAATCTGAGCGGTCAGACTGAAACAGATGTCCAGAAAAGAGACGTGAATTGGATTTCAAACCATATATGAAACACATATTTAGCTCGCAAACCAATGTCAATGAAATCTAATTTCAAGTGATTTTTTGCAGTTCACACTTTCTCAATATTATCGGATTCTTATGGGATGTGCACAAAAATCATATTTGGACTGACAGTCTGAACAAGGTTTTAGAAATGTATTTTAGAACACAAAGTAAATACAGCTCTGTAAACACTTGCATTTTTACAACATATAAGTGTGTCCTATCAGGTAATGAAAAGTGCTATGCACATTACCGGTTTTCACGCTCACTGGAGCACACGGGCTCAAATACAGGAAATAACAGGACAGGGCCCCTCCAAGAATCATAAAGTCCCTGAAGAGAGTTAAACTATATGCTTACATGTTTGTTTGAAGCACAGAATAAACAGCAAGTCTCATGTTTAGGACATGGATCATGGATCTTGCACTTTCCCTGCAGCAGCTCTCTTTGTGTCCTCACTAATATTTTGCATTCACTTTGTTTTGGAGCAAATATTAAGAATGAAATGGTAACCTGTAAAAACTCCAAAAACATTATAAGATTTTCATGAACTTACCATTTGAGCTTCAGTTTTAGACGTGTATCGGTGTCACTTCAGCAAAACAAACCGAAAGTTAAAGGATGATCCAAGCCGTGACTCATTTCCTCATTTCCTCTGAGTGAATCATGTGTCCTCCTGGAGAGGGCGATGCAATCCCTCAATAAGGAGCCACACCCTGTCTCTCTTTCTCTCTCTCTCTCTCTCTCTGTGTGTGTGTGTACAGTATATACAGGTCCTTCTCAAAAGATTAGCATATTGTGATAACAGTTCATTATTTTCCATAATGTAATGATACAAATTTAACTTTCATATATTTTAGATTCATTGCACACCAACTGAAATATTTCAGGTCTTTTATTGTTTTAATACTGATGATTTTGGCATACAGCTCATGAAAACCCAAAATTCCTATCTAAAAAAATTAGCATATTTCATCTGACCAATAAAAGAAAAGTGTTTTTATTACAAAAAAAAAGTCAACCTTCAAATAATTATGTTCAGTTATGCACTCAATACTTGGTCGGGAATCCTTTTGCAGAAATGACTGCTTCAATGCGGCGTGGCATGGAGGCAATCAGCCTGTGGCACTGCTGAGGTGTTATGGAGGCCCAGGATGCTTCGGTAGCGGCCTTAAGCTCATCCAGAGTGTTGGGTCTTGCGTCTCTCAACTTTCTCTTCACAATATCCCACAGATTCTCTATGGGGTTCAGGTCAGGAGAGTTGGCAGGCCAATTGAGCACGGTAATACCATGGTCAGTAACAGGGACGTGCACAGACATTTTGAGGGGCAGGGGCTCAAGTAAAATAAAGGGCACTTCTCATAATTACATATTTCTTTTATTTTTTAAAAACAAAAAAGTATATATATTAACGCAACACTGACTTCCTTTTAAAAAAATTTTTTTTTTTAAAAAGTTAATTAATTTTATCTTCCTCAAACTCTAATTTTCAAAAGATGTTTTCAAAATAATCAGTTCACACAGAAACCATGGTCTCCTTAGTATTCACTAGGTTTATAGAGCAGTAAAGGAAACCATCCCACAATGTGCATGTTTTGAAAACATTTTCTATGCTACTAGTTTCAAGTATATATTTAGAATAACCAAAATAACTGCATCAAGCAGAGGGGTGTGTTTTACTAATAATTTGTTTATTTTTTTGCACAAGGCACTACATCATTTTAGTTATTTTGGTGTTATCAGAACACATAACACTTTTAAATCAACACAAATATTCCCTCTAAACTGAAGAAGGTTGTTGCTCCTATTTTGTTAACTTTACTGGAAAAAATCACTGCAAAAATGATTGAAAAAATACAAAAATACAGCAACTTAATAAAATTCTTACAAAAAAGGGTCTCCTACTTCAAAATAAAATCTGTTACTTCCATTCCCTGGCTGTCTCTCCTTCCTCCCAACCTTCTGGGGGCCATGTCCCTGTAGATGTTTATTACTTCACTGTGGCCAGAATACTGAATTGCCTTAATGTTTTAATCAAATACATTAATAGTATTATTGCTATGCATGTACACATAGACAATAACTGATGGTGACTGACAAGGACTTAGTTTCGCATTTGAGGGAGGACTGTATCATCACCATCATCAAATAAAACCTTCAAAATCCACATTTAGATGGAGTTTGTTTTAAACCTACTACACTCAAAAAATATTCTGTGGCTTAGTAAATATTTAACTTAATTAACTTAATAAAATCTCTGAAAATCTTACTTGATTGTTTGAATTAAACTTACCAAAATAATTGAGTAAAAATTAAATAAAATTAAATAAAAGCCAATGTCATGTATGTATTTGTGGTTGTATGGAATACTATTTTATAAAGGTTTAGAGGAAAAAAGTTCCTAAATAAAAAGTTAATTTATAAAAAAAAAATGTAATGTTTAATGTTAACTTATTTCTACTCAGTTTTATTTCTTAATGTACAGATGCAGTTACTCAGATTTACTACATTTTTTAGAGTGTACCCTATCCTCCATTTGTTTGCATCTGTAGATTTCTTCTAGATTCACCAATTTAGATTTGCAAATTTCAGGGGGAAAGACTCTTGATGTAAGTCATTAACTAACTGGGGACGTTCTTATTTTATTAACTTATTTTATAGAGCTCGGGCGTAGACGTTATGGAATGGTGCATTGTGGGTAACGGCGGCCATTTTAGAGGTATCGCAAAGCAGGTTTGTAATAAGATAATAGCCGGTCTCCAGAAAAAGTTATAGAACGTGACAAAAAAAGTTGGCTATACCTATATGGACAAACTTAATAATGAAACCAAACAGCGCTACTTAAAAAAAAAAAGAGATTGTAGGCGGAATCGATCCCTATGAACACATGAAAGTTTACCAAGCCTCAGTTTCCCTGATAATTTCTCCTACCGGGTCTGTGGAGTGAGCGCTTACACCTCCGATCAATTAAAACAATTAAAAAATTTAAAGTCACTGGAGGCTCACCTCCAGATCACAAATGGATCTGCAAATTAAACGTGGAGAAAACAATCGTTCTCACTAAGGAAATAGTGGTGACACACACACACATACACACACACTTATCAGATTCTGCGAGCTATGAAGTCTATGCGGGTTTGTTAGACTTTAGGAGTAATTACTCCCCTATCATACTTGCAAAAATCCACTGTTTTCATCCGGTAGTTCTGTAATCCGGTATAATATTGACGAACATTCACCTCAGACACAACCCACCAAAACAAGACGCTTAACTTCCTATTTTGAAGTTCGTTCCAGTTTTTTTTTTTTTTTTTTTAAACAAGTTGTTCAAATTTGTTTAATACAGTCAGCACAAAAATATCAAAAAGCAAATTAAGTTCAGGATTGGGTCAAAAGAAAATGTTGGTTTCCCTCCGTACAGCGGTGACCCAAGCCACCTGACGCCTCTTGGTGATTTCAGACACCTTGTGTTTTTGTTTCCAAGTAGGAAAAGGTTGAAAACTAATATGATTCACAAGGCGTTTGCCCTGTCGATCATGAAACCGATTACAGCAGTTCACAATACAGAAATACTGAACCTTTTTCCAAAAAATAATCCAAATTAATGACCAAATGACCAACGTTACATAATGCCTACTATACAGTACATCTACTTCTGTACCGCAATTCCCACAATGCATTGCGACGTGACGCAATGATCCCGACCTCTATTACATGGCTTGGTTGATCTCCAATGTAGAATGCAGTCTGTTATTTCTTGATAACAGACCGCTGTGCGGAGTATTCGGTTGTTAAGTGATGACGTAAGAAGCGCTGTTTCCGGGTCCAAGCCTCAACTCGCTTCACTTGAGAATACGACCTCAGCAGCCGTTTATGAGCACTGTTTATTCATATTAATCATGTAAGCTAAACGCTTTCATTAAACTTACGATATACACTACAGTCTCTGTGCTCACAGCGTCCCAAACACAAATAATTTTTATATATTTTTTTATATTTATATTTTCATTGTCTGGCTATCTTGGACTTCGGTATGGAATTAAAGGTTCAGATTGTAACATTTTCGCTAGTATTCTATCACATTTTGAGTTTATATTAGCTCCTTTTGTTGTTTTCTTGTGGTAACTGATAGAGCATTTGGACACGGAAGCGCTGCTACGTGACGTCAGACTTAACAAGCGAATAACAGACCGTTGCCATGAAAAACAGAGTGTTGCTATGGACTCACAGGATTCTAACCGTAGAGACGGAGCGTACTATTTTCTTTAGCGGAAGCAATACTATCGGGTTTAAATCAATAAATTCCCTTTTAATATTTTGTGTCAAATTATTTATTTATTTGGTAGGTAGCCATGTAATAAGCAGGAGGATAATGTATAGCGATTATCCCTTACACAGCTCTAGTCTAGTAGCTCATGAGGCATGCATGCTAGCAAAACACAGGTTAACTAAGTTATATTTGCCTTTGGCTAATCAGCAGTAAATTCGAGCATTATTCGAGGCACTGGTATTTTAATCTTTTGTTCATCACCAGCTCCACTCACCTCAGCACAAGCCAAGAAAAACACTGCTGGGAGGGGCTGCTGCTGCCTGCAGGTGTGTGTCTGTGTATCTGACGTGTGCCGATGTGCGTCGATGTGCGCCGCTGCGCGCAAGGGGGGAAGGGAGGGGGCAGGGGGTTTTGTGGTCAATGAGCGCTTCAGAACTCCTGACCTGATATTTAGATATACTATTCTTCAATAAATATATTTGTTTGACAGGGAAGCTGTGCGCATACAGGAATATATATTATTAAAAAAAAAAAAAAAAAAAAAGCACCCTAGAAAAAAGGGCACTTTCTCTCCAGGAATAAAAAGGGCAGGTGCTCAAGCCCCCTTTGATGTCTATGTGTGCACGTGCCTGGTCAGTAAACCATTTACCAGTGGTTTTGGCACTGTGAGCAGGTGCCAGGTCATGCTGAAAAACTAAATCTTCATCTCCATAAAGCTTTCAGCAGATGGAAGCATGAAGTGCTCCAAAATATCCTGATAGCTACACTGTAAAAAAAGATTAGTTGACTCAACTTAACTAAGTCAAGTCATCTTGTTGCTTTGACTGAGTTAATCTGAGTCAACTTATAGTGTCAAGTTTATTACACTTCAAAACACGAGTTGATGCAACATGCCGTCTGTTGACTCAACTTCCTGTATCAAGTAAGTTGGACTTTAAAATATTATTTGAGATGACTTTAAGAGATGTTGGTTGAATTTATTGGATCAAGTTCCTACAACTGTGAAACAAGTTGGCTAAACATGGAATACATCATTGATACAACTCGCGATTTGTTGACTCAACTTTCTGTATCAAGTGATGTGGACTGGAAAACATTACTTGAGAGAACTAAAAAAAAAGATGTTGGTTTTAGGGCAACATTATTATAATTTTTTTATCATGCTCTATTGCCAAGTTACTTGAGTTTACAGAAATTGCTAGATTTCAAAATTTAAAGTAAATATCTACTAAAAATCTACAAGTGTCATGATTCTGCCCTCGTGTCCTTGATTTTTCCCTAGTCTTGAGGCAGGATCATGACAGACCCGTGTTTTGTGTACAAGCATATGGCCTTGTCTTTGGGCCATGTGCTTGTGTTGTCTCGTTCCCTTGCCCCGCCCCCCCTTGTTATCCTAGTCTTGTGTCGTGATTGCCTTATCTGTGCCACCTGTTGTGTCTTAATTAGTTCCCCTATTTAGATCCCCTAGTGTGCTCTGTCTTTTGTCGGTTCATTGTTTCCTCATATGTGTTCCATTGAGATTGTTCTACACTGTGACTGTGACTGTGACTGTTCCTACATGTGAGTGTTTGTTTATAGTTAGTATTTAGAGTCCTTGTTTATCTTGTCAGCCCAGTCCTGTTTAGTTATTTAGTCTTTACCCTAGTCATTGTTTTCCCCCTTGTGGGTTTTGTTTTCCCCTTTTGTGTTAATAAACCCTCTGTGTAACCTGATTCCTGTCTGCACTTGAGTTCCTCCCTTACCAAACCGTGACAGAATGAACCGCCCAAAAAGGAACTCAGCAGGCAGGAGGACCGCCGAGCTACAACACCTGTTGGAATGCTGGATGTCATCCCCCACCAACAGGAAGGGGGTCACCCTCCCATACTCGTCCAAGGGTGAGTGGATTCTCCACAATTATGCCCGGCTCTGGGAGAGTCTCTCCCAGGAGGAGCCGCAGAGGTCCCCCCCACCTACCCAGCTGCCAGTGATCCCAGAGGGTCGTCTCCTGGCCGTCACAACACTGGGGGAACAGGCAGATCCCTCCCAGAGTCCTGAGGCGCCTTCCACAGCCAGCAGTCTCCCCAGGAAGCGAGGGTGACGATTGTCGTGGGAGTCAGTTTCGGAGTCGTCGGCGTCAGAGTCTGTCCTGCCTGAGACCAAACTCCCCCAACCCGTCTCTGTTTCAGCTGTGACCTCTGCACCGCGGCCAAGGAGGAAGAGGAAGAAGGGGTCTCCCGGTCCTGCGACTCTGTCTCCTCCTGCAGCGGTGAGCGCTGGTGTGCCCGAGCCAGCAGCAGAGAGCGCTGGCGTGCCCGAGCCAGCGGCGGTGACCCTTGACCCCGAACCGGCGACTAGGAGAACTGTTTCCAAGTCCGCAGTCGTGAGGGCAGAGGAGAGAGCCGCGGCCGACTCTGCAGCAGAAACTTTACTACAGTCTGTCTCATCTCGTAAGGAGATGCCGGTTATTATTGCTGCTAAAGCCTTGTCTGATTATTTGTCTCGTCTTGTCCAGATCCTGCAAGTCCCTACCAGTCCTGTCTTGTCCCCAGAGATCCCGAGCCAGCCGCTGTTTGCGCAGTTCCTGACCCAGTTTCTGTCTCCACCGATGTTGTCATGTGTCCTGTTGATGTCTCCTCGTGTCCAGCTGTTGTCTCCCCGTGTCCAGTAGATTTGGTCCGGTGTCCTGTTGATGTTGCCCCTCGTCCAGTTGATGTAGTCCTGTTGATGTTGCCCCGTGTCCTGTGTCAGTTATCCAGAGATCTCTCCTCACCACCCAGACCTGCCCGGACCCCTCATTGTCAGCCTTTGTCCCGTCCTCCTAAGACTCCTGCAGTGGTCTGTCCCCCATGAACTTCGTGGTCCTGCCTCCTCCACTTCCCTGTTTGTTTGTTTTTTTTATTTGTCACGCTAACCCTGCCGTTGTGTATTCATGTTTGCCTTTGTTGTTATTTGTCATGTCTTGTTGGTTTGTGTCTGTGTCCCAGTCTGTCATGTCCCGTGTTTTTTTTTTTTGATGTCACCGCTGCAGGGGTTCTGTCATGATTCTGCCCTCGTGTCCTTGATTTTTCCCTAGTCTTGAGGCAGGATCATGACAGACCCGTGTTATGTGCACAAGCACATGGCCTTGTCTTTGGGCCATGTGCTTGTGTTGTCTCGTTCCCTTGCCCCGCCCCCCTTGTTATCCTAGTCTTGTGTCGTGATTGCCTTATCTGTGCCACCTGTTGTGTCTTAATTAGTTCCCCTATTTAGATCCCCTAGTGTGCTCTGTCTTTTGTCGGTTCATTGTTTCCTCATATGTGTTCCATTGAGTTTGTTCTACACTGTGATTGTTCCTACATGTGAGTGTTTACCTTACGTGAGTGTTTGTTTATAGTTAGTATTTAGAGTCCTTGTTTATCTTGTCAGTCCTGTTTAGTTATTTGGTCATTACCCTAGTCGTTGTTTTCCCCCTCGTGGGTTTTGTTTTCCCCTTTGTGTTAATAAACCCTCTGTGTAACCTGATTCCTGTCTGCACTTGAGTTCCTCCCTTACCAAACCGTGACAACAAGAGAATGGGCTGGTGAAACTTAAGTATTAACACATGAAAAAGTAAATGTAAAAAGTAAGAGATGAAATCCAATTCAATAAGGACTTTTATTAAAACCCCAACAAGTCCAACTTTAACCAGCATTGCTTTAAAATTGAGACATCAAAAAAAGACCTTCCTTGGGACATGTTCAAAATTTTGCCTTTACACTCTCTAACACACTTTTGCTTGGGGCTGCTTACTAACTGAAATTACACTGTTCCACAAATATTATTATTATTAGAAGAAAAAAAATAACTCTCCCAATTCAACGGAGTCCATTGTTGCATAAAGCTTTATAAAAACAAAACAAATAATGTATCTCTGAGAAACTTGCACAAATGTCAGCCAGAAAATGAACACGTTCAAACATTACAGAAATCTCCACTCTGTTCATGTTTTCTCTACAACATAAAATACAAATTAGTGTCTGCAAAGAGACATTTCCTCTACAGAGAGCAGAGATCTGTTAGAACATAAAAACATACTGTTGTGACCCACAGAAGTGCTTTACATTTATTTCCTCTTACTACATAGTGGACAAATGGCAAGAAAATTAGAATACTTCCTCATGGCCAAATGCAGAAACATCCTCCTGAGCCATCTCTCTAACTGAGCAGTTTATTCTTTAGAGAGTGGACCCTGGGACTGCACATCCCATGAACAAGCGATGAATTACCTCAAAAGTATATTTAATCTCTTTTGGATAGTCAAGGTTCAGCATGTACAGCAGGCCCATCAGGTTCACAAAAGCGTTGGGTACATCACCAAGATGACGCGTGACTTTTCCTCAATGACAATGGCAACATCGTTTTAGGAAACTGGAAGCGGCTCTTTCACATCTTCAACGACCAAAAGGATTCCAATCACCATTCCTTTGATGAAGTCCTCCCCAGGATCTGTTGGCTTCATGCAAAAACAAACAAAATACAAAAAGGTGCCTGTGCCTTTTTTCTTATTTATTACAGAGCCATTTTCTTATTTATTCAGTCTGTATCAAATGCCTATCCAAGTACATTTATTAGAGTAGGTTTTACTGTCTGGCATAATCTACATCCTGGTCCGTCTCCTCAGTGGGGTTGCACAATTAATGTGGACCACAACTACAACAAATATGCACTTACATCCTTGTCGAGACTCTCCTTTAAGGATGTCATGTCTTGAACTTCCTCGAAGCGTTTCAACCGGAATAACTGAAGAAGTTTATGCAGATGGCTGTCCAGACCTTCATAGAATTTATTGATGCCCATTGAAGTGAGCCTGGTGAATTCCTTGGTGATCTATGTGGAGAAGTAACATTACAGTTTTAGTTCAAGTTAAAAGTCACCTAAATGTTCACATTTCAGAACTACAACTGACATGTTGTAAGACTTGTGACGTACAGTGGAGACCTGTTTCAAGGTGCACATTTCATTAATATTAACTTCAACCTCAACGATCTGTGTCCTCAGATGGACAGATTGGTTTGTGTGACAGGTTATTGAGTTTTATTAATGTTTACGTCAGACTGATATGTCAGTGCTTTGTTAAGTTGTCATGATAATTTCATACATGCTAAGTAAGAAGGCTGTAAGTTTAACAAATCAGTATGTACTTACTATGATTTAAGTAGTTAAATATAAATATGTAATTCATATCAGTTCAAGCATTATTTCATATCATAATATATAGGAGTGGCCTACAGGAAATATCAATTTATGTTTAATGTGTCAAATATTCTGTTAGTCATAACAGAGCAAGTTTTTGCTTGCGTCTGTTGATTAACAAAAAAAAAAAGATGACATATTTCCATGTTTTTATATTCTGGGTCACATCAGAAGTCATCAAATTACAGTCATAAGTTGAATTGTTGAGGGTGTTTTTACTGTTATCAAATGTAAAAATGGGTCACGTTTGACCCTCAACAATATTTAAGCGTTACATAAATGTTACTTAATTTTAAATTTTACTCCCAAATATTTCACTTTAGGGAGCATGTGTGCTCAATGGGAGGAATGTTAGCATAGAGCCCTGCAATAAACACAATACAACATTACTACTTTGCTATGACAAAAAAAAAATGTACACATTTTACCTGTCTTTCAGTAAAAAGGGCAGGCCATCTGACTCTCATTTCGGCCACAGGTAGCTCCTCTTCAACGATCTCCTGTCTTCTCAGTGCGCATGTGGCATTCATTGCATCATCGATGTAGGCCATGTTTGGGGGTTTTTTTTTTCATCTCCTGGACCATCTTTTCTCAATCTTCTTCAAGACTTCTGCTGTCTGTTCCCTGGGGGAGATCTGGAAGAAAATTTGTTTCAGACCCTCTAGGTTTCTTCACTTTGTTTCTCTTCCCTCGCGTGTCCCCAGCAACTCTTTTCTCAGAATTAACCTCCAGTTCTCGGCAGCCCAAACCTTTCAATTTCTGTCTGTAATTGCCCATCTTGAACTTTATGCTATGTTTTCCATCCATACCATCCAGATGTGGAGCCAGGTTCTTTAAGGCTAGGATGTTTTTCAACAAGTGCCTTAGCTACACATCCAAAATGTTCAAGTGTAGGGTAGGTCATGAATGAATATATTGTTTCAGCAAGTTTGAGCAGAATCTCAGACTTCATGTCCCTTGAAATGGATAGAAGTGCTCCACATTCTCTAAAAGCATCATTGCCCTGCCTGAGCCTCAGCTCAACATCATATGAGAAGGTAGGGATGGGAAGATAAGCTGGCCATTGCTGTGAACGCCGACCTGCAAAGCACTCTGTTTGGCTACTCAATGAAGAGGATGTCATGGGAGATGATGAATGAGCTAAAGTGGATGCTGCCAGAGATGATGGTACAGCAGAGCTGAAAGTGTCCAAACTTGAGTCTGAAGAGACAGGGCAGAAAATGACTTGCAATGTCACCTTGTCCTTTGGTAGATCATCAACACACGTGAGGTTACAGAAGTCTTTGAAATCCTCATCTTCATATTGAAGGTCAAATGAAGAGCGTAACTGCAGTTTGTTTTTCAACACCAGTTTCAGGCCGTCAACCGAATCTGGAACAGAGTCCAAGTGATCATTTCAGCACAGGACATTAGAAATCTTCTTGCGACTGAGAAACTCTCAGGACTTCTCTGCTGATGAAGAAAAAAAGAAAGAATGTAGGAAAAGAAAAAATGAACAATAAAGAAACATTAATAAACATGAACATTCATACACATTTTATTCTGTTTAAATCCTGTTTTTACATTTAAGTACATACTTTTTTTTCAGATGAAGAAGTGGAACACACCATTTAAAGTAAAATAACAGCTCAACTGCATGTTTTTTTTTTCAGATGAAGTAAATGAAGTACCTTAATGAAGCAAAAAAACTTTTGATGTCACCATCAGTTTGCCTGCTTTTGTGTATGGATACAGGGGTTGATATCCATTTAGTTCGTGTAATTCCACAATCACCAGTTCAGAAGACTGTTTTTACATCAACTCATAACTCTGCAGGTGCTCCATGTACCATGCATGATATGGTTCTATGAGGAAAGACACTTTGCTGGACACAACTACAATTTTAACCAGCTTCCCAAAGTCAGGCAGGCCACTGGTGTGCCCCACTGACAGAAACATACCCTCTGAATACTTTGTGCCATAAAGGTAGGCATGGGTTTCAAGAGACACAAGACTTATGTTTCCATATTTCAGCTCTACGGCCCGCCTCATGGAGTGCTCGAGTGCATCAGGTGAAACAATTGCAGTGTGTCCAACTTCCAGATCAGGTCTGAAAAGACTTGGCAAGTCTAGATGGTAAGCTAAAGAAAGCTGGTGTTTTGTTGATAGTGTGAGCAAGATGTTTCTGAAATTGTGAGAATCATGCACCACCCTTTTAAAAAAGCTGTGCTTAGCTTCAAAACTAATGGTCCAGAAATCAACCAGGGGACCAAATCTCCGAATCAATTCGGGACAATGTTCCAAGAAGTGGTGCTTGGGCAGGAGGTGGAAATCAGGAAACACCTCTTTTAATAGGCACCTGTGATCTGAGATTTTACACTCCAAGTATGCCAATGTCTCTTCTGAAAAATGTCCACTAGCTAGAAGCTCTACTATTTCTTTCAAATCTAACAGAATCCCCCAAGTTTTGTCATCTTTTGGTATAATGTGACCGATCATCAGAGGCAGAAGTCTCAATAGTGTCCACTTTTGTGGCAATTCCCACCAATAGATTTTTTCGATGCAAAAGACTTTGAAATTGGATGAGGTCTGTTGGTTTTATCTGTAAATTTGAAAGGGAAGCATTCAATGATGGAATTCAGCTCATCTATTGTAAAGTAATGTTTGGATATCAGAGACTTTATGCATAGACTTAATTCCCGTGGCACTATTCCTTCAAAAAGGTAGTGCATAAAATCTGGGGGGAAGCCCTGGATTTTGTGGAAATGAGAAAGTCTGTCGAGAACACAGTCACTCTTTACTCCATTCACGGAAACTAACTGATGTCTGTTTAATGGGCTAGTTGCATATCTCCGCCATCTTGGATTTCCGGTCTTGCGAGTGTGTGCGTAGATACTTCCGGTTGTGCTTAAAGTCAGTGCAGAAAACTGGAGAAGTCCAAATATTACCTTCTATATGTTTACAGGATTTATAATATCACTTCATATGCAAATAAGATATACACTGCTATTATCACTATACTACAAATGTTAACTGAGCCAGTGGATTTGAAACTTGTGTATGTTTGGGTCCGGTGAATGAATTAAATACACTAATGTTCAATACTGTTCACGAAATTTAAGTTGAACTCATGGCGTGTATACACAGCTATATAATGTATTTTATCTAACCAAATATGTAAATGTACAAATTACTTATTTCTCGAAAATGTTTGCATTATTATTATTATTTTTATATTAAATATTTACCTCATGAGACCTGGTCTGCGATTTATCTTCAGAAATATCTATTTCTCAATTGTACACATACATCAGTCTGTTTCATTTTCACAACATATTTTATTATTTTACACAGTAAAAAATACGTGACTAATTTTAATATGTTTAATCTGATAATTAATGCAAAACAATAACAATATACATAGACAGATAATGATTTATGCTACAGATCTTTCACAAAACAAATAAAAACACACATGAATGCAAACAGCGATCTTTTATTTAATGCAAACATACCATAATTATATTACGTTTAATTGTACAGTTAGTTATAAATTATGTTATCAAATAAAGTTAATAAAACATGCTTTATCAGAAATCTCTGTGCGTCTTGTTTGACAGTCAGAAACATTTATCTTACATAACAGAACAAAACCTGCTCTTCAAAATGAAAAGTATTGCATATTTGAGTGGTTTGTGTTTGAAAGAAGAAATCCCTGTGGACCTGACCTGACGCTGATCCGCATAATCTACAAAAGAATAAAGCAATCTCCGCGTTGTATCTTGATGAATTCGCAAAATATAGGGAGGATGTTTCCCCATGTTTTTGATATACCATTATCGGCTGTTAAATTTGAAAATCATTAATCTTATACACCTAGCCAAGATCCGTGTGCAAGTTTCCATTACAGTCAATGCGAGCGTCGCAAGACCGGAAATAAGTACGCACACACTCGCGTCGCTGAAGCTCACCGGCGCCATCTTGTGCACCTAGCCCATTCCAGAAGGTCCTGTTTGTGAGCTTCAACTGTCCGGAGTGGAAATACACTCTCTTTTACCTCGTGAATGTCAATATCCTGCCGACTACCTAAACAAAACCGACAAAATTTGTCGACATTAAAACTCTCATGAAACCCAGCAAGTGTGTGGGCCCCCAAGTTGTCTGCAGACACAGCACAGTACCTCTAACAGTTGTTCACATTTTCTGAACATACAATCCTTGCTGCTCAAGTACTTCAAGGTCTTTTAGCAGTTGTTCAAGAATGGCTCCATACCCATATTTTATCACATCATTGCTATGACACAGACATGCGAGGTAGATTGACTGTACAGATGATCTATATCGTATAGGTAAATTTGAAATCACCCAATAGACTGCACAGGCCTTGTGCTTTTTTAGATGTACCTAGTGGGTCGCAAACTTCAAAGTCGTCTATATACAGTCCCAGGGCAATGCTAAGATCTTCTGACGAGAGCAAATTATTGTCTTTGTAATATAGACCATCTCTGTATGTTTTGTACTGAGACAAGTGTTCAATTGTTTCAATATGTCCTGTCTCCAAGACTTTATCTAACACATCGTTACGACTTAACAGCTCTGTCTTTTGTATTCAGAGCCAAAAGGCCCGTCTTTTGACAAGAAACTTAATCTCAATTATAGCAGCAGTGACTGCACTGTTTACTGCACAATTATGCTTGATCAGTACACTTTCAATTATTTTTGGTGTGCACTCTTCTACAACTGAGCTAATACTACAAAGCTCATTTATTATTTCCTGAGTTGTTGATTTAGACACGTGCAAATTTGTTTGCATATGCAGTAAGAGAGATGCAATTTTGTGTTCAAGTAAATCATGCAGATCTTGATCCTCTATTAAATCATCTGTTAAGTCTAGATCGTCTGAATGTGTCTCAAAGTCTGTACTTTCAGAGTTTAAAGTGCCTTGAATAAAAGTTTGAGACAGGTTTTCTCGAAAATTGTCAACTATACAGAGGTGATGTTTCTTACTCTTATGTGCACGAAAAGTACTGTACACTCTCGACTGAAAACTACAGTCTTTAAAGGGACATTTAACAGTTTCCTTATTGTGTAGGTGTATTTTCAAATGTGCACTATACTGTGCATCACTACAAGCCTCTGAAAAATTGCACAGTTCACAATTTAACAGACTGAACAGGCTTGACTATTAAATGTTTTTTTCAGAGATGATTCTGTCCTAAAGGAGCACACACAGTCTGCATAGACACAGGGAAGAGGATAGTTCCTTGCCTGATGACAGTGCTTCAGCTTATAATGGACAATTAGTGTGTGTTGGTTTGGCGAGGAGAAATTGCAACACTTGCAGGACCACCTCATTGAAGGGCAGTTGCCCCAAACAGCGCTGTACTGAAGTGAAGTAACCCTGTACAGAAAAAATACAAAGAAAGAAAGAAAAAAACATATTCAATCGTTATCAGCAAAATTGGGTTGATTACTTTTCATGTAGTATGAAATACTTTTTCTTTTTTTAAGCGGGTCGACCTGATTTTAAACAGCATAGGGCTCCTTTTCCACTGGCCCCAAAAAAACAGACAGTAAAATAAATGGACAGAGTGACGCCGTAGATTTTAACGGAGACCAGTGAAGTCTTTTTACAATTTTTTACAAAAACGTCTGCACGTCTGCTACGGACCCATAACGTGAGATACAAGGTAACGGAGCCTTTAGAAATAAACAATGGACAAATAAAGTCTTTAAACGCTTCAGATGTAAAGTTATTCGCAAAGTGACGTCAAAATAAATGGCAGTCAATGGAATGCTAACAGCGGGTGAGTGCCAGGTAGCATCAAAATGGTGCCATAGGAGGTACGAGTTGTGGAGAAGCAATTTTAAATGTATTTACTTGAACGGTTAGACTGAATGGATTATTGTGAGTTTTAAATGAGTTTCCATGCTTTTTTCAAGCTGAGGTTGTTGTAACTCTTCATACTTCCCCCTTGCAAAAACCCACGTCTGATCTCCAACTGGTGGTCTGCGCGATTGTTCACCCCCACTGCTGCACGTTGCCATGGATACAGAGTGTAACGGCACACATATCACTACACATGAAAACAATCAGCTATCACTACGTGTTTATACCGCTCAACATAAACTCAACATAAAAAATACACTGTGTGCAGAATTATTAGGCAAATGAGTATTTTGACCACATCATCCTCTTTATGCATGTTGTCTTACTCCAAGCTGTATAGGCTGGAAAGCCTACTACCAATTAAGCATATTAGCTGATGTGCATCTCAGGAATGAGAAGGGGTGTGGTTTAATGACATCAACACCCTATATCAGGTGTGCATAATTATTAGGCAACTTCCTTTCCTTTGGCAAAATGGGTCAAAAGAAGGACTTGACAGGCTCCGAAAAGTCAAAAATAGTGAGATTTCTTGCAGAGGGATGCAGCACTCTTAAAATTGCCAAGCTTCTGAAGCGTGATCATCGAACAATCAAGCGTTTCATTCAAAATAGCCAACAGGGTCGCAAGAAGCGTGTGGAAAAACCAAGGCGCAAAATAACTGCCCGTGAACTGAGAAAAGTCAAGCGTACAGCTGCCAAGATGCCACTTGCCACCAGTTTTGCCATATTTCAGAGCTGCAACATCACTGGAGTGCCCAAAAGCACAAGGTGTGCAATACTCAGAGACATGGCCAAGGTGAGAAAGGCTGAAAAACGACCACCACTGAACAAGACACACATGCTGAAACGTCAAGACTGGGCAAAGAAATATCTCAAGACTGATTTTTCTAAGGTTTTATGGACTGATGAAATGAGAGTGAGTCTTGATGGGCCCGTGGCTGGATCGGTAAAGGGCAGAGAGCTCCAGTCCGACTCAGACGCCAGCAAGGTGGAGGTGGAGTACTGGTTTGGGCTGCTATCATCAAATATTTGATGGATTGAGGATGGAGTCAAGCTCAACTCCCAGTCCTACTGCCAGTTTCTGGAAGACACCTTCTTCAAGCAGTGGTACAGGAAGTAGTCTGCATCCTTCAAGAAAAACATGATTTTCATGCAGGACAATGCTCCATCACACGCGTCCAAGTACTCCACAGCGTGGATGGCAAGAAAGGGTCTAAAAGAAGAAAAACTAATGACTTGGCCTCCTTGTTCACCTGATCTGAACCCCATAGAGAACCTGTGGTCCATCATGAAATGTGAGATTTACAAGGAGGGAAAACAGTACACCTCTCTGAACAGTGTCTGGGAGGCTGTGGTTGCTGCTGCACGCAATGTTGATGGTGAACAGATCAAAACACTGACAGAATCCATGGATGGCAGGCTTTTGAGTGTCCTTGCAAAGAAAGGTGGCCATATTGGTCATTGATTTGTTTTTGTTTTGTTTTTGAATGTCAGAAATGTATATTTGTGAATGTTGAGATGTTATATTGGTTTCACTGCTGAAAATAAATAATTGAGATGGGTATATATTTGTTTTATGTTAAGTTGCCTAATACTAAAAACTACTTCCAAAAATATTCAGCTTTGATATTAATGAGTTTTTGGAATCATTGAGAACATGGTTGTTGTTCAATAATAAAATTATTCCTCAAAAATACAACTTGCCTAATAATTCTGCACTCCCTGTATAGTCCATACACTATGCCGGTGGCCAGTGTTTTTTTGCACTCTTCTTCCCCACGGACCATGAGTTGCTGTTATCTCGCTGTCTGTTAATGCTGTGTCAGGTTGATTGAGTGCGAGCAAAGCTTCTGTGTCGCGACGTCACGTAAATTGGAGGGTTCACCCAGGTATAATGTTCCCACTGTTCACACATTTTTCACACATAATGAAGACAGGACTCGCACCATTTCACTTGTATAAGAGTATACTATCGGTGCCGAATACTTGTTAATGTCGAATATGAGGCTCAACCCTACATTAAAGAGAGGGTGAAATGCTCGTTTTCACTCAATATCCTGTTAATCTTGAGTACCTATAGAGTAGTACTGCATCATTCATAACTCCAAAAAGTCTTTAGTTTTATTATATTCATAAGAGAAAGATAGTCTGTACCGATTTTTCCCAGAAAAACACGAGCGACTGGAGGCGTGACGTGTGGGCGGAGCTAAAGAATCACGAGCGCCAGTAGGCTTTTGCGTTGAGAGTGTTTCGAAGCTGTGACATTACCCAGAGCCGTTGAAAAACATAATTAACGGCTCTGACATTACCTTGAGGAAAAAACCATCATCCAAAATAAACCATGGCTAACAGTCAGATTCAGCCGTTTATTTATGATCCAGAATCAGATCCAGAGGCTGAAACTGAACGAGAGCAGCAGCAGCAACGACTCGCTCCGAGCGGGGCTCGAACCCGGGTCTCCGATGGGAGGGGACGCACTAACAATGGGGCAGAGATATTTGAAGCAGTTTTACTCACCGCCTGCGGTTCCAACACACGATCGTGACCCTTTTTCGTTGGGACTGCATTACTCTTAAGAAATAAACGATGTACAAATCCGTCGTCAAACTGGGCCTTGTTTGTAAAACAAGCATCTTCGAAATGCTGGGAACAAACACAAACACTTGCACAACTCCGTTGATGCTCTATAAAAATAAACTCCATCCACTCGTCCCTTAATGCTGTTTCTCTTTTGGTAATCTGTGCAGGGTTGTCTTGCCCTGGCAACCAAAAACACACTCCTTTTGTGACATTTGGCGACGCTCTCGCTCTGATCAGTGAAGTCTGTTGTGCTCTCAGTGGTCTGCTATACGGGAGCGCGCTCTTCCGGCAGAAGTGCCTCAGGACCCATATAAGGAAATTCCGCTCCATCTAACGTCACACAGACCCATACTCGAAAAAACTTTATCGAAACTTGTGACAAACCGGAAGTAGTATTTTTGGAACAGAAATACTCCTTCAAACGTACAACTTAATTTTTGAAACTTTGTCCATGTTTAGCATGGGAATCCAACTCTTTAACAGTGTAAAAAACTCAGTATGCATGAAATAGCATTTCAACCCCCCCTTTAAATACTTGCTGTGACACTCCGGCGCTAACATGCTAATGTATTTCCAAAAAACGAACGAACATGAAATATTCATCACAGGTTATGTTTACGGATCATTTGAGACTGAGAGACCTTAGACGACGAATGCACATTACCAACAGATGAACTAAGTTAAAACAACTTTAAATGTACTTACTTGGACGGCTCAACTCCGAGGACAAAAGATGGCGGTCTGCTCGGATTTTCAAGAGTTGAACATGGCGCGTGACGTCACTGCGGACACATGAGTGTTGGCTGAAATGTCCACGACCTATTTTCTGAAGTGAACTGAACCGATTATTATGAGTTTTTAATGAGTTTCCGTGCTTTTTTCAAGTTGAAGTTGTTGTAACTCTTCTTGCTTTGTTGTAATGGGCAATGAGTTCTCTCAGCTTGACAACAATAGTCCCTCTGACTAAAAGGCCAAATCATTTTTAACAGTGTAGCTGCATTGACCCTGCCCTTGATAAAACACAGTGGACCAACACCAGCAGCTGACATGGCACCCCAGACCATCACTGACTGTGGGTCCTTGACACTGGACTTCAGGCATTTTGGCATTTCCTTTCTCCCCAGTCTTCCTCCAGACTCTAGCAACTTGATTTCTGAATGAAATGCAAAATTTGCTTTCATCCGATAAAAGTACTTTGGACCACTGAGCAACAGTCCAATGCTACTTCTCTGTAGCCCATTTCCTGCACACGCCTGTGCACGGTGGCTCTGGATGTTTCTACTCCAGACTCAGTCCACAATCTTCCTCAGGGTCCGGTCACCTCTTCTCGTTGTGCAGCGTTTTTTGCCACACTTTTTCCTTCCCACAGACTTCCCACTGAGGTGCCTTGATACAGCACTCTGGGAACAGCCTATTTGTTCAGAAATTTCTTTCTGTGTCTTACCCTCTCGCTTGAGGGTGTCAATGATGGCCTTCTGGACAGCAGTCAGGTTGGCAGTCTTACCCATGATTGCGGTTTTGAGTAATGAACCAGGCTGGGAGTTTTTAAAAGCCTCAGGAATCTTTTGCAGGTGTTTAGAGTTAATTAGTTGATTCAGATGATTAGGTTAATAGCTCGTTTAGAGAACCTTTTCATGATATGCTAATTGTTTGAGATAGGAATTTGGGGTTTTCATGAGCTGTATGCCAAAATCATCAGTATTAAAACAATAAAAGACCTGAAATATTTCAGTTGGTGTGCAATGAATCTAAAATATATGAAAGTTTAATTTTTATCATAATATTATGGAAAATAATGAACTGTTAGCATCACAATATGCTAATTTTTTTAGAAGGACCTGTGTATATATATATATAATGTACACAATGGTGTGAAAAGGTGTTGGCTCCCTCACTGATTTCCTAATTTTTTTGCATGTTTGTCACACTTTAGTGTTTCAGATCAAACTATTTTTAATATTAGTAAAAGATAACACAAGTGAGTACAACATGCAGTTTTTGAATGAAAGATTTGTATTATTTAACCCTTAGAGACATTTTTTGGGCGCCTTACACACCTGCACTTTTCTGTGTTTTTCAGACCTATTCTAGCAGTCAGCATCAAGAGCCATATATCATTATAAACAGGAGGACTTACAGTCTAAGTTTAACTAATTCAAAGTCACAATTTTACTTTCGTTTTTCTCAAAGAATGAATGAAATTACAGAATTTTAAGAAAAATGCAAGCAACAGTTGGGTGTTTTTTACTGTGTACTCAAACAGAAACTCCTAAAGTTTGGATATTTTTCTTTAGATATACCATTCCCCAAGCAAATTATACCCATTTATTACAATATTGTTATCTGCGCTTTTAAGTAAAAAAAAACAGGCCTATTTCGTTAACTAACAATAGAGATGTGTCCAAAAACATTTTAATGAGTAAAGAAAATAGAAAGAGTGTTATTTGATAACAAAACCAAACAAAACAAGTTTTTTCTTCTTCTGAGATATATATTTTCAATCTGAGTGTGAACTATAAACACAAACAATGCAGCATTGGCTATGTTAAAACAATTTTACAAATTGTCTTCAACAATACAGTACATAAACACTGCAAATGATTCACAAACTACACAAAATGAGTGAGAAATATTCAGAGTGCAACATAAAAACAGTGCAATCTTTCTTTTTAAACTATATATTTTGTATAATTATTTAATTATAATAGACCTAATATATATGAGAGATCCACGGCTATAATATGTGTCAAAATCGATTTTATCTATTTACAGTTCATACATGATGCCCCAGAGCTGTCAGGTTACAAACACCTTCCTTGGGATTTAGAAGAGCAAAGACAATCATACAGGTTTGGGAAAACATGAGGGTGAGTAAATGATGACAATATTCATTTTGGGCTGAACTATCCTTTATATTACAATATTGTAATATTGATATTATAAATCTGCAGAAAATAGCATAAAAGGTATGTGGGGGACCTTCATGCTTTGTGTTGGGGGATGTTTGAGTACTGTACTGTAACAGAAGGCCAGTAGTGTCACCTCTGTATGTGATCTGTAGTTGCAGGAGGTGAGGATGGTTTGGTCAAGTGCCCGTCCTGGACTTCAAGTTAAACTGCAACTCAACAGCAGTGGAGGTTTCTCTCTTATCGAGCCTGACCCACCTCCAAACACCAAACACAATGGAAGAACTCAAAACTGTTTTTGTGATGGGCATGATGGTGCTTCTGGGGGTCGATTAGGAGGAGTTCGTTGATCAGCTGAAACTGAAAATGAAAATAAAACATGAACAACCGTGTGTTGAGCATCGAAGAATAGAATTTGAAAAGAAAGATCTGTGTTAAATGATGCAAGTTAAAATTGTATAGGTTAAGGGTGTATTTTCTCCCAATATTAAAGATTATTTGTTCAGATGTATAGTTTGTGTGCTTGTATAATATAGTTAATTGATTAATTGGTTTGATTGTTTATATGTAAATATTTTGCAATTGGTTTCCAATAGTTCTGTTGTTTACTTTGTATTTCTCAAAATCTTAGTTGTTTCCCCCTCATATTTGGTTCAATTAAACTCATTAGATAATTCTCAGTTGTGCCAGTTTTGATTCTTTTCACACATAAACATCCTAGGCTATATATTACTGACAGTACGATAACCTCATATAACTTTTACATTTTCATCATGACAGCATGTGAAAAAAACAGGGGGGGGGGGTGTTTTGAAACATTCTAATTCATAAAAATAAATCATGAGAACATGAACTAGATGACATCATGCGCTAATGAGCATATTTATTACATAGTGTGTCGTATTGTATCGTATTGTATTCCCTATGCTCACATACTTCAATTTAATTTAGCCATTTAATTTAGTTCTCAATAAAACTTTTTATAACTATATTTTAATGTATCTGTTGTCGGACAACGGAATGAATATCATAATGACTGAAACGTGGTCCATTAAGACTACACAACCAGCTCTCAAACATTAATCTGCACTAATGAAATCAAATACATATACGATAAAGTCAGTGGTTGTGCTGTGACTGATGTTGGCTATACTTGCTTGTAAAACAGAATTAGAAGCAACAGAATATATTTCTTTTTTTAACTGAAAGTGCTGCTCTTCTCTGCGCTCGCTGAACACAGCAGATACAGAGAGAGGCTCGCGCTGGGAAAGAGAGACCTCACGCTCGTACGGCAGCACCAGAGTCTTAGATACTAAAAAATTATTGTCCAAAAAGTCGCTAGATTTGTCTTGCGTCAACAAGTTGGCAACTCCACTGCCCAGCGGACCGGCTTCAACCGTCTCGCAAGTGTTGATAGGCTATTACTCGTGAGGTGTAACCAATCAGATAGCGCCGTGGGCGGGACATTGAGCAAGTCTCCAGAGTGCTGAATAGACCCCTTAAAAGTTTGTAAACATTGCAACGTCTCCGGGTGGGCGGGGCTTAGGCGGACGCAATGTTGACAAGCATAAACTAGCAAGGTTTAAGGAGGGATTTATTAAACATGGATGCAGAAGAAGGTTCGGAACCGTCAGAATATGTACAGTCCCTGAGTCTTCGGGACCGTGACAGCTATTTTTGTAAATTAACTCTCGCGGATGGAAGCAGGCTACCTCACCCGTATGCCATACGGCCATTTTAATTACTTTTGGTTGGTTTGGGGAATTTTGTCAAGGCTTTTTTTCTAATGTAACCTATCGCTGGGCTAACTATGATTAGCAATGTGTATTATTTTAAGAGACCATTCAAAGGAAGGCACACACATCTATCGCTGTATGTTTGTTTAACATTTAAACTAGCTAGTTCGCTGAAGGTTGGCGACTTTTCACCTATAAAACAGAAACTTGCTGATTTACTAGATAAAACCAACACACCAGTTCATATGCATAGATTATTTTACCTGATATGAAGTGTGCACTGCAAACACAAGCCTTACGGTGAGGTCACAGTGACGTAGGTGATTAAGGGGTCTATATAGAGAGGCTGCACAGCAGCTATATCAGAGCCAGCCAAAGTAGCGCATTTTAAAATAAAATTGACTTTAATCAAACCACGGATCTGTGATACGTTTTGTGATCTGTCTCGCCGTTAGTGCAGTGGCACTGATCACTTTTTGGGGAGGGGGGGGGGGTAATTAAGCAGAGGCAGGGATTGACCAGAAAGGAGGAGATCCCATGCATCCCCCTGGCAAATCGCACCCTGACAGTATGTTAAGTTGTAGAACTTAGCAGGTTTAACAACATTTGTATGAACAAAAAAAGTACTCTGAACATTTAAATAAAAAGCATTACACAAAACATGTATAACATAACCATTTTCAATCATTATTTAACATCAAATGTGTAAGTGTTGCGTGTTTTATAAATATATTGCCAATTAAATCTAGGATACTTGTGATAAACAGCACGACCAATTAACACATTATTAATAGATGTTTGAAACATTTTTATACTGTTCTTTAAAGGTAAAATGATGCCAAAAAGAGCTTAGAATTGTGTAACACAAGTCGATCTTTGGAGTGTGTGGTCACTGCTGTGACTTATCAATCAATCACCTTTATTTATATAGTGCTTTAAACAAAATACATTGCATCAAAACAGTGTCGCAATAATGCAAAATGATAGTAAAAGGCAGTTCATCATTGAATTCAGTGATGTCATCTCTGTTCAGTTTAAATAGTGTCTGTGCATTTATTTGCAATCAAGTCAGTGATATCGCTGTAGATGAAGTGACCCCAACTAAGCAAGCCAGAGGCGAGAGCGGCAAGGAACCGAAACTCCATCGGTGACAGAATGGAGAAAAAAACCTTGGGAGAAACCAGGCTCAGTTGGGGTCAGTTCTCCTCTGACCAGACGAAACCAGTAGTTCAGTTCCAGACTGCAGCAAAGTCAGATTGTGCAGAAGAATCATCTGTTTCCTGTGGTCTTGTCCTGGTGGTCCTCTGAGACAAGGTCTTTACAGGGGATCTGTATCTGGGGCTCTAGTTGTCCTGGTCTCCACTGTCTTTCAGGGCAGTAGAGGTCCTTTCTAGGTGCTGATCCACCATCTGGTCTGGATACGTACTGGATCCGGGTGACTGCAGTGACCCTCTGATCTGGACACAGACTGGATCTGGTGGCTACGGTGACCTCGGAACAAGAGAGAAACAGACAAATATTAGTGTAGATGTCATTCTTCTAATGATGTAGAAAGTACATCGGGTGTTATGTGAAGTGTTTTCGGTTCCAGTTTACCTAATTAATGCAGCCTAAAATCCTTTAACGGATTTGGATATTAAAAGCATATTAGTATGTTATGTGTATGCCAGGTTAAAGAGATGGGTCTTTAATCTAGATTTAAACTGCAAGAGTGTGTCTGCCTCCTGAACAATATTAGGTAGGTTATTCCAGAGTTTAGGCGCCAAATAGGAGAAGGATCTGCCGCCCGCAGTTGATTTTGATATTCTAGGTATTATCAAATTGCCTGAGTTTTGAGAACGTAGCGGACGTAGAGGAGTATAATGTAAAAGGAGCTCATTCAAATACTGAGGTGCTAAACCATTCAGGGCTTTATAACTAATAAGCAATATTTTAAAATCGATACGATGTTTGATAGGGAGCCAGTGCAGTGTGGACAGGACCGGGTTAGTATGGTCATACTTCCTGGTTCTAGTAAGAACTCTTGCTGCTGCATTTTGGACTATCTGTAGTTTGTTTATCATCATCATCTTATCACCTTTATTTATATAGTGCTTTAAACAAAATACATTGGTCCAAAGCACTGAACAACATTCATTTGGAAAACAGTGTCTCAATAATGTAAAATGATAGTTAAAGGCAGTTCATCATTGAATTCAGTGATGTCATCTCTGTTCAGTTGAAATAGTGTCTGTTTTAATTTGCAATCAAGTCAATGATATCGCTGTAGATGAAGTGACCCCAACTAAGCAAGCCAGAGGCGACAGCGGCAAGGAACCGAAACTCCATCGGTGACAGAATGGAGAAAAAAACCTTGGGAGAAACCAGGCTCAGTTGGGGGGTCAGTTCTCCTCTGACCAGACGAAACCAGTAGTTCAATTCCAGGCTGCAGCAAAGTCAGATTGTGCGGAAGAATCATCTGTTTCCTGTGGTCTTGTCCTGGTGCTCCTCTGAGACAAGGTCTTTACAGGGGATCTGTATCTGGGGCTCTAGTTGTCCTGGTCTCCGCTGTCTTTCAGGGATGTAGAGGTCCTTTCTATCAGTACTGAAAGTATAATTATTCTAAAAGATACATTTGCAGCGTCCCTGTATTATACTGTATGTTTTTCTTCATAGAGACACCCCCTTCAGTTCAATAACTTTTTTAAAGAGGCTCACACTGTTACAAAACAAGTAGCTAAATAATTATCTGACCCTCTATAACATATCAGAAGTCTTGAAAGTAAAAGTTTTTTCTCTAAAAGATACATTTACAGCATCTCTGTATTATACAGGTCCATCACAATACATTAGAATTTCGTGGAAAAGTTCATTTGTTTCAGTAATTCAACTCAAATTGTGAAACTCATGTATTAAATAAATTCAATGCAGACAGACTGAAGTAGTCTTTGGTTCTTTTAATTGTGATGATTTTGGCTCACATTTAACAAAAACCCACCAATTCACTATCTTAACAAATTAGAATACTTCATAAGTACACATTTTTAGTGAATTGTTTGCTTTCTGGAAAGTATGTTCATTTACTGTACATGTACTTAAATACTTGGTAGGGGCTCCTTTTGCTTTAATTACTGCCTCAATTGGCGGGGCATGGAGGTGATCAGTTTTTGGCACTGCTGGGGTGGTATGGAAGCCCAGGTTTCTTTGACAGTGGCCTTCAGCTCATTTGCAATTTTTGGTCTCTTGTTTCTCATCTTCCTCTTGACAATAGCCCATAGATTCTCTATATGATTCAGGTCTGGTGAGTTTGCTGGCCAGTCAAGCACACCAACACCATTGTCATTTAACCAACTTTTGGTGCTTTTGGCAGTGCAGGCAGGGGCCAAAAATGATTGTGTATCCTAGTGAACCAAACTGAGAGACCATTTTGAAGGCTCAGGAAACCTTTCCAGGTGTTTTGAGTTGATTAACTGATTAGCATGTCACCATATTCTAATTTGTTAAGATGAAACAAGACCAAACAATGCAGATGAGGTGAAGGCCACTGCCAAAGAAACCTGGGCTTCCATATAACCTCAGCAGTGCCACAAACTATTCACCTCCATGCCACACCGAACTGAGGCAGAAATTAAAGCAAAAGGAACCGCTCCCAAATATTGAGTACATGTACAGTAAATGAACATACTTGTTGTACTAATTTATTATTATTATTATTATTATTGGTCCTATTAAGAATTCTAATTTGTAAAGCTAGTGAATTGGTGGGTATTTGTAAAATGTGAGCCCAAATCATCACAATTAAAAGATCCAAATACTTAAACTACTTTTATTTTATTTATAAATGTAATTAATACACAAGTTTCACAATTTGAGTTGAATTACTGAAATAAATGGACTTTTCCACGACATTCTAATTATTGAGATGCACCTGCATGTTGTGCCTTTAGAGAGACACCTTCCAGTTCAATAACTTTCTACAAGAGGCTTAGACGGTTACAAATTCTTGAAATACAAGTATTGGTCACAAAACATACATTTGCAGCATACCTGTTTCTTCATAGACACACCATAACTTCAATTCCAGTTCAATACCTTTCCAAAGAGTTACACCACAAGCTGCTAAATAATTATGTGACAATCTTCAACATATCAGAAGTCAGGAAATACAAGTATTGGCCATAAAACATACATTTGTAGCATCCCTGTGTTGCTTCATAGACACACCATAACTTCACTTCCAGTACAATATCTTTTTCAAAGAGGCTCACACGGTTACAAAACAAGCTGCTAAATAATTATGTGACAATCTTCAACATATAAGAATCAGGAAATACAAATATTGGCCATAAAACATACATTTGTAGCATCCCTGTGTTGCTTCATAGACACACCATAACTTCACTTCCAGTAAAATATCTTTTTCAAAGAGCCTCACACGGTTACAAAACAAGCTGCTAAATAATTATGTAACAATCTTCAACATATCAGAAGTCAGGAAATACAAGTATTGGCCATAAAACATATATTTGCAGAATCCCTTTGTTTCTTCATAGACACACCATAACTTCAATTCCAGTTCAATACCTTTCCAAAGAGGCTCACACGGTTACACCACAAGCTGCTAAATAATTATGTGACAATCTTCAACTTATCAGAAGTCTTGAAATACAAGTATTGGCCATTAAACATACATTTGCAGCATCCCTGTGTTTCTTCATAGAGACACCATAAATTCACTTCCAGTTCAATACCTTGTTAAAAGAGACTCAAACCATTACAAAACAAGCTGCTACATAATTATGTGACCTTGTAGAACATATCAGAAGTCTTGAAATACAAGTATTGGCCATAAAACATACATTTGCAGAATCCCTGTGTTTCTTCAAAGACACACCATAACTTCACTTCCAGTTCAATACCTTTCCAAAGGAGGCTCACACGGGTAAAACACAAGCTGCTAACTAATTACGTGACCCTCTTCAACATATCAGAAGTCTTGAAATACAAGTATTGGCCATAAAACATACATTTGCAGCATCCCTGCTTCATAGACACACCATAACTTCACTTCTAGTACAATATCATTTTAAAAGAGGCTCACACGGTTACAGAACAAGCTGCTATATAATTATGTGACCCTGAGAAACATATCAGAAGTCAGGAAATACAAGTATTGGCCGTAAAACATACATTTGCAGCATCCCTTTGTTGCTTCATAGACACACCATAACTTCACTTCCAGTACAATACCTTTTTAAAAGAGGCTCACACTGTTACAAAACAAGCTGCTACATAATGATGTGGTGATCTGGTGACTGTGGAGGCCATTACAGTTACGTGAACTTATTTTCATGTTCAATAAACCAGTATGAGATAATTTGAGCTTTGTGATGTGAAAATCCTAGTAGATCTACCTTTTTTTTTTAAATACTCAGACCAGCCCATCTATCACCAACAACCATTCCACGTTCAAAATCACTTAAATCACCTTTCTTCCTCATTCTGATGCTCGGTTTGAACTTCAGCAAGTCGTCTTCACCTCATCTAGATTCCTAAATCTATTGAGTTGCTGCCATGTGATTGGCTGATTAGCAATTTGTGTTACCATGCAATTGAACAGTTGTACCCAATAGAGTGGCCTGTATATGTACTGAATGTGTGTGCTGTCTTGCATGGAGATTATGTGCCACTACTGGAAAAGGTTGGCCATAGACATTTTGCTGGCATCAGGTATAAAGCACTTTGAACAAACAGTTTATTTCCATGTTAGACACACAGAGATTAATTATAATCCTATCTACCTTCTAATAATTGCAGTGTCAAAACAGGTGTTTTGCTCTGTATGTGGGAAATCAGAAAAAGGCCAAACAGAGGAGCAAAGCACCAGGGTATTCACTATGCCATTTCTGCCAGTTGACTTCATATGTAAATTGAAAACAAGTGTTTTTTGGTAAGCTCTTATAGGAGCTTATGCTGAAAGTGTGTTTAAACAGCAATAAAGGTGTCTTGCGTATTCGATATGTTATGTAATTACTTTTGTAGTGTTTGGTTTATGTTTGATATTAGTCTTTTGGTGTACTCAAGGATTACTCATTTATATTATTTATATTCTTCAGTTGACACATAAAAGGTACATTTTCTTATCATTAAGTAATGTTTCAACAGGATGTAGGAAAAGAAACCACAGTTGCATCTGTATTTTTAACTGAGCTTATCTGTATCACCTCATTGTCATGTCATATCAACCCTGCGCTGACCTTTATGGGTGGGGGGGGGGGAGGTGGAATTGTTGACTTTTAGTAGGACATATGATATAAAAACATTTTACATGTACCAATCAGACAAAAATTGTGTGGTGTATTCAGATGATGTAACCCCGAGTCTGTTTTCCTGTTCCTTTTATTTTAATATTTCATTCTTATCAATTATAATTATTACTTATGATTCAGGTAAACCGGAACTGGGAACACTTCCCATAACACCCGATGTATTTGCTACATCGGTAGAAGAATGGCATCTACGCTAATCTTAGTCAGTTTATCTCTTATTCCGAGGTCACCATAGCCACCAGATCCAGTCTGTATCCAAGTCAGAGGGTCACTGCAGCCACCCGGATCCAAAATGTTTCCAGACCAGATGGTGGATCAGCACCTAGAAAGGACCTCTACAGCCCTGAAAGACAGCGGAGACCAGGACAACTACAGCCCCAACTGATACAGATCCCCTGTAAAGACCCTGTCTCAGAGGACCACCAGGACAAGACCACAGGAAACAGATGATTCTTCTTCCAATCTGGCTTTGCTGCAACCTCACATTGAACTGCTGGTTTTGTCTGGTCAGATGAGAACTGGCCCCCCAACTGAGCCTGGTTTCTCCCAAGGTTTTTTTCTCCATTCTGTCACCGATGGAGGTTTGGTTCCTTGCCACTGTCGCCTCTGGCTTGCTTAGTTGGGGACACTTCATTTAAAACAATATCGTTGACTTGATTGCAAATGATTGCACAGATACTATTTAAACTGAACTGAGATGATGACATCACTGAATTAAAAAAAAAAAAACATCACTGTCTGGGCCAACCAGAAACCGTGACAGGTGAAGTCTACAGACTCCTGAAGACATGGAACACTGCCTTCAGAGCAGGAGATGAGGTGGGCTTGAGAACAGCCAGGGCCAACCTGTCCTGCGGCATCAGAGAGGCTAAGAGACAGTACTCCAGGAAGTTAGCCCATCAATTCAGTGACAGCAGAGACACTCAGAGCCTGTGGCAGGGGATACAGACCATTATGGTCTACAAGCCCCCACCACAGACCTGTGACAACAACACCTCTCTGCTGAATGAGCTGAACACCTTCTTCCCTCGCTTTGAGCAACAAAACAGCACCACTGCACAGAAGACTCCACCTCCTCCCGGTGACCAGGTGATAACGCAGACCCCAGACAGCGTGAGGAGATCCTTCAGCAGGATCAACGCACGCAAAGCTCCGGGTCCAGACAACATTCCTGGGCATGTACTGAGAGACTGTGCAGCAGAACTCACTGATGTCTTCACAGACATTTTCAACATCTCACTTAGTCAGGCTGTTGTTCCCACAAGCTTCAAAATTACCATCCTTAATTCCAGTCATGAAGAAGCCATCTCCATCCTGCTTCAATGACTACCATCCTGTTGCACTTACTCCCATCCTCATGAAGTGCTTTGAAAGGCTAGTCATGCACCACATCAAGTCTGCCCTCCCCCCTCCCTGGACCCTTTCCAGTTTGCATATCGGTTCAACCTGTCTACCGATAATGCCATCGTCACTGAGTCCACTCAGCACTCACACATATAGACAAAAAGGACTTATACGTCAGAATGCTGCTCATAAACTTCAGTTCAGCTTTCATCACAATCATCCCTCAACAGCTCATTTACAGTACAAACTGGTCCAGCTTAGGCTTAACACTTTGCGGTGCAACTGTCTGTTGGACTTTCTGACTGGAAGGCCTCAGGCAGTACGGGTCGGCAGTAACACATCCAGCACCATCACACTAAATACTGGGGCCCCCCAAGGATGTGTGCTGAGCCCCCTCCTCTTCAAGCTGCTGACCCACGACTGCATACCATCACACAACTACAACCTCTTTATTAAATTTGCAGATGACATGACTGTGGTGGGTCCCATTAGACAACAATCTCTCTCTGAATGTGAAGAAGACAAAGGAGATTGTTGTTGACTTCAGGAGAGCACACACTCAGCATGTTCCTCTGACCATCAATGGTGCGACTGTGGAGAGAGTGAGCAGCACCAAGTTCCCGGGTGTGCACATCACAGAGGACCTCTCCTGGACTGAAAAAACAGAAGCACTGGCCAAGAAATCACAGCAGCGTCTCTACTTCCTCTGCAAACTGAGAAGAGCCAGAGCCCCACCCCCGATCATGTAAACCTTCTACAGAGGCACCATCGAGACCATCCTGTCGAGCTGCATCACTGTGTGGTATGGCGCCTGCAACGCGTCCTGCTGAAAGACTCTGCAACGCAAGTGAGAGCAGCTGAGAAGTTAATTGGTGTCTCTCTCCCCTCCATCCAATATATATATATATATATATATATATATATATATATATATATATATATATATATATATATATATATATATATACACAGTCAGGTCCATAAATATTGGGACATCGACACAATTATAATCTTTTTGGCTCTATACACCACCACAATGGATTTGAAATGAAACGAACAAGACGTGCTTTAACTGCAGACATTCAGCTTTAATTTGAGGGTATTTACATCTAAATCAGGTGAACGGTGTAGGAATTACAACAGTTTGTATATGTACATCCCACTTTTTAAGGGACCAAAAGTAATGGGACAGATTAACAATCATAAATCAAACTTTCATTTTTTAATACTTGGTTGCAAATCCTTTGCAGTCAATTACAGCCTGAAGTCTGGAGATCAGTTAGACATCAGCGTACGCTGGGTTTCATACCCGGTGATGCTCTGCCAGGCCTCTACTGCAACTGTCTTCAGTTCCTGCTTGTTCTTGGGGCATTTTCCCTTCAGTTTTGTCTTCAGCAAGTGAAATGCATGCTCAATCGGATTTAGGTCAGGTGATTGACTTGGCCATTGCATAACATTCCACTTCTTTCCCTTAAAAATCTCTTTGGTTGCTTTCGCAGTATGCTTCGGGTCATTGTCCATCTGCACTGTGAAGCGCTGACCAATGATTTCTGAAGCATTTGGCTGAATATGAGCAGATAATGAGCCCAAAACACTTCAGAATTAATCCTAATGCTTTTGTCAGCAGCCACATCATCAATAAATACAAGATAACCAGTTCCATTGACAGCCATACATGCCCACGCCATAACACTTCCACCACCATGCTTCACTGATGAGGTGATCATGAGCAGTTCCTTTCCTTCTCCATACTCTTTTCTTTCTATCACTCTGGTACAAGTTGATCTTTGTCTCATCTGTCCATAGGATGTTGTTCCAGAACTGTGATGGCTTATTTAGATGTTGTTTGGCAAACTCTAATCTGGCCTTCCTGTTTTAGAGACTCACCAGTGGTTTACATCTTGTGGTGAACCCTCTGTATTCACATGGTGAAGTCTTCTCTTGATTGTTGACTTTGACACACACATACACCTACCTCTTGGAGAGTGTTCTTGATCTGGCCAACTGTTGTGAAGGGTTTCTTCACCAGGGAAAGAGTTCTTCGATCATCCACCACAGTTGTTTTCCATGGTTTTCCGGGTAGTTTGGTGTTTGGAAAGCAACCAAAGAGATTTTTAAGGGAAAGAAGTGGAATGTTATGCAATGGCCAAGTCAATCACCTGACCTAAATTCGATTGAGCATGCATTTCACTTGCTGAAGACAAAACTGAAGGGAAAATGCCCCAAGAACAAGCAGGAACTGAAGACAGTTGCAGTAGAGGCCTGGCAGAGCATCACCGGGGATGAAACCCAGCGTACGCTGATGTCTAATTGATCTCCAGACTTCAGGCTGTAATTGACTGCAAAGGATTTGCAACCAAGTATTAAAAAATGAAAGTTTGATATATGATTGTTAATCTGTCCCATTACTTTTGGTCCCTTAAAAAGTGGGATGTACATATACAAACTGTTGTAATTCCTACACCGTTCACCTGATTTAGATGTAAATTGTCAGGGTTAGGCAAGGAGGAACTCAGGTGCAGACAGGATTTACAACACAAACAGGTTTATTTACAAAAAGGGGAAAATAAAAACCCACGAGGGGGAAAACAAGGGCTAGGGTAAACACTAAATAATTCTACAAAACACAATAAACAAGGTAAACAAAGACTGAACACTAACTACTAACAAACACTCACTGCAGGACAAAAGACTTCGAGGAGTTTCAAGGACAAGGTACAATCACGAATGATGAACACATATGAGGTACACAAATCACATCAGAGGTACAATGAACCGACGAAAGACAACGCACACTAGGAGATCTAAATAGGGGAACTAATCAAGACACGACAGGTGTTACAGATAGGACAATCACGACACGACCAGGATAACAAGGGGGGCGGGGCAAGGGAACGAGACAACACAAGCACATGGCCCAAAGACAAGGCCATGTGCTTGTACATAAAACATGGGTCTGTCATGATCCTGCCTCAAGACTAGGAAAAATCAAGGACACGAGGGCAGAATCATGACAGAACCCCTCCCTTAAGGAGCGGCTTCCAGACGCTCCTCAAGGGAACATCAAACACGGGACACGACTGACATGACAGACTGGGACACAGACACAAACCAACAGGACATGACAAATAACAACAAAGGCAAACATGAGTACACAACGGCAGGGTTGGGGTGACAAATCAAAAAAAACAAACAGGGAAGGGGAGGGGGCGGGACCACAAAGTTCATGGGGGACAGACCAGGGCGGGTGGGTGGGGTAGGAATCCTAGGAGGACAGGACGAAGGCTGACGACGGGGGGTACGGGCAGGTCTGGGTGGTGAGGGGCGGGGAGGGGTCTCGGGACAACTGACAGGGGACATGACAGGACCAGACAAGGGACGCGGGACAACACTTACGGGACGCGGGGCAAGACTTACGGGACGCAGGGAGACGACATCTACTGGACACGGGGCAACATCTACTGGACACGGGGGGACAACATCTACTGGACACGGGGGGACCACAGGACACGGGGGGACATTAACGGGACACGGGGCCACATCAACAGGACACGGGGCCACATCAACAGGACACGGGGAGACAACGGCTGGACACTTGGGACTTCTGGGGACAGGGTCAGGGGACAAGACAGGACTGACGGGGATTTCTAAAATTTGGACAAGACGGGACAAATAATCAGAAAAGGCTTTAGCAGCTAGGATAATTGGCATCTCCTTATGAGATGAGACCGACTGTACAAGAGTCTTTGCTGCAGAGTCGGCCGCGGCTCTCTCCTCCGCTCTCACGACTGCCGACTTGAATACGGCTTTCTTCTTTGCCGCCTCGGGCACGCCAGCGCTCACCGCCGCTGGCTCGGGCACGTTCACCGCCGCTGGCTCAGGCACGCCCACCGCTGCTGGCTCGGGCACGCCAGCGCTCTCCGCTGCTGGCTCGGGCACGCTCACCGCTGCTGGCTCGGGCACGCTCACCGCTGCTGGCTCGGGAGGAGACAAGGTCACAGGACCGGCAGGCCCCTTCTTCCTCCTCTTCCTCCTCGGGCGCGGTGCAGAGGCTACAGCTGGGTCAGAGGCGGGTTGGGGGAGTTTGGTCTCGGGCAGGGCAGCCTCGGACGCCGAAGACTCTGAAGCTGACTCCCATGAAAGCCGTCTCCCTCGCTTGTTGGGGAGACTTAAGGTAGTGGGAGGTGCCTCAGGATCTTGGGAGGGACCTAACTGATCCCCCAGGGTTGCCACGGCCAGGACACGACCCTCCGGGATCGCCGGCAGCTGGGTAGGTGTGGACCTCTGGGGCTCCTCCTCTCGCCCGCTCGCTCCGGAACGACCTCCCCTGGTCCCCCGGAACACCACAAGGCGAGAGCCCTCAAAACAATCTCGCTGGCTGGCTGATGCCATCCAGCATTGCCTCCTGTCTGCTGAGTTCCTTCGTGGTCGGTTCATTCTGTCAGGGTTAGGCAAGGAGGAACTCAGGTGCAGACAGGATTTACAACACAAACAGGTTTATTTACAAAAAGGGGAAAATAAAAACCCACGAGGGGGAAAACAAGGGCTAGGGTAAACACTAAATAATTCTACAAAACACAATAAACAAGGTAAACAAAGACTGAACACTAACTACTAACAAACACTCACTGCAGGACAAAAGACTTCGAGGAGTTTCAAGGACAAGGTACAATCACGAATGATGAACACATATGAGGTACACAAATCACATCAGAGGTACAATGAACCGACGAAAGACAACGCACACTAGGAGATCTAAATAGGGGAACTAATCAAGACACGACAGGTGTTACAGATAGGACAATCACGACACGACCAGGATAACAAGGGGGGCGGGGCAAGGGAACGAGACAACAAAAGCACATGGCCCAAAGACAAGGCCATGCGCTTGTACACAAAACATGGGTCTGTCATGATCCTGCCTCAAGACTAGGAAAAATCAAGGACACGAGGGCAGAATCATGACAGTAAATACCCTCAAATTAAAGCTGAATGTCTGCAGTTAAAGCACATCTTGTTTCGTTTCATTTCAAATCCATTGTGGTGGTGTATAGAGCCATAAAGATTAGAATTGGGTCTTATATTATATTATATTATAAGATTAGAATTATATATATATATATATATATATATATATATATATATATATATATATATACACATGGTATATCTTACATGGATGTTGTAATGTATCTTTTAGAGCAAATACTTGTACTTTTAAGACTTTTGATATGATGTAGAGGGTCACATAATTATGTAGCAGCTTGTTTTGTAACAGTGTGAGCCTCTTAAAAAGTTATTGAACTGGAAGTGAGGGTCAGTGTCTCTATAAAGAAATACAGAGATGCTGGAAATGTATCATTAAGAGCAAATACTTGTTCTTGTAAGACTTTTGATATGATGAAGAAGGTCAGATAAATATTTAGCAACTTGATTGGTAACAGTGATAGCCTTCTCTGGAAAGGTATTGAACTGGAAGTGATGTTATGGTGTGTCTATGAAGAAGCACAGGGATGCTGCAAATGTATGTTTTATGGCCAATACTTGTATTTCAAGACTTCTGATATGTTCTACAAGGTCACATAATTATTTAGCAACTTGATTGGTAACAGTGATAGCCTTCTTTGGAAAGGTATTGAACTGGAAGTGAAGTTGTGGTGTGTCTATGAAGAAATACAGGGATGCTGCAAATGTATGTTTTATGGCCAATACTTGTATTTCAAGACTTCTGATATGTTTTACAAGGTCACATAATTATGCAGCAGCTTGTTTTGTAACAGTGTGAGCCTCTGTTAAAAATGTATTGCACTGGAAGTGAAGTAATGCTGTGTCTATGAAGAATCATAGGGATGCTGCAAATGTATATTTTATGGCCAATACTTGTATTTCCTGACTTCTGATATGTTGAAGATTGTCACATAATTATTTAGCAGCTTGTTTTGTAACAGTGTGAGCCTCTTTTAAAAAGTTATTGCACTGGAAGTGAAGTAATGCTGTGTCTATGAAGAATCACAGGTATGCTGCAAATGTAGGTTTTATGGCCAATACTTGTATTTCAAGACTTCTGGGATGCTCTACCAGGTCAGATAATTATTTAGCAACTTGATTGGTAACAGAGTTAGCCTTCTTTGGAAATGTATTGAACTGGAAGTGAAGTTATGGTGTGTCTATGAAGAAAAACAGGGATGCTGCAAATGTAGGTTTTATGGCCAATACTTGTATTTCAAGACTTAGGATATGTTCTCCAAGGTCACATAATTATTTAGCAACTTGATTGGTAACAGTGTGAGCCTTCTTTGGAAAGGTATTGAACTGGAAGTGAAGTAATGCTGTGTCTATGAAGAATCACAGGTATGCTGCAAATGTAGGTTTTATGGCCAATACTTGTATTTCAAGACTTCTGATATGTTCTACAAGGTCACATAATTATTTAGCAGCTTGTTTTGTAACAGTGTGAGCCGTCTTTGGAAAGTTATTGAACTGGAAGTGAAGTTGTGGTGTGTCTATGAAGAAACACAGGGATGCTACAAATGTATGTTTTATGGCCAATACTTGTATTTCAGGACTTCTGATATGTTCTCCAAAGTCACATTATTATTTAGCAACTCGATTGGTAACAGTGTGAGCCTTCTTTGGAAAGGTTTTGAACTGGAAGTGAAGTAATGCTGTGTCTATGAAGAAACACAGGGATGCTGCAAATGTATGTTTTATGGCCAATACTTGTATTTCAAGACTTCTGATATGTTTTACAAGGTCACATAATTATGCAGCAGCTTGTTTTGTAACAGTGTGAGCCTCTGTTAAAAATGTATTGCACTGGAAGTGAAGTAATGCTGTGTCTATGAAGAATCATAGGGATGCTGCAAATGTATATTTTATGGCCAATACTTGTATTTCCTGACTTCTGATATGTTGAAGATTGTCACATAATTATTTAGCAGCTTGTTTTGTAACAGTGTGAGCCTCTTTTAAAAAGTTATTGCACTGGAAGTGAAGTAATGCTGTGTCTATGAAGAACCACAGGTATGCTGCAAATGTAGGTTTTATGGCCAATACTTGTATTTCAAGACTTCTGGGATGCTCTACCAGGTCAGATAATTATTTAGCAACTTGATTGGTAACAGAGTTAGCCTTCTTTGGAAATGTATTGAACTGGAAGTGAAGTTATGGTGTGTCTATGAAGAAAAACAGGGATGCTGCAAATGTAGGTTTTATGGCCAATACTTGTATTTCAAGACTTAGGATATGTTCTCCAAGGTCACATAATTATTTAGCAACTTGATTGGTAACAGTGTGAGCCTTCTTTGGAAAGGTATTGAACTGGAAGTGAAGTAATGCTGTGTCTATGAAGAATCACAGGTATGCTGCAAATGTAGGTTTTATGGCCAATACTTGTATTTCAAGACTTCTGATATGTTCTACAAGGTCACATAATTATTTAGCAGCTTGTTTTGTAACAGTGTGAGCCGTCTTTGGAAAGTTATTGAACTGGAAGTGAAGTTGTGGTGTGTCTATGAAGAAACACAGGGATGCTACAAATGTATGTTTTATGGCCAATACTTGTATTTCAGGACTTCTGATATGTTCTCCAAAGTCACATTATTATTTAGCAACTCGATTGGTAACAGTGTGAGCCTTCTTTGGAAAGGTTTTGAACTGGAAGTGAAGTAATGCTGTGTCTATGAAGAATCACAGGTATGCTGCAAATGTAGGTTTTATGGCCAATACTTGTATTTCAAGACTTCTTATATGTTCTACAAGGTCACAAAATTATTTAGCAGCTTGTTTTGTAACAGTGTGAGCCTCTGTTAAAAAGTTATTGAACTGGAAGTGAGGGTCAGTGTCTCTATACAGAAATACAAAGATGCTGTAAATGTATCATTAAGAGCAAATACTTGTTGTTTTAAGACTTTTGATATGATGAAGAAGGTCAGATAAATGATTGGTAACAGTGATAGCCTTCTTTGGAAAGGTATTGAACTGGAAGTTAAGTAATTGTGTGTCTATGAAGAATCACATGGATACTGCAAATGTAGGTTTCATGGGCAATACTTGTATTTCCAGACTTCTGGGATGCTCTACCAGGTCAGATAATTATTTAGCATTTTGATTGGTAACAGAGTTAGCCTTCTTTGGAAAGCTATTACCCTGGAAGTGAAATAATAGTGTGTCTATGAAGAAACACAAGGTTGCTGCAAATGTAGGTTTTATGGGCAATACTTGTATTTCAAGACTTCTGGGATGCTCTACCAGGTCAGATAATTCTTTAGCAGCTTGTTTTGTAACTGTGTGAGCTTCTTTTAAGAAGGTATTTAATTGCAAGTTAAGTAATGGTGTGTCTATGAAGAATCACATGGATACTGCAAATGTAGGTTTCATGGGCAATACTTGTATTTCCAGAGTTCTGGGATGCTCTACCAGGTCAGATAATTATTTAGCAACTTGATTGGTAACAGAGTTAGCCTTCTTTGGAAAGCTATTACCCTGGAAGTGAATTAATAGTGTGTCTATGAAGAAACACAAGGTTGCTGCAAATATAGGTTTTATGGGCAATACTTGTATTTCAAGACTTCTGGGATGCTCTACCAGTTCAGATAACTCTTTAGCAGCTTGTTTTGTAACTGTGTGAGCCTCTTTTAAGAAGGTATTGAATTGCAAGTGAAGTAATGGTGTGTCTATGAAGAATCACATGGATACTGCAAATGTAGGTTTTATGGGCAATACTTGTATTTCCAGACTTCTGGGATGCTCTACCAGGTCAGATAATTATTTAGCAACTTGATTGGTAACAGAGTTAGCCTTCTTTGGAAAGCTATTACCCTGGAAGTGAATTAATAGTGTGTCTATGAAGAAACACAAGGTTGCTGCAAATATAGGTTTTATGGGCAATACTTGTATTTCAAGACTTCTGGGATGCTCTACCAGGTCAGATAATTCTTTAGCAGCTTGTTTTGTAACTGTGTGAGCCTCTTTTAAGAAGGTATTGAATTGCAAGTGAAGTAATGGTGTGAAAGCTATTACACTGGAAGTGAATTAATAGTGTGTCTATGAAGAAACACAAGGTTGCTGCAAATGTAGGTTTTATGGGCAATACTTGTATTTCAAGACTTCTGGGATGCTCTACCAGGTCAGATAATTATTTAGCAACTTGATTGGTAACAGAGTTAGCCTTCTTTGGAAAGCTATTACACTGGAAGTGAATTAATAGTGTGTCTATGAAGAAACACAAGGTTGCTGCAAATGTAGGTTTTATGGGCAATACTTGTATTTCAAGACTTCTGGGATGCTCTACCAGGTCAGATAATTCTTTAGCCGCTTGTTTTGTAACTGTCTGAGCCTCTTTTAAGAAGGTATTGAATTGCAAGTGAAGTAATGGTGTGTCTATGAAGAATCACATGGATACTGCAAATGTAGGTTTCATGGGCAATACTTGTATTTCCAGACTTCTGGGATGCTCTTCCAGGTCAGATAATGCTTTAGCAACTTGTTTTGTAACTGTGTGAGCCTCTTTTAAGAAGGTATTGAACTGCAAGTGAAGTCATGGTGTGTCTATGAAGCAATAGAGAGATGCGGTAAATGTATAATTTAGAGCAAATCCTTGTTCTTTTATGACTTCTGATATGATGAATAAGGTCAGATTAATAGCAACTTCATTGTTAACAGTGTGAGCCTTTTTTGCAGACGTATTGAACTGGAAGTGATGTTATGGTGTGTCTATAAAGAAACAAAGTGATGCTGCATATGCATGTTTTATGGCCAATACTTGTATTTCAAGACTTCTGATATGTTCTTCAAGGTCACATAAATATTTAGCAGCCTGTTTTGCATCAATGTCAGCCTTTTTTAAGTTATTGAACTGGAATTTGTGTCAATGGACAAGTGCATAGGTATGGATCTTTTTCAATGTCTACACTACATACATCTACAATACAAGACTGGATTTATGTTAACTTGGGTCACATAAATATATCGCTACTTTAGCATTTTCCCTTCTTTCAAAAGCTGTCGAAGTGGGTGACTTGTCATTGAAGAATCCCATAAAAACAGTGATGGTCAAATTAAATATGTGAAGCACAAATTCTTTATAATCCATCTTGAAGAAAGTTTTGCCATAGTTTTTGAAATGTTCACCCAAAATCAACATTGTGTTTGCTGTCATGATTTCTGAATACTTGTCAATAATCTGATGGATTCAGTACCAGGCAGTGTTGGGTATAGTTACTTTGGAAAGTAGTTAGTTAGGTTACAACGTTACCATCAATTAAAAGTAATCAGTTATGATACAGCGTTACCTATTCATAAAAGTAACGCGTTAGAGTACTCATGCGTTACCAAAAATTAAAAGCCGTTTGCAGCGGCTCACACATGACAGACACAGCCCCCGGCCCCTTTAAATGCACCTAGAAGTCGTGACTCCCGACAATGAATAACGTCAGTCATCCGACTAAATTAACACTGCAGGATAACAATAACAGGAAAGACAGTCAGCAATCGGCTATTCCACATGGCGTTTTATTTATTTATTATCACAGAACATATTATTAATCAAAATTCGCACCTAACGTTACCCAGCCCGGTTAGCCTAGGCTACTGTATATTATGAGCACCACAAGAAAACTCCTGATTTTTCTTTAACTTTAAATAATGCAGTTATCAAAGTACAATTATGCTTACTTGTAAACACAACCTTAAACAGGCTTGCAGATTTAAATCCATTTAGAAATGATGAACAACCAGCCAGCCAACGATCTAACAGAAATTAACAGCTGCCTGTCAAATAAAAATGATAACAAACCGAATTAAATCCTTCACCGCCACACAGGCAAATGACAAATCGCTTAATAGCCGAACTAATTATTATTAAAGTGTCACTCACAGTCTCAAGCCTAAATTCGCTTTAACACAGTCCTCTTACATTTACTCTTCAAACTAGTGATTAAAACGTAGCGTTAAATTTGAGGTAGAATTTTTGGCGGTCGACGGAAGCTTTTCACCAACGCAGTGTGCATTTTACCGTTATGTTCTTTTCTTTTTCGTTGACAAATTGAAAATAATGTGCGTACTTCCATAAACCAAACGCTGTCCTCTCTGCTATCTTGCCGGGAGTTCGGGGAAAAAAAAACCCACACACACACAGGGTCAGGCGCAGGGCACAGACGCATCACAGCCATTGACTTTACGATCACAGAGCTTCGGCTCCGCTGATACTGTACATCCGCAGGTGGCACAGTAGACCTAGGACTACTGTCTGACAAAAAGCAGGCTGCAGTCGGGATTTTCCTTTCCTTAAAATAACGGATTACTTTTTTTAAAAAATAACGAAGTTACTGATTACTTACGCACGAAACTAACGCGTTAAGTTACACATTTCAGGAAAAAAGTAATTAGAGTACTCTAACGCGTTACTTTGTAACGCGTTACCCACAACACTGGTACCAGGCAAAGTAACATTTTTGCAGGATTGCAGACATTAATCAATGCACATGAATTGTGAGAGTTTAATGTTAAACAAAGATTTCATAAAACAGAAAAACATCAAAGAGTTCAGCCATTTTTTCCAATCAACACCTGGAGAACACTGTTACACTGTTACGTCTTTATTATACTTAAAATCAGAAAAAAACAACAAAGGTGAATAAAATGCAAGACACGGCTGTAGTATGTTCTGTATGATCCAGACAAGATGTTCCAACTTGCTTCGGAGAAGTTGACCCATGCTTTTAAAACCTATTAAAAGAAATCATATGTCATTGTTAAACACAGTTCATGTTCATTTTGAGGTAAATAAATATATAAAAATGTTGTTTTAACTATGCCATTAACTATGTTCAGGAGATTACACTTGATTTTCCACTTGTCTGAATTGTTAAATTATACAATAAATTATACTTTATGTACGTTTATTATTTTTTAATTCTTAAACATATCTTCAAACACCATCTGTATAATTTCTATTGTTGCTCAAGGAAAACCTATAGCATTAGAAGACATCATGTAAGTGATATTTGCTGGCACATTTGTGGTTGGCTCAAGAATACTTGTCTGTTCGCACACAATGAAAAAAAAAAACATCGAACTTTTTAGACGGTCCCTAACGAATATCCAGCACTACGTTGGACATTCAGCGGACATTCGCTTCTAAATATGCCATAAAAACAATATTTGGCCATTTTGATCGATTTTGAAACCATTCTGTTTGGTTCACAATGATGTCGCTGATCAGAATATGCCAAGAAAAACTTTCTTGCACATATAATTTGAAAGTTATTGAACGCGGAAATGTGGGAAAAGTGGCGAATGTGCGAATATAAAACCAACTTTACCCAAGTCTGCTGCAGGGGCTCTGTTGGATCCGGACAATGTACAGGAATCCCTGAGCTAGACGCATCCAAAGCCGTATCTAGAGCCCTAACTTTCTTACTGTCCATAATTAAAGTTTGGATGCGTGTCTCTAATTCTGAAATCTTCTCTGTCAGCCTAACTATTTCCCTGCATTTATCACATGTGAATCCCTAATCTGCGACAGAGATAGATAAACTGTACATGTGGCAAGAAGTGCAAATAACGATAGTAGGTGAAGCCATTACTCACCGTGCTTGATGAAATATTCTTACTGTGGTTGTTTGATGAACTTGTGGCAGTGGCTCAGTGGTTCATGTAGGTTGTCTACAAACCGGAAGGTTGGTGGTTCAATCCCCGGCTCCACCTGACCAAGTGTCGAGGTGTCCTTGAGCAAGACACCTAAACCCAGCTGCTCCCGACGAGCTGGATGGCGCCTTGAATGGCAGACATCGCAGTCGGTGTGTGAATGTGTGTGTGAATGGGTGAATGTGAGGCAAATTGTAAAGCGCTTTGGATGGCCATGTGGTCTGTTGAAAGCGCTATATAAATGCAGTCCATTTACCATTGTGAAAAACTGCAGCGTGAGAGAGGAGAGGAGAAAAGAAAACGCTAATGACAAGCTAACTAGTGCTAACGCTTTGCAGGTGTACTGCAGTCACAGAAGATCAAAGTTAATCTGATAAGATTGATCGATAATATCAGAAATATGGTGTGAATTAAGTTATATTTTAGAACTTAAAAAAACAAACAAACAGACAGTGATAGTAAGAACGATTAGAGAAAAAATAAATAAATAAAAACAGCTACACGGAGCTATGATTAGCTACAGAGGGCCAACAGGAAGTAGAGAAAACACTGTCCAACAGCGACACCAGCAGGCAGCGCGACACCAACAGGTGTCCAAACTTACAGAGTGTCTTTCAAAGGATTTTGACTGCTATATTTGTTCATAACCACCAGATGTTTTTGACACTCACGAAGCTTTGAATCTTTTCCCGAATCAGTCAGAGTAAAGCCTCTGTGCTTCATGAGGCTTCATTTGCCCATCACTACCTTATGCATGTACAATTTTCGTCATGTACCTTTAAACATTTAATTAAATTTAGTCTAAAATGCAAAGTGGTCTAAAGAAAGACTAATGTGATTCAGCAATCATCAGTGATATCAAACTCTCTTGGTGCTGCCTCGTGCTGCAGAACCTGATTTTACCAAGTGAGACATGTTCCTGGGACAACATCGTTGTTGACCCTGGAACAACATTGTGATTAACCAATCAGATTTGAAGAACCAGTTTATAGATTTTGTGAAGTTTACGCTTAAAATCAGTGTTTGGTGCTTGTACATCAGTGTCATTCATCTATCATATCCTCTGATTTTAGGGATTACTCATGGTTAAGGTTAGGTTTAGGTGTAGGCATATGGTTAAGAATATATTTTTGGAGTAAAATGTTGTTCCAGGGTCAACAAAATATGTTGACCTATGAACACATCGGACTTGGCAAAATCAGGACGTGCCCTCGTGCTAGCGACAGCACCTTCAGCATTTAGTCTGAGGAGGACAATGAAAGCTCTCATGCCGATGAAACAATTTAATAAACAGTACATACATTTAATCTTACTTACCATTTAAACTTAAGTTTACATTTACATTTAGTCATTCAGCAGACACTTTTATTCAAAGCGACTTACAAATGAGGACAATGGAAGCAATCACAATCAACAAAATAGCAATGATATATAAGTGCTATAACAAGTCTCAGTTAGCTTAACACAGTACACATAGCATGGGCTTTTATATATAATTAATAAAAAGAAAACAGATAGAATAGAAAAAGAATAGAGCAAGCTAATGTTAGAGGTCATTTTTATAATTGTATAATAATTTAAAGAAAATAGATAGAATAAAAAAAGATTAGAAAGTTAGTTTGATTTTATAAAGAAAACAAGCAGGAAATGAATGTAGTGCAATTCTAAAAGGCAAAAGTGTTGTTGTTGTTTTTTGTCTTCAATTTTTTTAATCTAGTTATTATTATTATAAAACTGTAATATAATAATATGGCCATATTTTTATATTTATTGTTGTATTTCCCCTTTTCCATTTGTGTATAACTTTACCTAATTAACGTCCTCTATAATTATTATTTATATGGTACCATATACTTTGCAAATACTGTAAACACCTGACAATTCTGCCAATAAAGTTGACTTTATGATTGTATCTACACCCATGTGCGTGATTAATGAGCGTGTTTGCATTTACAAATGATACACAAATGAATTATTCTTGAACAAAACACTATAGTTTTTATAATTATAGTCTATTAGTAATCTGAAATCAAATGAAATATGCATAAAATTTTACCTTTAAACTGTCATACAGTATAAAGCGTTATTGGCATGTCAAGCATTTACAGTAGGCTATTATTTTCAAAATGACTCTGAATGTAAAAGAAATCAAAATGAAGGCGAAATGAATCTTGCACAGTCAGGCCAAAACCACTCTGAGAGATTCATGTCAAAGAGGAGCTACTCTAAACAGCTTGAAAACAGTCATTCAGCCAATGCCCCTACATCAGTGCGGAAAGGCCTGAAACGTTTTTGCACTTCATCAAAAAAAAATGAAGCCAAGGCACTTGACAAAGTCATGAAAAATGGCTTTACATTTAAAAACGAGTCACTAGTGCATTGACGGTTTGCGGATAACAAGATTTCATCAGGGTTTGATTTGCACTTTACAAGTAATAAAGTTATTTTGTTTTATTTTAATACTAAGTTTTTTGTCGTTTGACTTTATTATTTTTTTTTCCAGGCACTTGTAGCATTATTAAAATGGCCTCAGATTCTCTTAAAAACTGGAGGAAGGTCAATTCCATGGTTAAGAAACCAGTTGAGGATGTAGGTGAAGAAGAGTTCATGGACGACCGGTACATGTTCTGTCCGGATGATGATGAGTTTAAAGTAAGTTTGATCATTATCTGTGAAATAATGGAAGAGGCAACTGAAATGTACGCCTAGATGAAAACAGACTGGACTTTTATAGTGACTTGGGCAGAGACCAATAACCAGACACACAAATCGTTTAATGACTTACTCCAAGTTTTTCATAAACATGGACACAATGAACTTCCCAAGGACTCGCGGACACTTCTTTGTACTCAAAAATTTGTGGAACGCCTGAGTAGTAAGTATACTATAGCTTCTGTCATGATGATTTATGACTTTGACCTTTGACCTTTTGACAGGTTGAACTTCCGGTGACCTTATGATAGATGGGCGGGACAAATGAGATCAAGGGTTAACCTATGACCTTTCCCACGCATCGATCATGTGGTTTTGACAGAAAGTTTTACCCAATTGACCTGTTAGTTCTAAATCATGGTTTTGACGGCTAGTTTAAACGGAACATGAAAGACTCCTCACGCATCGATCATGCGGTTTTGACAGAAAGTTTTACCCTATTGACCTGTTAGTTCTAAATTAAAAACGGTATATGAAAGACTCCCCAATCATCGATCATGTGGTTTTGACAGAAGTTGTTTGAAGTTTGTGTCAGTTAGCTTGTTTGAACTTTATCCCAGTTATAAGGTTATGTGTCTGTGTGTGTGTGTGTGTGTGTGTGTGGTTATACGGCTTCTCCCCCCTCCCATTACATTTATGAGCGGTGTATAAATGGGATCGGTGTGTTCTACATTTTATATACATATAAAAACATCCTATAATTTATATATATAAAACAATTAAAGGTTGAAAAACATTTCAGTTATATAATTTATATAATCTAAAACACATTTTAATTATTTCACATTTAAATATATAAAACATTATATAATTTATATACTCTAAAACACATTTTAGTTATTTCACATTTATATATAAAACATTTTATAATTTATATAATCTAAAACACATTTTAGTTATTTCACATTTATATATAAAACATTTTATAATTTATATAATGTAAAGCGATTTAACCAAGGTTGAAAAAACATTCTGTTCTTTTAAATAAGGTTATAAATTAAACTGTATAAAAAAATATACTGAAACCGACTGTTTCAGATAAAACAAGATCCAATTTTTTTTTTTTTTTTTTTAGAGAGCAGAAAAGAGATGTTTTCACACACCTTTGATCCTGACCCTCTGTGTCCCCACTGTCTGCGTTTGCACGCCGCAGTGCACACTCGTCGGAATTTACTAACCAATCATAATATCTTCAAAGCCATATTTTAATTAAAACCAAACGTATCTCACGCGGGAGTACCATGATTTTGACAGTTTTCTGACGGTTCACCTATGAATTACGGTTGGTGCGCGTCTAGCATCTCTTGTACCCCCCTCTCTCTCCCTCTCTCTCTCTCTCTCTATCTCCCTCTAATGCCTGTGTACACACATTCGTCTCCAAGTCTTATTTTCTTCTTTTAATGAATATAAACACATTATACATTCGCAAACAATATAAAACAAAACATTTACAATAGTTTTGTTCATCACTAAAAATATACATTTTACCAGGATCGGGGAAAAAATATATAATTGAACAGAATGAAGAATATGGTCTATTGAGGAACCCGGATGTGTGTCATTGACACAATTCAGTTAAATTCATTTCACATTAATCATTGCAAAACACTTTCTATATTATATTTAAAAAACTTTTATATCCATCTTTATATCATATCTTTTTCAAAAAGCGGTTTAATTATTTATTTTAACCGTACACCTACAGTACCACCACACAATAAAATGCTGCATGCACGTACATTTTTTATTAAATTTAGTTTTTAAGCGATCTTAATTATGACTAATCATCATAAACCACAAGTACCTTGTTATATCACTATAATATCCACGCCGCTATAAAAAATTTTATTCTGATAAACCATATAAACAAGCGGACATACACGTAGACATATCAAGGTAAAAAGAGACTTATCTATATTTTAAACAATATGAAAAAAAAATATATATATATATATACATATATATATATATATATATATATATATATATATATATATATATATATATATATGTATATATATATATATATATAAAATTATATATGACGGCGTGTTACTAAACCAGAACATACATTTTAAACGTGTTTATCAAACTTATAAAACACATCGCAGTAACAGACATGTTACTAAGCCAAAGCAAATAATTTATCATTCATTTTTTAATCATGTATTCAACCAATACTTATACAACATATACAAACAAGTTTTAAACATATTTTAAACAAAAAACTAATCATAAACGCAGCCTTCTCAAAATTACAGACATGTACAATCATGCTGATCACATATTATGGATATTCATACTTTTAGACCAGAAAAAAGCTCTAAAGTGCATCACAATCTCAGTTTAAACACTCTCTTGACAATCATTTAATCATCTTATACTCTATTTTGTTCATGTTTTTGTCTGTTTGACCAAACTCTGAGAATAGTCTTTATCTAAAAAAAAAAAACAATGAAAGATTATAGCATTAAAAGTTTTCACAATAGTTTAGAAGAGTGGATTTCACTATTAGGTAATTGTTATTCTGATACACATTTCCTGTATAAAAGACTATATCTATAACCTTTTCAGCTGAATGTAGTGCAATCTTATGGATCTTAAACTTAATCACGTTACAGCGAGGCGACATAGTCCCTCTAGCAAATCCATCAAAAGTGGACAAAGCAGAAAAATCTCAGCGCGCGGTAGATGATAATGCTTACGACCAAAGGGGAGTATGCATAGGCCTACTCTTTAATGTCAAGCGGAAATGCTGAAACAATCTGAATACGGTCATCGGCTATATGAACAAGAGCTCTAGATGTATGGGCGATATTGTCATGCTGTAAAATTCCTATGAACAGGCAGTGTATGTTTGACCGCAGTCAGAGAAAACTGCAAAACAACGTGTCAACACATCGGTCGACTATCTCTGGTAAAAAATAAATAAAATGATATATGTTTACGAGTCACACGTTGACAATTTTTGTCTTATGTGATCATTACTGCTAAAATCACTGAATTATGAAATGCAAAAGTGTGTACGGCATTTTTCTCTAACCGTTACAAAAGTGAGAACGTCGTAGTTCTCAAATGTGTTTGTATTACAACGGTAGCCCATCTGACAAATCTGGAGAAGTGGAGAAGCAAAGATGTTTAGCACATACACACGTACACTAGAGATGTTGCTTTATTTGAATCGAAGAAGATGTCCGTAGGAACTGATAACATTGTTTAATGTCGTCGTGTCGTGTTTTGTCAAAATAATAAAAAATGTTCGGGGGAAATGTTGAATAATTTTTCTTAAATGAATAGAATGCGCTCACCCCGCTCTCTTTCCCACGCGAGAGTTAGCATGGACTTACAGGAGTCTTAAAAATAAAAATGTGAATTGTGTCATCGGCTATCCGAACACGATGACTAAATCTAACGGAGTAATAAAAAATATCATTTACAAATCAACATTTAACCAAAAAAAAAATAGTTTAACAATTGTATTCTGAATTGTATATGCGTTGTAAACGTTAAGTTTTCTCGCTATACTCTCTTTCTTAGTGATTTGGTCGCTCGAATACACGAAAGGTTATGGATAAAATGTATCTCACGAGAGTGTGGAAACTTTAACGAGTGTACCCTTTGATTTGTTTAGGTTGTAATAGTTTTAAGTGTAAAACAGCTTTTCATTTTTGCTTCGATGCTTCATGCGATCACACTTTTGGACAGACACAAAGTTGAGCTAAAAGAAATATCTCAAAGAGAAAAAAACTGTTACTTAATTTCTTAATTTTCATTTATTCCTATTACGATGACGCTGCACAAAGATCGCATAAAAACGTAGGATCCGACAAACAAATTGTGAACGGACCTCCGAAATCTTGATGGGGCTAAATCTCGAGGTGTAAGAAAAATGTGATTTACAAAACATTGGGATTCTTAGATGTGAAACACCCTTGACATGATCTGTTGGCATCTACAAAACAGTCAAAGTGTATGTTTTCTGTTCTAGGTAAGAACATTTACACCGAGTGTTATAGGCCGGGTAAATAATTTGAAAATAGTATTTCTGTCGAATGAGAAAAGTTCAGCATACATTTAAAAAATTTTCTGATGTAGAAATTATGTTTCAGCCAAACACATCCAAAGAGAAAGAGTTTTCTACTCGTGTAAGAAAAGCACTCGGGTGGATAAATTATATGAAGAGACGATTTGTCATCGGTTATTTAAAAAAATAAGACGATAGACGGTGTGCCTTGCTTTAGTGACACACAATGTGTTTAAACACGTTTCAAATTGTGGGTGTAATTATTTTAGTGACTTTAAGCAAGATGTATATTTGTTATTTTACAGTACGCATACAATCTACAGGATAGAAGGATGGGGATACAGTAAAATACAACTATAAACTGAAAGTTAACTTTCATTACACTATTGTAAAGGGATCTTACAGTAGGCTAAATGAAAAGCACTACGTAATAAGGCTGAAGGCCAAACAACTGATGGAAAACACACGTTGGGGGATACTGTCGGTTAAATATATTGTTTTAAATAAGGAATATAATATGGATAGTACTTTTAATACGAAATATATAAAATAGAACTACAGCCTGTTAGATGTACAGGCGGTCATTTTAATATTTTTGCTTTTAAATGGAAGTATTTTGGGACGGCTAAGCAGAGGGCCTGCAAATGTCTTTCCTGCTCTGTGTCTGAAAGTACCGTGGATATGTGAAAGGTTTACGACCGTAGCAACGCACATAAATTACATCTCTAGGACGCGTGGGTCTTTCCTGAACCATCTTTAATGGTTGAATACGATCGAGGGTCTTTCTTCTAAAAGATAAAACAACTTCATCTAAACTTCACAGTCTATACTGTGACAAACAAACGAGCTCCTCAGCATAGATTTAAAGCAAAATCAATATTTAGTTTTTATTTTTAAAACATACAGAAAGACTTTGGCATCATGTTTCATATTGTGTGTGTGTGTGTGTGTGTGTGTGTGTGTGTGTGTGTGTGTGAGAGAGAGAGAGAGAGAGAGAGAGAGAGAGAGTGTGTGTGAGAGGGAGAGAGAGGGAGGGAGAGAGAGTGTGTGTGTGTATGTGTGTGTGTATGTGTGGGTGTGAGGGAGAGAGAGAGAGAGAGATGGTACGAAAACTTTGAAGATGGTGCTAAAAATAAGAACTTTAAAGAATCTAAAGTGATTAATGCATGACGCATCTAATATAATATAATCATATATGATATGATATAATATGATATAAATAATTGTTTATTATATAATATTATATAAAAATATAAAATATTTTAGGTTATATATATCATCATTTTGTTGAATTAAGAATCAGCGGACATCAGATGTACTGGGGGTACTGATTATTAAAAAACATTACATTAATGTTAGCTTTGAAATAATGTACACCATTCTATCCATTCTAATGTACACTTTGATCATGCGGTCTGGAACTCCACCCTCGCCTGCGCGGGGTGTGTGTGAAGCAGCCCCTCGGGTCTCACATACATTTCACTACGAGGACCTGTGAGATTCTGTTTATGATTTAATCATTTTTATTTTATTTTTTAAGTCGTAAATTTTATTTTGGGGATATTTCATTCATGTTTGGACATCTCTCACCGGTCTAAAAATGTAAGGGGTAATTTTTTATATGTATCATCAGAAATGTTTATTTTATATACTATGCTATCACATTTAAAATAAGTTATCTTTAAAAAAAAAAAGAAGAGTATGGTGTGTTTTATAAGTTTGATTAACTTAAATGTTGAATACTTTTTTTGTTTAATGAATTGCTTTAGTAGCCTGATGTCATTTATATAATTATTTATTTCCATATTATTTAACCCTGGAGTCTGAGTGGGTTTTGTAGGACTGGAGATATTTTGGCAGCCCTCAGACGTCGGTGTTTTTCATTATCCTAAAACGTATTAATGGCTAAAAGTATGAATATCCATAATATGTGATCAGCATGATTGTACATGTCTGTAATTTTGAGAAGGCTGCGTTTATGATTAGTTTTTGTTTAAAATATGTTTAAAACTTGTTTGTATATGTTGTATAAGTATTGGTTGAATACATGATTAAAAAATGAATGATAAATGATTTGCTTTGGCTTAGTAACATGTCTGTTACTGCGATGTGTTTTATAAGTTTGATAAACACGTTTAAAATGTATGTTCTGGTTTAGTAACACGCCGTCATATATAATTTTATATATATATATATATATACATATATATATATATATATATATATATATATATATATATATATATATATATATGTATATATATATATATTTTTTTTTTCATATTGTTTAAAATATAGATAAGTCTCTTTTTACCTTGATATGTCTACGTGTATGTCCGCTTGTTTATATGGTTTATCAGAATACAAATTTTTATAGCGGCGTGGATATTATAGTGATATAACAAGGTACTTGTGGTTTATGATGATTAGTCATAATTAAGATCGCTTAAAAACTAAATTTAATAAAAAATGTACGTGCATGCAGCATTTTATTGTGTGGTGGTACTGTAGGTGTACGGTTAAAATAAATAATTAAACCACTTTTTGAAAAAGATATGATATAAAGATGGATATAAAAGTTTTTTAAATATAATATAGAAAGTGTTTTGCAATGATTAATGTGAAATGAATTTAACTGAATTGTGTCAATGACACACATCCGGGTTCCTCAATAGACCATATTCTTCATTCTGTTCAATTATATATTTTTTCCCCGATCCTGGTAAAATGTATATTTTTAGTGATGAACAAAACTATTGTAAATGTTTTGTTTTATATTGTTTGCGAATGTATAATGTGTTTATATTCATTAAAAGAAGAAAATAAGACTTGGAGACGAATGTGTGTACACAGGCATTAGAGGGAGAGAGAGAGAGAGAGAGAGAGAGAGGGAGAGAGAGGGGGGTACAAGAGATGCTAGACGCGCACCAACCGTAATTCATAGGTGAACCGTCAGAAAACTGTCAAAATCATGGTACTCCCGCGTGAGATACGTTTGGTTTTAATTAAAATATGGCTTTGAAGATATTATGATTGGTTAGTAAATTCCGACGAGTGTGCACTGCGGCGTGCAAACGCAGACAGTGGGGACACAGAGGGTCAGGATCAAAGGTGTGTGAAAACATCTCTTTTCTGCTCTCTAAAAAAAAAAAAAAAAAAAAAAATTGGATCTTGTTTTATCTGAAACAGTCGGTTTCAGTATATTTTTTTATACAGTTTAATTTATAACCTTTTTTAAAAGAACAGAATGTTTTTTCAACCTTGGTTAAATCGCTTTACATTATATAAATTATAAAATGTTTTATATATAAATGTGAAATAACTAAAATGTGTTTTAGATTATATAAATTATAAAATGTTTTATATATAAATGTGAAATAACTAAAATGTGTTTTAGAGTATATAAATTATATAATGTTTTATATATATAAATGTGAAATAATTAAAATGTGTTTTAGATTATATAAATTATATAACTGAAATGTTTTTCAACCTTTAATTGTTTTATATATATAAATTATAGGATGTTTTTATATGTATATAAAATGTAGAACACACCGATCCCATTTATACACCGCTCATAAATGTAATGGGAGGGGGGAGAAGCCGTATAACCACACACACACACACACACACACACAGACACATAACCTTATAACTGGGATAAAGTTCAAACAAGCTAACTGACACAAACTTCAAACAACTTCTGTCAAAACCACATGATCGATGATTGGGGAGTCTTTCATATACCGTTTTTAATTTAGAACTAACAGGTCAATTGGGTAAAACTTTCTGTCAAAACCGCATGATCGATGCGTGAGGAGTCTTTCATGTTCCGTTTAAACTAGCCGTCAAAACCATGATTTAGAACTAACAGGTCAATTGGGTAAAACTTTCTGTCAAAACCACATGATCGATGCGTGGGAAAGGTCATAGGTTAACCCTTGAACTCATTTGTCCCGCCCATCCATCATAAGGTCACCGGAAGTTCAACCTGTCAAAAGGTCAAAGTCATAAATCATCATGACAGAAGCTATAGTATACTTACTACTCGCCTGGCAAAATGTAGCGGTGAATACATCTATTATGGTTAGGAAAGTGGTATACGCCACACACATCTGCATTGCCCCGGTTCAACAGATCAAATTGCTGTCACAATTAATGTTTAAAGTGCCATTATTCAGATCCAGTGCTGGAAGACTGTGTCCATGACCTGGGAAAATAAATTAAGATGCTCAGGGGAAAACACAATGGAAATGGAATACAGGTGCACATAAAAGCATTTATTTGTGATGCTCCAGCAAGAGCTTTCCTGAAAAACATAATCTACCACACTGGATGCCACAGCTGTGGGAAGTGTGAAGAGGAGGGTGAATGGTTGGGCAAAGTAGTATTCAACAGCAAGGACACATTCCCTACAGGACAGATGAAAAGTTCAATCCAGTGGACCACAGAGCATAACACCAGGGAGGAGACCCCACTGATCAGAGCAGGCATCCCATGTGTCAGCTCTTTAGTGCTTGATTATATGCACCTTGTTTGTCTTGGAGTAGTGAGACCCATCCTTTGTTACCTGTGCAGGACCCTAATCCTCATAGACTCTCTCCGAAACAGAGAGCTGAACTCTAGATTGAGGAACACAGTGCTGAGTGAGATGGCGAGGAAGCCCAGATCCCTTCAGGAGATGGAGAGATGGAAAGCCACTGAGTCCTGACAGTTTCTACTGTACACCAAACCAGTGGTACTCCATGCAACTGTGGACCCAGATTTGTACCACCACTTCCTTTGCCTGACCATTTCAATGTTGATGTTTCTTTCTGCAAACCACTTCCTGCCATACACAGCAGACCTCAATCATTTTGTCATCAACAGCTCTGAGGTATATGGAAATACATTCACTGTGTACAATGTGCATGCCATGGATCCCCTCCACTAAGATGTTGCAAGTTATCAGCTTGTCAAAACCAGCCATAAACTTATGAAACAGAAGCAAGTTGCCCTGCAGACAGTGTCAGGAAAGCAGAGGGACAGCTGATTTTGGCTCCAAGATGGTAGAACTCCAACCTCTTTGAAAAGCCTTGCCAGTCTAAACCCCTGGACACTGCTTTTGATGGCAGTACCCACAGCATGGCTAATACACAGCTACTACAAAGCCAGGACTTGAAAACAAAAGCTGTATGTCTACCACACTGTTGAGGATATGCCATCTTCCCTTTCTAGCATGATATAGAATTAAAAAACAATTAAAGGATCATTTTTATAATGGGCAACAAGAGGTCAGCCTCCTAAAAAGCTTGCTAGATCAGAGAAGGAGACAGTGGCAGAGATGGTGGAGAAGAGGACAAGGGAGACAGTAGAGGAGAAAGAAAAGAGACCGTAGAGAGGACAGTTGAAGAAACCACAGAGGAGACAGTGGATGAGTCAGGGGACAAGACAGAAGAAAGCATTAAGTGGAGCAGCCATCTTTAGATGTACTTTTACAAGTGTGTTTGGGCAACCAATCGTCCATTCATCACCATAGGCACTACCAGCTACTTCTGCTGGAGCTCTGTTTGCTGGAGAACTCATGTGTCCATCAAGATGTGACCGACATTAACGTCCATATGAAAAGTAAAGGGCATCAGGCCAAAGAACAGGCTCTTCAGTCAACATGAGGCATTGCACAGTTTTATGCTCCAGCTTCTGTTAGTGGCATGACGACACAAGAGACCAAGGTACACGGTACATATATAAAAAAATTAAGATAAAAAAAAAGAGTGGTGGTAATGTTAGCTGAATTTTCTCACTGAATAAGAAGAACTGCACACTTCATTGAGCACAGGATACCTATGCTTAAGGCAATGTGTTGTTCTTCTGCAGTTTTTTTTCCTTCAACCTCTATAGGTGTGCGTTTGCTTTACTTCTATAGCTGAATTTTCTTTACATTGTACCTTATATTAAAAATGTAAAAACCTCTTATGTAGCATGGAATGCTTATGATTTTGTGATCTAATTAACCCTGTCTCTGTTGCAGACGAGGAGAGTTGAGGTACAGGTGGCTCCAACATAATGTGCCATTTGCAGGAGCAGATCATTTCATCCCATTGGTGAAGAAGTGCTTTAAAGATTGCATCACTACACATAATATCAAGTGTGCGAGCACCAAAACAACATGCATTACCAATGAAACAGTGACACCAGATTTTAGAAATGAATCGGTGATGAAGATGAGAAAATCCTTTCACAAACGATACAGGTATTACTTTGACCACTATTGTATACTGAATATTTGTTTTCAACGTGTATGCTTTCCATGACCTATCCATTCAATGGCAAGTAACATAGTTTGTTGTGCTGTATTGTAATGAATCTGTAAACAAGATGGATTGTGATTAACTGGTCATGTACTGGAGGTAACTGGATTTGATCCAGAGGATCTGATCGTGGATAGCACCGACTGTAAAGGACACATGTCAGGTTTGTGTTTACACCAGCACAAGTGTAGTACAAAGGAAATGATGAAGATTTTGATTAAATTGATATTCAGGATTATATATTTTCATCACAGAATTGTGTGACTTCCAAGGTAGCAAATATACGTGAATGCTACAGCATGTTTCCGTTCAATGGTTGAGCCTGGAGAGCTGTGTGACTTCTTGTCCTGTGAATGCCTTGAGTTCCTCTCAAATTCTTCATCCGGATAAAGAGAAGTGCTTTAATTTCCCTGTCGCTCCAGTTGGATGACATTTCTTTTATTTTCGTAAACCGTGCGGAGTGAATGCATCACCTGTGTCAGACTGTTATGATTGGCCCGGAGTAGACGTCTTACATCACTGCGTTCTGAACTGATACGTGCTCAGAAAGTAATTTTCCTTCTGCGTTCACACACAGCAGAATTCCGGCAATTTACTGGTAATGTTACAACTTCTCATACCGGTAAAGTGCTGGAACAAATTCACACAGGACCTCTTTATGGCAATTTACTGGTAATTCTCCAGAAAAGTCTGTATATGTGAAAGGGGCTACTGATTCAATTACCTGTTCATAAAGATATTCACTTGCATTTGTTCTTGAATGAATCAGTTATAAAATTATGACTTTTCATTTTAAAATATTATTTCAGTTATTTAAAGCATATCATATTTTTCTATTTAATATTGATCTTAACATGAATGTATGAATTTAACTGCACTCATGCCATCACTGAGCCTCATTAAATGTCTGTAAAGGTACCTGTTCTGTGTCATGCACGTCTGTGCAAAATAATTTTGTTAATACTGATTTTATTTGATCAGTAGGCTGACTTATTGTTATTCAATTGTTTTTAATAATAAAAAAGGTTATAAATATACTTCTGAATTTGATACAAGATGACATACTTTTCAATAAAGTTATAAAAATAAGATTAGAAAGAAGTTTTAGTAAATTCTGTTTTTCATGGTTTAGAGCAGTGCTTCCCAAACCCGTCGCCCTAATCAGATACACCCAAATTAGTTTTGCAGTCTTCACTATCGAGCTGATGAGTGGAATCAAACCGGTGTGTGATTTTATTTTATTTAGAGGCATTGGTGTGAAAGTTGGCAGCTTATAAGAAACATCTTAATTTCATTAGTTGAGGGATGTAAAATCAGAGATACAGAGTAATATGTTTACTAAACTTTAAAAGGACAACAATTTAATTAAAAAGACATGGACTAGAAAGATGAATTAGTCCACTTTGAATGAAAATTCAATTCAATTCAATTCAAGTTTATTTGTATAGCGCTTTTTACAAAACAAATCGTTACAAAGCAACTTTACAGAAAATTATGTTTCTACAATATTTAGTAGTAGTTAGTAGTTTGTGCACGTTTGACAGGATTTTAGAAAAAATAAAATAATAATAATAATACAAGACGTAGTCAGCTAGACAATGAACTATCAATATTATTAATTAAGTTATTATATGATTCAGTCACACATTTAGCAATAATTGTTAGTTCTGTTTGTTGATTCAGGGTTAGCATCATCTGAGGTCCTCTGAGGGTCAGCATCATCTCTTCTCAGGTGTTCTGGATCCAGACTGGAGCTTGTGTAAATCCTAGTTACCACGGGATGTAAATCCCATGGCAAAACATGGAAACAAAATACAGACATCATTAGCATAGCTGCTGATCCAACAAAGTAAAATTAGTTCAACCCAAGTTAATGAATAAAAATGCACCTTTGATCAGATGCAACTACACTCACAATTAAAAAGATACATTATTCGAATGCTTGGCGAAAGATATGTGTTTTTAATCTAGAACAGAGAGAGTGTGTCTGAACCCCGAACATTATCAGGAAGGCTATTCCAGAGTTTGGGAGCCAAATGTGAAAAAGCTCTACCTCCTTTAGAGGACTTTGCTATCCTAGGAACGACCAAAAGTCCAGCGTTTTGTGACCTTAGGGTGCGTGATGGGTTGTAACGTGGTAGAAGGCTAGTTAGGTACGCTGGAGCTAAACCATTTAGGGCCTTATAGGTAAGTAATGATAATTTGTAACTGATACAGAACTTAATAGGTAGCCAGTGCAGAGACTGTAAAATTGGGGCAATATGATCATATTTTCTGCATTTTGGACGACCTGTAGCTTGTTTATTGAAGAAGCAGGACAACCACCTAGAAGTGCATTACAATAGTCCAGTCTAGAGGTCATGAATGCATGAACTAGCTTTTCTGCATCAGAAACAGATAACATGTTTTGTAGTTTGGCAATGTTTCTAAGATGGAAGAATGCAGTTTTTGTAACATTGGAAATATGATTTTCAAAAGACAAATTGCTGTCTAATATAACACCCAGATTTCTGACTGTAGAGGAAGTAACAGTACATCCGTCTAGTTGCAGATTGTAATCTACAAGATTCTGTGTGATGTTTTTTGGTCCAATAATTAATATCTCTGTCTTATCCGAATTTAATTGGAGAAAATTATTTGTCATCCAATCTTTTACATTTTTAACACACTCTGTTAGCTTAGATAATTGGGAAGTTTCATCTGGTCTCGTTGAGATATATAGCTGAGTATCATCAGCATAACAGTGGAAGCTAATTCCGTATTTTCTAATAATATTACCAAGGGGCAACATGTATATTGAAAATATAAGGGGACCTAGGCCGGATCCTTGTGGCACTCCATATTTTACTGATGATAAATGAGATGACTCCCCATTTAAGTAAACAAAATGGTAGCGATCGGACAGGTAGGATCTAAACAATCTTAGAGCCTGCCCTTGAATACCTGTATAGTTTTGTAATCGATCTATGAGTATGTCATGATCTATGGTGTCGAACGCAGCACTAAGATCAAGTAAGACTAGAAATGAGATGCAGCCTTGGTCTGACGCTAGGAGCAGGTCATTTGTAATTTTAACAAGTGCAGTTTCTGTGCTATGGTGGGGCCTAAAACCTGACTGAAATTCTTCATACAGATCATTTTTATGCAGGAAGGTGCTCAATTGAGCAGACACAACTTTCTCTCAAATTTTAGACATAAATGGAAGATTTGAAATAGGCCTATAATTTGCCAGTACACTAGGATCTAGTTTTGGTTTCTTAATAAGAGGCTTGATAACCGCCAGCTTGAATGGTTTTGGGACGTGACCTAAAGATAACGACGAGTTAATGATATTGAGAAGCGGTTCTTCAGCTACAGGTAACAGCTCTTTCAGTAATTTAGTGGGTACAGGATCTAATAAACATGTTGTTGGTTTAGATACAGAGATAAGTTTATTTAGTTCTTCCTGTCCTATGGTTGTAAAGCACTGCAGTTTATCTTTGGGTGCGATGGATGAAACTGAAGTGTTAGATGCTGTAGAATCTACATTCGCTATTGTATTTCTAATGTTATCTATTTTATCAGTGAAGAAATTCATAAAGTCATTGCTATTTAACGTTGGTGGAATATTTGAATCAGGTGGCGTCTGGTAATTTGTTAATTTAGCCGCTTTGCTAAATAAAAACCTTGGATTGTTTTGGTTATTTTCAATGAGTTTGTGTATATGATCTACCCTAGCAGTTTTTAGAGCCTGTCTATAGCTGGACATACTGTTTTTCCATGCCTTTCTAAAAATTTCCAAGTTAGTTTTTCTCCATTTGCGTTCAAGACTACGAGTTAATTTCTTGAGAGAGTGAGTATTACTGTTATACCATGGTACAGTATGTTTTTCTCTAACTTTTTTCAATTTTATGGGGGCAACAGCTTCTAATGTATTAGAGAAAATAGTGCCCATGTTGTCAGTAATTTCGTCTAATTCATGTGTATTTTTGGGTATAATTAGCAGTTGAGATAGATCAGGCAGGTTATTTGCGAATATTTCTTTGGTGGCTGGAACAATAGTTCCTGTATCCTGTTTTCTGGGTAACATTGAGAATATCACTATATATAGTTGCAACACCTCCGCCACGACCAGTCTGACTGGGCTCATGCTTATAACAGTAGTTTGGTGGAGTAGACTCATTTAGACCAAAATACTGTAGTCATTTGGTTTTAGCTAGGTTTCAGTCAAGCAGAGTACATCAAAACTATTATCTGTGATCATTTCATTTACAATAACTGCTTTTGGTGCGAGTGATCTAATATTTATGAGCCCAAACTTTAAAAATTGTTTTTGTTCATTTACTTTACATTTTTCTGGTTTAATTACGATAAGATTTTTTCTAGATCCTACATTATATTTATATTTTGACCTCACTTTTCGGGGAACAGACACAGTCTTAATAGTTTTTACAGTGCAAGTACTTTTATCATTTAAGCGGTTAGAACAAAACTCATCATAATGGTTATTTGAGAATTGTCTTACTAGTCACATGGAGCGAAGTGCCCTGGAGATGTTGTCAGAGAGAAGCTCCGCTCCAATTCTAATGGGGTGTAATCCATCAGCGCGAAACAGTCTAGGACGCTCCCAGAAAAGATTCCAGTTATTAACAAATAGCAGTTTCTGTTCTTTACACCATGACAACAACCATTCATTTAAAGCAAAAAGTCTACTGAACCTTTCGTGTCCTCGTCGATACGTGGGCAGTGGTCCTGACACGACGATCGTCGCCGCGGGCGTCGTGCTGCGAACCGTCTCGATCAGGCTCCTGAAGTCCCTCTTCAGCGTCTCCGTCTGCCGCAGCGTGGTGTCGTTAACCCCGGCGTGAAGCACGACTGCTCTGGGGCTCTCGCCGTCCTTCAGGATCGCGGGTATCTGCGCAGAAACATCGAGAACACGAGCACCAGGCAAACAATGAGTGTGCACTTTACCTTCGGCTAACGTAGCACTTACGTGTCGGACGATGGAGTCTCCGATGATCACAGCGTCGCGTCCTGTCTCGCGGAGGGGAGCGAAGTGGTTCTGGATGGAGATCTCGAAGGCAGGAGGGGAAGAAGTCGTCGCACAGGACCCAGCTCGCGTCCTCCGCTGTGGATGCACCCAGGGTCCGTGGTGTCCCGGCGTCGCAGTGAAGGACATCTGGGAAGATCGCGTCCTGGGTGCACCGGGCCTGCGCAGAGAAACACACGGAGTAGACGTGGTGGGACTGTTAACAGCACGCTGTATACTTACCCTGGACTTGTAAGCGTCAGCCCGGGATGATTCCAGCGCGGCTCTCCGCTCTCTCAGCTCGGCCTGCCTCTCTTCCAGGTCGCGAATCTGCTTCCCCACAGCCTCGAGCTCGAGCTGCACAGAGTGGAGACATTCATCCGCCATTAAAGCAAGTAACAGTGAGTACAGCAGTGGTAATGTGTGTGAATAGAGGATTAGCAATATAAGCGCAGTTAGCAGCAACCACGCTTGCTGATGCTAACTGGCTAGAAGCTAATAGCGGACCCGGGAGATCAAAATAAAACTAGTGATAGCGAGGCGCTCTGATTGTTTTTGTTGTAGAATACAATAGAGGATATATTCACACGTTATATAAATGGAAACGATGATGTATAAAATTGATTTTTAAGTTAAAAATAGTCAATGAAAAGAATATAGTGACGGAGCTCAAACGCAGTACAGCCGTCAACAACAACAACAACAATTCAGTTCTGACTGAGAAGAGAAACCAGCCAGTAGACTTCCAGTAGTACATGCATGACAGTAGAGGGTGATGGATCTCAAATCAATCCGTTACCCTGATTACATGTGAACAAAGCAGCTGCTGCTCTCTGAATGTTTGTAAATGTTTCAAATAGTCATTTAGATTCTTATATTTGCTTTATATATTTATTTGTATTTGCTCTGGTTTTCGCACAGCAATAGTTAATACTAAATATGTTTATTTTCAGATTTGAAATTTGAATAATATCAGCATACAGTTATTCATTCTAATGTGTTTATGTTTTATTCATACAGTGGTCACGAAGTATTTTAACAATGATTTTGAGGCATGTAGTCAATATAAGAACATGTTGGTGAAGTAATGCCATAGAATTTGCATGAATTTGCAGTGTGAAGTGAAGTGACATTCAGCCATGTGTGGTGACCCATACTCAGAATTCGTGCTCTGCATTTAACCCATCCAAAGTGTGCACGCCACCCCCAAGAGAGAACTGAGAACAAAAAAAAAAAAAAAAAAATCCGTGTGATTTTGTGATTGCTCACCTGTAGCTCATTCTGTAACTTTTACAGACCATGTCCCCACCGTCTCCACCCAAACCCTTTTATTTTTTTTCCCGTAAATTTTCTGCGGAAATCATTCAAACACTATCTTGCAATTTCTTCCTGCATATCATCCGCCATGCTTATAGTCTGAAGTCTCGTGAGATTTCGGTCTTTGTCACATGACACACCACACACTGCTGGAGCAGAACGGTTAAATCTAGTATTTTATCCTCATGTTTGTGGTCTATAACGTTTTGAAGATCTTAAAAGATGTAAAAAAAATATTTTAGTGTGTACCCAGCTTAAGGTAAGGAGAGGTATAAATAGACAATCACCCTCATGTGTGAACAATAAATTAATCTTAGTCTAACTAACAATGAAATGTCAATTAAAAATCACTCCATCAGAACACACAGTTCGTCCACTTGTATAAACACTGACCGACTACACATCAACTTAAAAAAACACGTCACCACATCATCTACAGAAAACAACTCCAATAGTGACTTGGATCATAATTTGCTGAAACGGGAAGCCTGTTGGATTCATAGATTGAACCCTTTGATTCCACATGGATTTTGATCGGAGTTGTTTTCTGTCGATGATGTGGTGATGTGTAGTCGGGGCAATGTTTATACAAGTGATGAACTATGTGTTCTGATGGAGTGATTTTTAACCCCCAATAGCGTACAGAGGTAACTGTAGGATTAGATTCAATTAAATGTGCAGCTATTGCATTTAGAGTTATTAACAAAGAACGACAAATGTTCAAAAAGACACTTTTGTTTTTACTACAAAATATACTAAATGTGCAGAACAAATTAAACTAATAATTAATCGACACTGGCATATTTTACAAACTTTAATAACATACATAATAAAGACATTTTAGTACTCATAATATAATCTTAAAATAACAGAATTATAAATTTTTCGTTTTAGGTTGTTTTGATGTCAAGGACTTCCTAAAATTGATTAATTATATTCTGAAAAATGCATATTAATGTATTTCATGAGCTTCTTCAGTTCACCTGTATTTCTAAGTCAGTATATCTCCTTTCATTAGCTTCAGTTCTGTTCAGTTCTATTAATATCTGTTTATCATGAAAGATCAAACAGCCTTTTCCAATAACAGGCTGACAAAACATCCACAGAGCTATCAAAATCTCTCATATACACACGAAGATTTGGTTAAAAACTGAGTTTCTTAAACAACAACTTAACAGTACACTAGAGGACAAAATCATCGTCGCTGTGTGTGGATGTCCGGAGCTGTGTGTGGATGTCCTGTGTGTGGATGTCCTGTGTGTGGATGTGTGGACGTGTGGAGCTGTGTGTGGATGTCCTGTGTGTGGACGTGTGGAGCTGTGTGTGGATGTCCTGACTCCTGTGTGTTGATGTCTGGAGCTGTGGTCAGCAGCTGGGTCCTGTCTTTCCCTTCATCGCCGTCGAAATGGAGGAATGTCCCCTTCACTCAACCGAAGTTAGCGGTGACCAGAGCTAATTACGCATGAAGCACATCTGGATGTACGGGGAGCTAAATGCTTCAAAAGTACAGTATTTTCTCTGGAACTTAAAAATGGATTTGAGAAGCGAGATGTTCCCGAACCTAAAACCGATTGAAGTGTGTTTAAGGCTTTGGTTATCAAGCGCAGGCTTATTTTAAACGCAATGTTTGTCACTGATGTTGTTAAATGTTACTTCGTTTTAATTAAAAATAAATTATTTAAATAAGTAAAGACAAATTACAGCAGGTGTAACAATTTACAGAAATGAACAAACACACAAACAAACAAAAAAATTATGGCTTTAAAATGCAATTGTATTTATTGCAAGAAAAGCATTTAGATTCTTAGCCTGTGGGTTATTAACACAGTTGATATGAAACCAGTGCCCACACTCATCACAGGAAATCTGTAAAAATAATAATAATAATAATAGTTTGCAATACTGTCAGCAAATGTGTTTATTAGTATTCCACACCAATACATATTAATAATAAAAAGGTTACCCGGAGATGATCTGCAGAGTCATCCGATGTTCCTGCCTCCCCACATCAGGTCATCTCTGAGTTACAATACAGTAGCAGGGTATGCTTTTATTAGGTCAGATTATCAAAACACTAATGAAAGTGATGCACATCAATATCAATAACTTTTATGGTTAAAAATAACAAAAACACCAGATTGCTCAAGCAGTGTTGATGTAATCTCCAGCCTAAATCATGCTATATCGTGTGGTTCATTGGAGAAGTGAATGTGTATTTTGCAGAACAGTGGCGGCGCCTGCCAATTCTCTCAGGGGACACAAATATTTGCTCGATTACACATTACACTACTTACTTAAATTACTCACTTACATTACACTGCTCCCACTATCCATGTGCACCTCTGCTCTCTCGTGTTTTTTCTCCTTCTCCGAGAGATGATGTATGTCTGTGACACCAGTAACGTTCTCCGTGATGTCGATCAAGGCATTTGTCACTGAGATTGCATTGCAGCGCCTGCAGTTCGGCACTGGTGCAGAATATGTTCTGCTAACTGGAAAAATAACAATTATAAACACAATAAAATCCTCCCATTTCAGTGAACATTTCATACGTGCTGTCACACACCTTCAAAGCAAACTCACCACATGACGTAGCGAGTGTTTTTTTATTTAATGTTTCAGTGTTTGCAGTATGTTAGTAGTGACCAGACTGACTTACTACAGCTGAAAATATGACAGTAACACCCTATACTGTATATACTGTCCATTGGCAACTCTACTGTATTATTTTGGTAAATATATTAGGCACAAGCAGGTAGTGGAACTGCTGTATCTTCTACAACACATTTCTTTTATAAATTCAGAAACAATATAATAAAAAGAAAACTTATTTTGCACACTTACAAACTTACCACCATTATAAATAACACCCTGTCAGTCTTTCTATTGTTTTTTGTTTTTCTAAAAAATGACATCTATATTCACAAAATGTAGGCAGCCTTTCAAATTTCGGTATTGTAACACTGTACAAATATTTAAGTGGACTTTTTTCCACTAGTCACATAATGAGCAATACCACTGGGGTCCTGTCCAAGTATAATGACCGGAGATAGTCCAAGGCAGCATGCATGAAACCATCTTTGGCACGGTTCACATTGCATCTTACAAAAATAAACAGAAATGTACCATTAAAAAGTAAACACATGCACAGTTGTATTGCTAGTACATGTTTTATCACATTTTAGTTCAATATATATACCCAAAGAGTGTTGCTGTGGGATTTAGCTTCCTTCCATCCACAGTACAGTACTCCTCCTTGGATTCTACAGCAGACTATATTTACTTATTCATGCATGTTATTTACTCCTCTCATTCTTTGTCTAATACAGTTCAATAAGTCTTTTGGAATATTCCAGTAGATGTTCTTTTGAATTACTGGATGCTTGTTATATTACCTGATGCATGAAGAATATTGTTTGCCATCCGTCATCTCAGTTTCTTGATGTTTTCTTGATTGGGATCGATCGTTTATGTCATATTGATAATGCTGTTAGTATTAATAATAAATTATTTGTATTGATTTCATAAATCCATAAAAACAATTAGCCTGCATAACAAACAGCCCAGAACTGGTTGCATCTTGCTGCACTGTGTGGACAATGGTGTTTGGTCTCCTTTTTATATTTAACCAGTACCTTTTGCTTTGTAAATTGAATCGTGTCTTGAAATATTGTCTAAAAGTAAAACTTTTTTTAAAGGAAAAAGGGAAATAAATGTGTCGTATTTATGTTTTAGTCTCTTTTATCTGACCGAAAGCGTGTGGCGGCTAGTTTTGAGTTCTTGAGGTCATTCGAGACATCAGCTCTGACATGGCATGAAGGAACTACAGATTCATTTCCCAGGTTAGTCCCATAACAGAGAAAATACCTTTTCTGAGGTTCTTTCTCATGAGGATATTAATTCTTTACAGCTGATCTTAGGTTCACCTCCCTAAACCAGTCGTGGGCCATGATTCGCCCCAGATCAAGTCTCCGCTTGGCTTCTCGTGCAGGAGAGTCCTGAGGAGGTCACAGCGTTCTGTGCAGGAAGACACACTTCACATCTGCTCTGTTTGATCAGGCTCTTCTAAGCTCCCAGATGTGTTGTATGGTTCTGAATTAGTCAAGATCTCACCGTGTGACAGGCTGGGTTTGGACCAGCGCCTGCACTGTAGCAGGACCAGGTCACAGTCACTAGGGAGGTGTCCACACAACATAGTGAACATCACAGTCCCTAGTGTCCAGACCGTCGCCGGCCCGCTGTGGTACTCTGGAGGGGAGGACACTGCTGTGCCTGCAGGAGAGACGTGTAAGCTTGCTTTAATGCAGCTCGATTGCTCTGTATCTATTAGAAGAATCAGCCTGACTTGGGATGTCTCCCTGTTTACCAGGATGTTCTCTAGTTTGACGTCACGGAGGTACACTGCCATGTGTTTCTTCATCAAGACTTCCACCGTGACGTCTGATGAACTCCTCCAGATTCTCACCGGGAGAGGGACATTCGAGGACCATGACGGAGAGGTCAGGGGGGTCCGTCCAGTCACGCAGACTGATTATCTCTGGCACGCTGGGACCTGTGTTTGGCAGGGTGGTGAGGGTGACCTCTTTTGGAAGAGGTTTTGGATGATGGGACTAGTGTGTTGTCATTACATATTTCAAAGCCACCTGATGAACAAACAAAACAAAATGAACTTAAGGTACACTAAAAGAGTAAAGGATGATGAGGATAATACAGGGCAAACATTTTCTAGCTTGATAATGTGTTATTCATATCCGCTTACTTTAGGATCATCATCTGAACGTCTGCCTCCATACACAACACCAAATCCACCTTTCCCCAGCTGATCTCCAGAGGTGTAGCGACTGAAGATGTAGTCTGTTAAACTACATCCACTTTCACACATTGAGAGACGTGTCTTGGTCAAGTGTCATGGCCTGGCAGTACATTTTGGAATAGGTGTTTTTGAGAGTTTGTATTTTTGTTATTGTGTTTGATGGTATTAATTTTCATAAGATGGATGTGTTATTTACCATCACTACTTCTTCCAGCCCATGCCATCTTCCTCTTCTCTGACCTGAGCTGCTCTCTGGGGTTTGGCAGCTCTAAAGAAAGAGCACAACCTCCGCCACCACGTCGTGCTCTTTTATTTCTCCTCCTCCAGCTCCATCAGGGGTCTTACAGTGATGATGAGGATGTTGATCCACCGTGTTGGTGCTGGGGGTGTACGTATATGTTGATCGAACACCTCGCCAACCGTCATCGGACTCACTTTAGTACCTCGCTGTCCCATCGCTGTGAAACTCACTGACCACTACAACAAACCCACAAATAATTTAAAGAAAGTGACTCTTTATATATTTATATATAGTTCTGTTTGAACACCCTCTGTGGCGTCGTCGTAAGGTTTGAGCGCCTCAGGACTTTCTAATGATTCCCGTTCAATCCCATCAATAAAACTGAAAGTAAATAAATTAAAGATGTATTCAATTATTTTTAACTCTAATGAAAAACTAATATGTAAATATGCTCTGACACATTTTAAAATAAAGACAGACTTGCATATATTAAAAAATCACACGTGATATTTATCTACTCCGGTTCCTAATTAGGCGATGACCAGCACATGAACCAGTGCTTAATGTTACTTTAGAAAAAAAAAACTAGGAGCCTAAAAGTGCCCCTTACCGCACTCAAAACTACCCAGCAAACATGCCCACGCTGGCCCACTGCGTGTTTTCTGTGGGACAATGTGGGCAGAGCAAACCCACACTAAACCCCTTTGGGGCCCCTATGTGGGTTTTTTGTGGGCAAGCCCACTGGGATAGCTAGGGTTGCCACCCGTCCCTTAAAATACGTAATCGTCCCGTATTTGAGAATAAAATAGACCATCCCGTTTTGAATCAATACAGGACGGGGTTTGTCCCGTATTTTCGGAGTTGTCTTCAATGCAGCATCTCATGCTGATCATCCCACCAGCGTTCTGTGAAGACTCGTCCTATTCTGCCCCTGATTGGCTAATACTCGCTGCCATCTGTGAATTGATTGGTTTGTTTCAGGTTCACGACCAATCAGAGTCAGATGAGGGTGGGTCTCTTGGCAGAGAGTCGATATGAAAGAATGGCGTAGGCTGCTCCAGATAACCCACCGCGTCCAGCGCTGAAACGAAAGGGGACGCAAAAGTACCGACGAAAGTGGGAAGAATCAAATACTTGGCTGGAAAGTGTCACCGGAAATGAGTATCAAGCAAATGCACAATTTGTCGGCGAGTGTTCTCTGTTGCGCACGGTGGCTTGTCAGATGTTCGACAGCATGTCTCGGGAGAACAACATTCATACACTTTATAATAAGGTTAATTTATTAAACATTAGTCTATTAACTAACATGAACTAACAATGAGTAAGAAATACATTTGTTACAGTATTTATTAATCTATGTTAATGTTAGTTAATAGAAATAAAGCTGTTCATTGTTCATGTTAGTTCAGTGCATTAACTAATATTAAAAAGATTTTAATAAAGTATTATTAAATGTGTAAATTAACATGAACAAAGATGAACAATTGCTGTATAAGTGCAGTTCATTATTAGTTAGTGTTAATTAATGTAGTTAACTAATGAACCTTATTTTAAAGTGTTAGCGATTTGTTTATTACGGTTAAGGTGTAGGCTGCAGTCAGACACATAAGCATTATTTTAATAAGAGATAAGAGAGATATATTTAATAATAAAAATAAAGTGCCTAAGTGAAGCAAATAAACAACTTAACTAATTTAAATTATTGCATTATTCAATAGGCTACTGTAGAATTAACAATAGACTATATAAAATAGATTAACTTATCAATAATAATAATAAAAAAAAGTGTTTTGCAGATCGGTTATTTATTATGTGGTTTCACTGTTTGGATGGTGTTACTGTCTGCAAACAATGACAAATATTTTATCCAAAATCTGTGTTCACGCCACCTTATACAATTACTAAAGTTCATTAACAATTAATATTATTATGAAAACATGTTTTAATTTGTGATTTACCACCACTGGCACGTCATCGAACCTGTGGTCATCGTGGCCCCGAGGGGTGTACCCCCCCCCAGGCTTCCCTTATTTTTCTGTATTGAAGGTGGCAACCCTAGGGATAGCCCATGTGGGGCAGGTATTGCCCTTAGGTCCCATAGGTTTTTTGTGGGCAAGCCCACAGTAAACCTACAAAAGCCAATGTGGGGCCCACTTGTCATTGACCTTTTTGGTCTCTTATGTAGGTTTTGTAGGATGGATAGATATTTAAAAATATAAATATATATATAAAAAAAAAAAATAGAGGCACCCTCCCATGATAATTTTTCAAAATAAACAACTTTTGTACTTTATTCCAATTCCCATACAATAAATGAAGAAACAATGATGAAAGAAAACAATATGGAAGGCCATTGTGTCTTAGTGAATGACCCAATGAATAATTGAATTCATTTATAAGGCTAGGCTTGAGAGTAAAGGACTGCATGAATGCTCAGGACAGCTGACCCAAAGAGACCAGTGACAAATCTGTCACAAAAGTTTATCATTTGCACATATCTTTAAGCCTTGTCAATTTAAACGTTCGAGGTATTTTACAGAAAATCACTCAAATTATTTTGACTGAAAAACTTCTATAGTTTTAACAAGGATAATTCTTTCTTTAGTTTAAAAAGTGAAGACTAAGCCAAGTTATTTTATACTCCATTATTAAATTTCTGCACCTGAACTAACCCCCAAAAAAACTGGGTCACTTGAACCCATAGCATAGCCCGGCTTCTTTCTGTGGACACAGATTGACTTAGTTTTCCTAAGATAAGTTAAGTAGTTTTTAAAAACAATTTTCATTTCAGTTTAATGTATAACTATGATACAAATATCAAAAGTAATTACAATATTAAGAAAACAATTAAAATAAATAAATCTATAATGGAGAAACGAAGGGTGCGTTACGTCATTTGCACTAATGGGAGAATATCTGCTCAGATAGTGAAAACCTATTCTGTATCAGATTCATGTCGATCACTGTGACGTAGTCTAGTTAAAGTTAATTTTACAGTCCGTCAATTATTGACAATAATTTCACCCTGACCGAAAGCATGTCACTGATTTAGTTCACACCGTTCACATATCGCACCTAAAAACGCGTGTGAAACGCTTCTCCTTCTTTCCAAAGTGCTCGGGCAGAAGCGCTCCTGAGGCATCTGCCGTTGCTAAGCAACCATGACGTGCTCTCTCCATGAAGACGCGGAAATTTCAGCAAAGGATAAATGGATTTGCAGCTCTAAAAATCTCTTGCAGTAGCTCTGCTACTAAATTTATTTCAAAATGGCAATTCATATACAGCTATGATCAGCTGTTCCTACATCTTATAGAGATAGAGAGAATGTTCATCAACCAATAAGGCTTGGGTATCGAGTATTGAATGGAACCGGGACTAGCTTTGTGATTTTCCCGGAATCGTTCAAAAGTTTACATTTTGATTCACAGTCCACCGACCGGAAGAAGAAATCGCTGAACACCAATGAAGAAGCGTCCACCGGAAGTGTTGGCATAACCGAGCGATTCGAACATGGATAGCGTGTGCCGGCGGTCCAAAGTGTGGCTTCACTTTTCTAAATGGAACGAAATCTCTGCAAAATGCAACATCAGTCGGAGCACGGTAACATGTTCAAGTACCTTCAGCATCATACACTCATGTGTAAATGTGTTTTCATGAGGTTTTCAATAATAAAGATTAAAAATACCCCTGTGAAAATATATTCATAATTTATAATATTTATATTCAAGTTCATAGATTTTATATTTAAATTGTAGTTGAAAAAAGCCCTGTGAGAAATTCATAGTAAAGTTCAAAAAAAGTAAAAAGTTCATAAAATTAAAATTGATGGAGAAAGTCAGACAATTTCCTTAAGAAAAGCCATTGGTTAGCTAGATCATTTAAAATATCCTAAACCTTTTTTGACCCTGCCTCTTAAATGAATTGGAATCGAGAATCGTTAGGAACCGGAATTGAAACAAGGAATTGAAATCGGAATTGTTCAAATTCAAACGATACCCAACCCCACCAATAAGATTCAAGCATTCAACAGCCCTGTAGTATAATATATTTTAATGCACAGTTGCCAGGGAATACAGCCTAAATTTAAAATAGGAAAACAGAAGCATCCAAATCCAATATAATAACCTAAGATTAAATCTTTGTTGTTTTTTCTTCCTCCCAATTTCTGAACTGATCTTCTAACTTCAAATATTTGGTACAGGCTTGCCATGATATAATACTGGTTACTTTGGTAATCAGGGACAATACCAGCAGAGATGGGGGTCAAATATGTTCAAGTCAAAACCAAGTCTTTACCATCAAGTCTTGATTGAACTCTCAAGTCACAATGCACACAAATGTTGTGTTTCACAAAAAGTCAAGTTTCACAATACAGTACCGTGTTTTAAAACATAACCACAAGACCTGGATTTATGACACTTCCGAGTTTGTTACATTATACCCATATTATATCTTATATGCTTACAGTCTTGAACGAAAAATGACGTTTCCTGAAACACATGCCAGACTGAGAACAGTCGAGTCATTTGCTGAACAGCGTGATGAAAATCATCATAGAGTGGCTATTGTCCCACAGTATTCCCACTCTTTCTCCACTGTGCCCACACCCAGTCCACACTCTCCCCGCTGTGCCCACACCCAGCCCACACTCTCCCCGCTGTGCCCACACCCAGCCCACACTGTGCCCACACTTTCCCCACTGTGCCCACACTCTCCCCGCTGTGCCCACACCCAGCCCACACTCTCCCCGCTGTGCCCACACCCAGCCCACACTCTCCCCGCTGTGCCCACACCCAGCCCACACTGTGCCCACACTTTCCCCACTGTGCCCACACTCTCCCCACTGTGCCCACACCCAGCCCACACTCTCCCCGCTGTGCCCACACCCAGCCCACACTCTCCCCGCTGTGCCCACACCCAGCCCACACTCTCCCCGCTGTGCCCACACCGAGCCCACACACTCCCCGCTGTGCCCACACCCAGCCCACACTCTCCCCGCTGTGCCCACACCCAGCCCACACTCTCCCCGCTGTGCCCACACCCAGCCCACACTCTCCCCGCTGTGCCCACACCCAGCCCACACACTCCCCGCTGTGCCCACACCCAGCCCACACTTTCCCCACTGTGCCCACACCAAGCCCACATTGTGCCCACACTCTCCCCACATTGTGCCCACACCCAGCCCACACTCTCCCCGCTGTGCCCACACCCAGCCCACACTCTCCCCGCTGTGCCCACACCCAGCCCACACTCTCCCCGCTGTGCCCACACCCAGCCCACACACTCCCCGCTGTGCCCACACCCAGCCCACACTCTCCCCGCTGTGCCCACATCCAGCCCACACACTCCCCGCTGTGCCCACACCCAGCCCACACTGTACCCACACTCCCCATTGTGCCCACTCCCAGCCCACACTTTCCCCACTGTGCCCACACCCAGCCCACACTGTACCCACACTCCCCATTGTGCCCACACCCAGCCCACACTCTCCCCGCTGTGCCCACACCCAGCCCACACTCTCCCCGCTGTGCCCACACCCAGCCCACACACTCCCCGCAGTGCCCACACCCAGCCCACACTTTCCCCACTGTGCCCACACCCAGCCCACATTGTGCCCACACTCTCCCCACTGTGCCCACGCCCAGCCCACACTCTCCCCGCTGTGCCCACACCCAGCCCACACTCTCCCCGTTGTGCCCACACCCAGCTCACACTCTCCCCGCTGTGCCCACACCCAGCCCACACTCTCCCCGTTGTGCCCACACCCAGCTCACACTCTCCCCGCTGTGCCCACACCCAGCCCACACACTCCCCGCTGTGCCCACACCCAGCCCACACTCTCCCCGCTGTGCCCACACCCAGCCCACACTCTCCCCGCTGTGCCCACACCCAGCCCACACTCTCCCCGCTGTGCCCACACCCAGCCCACACACTCCCCATTGTGCCCACTCCCAGCCCACACTTTCCCCACTGTGCCCACACCTAGCCCACACTTTCCCCACTGTGCCCACACCCAGCCCACACTTTCCCCACTGTGCCCACACCCAGCCCACACTGTACCCACACTCCCCATTGTGCCCACACCCAGCCCACACACTCCCCGCTGTGCCCACACCCAGCCCACACTTTCCCCAATGTGCCCACACCCAGCCCACACTCTCCCCACTGTGCCCACACCCAGCCCACACTGTACCCACACTCCCCATTGTGCCCACTCCCAGCCCACACTTTCCCCACTGTGCCCACACACTCCCCACTGTGCCCACACCCAGCCCACACTTTCCCCGCTGTGCCCACACCCAGCCCACACTCTCCCCGCTGTGCCCACACTCAACCCACACTTTTGGGCTGTCCCACTCGGGCCCCACACGTGGCCCACATTTTATGCCGGTATTGGGGCCCACAGTGGGCAAGATTTTTTGCCCGCAGTGGGCTGCCCATGCTGGCCCCAAAGGGGCATGTTTGCTGGGTAGTTGTCTGTTGATTAGAGTCTTAAACAAGGACTGGTGGGACGTGGTCCTGTTCCACTTCACAAACGCTGAGTGAAAGGGGGGTTTTAAAATGACAGGACGCTTATTTGACACTTTAGTCACCAGGAAGGACACCTCATTCTGCGCGTCATATGTCATTACGCTATTTTTACGTCACTGCGCATGCGCAGTACTTTCCAGTTTCAGTTTTCAATCTGATCAAGTGTTTACATGTCCTCTCGCTCGGATTACGAAGAAGATTATCCACCCCTTACAATCCGATCAAAATTTTAGTCAGATCTGGCCAAAATGCACCTAAAGTAACTTGCACCTGATTTTTTTATGATTTTTGTAATAATATTGTTGTTAATATTATATCAAATAAAGTGTCAGTTAATAAAAAAATTATTTATATTTATATTATTATTACAACACATACCACTTGGGGTCCGTGTATCCCCCGTTGAGAAACACTGACGTAGATGATGGTGACAGCAGCGTTCTAAACACATCAGGACTCTGCGCTCTCTTCCAACAGAATCAGCTGCTGACCCAAACTCACAGCGTCATCATATCGATACCTCGCCTACAATACAGTTTTGTTACATGATGAACAGTATAAATACATGCGACTGAGCTGCAGTTTGTATTTGGACTCACGTTTCTCTGCCCTGCACCTCTGTCCTGCCACAATCTTCTGCTCGACACTGAAGTGGCAGAAAGCAGCATGAGCGGGCAGAGGGAAGACGAACAAGGCCTCCAGGGGGCGCTCCTTCTCATTCACATACTGCAGTGTGGAGGAAACTGTGGCTACATGGTTCTGAACCAGAGATGCTCTTCAGAGGCACACAAACCAACACAACAACATCACAAATACATATCTCACACTACTTTAACTTTTTACTAGACTTTCTACATTATCACAAGAATATAAACATATATATTATGAAAACATTTGTGAACAGTCTGTCTCAAATCTTCAAAGACTCATTTAATGGTGAAATCAATGTTTGAGAGTTTCTCATATTTTAGGAAGAGAGACTCTTTCTGTCGTTGGGACTCAGCTGCAGCATCAGACATCATTCACTCTGCACTGTGTTCTGAGCTTCTGACTCTGACTGAGGCGCAGGTTTGGCTCATGAATATTAAGATTGGCCCAATCCCAAGTCTACCCCTTAGGCCAGATAGCCCTTTAAACGAAGATTTTTCGGGACCACACTTCAGACGAAGGGGTATGAATTATCTTGGCAACATGGCTGCTACAGCGAACAAAAAGAAACATAAATGTAAGCTTTTTTAGCATAAATAAAGATTTTAATGAAAAGTAATAAATTGTTTTATGTTACATTCAATTGTGAGTTCATATTAACGGTCATGTTACTCAAACAAATGTTAGGAAAAAATCGCTAATATTTGCTAATGTCATATCATTACAGACTGCATGATAGTGCCACAGCATGTGTCTGATCAGGGCGATAACTGCCGTAGACATTGATGGGGGCTAATCAATAATTAGAAATCGCAAAAAAAAAAACTCAAATATTGCCTATTCGAGAGAGAAAGAGAGTGAGAGAAAGAAAGAGAAATGGAAGTTGTGTGTATTCGCACCTGTGCGTTTATCTTTTTACAGTGAGTTTACTTAAAAACAGCGATTGTATCCTCTCCTCGCTGGAAAATATAATGTAGCGATTCAGTATTTAAACTGTATTTAATAAAAGTTGTGGGGCAGCGTTGACAAGTTTATTTTCTCCTGGATGTGTGAGCTGCATGATTTCCAATATATGTGTGTGTCATTAAGCAGAATTGTAATTAAAGGCTCTAATGTGTATTGTAAGAGCTAGACGACGAATGATGGCGTGTGACGTCATGGTAGTGGTGTCCCAATCCTTAGGGGAATATTGTCTCCCCTACCCCTTGACACTCTGGAGGGGAAGGGGAAGTGGTATAAAATAGATTTGGGATTGGGCCTTAGATTGTGTAAGAGCGAGTTTAAACTAATTTATTATGCAGCTTTTACCAAACAGTATTTGGACACTTAAAACATATTTAGGGATATCACTGCAATAGATTAAGTTACCAAACTAAAAATCATGTGGCACCCATAGATTCACGGCGGATTTGTGTATAAAAGCGCATATCAACCTGATCACTTTATTCAGCGTTCATGTAAACACTACGTTCAGATTCGTCAATAAAGTGTCCATGTAAACGCACCTAATCATGACTTTGTAATTTTAATGCAAATGGAGAAAAAAAAAACTTTTAGTAGACAACACAACAGCAGAATAAAAAATTGTATCTGTGACAAACCAGTGCAAATTTCACATTTAAAATGGAATGAATTGCTTTACATTCAGATGGACCTTTATTAATGTATATAAATTCATATACAATTGAAGGTCCAGGCAATGAAGCATTACTGTTACTTTTTTTCATGTCCAGTTATTCTTCTTCTTAGCCCAGGAAAGACGCCTCTGATGTTGTCTGTGGTTCAGCAAATTCCTGACACGTCTGTGTGTGGTGGCACTTGATGTCTTGACCCCAGCCTCAGTCCATTCCTTGTGAAGTTCTTGATGAATAGGTGGTTTTTTGTTAAATGTGAGCCAAAATAATCACAATTAAAAGATCCAAATACTTAAACTACTTAAGTCTGTGTGCTTTTAATTTATTTAATACATGAGTTTCACAATTTGAGTTGAATTACTGAAATAAATGAACTTTTCCACAGCATTCTAATTTATTGAGAAGCAGCCACTGTTAGATGTTTACCTAATCAAGCCCACTTGATTTAACTGATTAGCCATTTAGTACAGACACCTCAGAAACTCAAATAGGTGAGTCAGAAAAGAGAGAAAGAGTTGGAGGTATTAAAGGACTAGGATTGGGAAACACTGATTGAGCATAAAGTAGTGTTTCCCAACCCTATTCACAGACCATAAGTATGCAGTGCAGATGTTTCCTTTATCTGACCTATCAAGTCTTGTGCTGTGTCCAAATTCAAATACTTTCCTTCTGTACAGCATTAGGGTGACCAAACACCCTCTTTTTCCCCAGACAAGTCCTGGCCAGGATTTCTATATTGTCTAAAATATCCATGTTTTGGCTTTGTTTTCCTGTTTTCATACTAACTGAAGGTAATGAACAGAAAGTAGTAGTTTAACCAATAATGTGCTGGCATTGTACATAATCGACCAATCAAGGTGCGTGAGAAGGCGGGATACAGAGAGTGGTCAAAGCAATGAAAATATGAGTTCATTTTAAGTGTGTTTGACTTAAAGCAGCACTTCACAGACCAATTGGTTTCTCACTTAAGAAAATTGAACTTAATCAAACAATCGTAAAATATTCAAACAAACTACACTGGAGCATTTATTTATTTTTATTTTTTTATGTACCATTAATGTGATGCTTGTCTTTGAAATTCTTTTTGTATAAAGTTGTAATGCTAGCTTTTGAAACTTCCAAAAATCCACATTTTCACTTTTTGTGAATGTTCATTGGATAGTGATATAATTGTGTGCTCCCCAGGTTGAAAAGATGTAGTATTAAATGCATTAAAAATGTACTTTAACCCTTTAACTGCCTGCTCAACCAAATGGTTGATTTGTCACTTTATGGTAAACGTAGAAAAGCTAAGCTAATGTTTTCAGATAATCCTTTCTGCTGTCAGAATGTACTATTTGCTGAGAAATATAACTTTCTGATCATTCATTATAGTTCATATTTCTGATTTCCATAGTATGTGTATGAATTCCGGTACTTTTGCCATAAAGTGACATATCAACCATTTGTTAGAGGCCGATATTTTAAAAATTATGGGACGTGTTGAAAAAAAATACATTGAGTGTGGTAACTAATGACATAAGGAGATAAGAAATGCAAACAAAATTTTTTTCAAATGCTTTTTTCTTGGTGGGGCAGTTAAAGGGTTAAATGCAAGTAGTATGTTTATAATACATTTGTATTCCCAACATGCATATTTGAAGTGCATTAAAAATATATTGAATTGAATTTTAATATATTTCTAAAAATACTAAGTACTTTTGTATTAAATATATGCTCAGTTATACTTCTAAGAAATATGCTAAACTCTTGAGCTGATCACCCCACTGTGGTTGGTGTCTATATTTGTTCAAGCTTGACAACCTTATCGTCTGTATTTTATAATCTATATTTCTCATCACAGATAAGAACAAAGATTAAATTGTAAGAAGGGTCGCTTATAAGAGAACATATAGTAGGCTACATCTGAAATGCTGAGGCTGGGAAGGACCTTGATTATATTACCAACCAGGTACATTGTTCTCAGCGTACTCTCATTCTTAAAAAGAAAACAAATCATCCTTTGCATTTATGTGTGTGAAATATTAAAGGGTTAGTTCACCCAAAAATCAAAATTATGTCATAAATAACTCACCCCCATGTGGTTACAAACCCGTGAGACCTCCGTTTATCTTCAGAACACAGTTTAAGATATTTTAGATTTAGTCCGAGAGCTCTTAGTCCCTCCATTGAAGCTGTGTGTACGGTATACTGTCCATGTCCAGAAAGGTAAGAAAAACATCATCAATGTAGTCCATGTGACATCAGAGGGTCAGGTAGAATATTTTGAAGCATCGAAAATACATTTTGGTTCAAAAATAGCAAAAACAACGACTTTATTTAGCATTGTCTTCTCTTCCGTGTCTGTTGTGTTCAAAGAGAGTTCAAAACAAAGCAGTTTGTGATATCTGGTTCATGAACGAATCACTCGATGTAACCGGATTTTTTTGAACCAGTTCACCAAATCGAACTTAATCATTTTAAACGGTTTGCGTCTTTAATACGCATTAATCCACAAATGACTTAAGCTGTTAACTTTTTTTAATGTGGCTGACACTCCCTCTGAGTTAAAACAAACCAATATCCCGGAGTAATTCATTTACTCAAACAGTACACTGACTGAACTGCTGTGAAGAGAGAACTGAAGATGAACACCGAGCTGAGCCAGATAATGGGTCTCATTCATGAAACACGAGCAGAACGAATTTTTGTGTAAATCGTGTGTAAAGTGGTTCTGGCGTAAAATTTCGGATTCATTAAAATGTTCGTATTTTCCAAATGTTAGTTGGTACGAAAGAAATCTACACCTGCTCCCAGCTACGCGTAAATAGTGCGTTTAACATCTGAACATTTTGCTCATTAATACGGCTGCATTTTAATTCACCTTAATCGGGTACATATTTACACAGCATTTTGAAAAAAAAATATTATATAAAGTAATTACATACGGTTTTTCTTTTTACTTTTATTATGAGAGTAGCCTAGTAGTATGTAGATATGCTCGATGATGATGGTGGTCCTCCTCCAGTTTGAATACGATTTTTTCGAAGTGAACTAATTTGTTTTTTTGCTGTCAAGCTTCATGTCGAACCATTTTCTTTTCACTTCTGGGACTGTTCGATTAACAGAAGAAACTCCATTAACAGCATCTGTAATATGCTGCCTAGCTTCCTTTTTTTAGGACCTGATAGTACGCCACTATGTACGCTTGAAAATAAAATGTGGCGTTTTGAATGAACTTCTGATAATAAAACTTCAATTTCTGCAGCTGAGAAATTGTTATTTTTCATTCGCTTTTGAGAAGACATGTTGAAATCCTTCATTTGGTGTCATAATATGATGCTCATATATAGTTGTCTGTCGGATTTAATAGGCGGGATTTATGGTAATTGAGAATGAGCGTGCACGCGCGTCCCATTTACGACTGATTGGAATTCATTAACACACACACACATTTCACTATCACATCTGACGTTTACGAAGTATTTGTGAATCAGGAGAAGAGTTTTCGGGAAGGTCTCTTTACGCGCAAATCACTCCCATATTTACTCATATATTTACGAATGTTTCATGAATGAGACCCAATGACCATATTGCCCAACACTACCATCAGCCCTCTGTCTGCGAATTCGGATCCACCAGCTCCGTCTCCATCAGTAAGAAACCACACTATCTACATCTTGGGTCCTCACCTTGACTTCAGCGTGTGTTGTCAGCACTCAGATGCTCTGGGTGTGTGGCATGAACCAAACACCTCCCATCACCATCCCTTCAGCAGATCATGCCATCATCCCTGCACTTTTCCTCTCACCATCCATACGCCATCTCCTCATCCACCTCCATCCCTCCCTATTCTGTTGCTTGAACTTTATAATCTTCAGTCTTTGCACACACACACACACACACACATACACTTCTGCACTTAGTTTTTCAGTAAATTTCTATTTTGTTTTTCCTTTAAAAAAATTGCATTGTAATTATTAATTTGCATTGTATTTTTATTATTGCATTGTAATTATTAATTATTGCATTGTAATTTTAATTTATTTAAAATTCTGTACTTTTTAAGTAATACAGGTTTAACAGAAATGTTCAACAAATGTATCAGATAGTTTTGCCGTAGCATTTCATTCTTTTTTCATTTATTATGTTTTTGTATAATGTATTAAAATGTACTTGAGTATGTTTGTAAAAGACAAACACTATAAATGTACTCCTTTCAAGTGCATTTGTAATACATTTAATAGTGTTCTGTTATTCACAAAGGTTTTTTAACTTTAAAAAAGTTAATTACTTAAATGTTTTTTAAATGTACTTTATGAATATTTGTAATGTACACAATATATAATACATTAAAGCTGTCTAGATATCAAAGTGTGTACATGTGTGTATATACTGAAAAAAGCAGCTTTATAATGTACTAGTAGTGTAATTCTAATGCATTTTTCTAATGAGCTGCAGTACAATTGAAATGTACTTATACTCCATCTAGTTCATTAAATATTAAAAAGTACATTTCAAATATTTTTAAGAAATACACTTAAATCGCACTAAGTATACTTAAAGTGGTAAGGATTAAAATGAACTTAAACAGATCTTAAAAAAAAGAAAAAAGAAAATAATATTATATATATATATATATATATATATATATATATATATATATATATATATATATATATATATATATATATATATATATATATATATATACACACACATACACACACACAAATAATACATTTAATATGCACTTAGTAAACTGTAATTGAAATATAACAAGGGTGTCTGAAAAAGCACAATTTGAATATATTTATTTTTCACCTGGGACAGTTCGTAGTTCGGGAAGAAGGAGGTGGGAACCGGCAAACATTTAAATAAAACTTTAGTAATAAAAAGAAATCACAAAACTTAAAATAGCGCAACAGCCCCACATGGCAACTTACAAACAGAAACAAATCAACAACATAAAATCCAGGCCTGGTCCTCTCTTGTCCAAACTATCGTCACTCCTCCTTTTATCCTTCCTGAGCTCCTCCGTGGGACTCGAGATCAGTGAGTGGTGCAGGTGTCACACATTATCATTTACTCCACCAGCCTCGCTCCATCCCATGGCTCTTGGCCTCTCCCTACACATCACAAGTGTATTGATCCAGCCCCCAACAACCGCCCCAGTTTCTTATGTGTACGCTTTGGGAAATTAATGGCCCACCCCTGCATCAACAGAAACCCTTCATGCAGAGTCTTCATTCAGCAACACAACAGATTCAGCTTGTCCTGAGTCTCCATCCCAGAGAGGCAGAAGTGGATGACCAAATTCTGAGTCTCTAGCCCAGAGCACCAGAAGTGGATTGACCAAGTTATGAGTCTCCATCCCAGAGAGGCAGAAGTGAATTGACCAAGTTCTGAGTCTCTAACCCAGAGAGCCCGAAGTGGATTGAACAAGTTCTGAGTCTCTAGCCCAGAGAGGCAGAAGTGGATGACCAAGTTCTGAGTCTCTAACCCAGAGAGCCAGAAGTGGATTGACCAAGTTCTGAGTCTCTAACCCAGAGAGAGCCAGAAGTGGATTGAACAAGTTCTGAGTCTCTAGACCAGAGAGCCAGAAGTGGATTGACCAAGTTCTGAGTCTCTAGCCCAGAGAGCCAGAAGTGGATTGAACAAGTTCTGAGTCTCTAGCCCAGAGAGGCAGAAGTGGATGACCAAGTTTTGAGTCTCCATCCCAGAGAGCCAGAAGTGGATTGACCAAGTTTTGAGTCTCTAGCCCAGAGAGCCAGAAGTGGATTGACCAAGTTCTGAGTCTCCATCCCAGAAAGCCAGAAGTGGATTGACCAAGTTCTGAGTCTCCATCCCAGAGCACCAGAAGTGGATTGACCAAGTTTTGAGTCTGTAGCCCAAAGCACCAGAAGTGGATTAACCAAGTTCTGAGTCTCTAGCCCAGAGAGGCAGGAGTGGATGACCAAGTTTTGAGTCTCCATCCCAGAGAGCCAGAAGTGGATTGAACAAGTTCTGAGTCTCTATCCCAGAGAGCCAGAAGTGGATTGACCAAGTTCTGAGTCTCCATCCCAGAGCACCAGAAGTGGATTGACCAAGTTCTGAGTCTCTAGCCCAGAGAGGCAGAAGTGGATGACCAAGTTCTGAGTCTCCATCCCAGAGCACCAGAAGTGGATTGACCAAGTTTTGAGTCTCCTTCCCAGAGAGCCAGAAGTGGATTGACCAAGTTTTGAGTCTCTAGCCCAGAGAGGCAGAAGTGGATGACCAAGTTTTGAGTCTCCATCCCAGAGAGCCAGAAGAGGATTGACCAAGTTCTGAGTCTCCTTCCCAGAGAGCCAGAAGACCTACAGACATTTGCAACAAAGCTGCAATAAGGTTAAGAATCTTATGCACCTACTTCAGGGGCTCAGCTGCATCTTCCAGATTTTAGGACCCTTTTGTGTTCCAGAAGATTAGCACCTATAGCACTACGTGTTCAAGGCTAGTTTCAGAAAAGCAAGTTTATCTTCACATTAAATAACGGTACTCTGACATTGCAACCCCCAACTTACTTGCATCTTATGCACTTTATTACTTTGTCATTCATGGTATTAATTTAGATGTTGATTACTCTTGTTTATTAGAGTACAATCTATAAAAAAAATTATTAACAAAAGGTACAGTAAGAGACAATACAGGTTAATGTCAATCACATTCATTCACATTTAAGTGAATCCACGTTTTAATATTTGCCACTTTTGCTATGCTCTTATTTTCCCTTTTTATTTTCCCTTTTTTTATTTTCCCTTTTCTCTGTGGAATACTTGATTGTGATTGGTCAGTCTTGACATTCTGAGGATTTTAAGGTTTCCACATAGATTGAAATGGTTTCCACACTGTTGGCATGTTTAAGGCTTCTCTCCGGTGTGAGTTCTCATGTGCCTGTTAAGGCTTACTTTTTGAGTGAAACTTTTTCCACACTGTTGGCAGGTGAAAGGGTTTTCTCCAGTGTGAAGTCTCATGTGGTATTTAAGGTTTACTTTTCGGTTGAACCTTTTTCCACACTGTTCACAGGGGAAAGGGTTTTCTCCAGTGTGAACTCTCATGTGGACTTTAAGGTTTTCATATAGACTGAAACTGTTTCCACACTGTTGGCATGTGAACGGCTTCTCTCCCGTGTGAGTTCTCATGTGCCTGTTAAGGTTTACTTTTTGAGTGAAACGCTTTCCACACTGTTGGCAGGTAAAAGGGTTTTCTCCAGTGTGAGTTCTCATGTGGATTTTAAGGTTTTCATATAGACTAAAACTGCTTCCACACTGTTTGCAGGTGTAAGGTTTCTCTCCAGTGTGAGTTCTCATGTGCCTGTTAAGGTTTACTTTTTGTGTGAAACTCTTTCCACACTGTTGGCAGGTGAAAGGGTTTTCTCCAGTGTGAACTCTCATGTGGATTTTAAGGTTTCCACATAGACTGAAACTGCTTCCACACTGTTTGCAGGTGTAAGGTTTCTCTCCAGTGTGAGTTCTCATGTGCCTGGTAAGGCCTCCTTTTAGGTTAAAACTTTTCTCGCACTGTTGACAGGTAAAATTCTTCTTTTCACAGCTTCTTATCTCTTCAGCCGGTGGGCAAGTAAACGTTTTTTCTTCAGTTATGAACTCATGGTGTTTTTCAAGCTTATATTTATCTTCCGTTTCATTCAGAACTCCAATCTCCTCTTTCAGTGTCATCAGACCTAAGGCGAAACAAGAACAATAAATTGAACACATTACCTTCTTTTGGCATTTACTCATGGCTAGATTTCTATTCTAGTGATTTTAGATCAATCGAGCAGGCCCACACATAGATATAGGCAGATTTTTTCCAGGGTTGCTTGTATATAATAACTTAAGTATCAATTATCAGGATTATGTCACTTTGGTCAAGCTTTTTCATTACGGTGTTGTAATTAGTTACTGTACTCAAGTATCGTTTTGGCCGATTATTTGTTTTAATGAGTATCAATGATAATAGCAACTTTGTTAAACACTGTTGTCTGTGTGTATCCTACATGTGAGCGGTTCAATGTCAGATCAGACATACCTTCAAACCAGTTGTTGGTGATCCTGCAGATTATTTAAAATATACAGGTGTCTTTAGTCAGTTTATACAGATTTCATTTTCTTTCTAAATGACATTGTTAATCAACTCAAACCTTCTGGTTCACCTTTGGATATAATTCCCTAATGGTTCTTTAAACCACTCTACAGTGTAATTTGATCAATAAATGCTTTGACTTGCAAGGAGTTGTTCCAGACTATTTAAAATATGCCTCGGTACAACCCAGACTTACGAGGCCTAAGTTAGACTTCTCTTTGACCTATTTCAAACCTTCCAAGAGGGAAAAGAGAAAGTGGTTTTTCCATCAACTACTAAGTTTCTTGGTTGATTACAAAATGTTTGATGAATTCCAAACAGGATTTAGAACATTTCACTCCACTAAGACGGCTCTTTTATAAGTTTTCAATTATATACTTTTAGCTACTGATTCTGGAGATTCTGTAGCTCTGGCACTTTTAGACTTGAGCTCTGCTTTCGATACTGTGGACCACAATGTTCTTCTGGCCCACTTAGTAGTGGGCATTAGAGGTTTAGCTTTTAAGTTGGTTCCAGTCTTATCTTACAAACAGAAGTTTCTCAGTTAATAATTGGCAAATTTCACTCTTCCTCTTTTGACCTGCGGGGTCCCTCAAGGCTCTACTCTAGCACCCAAGTTATTTTCCTTGTATATGCTTCCCCTCGGTTCTATCTTTGAGAAGTATGGTATAAACAAATATATATTCCTTTGAAACATAAGAATGGATTAGACCCGATGGCTGACTGCCTCATGGATGTTAAAGCATGGATGTCTGAATGAGAGTAAAACTGAGATTGTGGTGTTTACCCACTTCGGATACACACGGTATATCAAATCTAAATCTTGGTGTTCTGGCATCTTATGTAAAGCCTTATGTAGTAAATAATAAATAAACTTATCACTGCATCTAAACCTACAACATGTTTATTAGATCCTGTACCCACTAAATTACTGAAAGAGTTGTTACCTGTAGCAGAAGAACCGCTTCTCAATATTATTAACTCGTCGCTATCTTTAGGTCATGTCCCAAAACCATTCAAGCTGGTAGTTATCAAGCCTCTTATTAAGAAACCACAATTAAATCCTAGTGAATTGGCAAATTATAGGCCCATTTCAAATCTTTCATTAATGTCAAAATTTGTAGAAAAAATTATCTTTATGAAGAATTTCAGTCAGGTTTCAGGCCCAACCGTAGCACAGAAACCGCACTTGTTAAAATTACAGATGATTTGCTTCTTGCGTCAGATCAAGGCTGCATCTCATTGCTTGTTTTACTTGATCTTAGTTCTGCGTCCGACACCATAGAAATTACTAAACAGGTATTCACGAGTAGGCTCTAAGATGGTTTAGATCCTACCTGTCAGATCACTACCATTTTGTTTATTTAAATGGGCAGTCATCTCATTTATCACCAGTATATGGAGTGCCACAAGGATCTATCCTAGGTCCTCTTCTATTTTCACCATACATGTTGCCCCTTGATAATATTATTTGAAAATAGGGGATTAGTTTCCACTGTTATGCTGATGATACTCCGCTATATATCTCAATGAAACCAGATAAAAAAATCTAAATTATCTACTGAGTGTGTTAAAAATTTTAAAGATTGGATGACCAATAAATTTCTCCTATTAAATTTGGATAAGACAGAGATATTACTTTTTGGACCCCAAAAAAAAAAAAAACAGTACACAGAATTTTGTCTTTAGAAAACCATATTTACCAAGTTACAAAAACCGCATTCTTCCATTTCAGAAACATACGAAACATGTTACCTGTTTCTGATGCAGAAAAGCTAGTTTCTAGAGGCTAGAGTCCTTACCAGGTAGGGCTGTGCGATTAATCTAAATCGTCATTATTTCTAAATCGCTTAATAGCACAATTTTCCACGGCACTGACCTCCCGCAGTATGCCATCCATAGACTATAAAAACAGACACTATCCGATCCAATCACAATGCAACGCAAATAGCACAGAACAGACTAGGCATATGTCTACGTAACTACAGGTTCACACACTGTGTGATCTGTCTTTTTAAAGAAACCCATGTTGACGGTTTTCACACCACACGCGTTAAAAGGCTAGAAATAGAAAGGTGTGAAAATATCTAGCGCATGAGCATAGAGAGTTGTGAGTGCACAGGACACAGTTTGAGCGCGAGTAGACACATTTAAAGTGCACGAACTCTCTCCGGGTGAGAGCAGTGTGTCTGGTTTTGTCACAAAAAAAAAGTCCATAAAAGTGACTTCGTGCTTCTTTGGGATGGCACAATCAAGCGACGTTCACTTGCAGAAAGCAAGCTTCTAGAGGGCACATAAGTCTGAAGTAACAAATATAGGTAAATGGGTGCAGAGCCAGTGGTAGTTTTGTAGGCAAACATCAATGCCTTGAATTTTATGCGAGCACCTATTGGAAGCCAGAGTAAATTTATAAACAGAGGTGTGACGTGTATTCTTTTGGCTCATTAAAAATGTATCTTGCGCGTTCTGAATTAATTGTTATGGTTTGGTGGAATTGGCTGGAAGACCTGCCAAGAGGGCATTGCAATAGTCCAGCCTGGACAGAACAAGAGCTTGAACAAGGAGTTGTGCAGCATGTTCCGAAAGAAAGGGCTTGATCTTCTTGATGTTGAATCAAGCAAATCTGCAGGATCGGACAGTTTTAGCAATGTGGTCTGATAAAGTCAGCTGATCATCAATCATAACTCCAAGGCTTCTAGCGATTTTTGAAGGAGTTATGGTTGATGTGCCTAACTTGATGGTGAAATTGTGATGAAACGATGGGTTTGCTGGAATCACAAGCAGCTCTGTCTTGGCAAGGTTGAGTTGAAGGTGATGGTCCATCATCCAGGAAGAAATGTCTGTTAGACAAGCGGAGATGCAAATAGCTACCGTCGGATCATCAGGATGGAATGAGAGGTAGAGTTGAGTGTCATCAGCATAGCATTGGTATGAAAAGCCATGTTTCTGAATGACAGAACCTAATGATGCCATGTAGACAGAGAAGAGGTCCAAGAACTGAGCCCTGAGGCACCCCAGTAGTTAGATGTTGAGACTTGGACACCTCACCTCTCCAAGATACTTTGAAGGACCTATCTGATAGGTAAGACTCAAACCATTGAAGCGTGGTTCAGTGTCAGTGTCATTGAGGTTGTTGTGTGTGAGAAATGTAGAGACTTGGTTGAACACAGCTCGTTCAAGTGTTTGTGCAATGAAAGGAAGAAGGGAAACTGGTCTGTAGTTCTCTAAAAGAGATGGGTTGAGGGTGGGTTTCTTAAGTAGTGGAGTTATTCGTGCCTGTCTAAATGATGAGAGAAAAACACCAGTGTGGAGGGATGTGTTAATGATGTGAGTGAGTGCAGGTACAACTGCAGGAGAAATGGCTTGAAGAAGATGAGATGGAATAGGATCAAGCGGGGAAGTACTAGGGTGATTAGAAAGGATTAGTTTTGAGACTTCTGCCTCAGAGAGTGAAGAGAAGGATGTAAATGAGTGTAAGTTTGCTGGTGATTTGAGCTTGACTGATTGTGGTGTGGAAAATTGTGCACTAATGTGTTTAATTTTATTAATGAAAAACGTTGCAAAGTAGTCAGACAAAGTAATCAAACACACCTGCCTTTAATATTTAAGTGAGCCTGAAGACCTTAATTAGTTGCTTCAGGTGTGTTTGATTAGGATTGGAGCTAAACTTTGCAGGACAGTCGATCGTCAGGAGCAGGGTTGGGCACCCCTGGTGTAGAACATCAGATAACCAAGGGGCAGAAGGGGTGTTACGGGCTGGCCTGGAAGATAAGGGGCAAACAGTGTCTAAACAAGATGTAAGAGTGAAGCAGAAAGTATCAGTAGCACTGTTAGCATCCAAAGATGCAAACAGTTTAGGGTAAGGAAGTGAAGATGAAACCATTGCAGATAGTTATAGATATATATTTCAATACCTGAGGCACCGCTACAATGAGCTCTATGACCGATTTTTACGAGCCCCTGCTCTTTCTCTGTTTTTGTTTTTCACAGTCAGTCTGTGAGGAGCTCTGTGGGCAGGGCTCAGCCGGGATAGTGTCCATCCGCAGTGCTTGTTTTGGCTGCATGGCGTTATCAGTGTCCTTGTGGGATGTGTCAACCACATGATGACTCGGACCCGATATTTTCTGAATATCATTCTTCCCCACATGGATGATGATTCGATTTGCAGTTTTGTGCTTCATCAGAATGTTCTGAAGTTCCTTGTTCACATCAGAGACCGTTTTTTGAGGAAGGCAGCATGTTGTTGTAGTCCTGCTACTAATGTTTCTGATAACAGAGTCACCCACTATCAGAGTCCTTGGCTCGGCTGCGCTCTGAGCTGAATGCCACGGTCTGCTCGACCTTGAGCGCCTGTTAATAGCGGTGTTAGCTGCTGGCTGATCCGATCCATGTTTTATCACATTTGGGGATTCCTCAACCGCATTCATTAATGCTTCAAATCTGTTCTCAAGATGTATAGGGGCTGGTTGAATGCCAGTATTTACAAGCCTTGTCATAGTTGCAGTGTTGGGCAGTAGCGTCGCTACAAGCAGCGAAGCTACTAGTTTAACTACATTTCTCAGTAGCTTGGTCGTAGCTTCGCTGCTTTCTGAATCAAATAGCTTTTCAGTAGCGAAGCTCTTTTTTTTACCAAGTAATGCGGTAGCTTCCACACAAGCTACATTTTCGCAATCATTTCTGAAGCTCAAACTCAAATCGGGAAATCCTGGATCAGTAGTGACGCGACGGCGCTACTTCATCTTGTTCGTGTTTACGGTGGATAGCAACCAACCATCTTTATGATGCATTACAGCCACCTTCTGCACCGGATGGTACCACTCCTTGGCCAGTCACGCAAAAAATTATTTGATGAAATGATGGCATAGGATGAGGTCGGAGAACAGTTAATCCCGAGGAGTGAGTCGCCGTGGCCGAAAGTTACGGGCCGCAGCTCTGATTGGTTGTTTTTTACCGGGAGCAGATGACTTTCTGCAAATGGCAATAGGACACTGGGAGGAGCCAGAGGAGCTTGATTTTTTCATAGATTATCTGTCTCATATTCTACTGTCAGGACATAATGACATGTTTAACAAATATGTAAAAAATATATTTTTACAAAATTTCCTACTGCAGCTTTAAGCATGCCCATGCAACAGGTGCATACACTTACTTGTGCGCACATTGTTAATTACATGTATTTAGATTGTTTTTGTTGCCAAATTGATAAGGAACACAAAAACTATTAAACTAAACAATTACACCTGCCTATCTGTTTGACTGCAAGTTTTGAGCATTGACTTCTAATAAAACGTGTTCAACATTTAATTTTAAAAGTAGCTTAGATGTAGCAAGCTACTGTTGATGTAGCTTAGCTTGCTACATTTCCCAGGGGGGTAGCTTCAGTGTAGTGAAGCTTCATTTACTGTAGAGTAACTGGTAGCTTAGCTCACTACATTTTCCAAGTAGCTTGCCCAACACTGCATAGTCGAATCTGGGGTAGAAGAAGCTACTGCAGCAATAAGAGAAATTTGTGACAATCTGATGTCTTGTGTTCCTTTGGGTCTCGCTCCCTGTTTGTGGCATCGATTAGTGTGGCGATCAGTTTCGGCTTGTTCCTCTACACTTGGTATAAACTGTTGAGATTCAGAAGATTCATGGGACTCACCGGCTGTATGCTGAGAGGGTCCATGACGACGGTCTGCTGAGTGTTCCGTCTGTTTTGGAAGTCCAGCAAGTAACTTTGTTTCAAGAATCACAATCTTTTGTAGAAGTTTGCAGCAGTTCATGCAACAAGTAGATCCAACAGGAGGCATTGTCTCTCTCTTCTGTTTGAATGTAGGCAGTTGTTATCCCGTCTCTGGAATGTAAGCTGCTGGCAGTGGGAGGCAAAGTCTTCTTTTTGTAGTATTATTCCAGTCCCAAAGAGTTTTTAGTTTTAGCGTTTGAGCCAAAAAACTGTTGTTTGAGCACTGTGCTGATCTGCTGAAATAAAAAATCTTAGAAAATCAGAGAAAAGTACAGAAATAAGAAGCAAAGCGCAGAGCAGTAAGCTAGAATGTCCGAATGGTAGCAAAGCCGGAAGCGTAGCCTAAATTAGTTAGCTCACAAGTCCTTATTTAGGGTTTGTTTGTTTAAATACACTTTTTGCTGTTTTCCTATTTCTGATTTATATTAATTTACCTGTATAGTAAAACTTTGACTTTTTGCCCTGGCCACTGTGGTGTTTGATGCCTTTCAGAATGGCTTTCTTATGTTGGTCCCTTAACAGGGTCGTAACACCAATGCATGCCAAAAAAGAAAAAAAAAATCCCTGGACACAGGTTTTTTTTTTTTTTTTTTTGCCATCCGTCTAGACATTTTGTTACACCTTTACTATTTTGAGTTGTCTGTTCTAGAGACATGTTACAACTTTTTGATAAAGCTTTAATTGGTTTTCTTTTGGAAATATGTTTCAAAATCACATTGAATGCATTTATGACCATAAAGCATGTCTGTCAAAACCGTGATTAAAATCAAAATCGCAATATTGATCAAAAAAATTGTGATAGGTTGTTTTTGTCCATATCTCACAGCCCTATTACCAGGTCAAGAGATTATGATCATATTACCCCAATTTTACAGTCTCTGCACTGGCTACCTATTAAGTTCCGTATCAGTTACAAATTATCATTACTTACCTATAAGGCCCTAAATGGTTTAGCTCCTGCGTACCTAACTAGCCTCCTACCATGTTACAACCCATCACACTCCCTAAGGTCACAAAACGCTGGACTTTTGGTCGTTCCTAGGATAGCAAAGTCCACTAAAGGAGGTAGAGCTTTCTCACATTTGGCTCCCAAACTCTGGAATAGCCTTCCTGATGATGTTCGGGGTTCAGACACAGTCTCTCTATTTAAACTTTATTTTTGAGCAGATCACCCCTGTCCTGCACTCGTTACATTGGTTACCTGTGCGCTACAGGTTTTATTTGAAAGTGCTCTTATTGGTTTTTAAGTCTTTAAATGGTTTAGCACCTTCTTACCTCTCAGACCTGTTGATAGTCCACCAACCTGCAAGAGCTCTCAGGTCTGCCAACTTAAGGCTCTTAGTGGCTCCTAGCAGAGCTGAGGATCTTTGACGGAACCCGACGGGACCGGACGGTTCGGGCTTAATTTATATCATCTAACACGGGCTCGGGTTTGCGCTCCGGTTTGCGAGGTAAATGAGCGGTCATGTGATGTGTTTTGATTAATGCGAGAAAGATGTGAAAATGTAGGTGTAATGGAGGCTTGCCTCTGGTGATTACGTTTACGCAAAGTCTGAGGTGTGGAAAAGTTTTGACCATGTTAACAATGAGAATAATGATCCAGAGGGTTATATTGCTGGACGCACCATCAGTGAGCGCAGGAACGCGCTGAAGCCATCTACAGTGGATTCAATCATTTTCCTCCACAAAAACATTTAGACCTAGCCTAATCTCTGTGAGTAAAGGTCTTTCAAATTATAAATAAGTATTAATTGAGTCTTAAATGCATAATGTAGAAAGAGTAGGCTAATGTTGGAATTATTCTTTTATGTCAGCTGCTAGTGGAGAAGCAAATCTGGCAGAGGCTTTATCTTAACTTCGTTATGGCCAAATGCCCATCTTAATTTAGAATTTAGCTTAATTTAATTTGTTAAGGAAGACTCTTTTATTGTTGCGTTGGCCTATTTATAGATATCCTACAGAAATCAGAACCGCCCCTACACTATCCATTTTTAAATCCAGGTTAAAAACATTTTTATTTCATCTGGCTTATTATTCATGTATTGCTCTGCCCTGAGTCTTGCAGGTTTATTTGTCATCCTTGTCTTTGTTTTTAATTCCGTTTGTGGTTGGTTACTTTGTAAGGCACACTGGTCACCAGTAGTTGTGTTGTGCTTTATAAATAAATTGAAATTATGTGGGAAGCTTGAAGCAGCACACAAGATACAGATAACTTCTGCACACTTTTTGCTTTGAAAGAGTTCTTGAGTTAAGAAAATGCAATCAATGCTGTCACATGATAAATCTGCTAACAGGTAAAATATTATATATATATATATATATATATATATATATATATATATATATATATATGCCCCTAAAAGTAATAGAAAATAATGTGAAAAATTGGGAATAGTGTAAAAGCATAGACAGTCGCCAAGTTTTCCTCAGGTGTGTGATCTTTTATTATTTTCATATTGCATATTTTTTCCTATTAACATTTTTGTTTTAAAAGTATGGTAATTACTGGTAAAATATACCAAAAATAATACAATTTAAAAATATACACTTTTTGATTTACCATAAAAATAACAGCTAGCCAGTTGAATTATATAACATTTATTCCATCCATCTCAGAGTAACCTACCAAAATTGTGCAATCAATAAAGCTCTTTCTGATTCTGATCAGCAAGTGAAACACCAATTTATAATCACATGCATTATGCATTTTGAAATTATGTTTTATTTTTATTTATACCAGTAAAGGAGTAGGTTTTCAAACACAAATTTGTATGTGTTGTCTTATAAAACAAATCCTTTTATTTAAACCCCGTGAAAAAGCAGATTTGTTAAGAACACTGAAAATCACTTTTTACTATAGACTCAAACAGGAAATTACCTGTTTGAGTCTACATACATGAGTGTTTATGTGTGTCTGGTGTAGCGGCAGGTAAAGTGTTTCCTACAGAGATGACCCAGTGCCTTTACTTTCTCTTATTCATGTTCTCTTCATTGTGATCAAAATGCAATCTGTTATTTCTGTGCCTCCTTTGAGCAGCTATAGACCTTTATCAGTTTTTACAACAGTTAAAGCTTCCGAGTATTTTGTAAATGAGTTCAGCTTTGAGAAAGAAAACCAACCTGTTTGTTCCTCAGTTTCTTCTTGTTTGACACTGAATACTTCTTCAATCTTCAGGTCTTCACTCTCCACTTTAATAAACGCCATCTTTATAATAATAGTGTCCCGTGGATCTCAGTCGCTTCAGCAGTTTTCAGTTTCTTCAGAGTTTCTCTGTGTTTGGACGCTCTGTAAAGCTTAAGATCATAAACAATTAATAGAAAGAAAATAAATCAAACTACATCTGGTTCAGTAATCAGTGAACTGATAAGAGAGTCAAAGAGTGATAAACTGGTCTTACATTACCTGACTAGGCAAATACAAATAAATAACACTAAGTGATGTTTTCTGACTTAATTATTTATTTAATAGATGACACTTTCATGAAAACATCGCTAGTTGGTTTGTTAAAGTTGTCTTTATTAAGTTTGTTTGTTGTTCTCGTAACATTGTGAACCGGAAGTGTCGTCAGAGTGCGGTGATTAGAGCGCTTAGAATCAGTGAATCATTTTGACGCTCTCGACTCAACTGACTCGTTTAAAAAAGATCCGTTATCCATCACTACTCGCCAGTGATTCCTGTTCATGTTCAACAAAATCACGATAATGGAGCGAAATGAGGCGCTTCTTTTCTGTTCCTCGTAAACGAAGCGCTGTACTCAAAATACCGTGCATTAATGTTGGTAAGGTATTACAATCTTACCTTCAATAATCACTGAGGCATAAAGCAATAATTTAAAAACACACAAAAAGTCAGTGCTGTCAGATTTGACTCAAACTTAAAACGCTTAAAACACTCACCTTTCTTCAGCTGAATCACAACAGACGCCGGAGCGGCCTTATGACGTCACATCGCCGTTCCAAAATAAAAGTCCCTTTCACAAGCTAAAACCACTGTGTAATAAAACAGATGGCAGAGGAATTCATGTGAGGATGATTCTATAATTGGAGAAAAATGTGGCATTGCAGAAATATATATTTTTTTTCACAAACAGATTTTTTTAGTATCTTATTGAAAACATATTTAGGTTTAAAAATGCAGTGCTTGTCAAATCACTCGTAATGAAAAAAACAGACGTCTTTATGGTATTGTTTGTCAACTTTGTTAAAGACAAATTAGCCAATGTGTAGAAATAAAAAGAAATCATAAAAGGAAAAATCCTTCTTAATTCATTAGACAAACAGTCCTTACATTTCACCACTTGAAACTGAGATAATGTTTCACCTATGCATACGTTAAAAAAATAAAAATAAAAAATAAAAATAAAAACCCTGTCTTCACAGAACCGTACACATGGAAAATATTTTTCATCTTAAAATGTATTGAATACAATGTCCAGTTAAAAAAATCAATGTTGTTGAAATAATGCAAGGGTGCAAAATAAATTAATACATTTTATTAGATATGAAACAAAAATATTTTGTGTGTGAAAATAGTTCATAAACAGAGCTGACCCTTTAAGTAACAGAATTGACAGAATTGTTTGATGGACCGTCAATTCTGTTACACTCTTGACAGCAGTGTTACTCTACCTTGGTAACAGAGTTTGACCATTTTCTTTATTTATTTTTTTTTTACATAAAACTTAACTTGCTAGCATAAATGCTAAGAGCACATGACACTAATTTAATCATGATTAAAAACTTTTAAATAACAGAAAGTGTGATCAGTGAGATTTTGGCAACATATTTGACACTTTATAAAATAACTCCTGGTGTAAGAATTTTTTAGATTAAAATATTTTCTTAGAGAGCACACAGACTTTTCAGTGGTTCACACTTAACAGTGAAGGGAAAGTGACATCATTTCCTCTATCTTACATAGTTGTGGGATATAATGCCACTCATTTAAAGGCAAAGTATGGTAAGGTAACAGAGTTGATGCAAGATTTACAGACTCATATATTTATAAGAAAAAAAAGTTATTTTATTTTGTATAATGTTGTAGAATCGGGTAAATTACCCTTCAGGGCTTTTATAAATACAATTATTGAAATATTAGGAAAAGAAAAGCACAATAAAATATTTTGATTACACAATGATACATGGTGGAAAAAATGCGCGGACTAATTCAGATTTGAAAAGGTTTTTGACAAAGATATTTGAGCGACAGAGTACAGTATGTCCAAATGTGTGAGCACTCTTCTGAATGTCTTGATATTGCTGGTGGTGTCCCCCAGGGGTCAGTACTGGGCCTCAAATTATTTAATTTGTATATTAATGATATTTTTTATGTTTCTCAATTGGTTAAATGTGTATTGCTTGCTGATGATACAAACATTTTCTATAGTGACGACAATTTGGAGGGACTTATCAGCGTTGTAAATAAAGAATTAAGTAAATAAAAAAAATGGATGGAAAGTAATAAATTATCCTTAAACCTAGATAGATCTAAAGTGATGTTTTTTGGAAAGTATCAAGCCGATTCACAGAAACTGGTTGAGATAGATGGTGTACACATTGAAAATGTTCAGGAAATAATTTTTTTAGGTGTAACGATAGACGATAATTTAAGTTGGAATGCCCACATCAGACATATAACTACTAAAGTCTCTAAAAGCCTTGCTATAATAAGTAGAGTAAGTATTCTCATAAAGAGCAGTCGTACAGTTTGAGAGGATTTGGGAACTTTGTGATCCCAATGGTGGGTTCCACCAGGAGGAGTTTTTCTGTTTTTTTGGGGTTACTTTGTGGAATAATTTGGGGCTTGAATTAAAGCATTGTCAATGCATTGACCTTTTCAAATGTCTTTACAAACAAAAGGTCTGGTCCCATTACAATGATAATAAGGTTTGATTGTATTAATGTGTGGACAGTTGGATTAGTTGTTATTTACCATGCGTATTTAACTTGTGGTACTCCGTCTAACACTGGTGGTATTTGATCATCATTGTTACCTGAGGTAATATCGGTATATTATGAATATGGATGAATATGGATGTGTGGTTTGCATATATGCAACTATTATACTGTTTCTTAATGAGGTATTATTATTATTACTATAATTTATTTTATATATTTTTTTATTTTTTATTTCTTTGAGATAATTGAAGAAGGAAGCAGCTTTTTTGTTTGTATAAATTCTTTGACAGACTGGGGTGGGGTTCAATAAGTTTTACTTCTCCCCACTCCATTTCAAGCATATTATTAATATTGTGTATTCTTCTGTTGTCACACTTCTTGCTTGAAATAAAAAAAAAAATAACTTTGGACACCAAATGTACAAATATACATGTTCAGTGATGTGCTGAAAACATACTAATATAATTTAATTAGAATGTTTGTATTGTAAATATAAAAGTAAAGTTACAGGTGAGTATGCTTTTCTACAGTAAATAAATATGTACAAATCTAAATAAATTACTGTGTGTGTGTGTGTGTGTTTGTGTGTGCAATTATATGTTTTACTTGAAAAAAGTCACATTTTTATAACAAATGATAGGTGTTGAGTATCACATTCAATTTAATTAAAAACTTCTTCACATCCAATAAGTGTCATGTGAATTGTTCAGTGAGTCATCTGTTTTTCAAAAAAAAAAATAATAATATTTAGACCTCACTGATATTAAACAGAACTTTTATTGACATAATGAATAAAAATACCACCATGCATAGGCTGAAAAAAAAAAAGAAAATCAGCAAACTGGACCCAAACAAATAAAAACCATAGAACATTTATTGCCTATTCGGTTGTTAAGTGATGACGTAAGAAGCGCTGTTTCCGGGTCCAGGCCTCACTTGAGAATACTACCCCAGCAGCCGTTTATGAGCGCTGTTTATTCATATTAATAATTTAAGCTAAACGCTTTCAAACTTACGGTATACACTACAGTCTCCGTGCTCACAGCGTCCCAAACACAAATAATTTTTATATATTTTTTTTATATTTATATTTTCAGTCTGGCTATATCTGGGACTTCGGTATGGAGTTAAAGGTTAAGATTATAACTTTTTTGCTAGTATTCTATCACATTGTGAGTTTATATTAGCACCTTTTGTTGTTTTCTCGTGGTATCTGATGGAGCGTTTGGACACGGAAGCGCTGCTACGTGACGTCAGACTTAACAAGAGAATTAGAACTTTTTTTTTTTTAATTATAAGAAAATAAAATAGGCCGAAATAAATTACGCAAAGTTTAAATAAGATAAAACCAAATAAATGAGAAGCTAATTTAAAAGAAAAACTTCCAAAATTTCCTTAGCCTACAAAAATTCAGCACTCTAAAAAATCAACAACAGCAAAAATCACTAAATTGGCATTTATTAACAGTGGTTGCAGTATGTTATTTGCCAGGAAACCCAGCATGTTCACCATCTCTGGCTTAAGATGGGATCTTGTGGGGGTGACTATTGACACGTTTCCACCGAAATTACCCAGAACAATTGTACCAGGAACTTTTTTCCCTCAGGAACTATTTATATACCTGTTGCTTTCTGCGTTTCCACCACCGTCTAAAAGATTTGGCAAATAGTCTGGTGACGTAGGTCTGCGCCCGTTTTCTCAATACAAAGTTCATCAATTTCAGATTGCATCCTCTGTAGTTCAGACTTTGTGAGTTCCACTCGGAGTGTGATCTCCTCACACTCAACAACACAAGTCTGATAATTCTGCAAACAGCAGCGTACTTGATAACATCAGTCACCTGACCATGGCTACTGCAATTTTCCTCACTATATATATATATATATATATATATATATATATATATATATATATATATATATATACACATTACAATGAAACAAAATATTATATCAATTGCCTCTATTTATTTTCATTTTAACATATAGTTAAATTGAATAAAAACCAACGATTACCTGTTAGATTTACCCAAAATAATTATATTCTTTGTTTAACCACTAAAGAGACATCAGAGCCAGTGGCACACATCAGTACTAAACTATCGCTGATCATGTGGAGCTGACCATCTCTGAAATCAGCGAAACACATTTTTAAATAGGCATTGTCTTTTTAAATAAACCACATTCTCGCCTGAAATACTTTTAAAATTATATTTCATGACGCAGTAACAGTAATATTTTGAAAAGGATCAGAATAAATGGTGGTTGAAATATTTTTTTTTTACCCGGAACTTTATTTAGGTCCTGGTTCCTGCAGTGGAAACATGAGTACCAGCCCAAAGTCGCTAGTTCCTGGGTAAAGATCCTGCGGTGGAAGTGTTCCCCACCTTTGCCAACAGGGGGAATTATTGGTTGTCTTTTCACCAGACCAGAGGAGCCTGCTCTGCATGAATGGGGGACTCCAGAGCATAGGTGGGGATTTTCGTCTGTGATGTGACTCTCTTGGCACGCATCATTGTAGCTGGGTTCAGTTTTTAATTATAGTGTATGCTTTCTATGCCTAGTCCCAGCAAGAAAGATTGGTTCAGCTCTTACCCAGAAACCACTGGCCTCAAAATATATCTACTGTAAGCTATATCTATTAATTTTTAGTTCATATTAGCGCAGTTGCACAAATTTTTTACATTTTATGACATTGTTAGTAAATGTTGAAATTAACATTAACAAAGATTAATAAATGCGTAAGCAGTGTTTCCATTATTAGAGATTAGAAATGTTACCTTATGTAGTCAACTAACATTACTAATGTTCACGTAATAACTCATGTCTATTATATGATGTTTGGACTGAGAATTCTGTATATGTTATTACAGTGGGTACGGAAAGTGTTCAGACCCCCTTAAATTTGTCACTCTTTGTTATATTGCAGGCATTTGCTAAAATCATTTAAGTTCATTTTTTTTCCTCAATGTACACACAGCAGAAAAACACAGAATTGTTGACGACCAGAACCCATCCTAGAGCTGAGCTATCGGAGGAGAAGAGCCTTGGTGAGAGAGGTAAAGAACCCAAAGATCACTGTGGCTGAGCTCCAGAGATGCAGTCGGGAGGTGGGAGAAAGGTGTAGAAAGTCAACCATCACTGCAGCCCTGCCCTCCACCAGACCGGGTGTTTATGGCAGAGTGACCCGACGGAAGCCTCTCCTCAGTGCAAGATGGAGTTTGCTACAAAACACCTCAAGGATTCTCTGGTCTGATGAGACCAAGATAGAACTTTTTGGCCTTAATTCTAAGTGTTGTGTGTTTGAGAAAACCAGGCACCTTTCCAATACAGTCCCAACAGTGAAGCATGGTGGCAGCATCATGCTGTGGGGGTGTTTTTCAGCTGCAGGGACAGGATGGTTGTAATCGAGGGAGAGATGAATGAGGCCAAGTACAGGGATATCTACAGGGATTATCCTAGATGAAAACCTTCTCCAGAGTGCCCAGGACCTCAGACTGGGCCGGAGGGTTACCTTCCAACAAGACAATGACCCTAAGCACACAGTTAAAATAATGGAGTGGCTTCAAAACAACTCTGTGACTGTTCTTGAATAACCCAGCCAGAGCCCTGACTTAAACCCAATTGAGCATCTCTGGAGAGACCTGAAATTGGCTGTCCACCAACGTTTACCGTCCAACCTGACAGAACTGGAGAGGATCTGCAAGGAGGAATGGCAGAGGATCCCCAAATCCAGGTGTGAAAAACTTGTTGCATCTTTCCCAAAAAGACTCGTGGCTGCATTCGATCAAAAGGGTGTTTCTACTAAATACTGAGCAAAGGGTCTGAATACTTAGGACCATGTGACATTTCAGTTTTTCTTTTTTAATAAAATGTTCAAAAATGTGTTTTTCTGACAATATGGGGTGCTGTGTGTACATTAATGAGGAAATTAGATTTCAGCAAATGACTGCAATATAACAGAGTGAAACATTTAAGAGGGTCTGAATACTTTCCGTACCTACTGTATATATCAGATTGCAGAATGTTTTTTGTTACTGTTGGTTTCACTTATTCACATTTTTTTCAATTGGTTAATTAATGTGTTTGTATCATGTATCACCTTTATTTATATAGTGCTTTAAACAAAATACATTGCGTCAAAGCACTGAACAACATTCATTTGGAAAACAGTGTCTCAATAATGCAAAATGATAGTTAAAGGCAGTTCATCATTGAATTCAGTTATGTCATCTCTGTTCAGTTGAAATAGTGTCTGTTTTTATTTGCAATCAAGTCAACGATATCGCTGTAGATGAAGTGACCCCAACTAAGCAAGCCAGAGGCGACAGCGGCAAGGAACCGAAACTCCATCGGTGACAGAATGGAGAAAAAAACCTTGGGAGAAACCAGGCTCAGTTGGGGGGCCAGTTCTCCTCTGACCAGACGAAACCAGTAGTTCAATTCCAGACTGCAGCAAAGTCAGATTGTGCAGAAGAATCATCTGTTTCCTGTGGTCTTGTCCCGGTGGTCGTCTGAGACAAGGTCTTTACAGGGGATCTGTATCTGGGGCTCTAGTTGTCCTGGTCTCCGCTGTCTTTCAGGGCAGTAGAGGTCCTTTCTAGATGCTGATCCACCATCTGGTCTGGATACGTACTGGATCCGGGTGACTGCAGTGACCCTCTGATCTGGATACAGACTGAATCTCGTGGCCACGGTGACCTCGGATCAAGAGAGAAACAGACAAATATTAGTGTAGATGTCATTCTTCTAATGATGTAGCAAGTACATAGGGTGTTATGTGAAGTGTTTCCGGTTCCGGTTTACCTAATTAATGCAGCCTAAAAATCCTTTAACGGATTTGGATATTAAAAGAATATTAGTATGTTATGTGTATGCCAGGTTAAAGAGATGGGTCTTTAATCTAGATTTAAACTGCAAGAGTGTGTCTGCCTCCCGAACAATGTTAGGTAGGTTATTCCAGAGTTTAGGCGCCAAATAGGAAAAGGATCTGCCGCCCCCAGTTGATTTTGATATTCTAGGTATTATCAAATTGCCTGAGTTTTGAGAACGTAGCGGACGTAGAGGAGTATAATGTAAAAGGAGCTCATTCAAATACTGAGGTGCTAAACCATTCAGGGCTTTATAAGTAATAAGCAATATTTTAAAATATATACGACGTTTGATAGGGAGCCAGTGCAGTGTGGACAGGACCGGGCTAATATGGTCATACTTCCTGGTTCTAGTAAGAACTCTTGCTGCTGCATTTTGGACTAGCTGTAGTTTGTTTACCAAGCGTGCAGAACAACCACCCAATAAAGCATTACAATAATCTAACCTTGAAGTCATAAATGCATGGATTAACATTTCTGCATATGACAATGAGAGCATAGGCCGTAATTTAGATATATTTTCGAGATGGATAAATGCAGTTTTACAAATGCTAGAAACGTGGCTTTCTAAGGAAAGATTGCGATCAAGTAGCACACCTAGGTTCCTAACTGATGACGAAGAATTGACAGAGCAACCATCAAGTCTTAGACAGTGTTCTAGGTTATTACAAGCAGAGTTTTTAGGCCCTATGATTAACACCTCTGTTTTTTCTGAATTTAGCAGTAAGAAATTACTCGTCATCCAATTTTTTATATCGACTATGCATTCCATTAGTTTTTCAAATTGGTGTGTTTCACCAGGCTGCGAGGAAATATAGAGCTGCGTGTCATCAGCATAACAGTGAAAGCTAACACCATGTTTCCTGATGATATCTCCCAAGGGTAACATATAAAGCGTGAAGAGTAGCGGCCCTAGTACTGAGCCTTGAGGTACTCCATACTGCACTTGTTATCGATATGATACATCTTCATTCACTGCTACGAACTGATGGCGGTCATATAAGTACGATTTAAACCATGCTAATGCACTTCCACTGATGCCAACAAAGTGTTCAAGTCTATGCAAAAGAATGTTGTGGTCAATTGTGTCAAACGCAGCACTAAGATCCAATAAAACTAATAGAGAGATACACCCACGATCAGATGATAAGAGCAGATCATTTGTAACTCTATATTTATTCCCTATTCATTTGTTTGTTTTATATTTAAAAACAATATGACATTACTGACCAGCAAAACACATTAACACTGGCAACCTGGTCAACAGTTTCAACTGAAAAGCAATGCTGTTAACCATTTGTTAAAGATTATTCAGCAACATGATCATACAGATCCTCCCTCCTGAAAACACCTAGGCATGTAGTAAAATTGACTATTTACACTACCATCTGCATCAGAAGTTACTGGACTACCTATAGAAATACAGTTGAAGAACTGCAAGACCAAGACACCATTAATGTGGCTTTCAGCATTAATTATTATATACTTAAGAACAGAGTCTGGGCCTAATCTGGGCTGACCAGGTTTTTTTATTTTTCATTGCAGATAGTTGCTCAGCAGTGGACGAGTTAAAAATGTTCGATATAAAGGTTGCTGTGCCATTTTATACAGGAATTATTAATTAAAAAAATGTTTTGAATAATATTGTCTAACTATATTTTTAACAAGTAAATTTAGGCTATTTAACATGCACTAACATTTTACCCTTTTTAACTTATAAACTTTTAAAGTCAGTTTAATAGTATTGAAATTCAAGTTAAAAAAGGTTTTAATTGCTTAAATTACTATAAATTAATAATGTTATCATGCTCATTCTTGTATAAAATAAGTGTTTATTCTTTAAGAAAATAAGGGAAGTTAGTTATTAGTTATAGAAGTAATCAGTTTTGCTTCACCTATTTATGTAAGCTACAATTATTTAAAAAAATTGTAATAATAATAAAATAAAATAATGTCATAAAAATGCCATCGGCCTGAGTAAATTTGACCATTATAGATTTGTGATTTTAATTTTTTAGTGATTTAGGAGGTGAAAATACTGTAAAATTACAAATGACACGGGATGTTAAAACATAACAACTGAAGGTCTATGAAATGCTAGTCATTAAAGCATTTTTTTAAACAATGTAACTTAAAGTTTTGAACTAAAATATTATTTCAACCATATAGCCTGTGAATAAATAAAATGCATACTTATCAATGAAAGAACACTTAGTGAGTGTAGGTCTGCTTCTTCAAACACTACGTTCACAAATAACAATGATTTTCATAAAATAATGATTAATTATTAACAAGTGATAATTCAAGTGATAATAAGGGTCACTTAATCTAAAGCAATATCATTGACTTGATTGCAAATAAATGCACAGACACTATTTAAACTGAACAGAGATGACGTAACTGAATTCAATGATGAACAGCCTATAATTTTGCATTATTGACACATTGTTTTCCTAATGAATGTTGTTCAGTTGCTTTGACGCAATGTATTTAGTTTAAAGCGCTATATAAATAAAGGTGACTTGACTTGACTATTATTATTATGGCCTTGTGAAAATAAAAATATGGGCTCCGAGAAAATAAAGAAGTAAGGAGTAAGGCTGCTGTGAGTGCATGCATATTTTAACCCAGTAACATGACAACACACCATTCCTCGCAGTCAAAAAACAGACTGCATAAAGTTCAGCTGGAGGGGGTTGGGTTTTTGGGGGTAGTTCTGTATAGCTTGTGGGGGGTGAAATAAGTGTCAGAATTTCTTGGTCTTTCATATTGACAGTATCTTATGAGGGTTTCAAACTTGCAGAACAGGTTTACATAGGACTCATCATTTTGGGGGGTTTTTTTGAAGAAAGGTTTTGATCCACTTCAAATGTTGACTACTGTATAGTGCAATATAGTTTATTAGTTATTATAACTTAATTTCAGGGATAGTTGCATTAACTCAAAAAAAAAAAAAAAAAAAAAATTGCAATCTGATGCATTAATTTTGTTTTGTGTCGTCTAAACATTATTTTTTAGACTATGAGGAGGAGGAAGGGGGAGCGGACCGAGCCCGGATAGGCTCCTAAGGGGGAGACGTCCGGAGAAGTCTATCCTCTCCTGGTCCATGGATTTAATTAAAGTCTGTGTGTGTGTGTGTGTGTGTGTGTGTGTGTGTGTGTGTGATGGAGGAGTGGGTGTGCATATGTGGGGGTAGGGGGGAGGGTTTGGGAGGGATAAGAGGGGATTGGTCAATTGCCAGGAGAGGTTCTGACAAGTCATTTTTTGTTGTAGATGTCGGTTGAGATGGCTCGTGATTTGGAATTCTGGAGGTTGTTGAAGAGCCTCAACAGATATATTAAAGCTTTTCATCATCACCGTATGGTTCAGGTGGCAGAGGAGCAAAATCAGGGGCCAATGGACATTGAAAGGCTGGCCAGTGGCCTCTCGGAAGGAGTTAATATGGCTCTTCCCTACATGACCACCAGGTGGTAAATCTACGGGAATGCCTGGAACTGGTTCCACACGGGGGTGTACATTCTCTATAAGCACTACTGGGATGCCCTGGAGGGGCCCAGGGTGGAATTGAAGGAGTCCTAAGGCCGACGCTGGAGGGAGGCATGGCAGGTGGCAATGAGGTGGGCCTGGAAAGATATGATAACTATTACACAGTCCATCTTGGCCCTAGAAATGGAGGAGGTGGGGAAGATCATGGAGGGGCAGAGAAAAAGCCGCGGCGCCGGTGTAAAGTGCATTTGCAGCATTTGACCGCTGAGTGGCGCTTTAACCACAAGTTATCAAACAAGCGCATCAAAGCACATTTTCACAAATAGACGTCAGTTTTGCCTCGCTGATGTGGTACATTTGATGGCTTCAGTCACGGAAAATGAAAGAAAAACACTGTAGTTAAAATATTTTATATTTAATATCCACAGATGAAGGTTTGGTACTTATGAAGTTATGTGCATTTCTAAGCATGAATTCAAGCAGGATAAATGTCAAGCCTGTGCCTGAACCTGTGATTATATTTTCTCTAATCTACATGGTATTAAACCATATTTTAGATTTGACACATTTAAAAGATGTGCAATATTATTTATATTATATTAATTATGCGTTATATTATTCAAAAGAGTTGTGGTTTACTTTGCATCGGAGCATTAAAAGTGGTAGCATATTTTAGGGGGGTAGGCTACATGGAGTAATATGCAAAATGTCAATATTTTCATATATTATGCTGTGGCAGGGGGGGCGTGGTTTAGTGAAGTCTGCAGCGGGAGAGAGAATCAGGAGATGAGCGGTAAGTGAGTGATTTGGGCAAAAATTATCATCACCTGCTTCTTGTTCTAGTAATTGGCGTGGAGAGAGTATAAAATGCCAGGAGAGTCGGAAGCAAGCGAGAAAGAGACGGACTGCTGACCCAAGCCGGAAAAGGAAACCGGAAGGAGTAAAACTAAACTTGTGTTGACGTGTCAGAATAAGAGTCACCGTTTCGGTGTTTGTAAACTTTTAGTTCTTTTTGTTTATAATAAACTTGTCAGCAGTCCAGCCGACCCCTTTGTCCTCTCTTCCTTCCATCCCTCGAACTTTGCTACACTGGTGCCGAAACCCGGGAGGAAGTAGGACCACCATGCAAAGGCCGGCCGCCACGCCGCTTGCGGATATCATCCATCACCACGAACAACACCAGGCCCTGCTTGACCTGAGGACTGATCAGGAGATGCATTTCAGGCCATTGTCCAGGCCCAGCAGGAGGACCGCGAGAGATTCCGGAGCTGGATCGATCGGGTGGTTTGCGCCAAGGCCGCCGGGCCGCCCACCGCGCCCATGCATCTACCGCTGCTCAAGATGGGGCCCCAGGACGATCCGGAAGCCTTCCTGGAGCTATTTGAAAAGTCGGAGGCCTGCGGGTGGCCCCGAGAGCAGTGGCCGGTGCGCCTCATTCCCCTGCTCTCCGGAGAGGCCCAGGTGGCCGCCCAACAACTTCCAGTGGCGAACCTCCTGGTCTTCGACGACCTATAGAGGGCCTTCATCCAGCGGGTCGGCCGGTCGCTCGAACAACACCGGCAGCGGTTCCGGTCCCTGGACTTGGCCGAGGCCGGTCAACCCTTCGCGATGGCCCAACAGCACCGGGACTCCTGCCGCAAGTGGCTACTAGCCGAGGGAAGCGACGTGGAGCATGTCGTCGACCTGGTGGTGCTGGAGCAGTTCATCGCTCGGCTTCCCAAAAAGACGGCCGAGTGGGTCCAGTGCCACCGGCCATCCACCTGGCGGAGGACCACATGGTGGGCGCACCCCCACCTATTAACTCTCTCTCTCCTTCTCTCTCTCTCCCCCCTCTCTCTCTCGCACTGTCCCTCTCCCTAGGTCCCGTCCACCCGGCCCTCCTCGTGTCTGACCAAGGCCATTTCACGAGTCCAAGGGCCCCACCCACCGGCCGCCCCTTTACTCAGGTCAAGGCTGCTCTGTGTGGGGTGCTGTTGTTACACTCTCCTGATTTTTCTCTCGCTTTTCTATTGCAGACAGACGCGTCGGACAGGGGGCTGGGGGCAGTCCTGTCCCAGGAGATAGAGGGGAAGGAACGGCCGGTGCTGTACATTAGCCGGAAGCTCTCGAAGAGAGAGGCTAAGTACAGCACCATAGAAAAAGAGTGCCTAGACATCAGATGGGCCGTCCTCACCCTCCGCTATTATCTCCTGGGACGGGAGATCACCCTCTGTTCGGACCACGCTCCGCTGCAGTGATCCACAGGCCGGGTGTTCAGATGGCGGTGGCCGACTTCCTCTCCAGAAAGGGGGGGGGCGTGGTTTAGTGAAGTCTGCAGCGGGAGAGAGAATCAGGAGATGAGCGGTATGTGAGTGGTTTGGGCAAAAATTATCATCACCTGCTTCTTGTTCTAGTAATTGGCGTGGAGAGAGTATAAAACGCCAGGAGACTCGGAAGCAAGAGAGAGAGAGACGGACTGCTGACCCAAGCCAGAAAAGGAAACCAGAAGGAGTAAAACTAAACTAGTGTTGACGTGTCAGAATAAGAGTCACCGTTTCGGTGTTAGTAACCTTTTAGTTCTTTTTGTTTATAATAAACCTGTCAGCAGTCCAGCCGACCCCTTTGTCCTCTTCCTTCCATCCCTCGAACTTTGCTACATATGCCTATATTTATATTTTCAATATAAATATATTTTTTCCTTTAATAAAACAACATGCATTTTTGTTATTCGTTACCTGTCCTTTAACTTATTGGGAAAAATACATTTGTCTGTAAACTGATTAAGAAACTGTTGCATGTTTAAACGTGAAGCACTGTATAATTTCGTTCCCATTATTTATGCCTAATTAGTCTATAACAAAAAACGAATAAAATTAAACCTGCACGATTAAATCTTTGAAACTAAAGAATGGACGGATTAATAAAGTGTCCACATGATTAAACTAAAGTTCGCTCATTATAATCAACAAAATACACACAATGTAAAAAAGAGTTTCATTAACTGACAACATAATTTTAAAGGGAGCCTTCTTTACTTGCTTTTAGTGCTGGGCTATAACATATGGCCTAAAAGAAAGAATCAGATTTATGATTTAAATTGATTTTAAAATCAATATTCAAATGACAAATACATTTTTCAAAACACGTTTTAATATAGTTATAAACTTATAACTGAAACAAGATGCTAAACAACTGTGATTTTATTACCTTAATGCTGGAAAGACCTTTATTTTATTTTTTTATTATATATTATTTTTTATTATTTGTTAATACTAGCCCATCAGCTGTGCAGATTTTGTTTGTGAGGAAAATAAGAGTACATTTTTTTTGTCAGTTATTTTACCTAAACATATCGATTAATTTCTTCAAGATTTCAAAATCAAATACCCTACTGATAATGTAGTAGCACTGTAAGATTACATTTGTTTGAATGCATTATTGTTAAAGCGATTGCGTGAATGTGCTTTATCTGTTTAAATCATGCTTTAACCCAAAAATAATCAGTAAAAGAAACAGATTAACTCCTTAGCCTTTAACATCCCGCTCGACTCTTGCAGTCATTATAACCTGATCAAGTCATAGCTAACTATGTTTAAAATGAATTCTTGCTGAATATGCAGTTATATTACAGGCTGTTGGCATGAATTGTACTCGTGATGGAGGCTCCAGTCAGAATCACACCGCTCTGGTCATCCTTTGCTCGGCGGCGTGTCTCTGTCAGACTCGCGGGGTTGAGCCACTCTGAACCAAGGGAGCCTGAGTGGTGCTTCGGTGGATGTTAAAAAGAAAACCGATTTTCATTCAAACAAACCGATGTAAATTACAAATTCAAGTTAATTGATAAAATCGATTTATCTCCCAGCCCTACTTGCTTTCATATTATTTAATGAAAAAAAAATGCAGCTGCATTTAAATGCAGGTGTGTAAAATATGTGCAAGATTTGCACTGCACTAGAGCCCTGCACATGCCTCAAATCTAGGCCCGAGCCCGGCCCGTGTCCGACAGCTCATCAGAATTATCAGCCCGAGTCCGACACAAGCCCGTGTTTTATTTATTTATTTTATTACACAGCGGAAGCCTGCCCTGTTTGCAACAATTAAAAAAATGGGTCAGTTTTGTGTTATGTTTATTTTCATTTCTTTATCAAGTTAATTTAGAAAAATGTTTGGAGCATTTTTTTTTTAAATGACAATTAACGTAAAACAGCCAAGCCTACAGCGAGTAGCCTAAAACTTATTTAATCAATTAAGCCTCTCAAATTAATGCTAATACTTTACTTGGCTACAATAAAATCCATATATAAAACACTTCAAGCATATCACACAGACAGTTAGTTTATTAAATGTTTATTAATTAAACCACAGTGAGTAAAATAAAATAAAAAAATTGAAATACTGAGGCAGGCTCGCAACAGCGCTCGCAAACGAAATAAGAAAAAAGCCTACAATCTAAACAAATTAAATTAATTAAAAACAAACTTGCAGGTTATCTTATCTCAAAAATGCACCACAGAACATGTCCATTCTTTTTTCCATTAGTTTCCAACAGTTAAATGAAAATAAAGTCCAGTCAAACGAAAAGTTAGAACAGTCTCTTACAGAAATCTACAGCAACCTTTATATCAAACATTTTCAAATCGTCCACAGCTGGGCATCGAGAGAGGGGGATCTGCACCAGAGCACGTGTGATGAATGAAGTCATTTTCAGATGCAATGGAAAAACAAAAAAAATAGCCTAGATTAGGCCCATGCAGGCTCTGCTCTTAAATATATAATACTTATAATTACTGTTAACCCAGAGTTACACATTTTAACAGATTAATCACCTTTTTTCATTTGCTGCATGTTTTCTTAATTTATTTATTTTTAAACACGCTAAAAAATAAATTAAGTTTGTGAGAGAAATTTTTTTTTTTATCGTGTATAGGTTTAAAGGGACACTAAGTAGGAATTACTCCCATCTAGTGGTGAAATTGTATTTTGCATTCAAACTAATTTTGCTCTCCAGTGCCTCGCTTTTTCAAATGCGCGTTTCATCTACGGTAGGCGATATGTACCAAAAAGCTTTGACGGGATGTCTTCTAATAGCACTTCGTCGAGTTTTCCTTCAGGTGAACAGGTGTGTTATTTCAAACAAACTGCAACATGACAACTAACAAACGAATGTTACAGTATGAATTACTGACTGTGGAAAACATGAAATATTGTAATTAGTAGTTATGTCTAATTTATTCGTTATATTTTCTGAATTATATGCATTGTTAGATATAAAAACAATATTATAATATAGACTGTAACACTGACTTACCTGTCGAGAAGAAAACTGGCCACTTCAGCGTCTCTTTTGAAATCTTTATCCAGCATTAGCTCTTTCCACCTAGAAAAAGCTTCCCCGACATTAACTCTTGTTTTCTGTAATATACGGTCACGTTTCCTTTTACGTTCTATTTTTGACTGTTTTGGCGACGATGTTTTCTTCTCCTGTGGCGCGGCATATGTATGGTCCATAATAAGAATGCAATCCAGACTTTTAAACTTGCCGGTGCAGTTTCAAGCGCCTCTCACTGCTCTGCACCTGCGTTTCTGGCTCTGACCGAAAACGCGTTGGCTTAGTACTTTTTGTCCCTCTCTGCTATTATAGTTTTGCAAGATGGCGGAACTACATGGAAGCCTCCGTCGACCTACCCGTCCCATGTATATAAAGATAATAAATTCTTCATTTACAAGGATTAGTTTAAACATTGGCATAGGTATTTGTACACCATTGAGGGCATATTTATGAATACAAATATTGATTTTAGATAATAAATTACCTAAAAAGTTACTTATTGTCCCTTTAATTTTAATGTATTAATCACCTATTTTCGTTTGCTGCATGTTTTTTTTATATTCTATAATTCATGTATAAATTGCATTTTATTACATTTAGAAATAACGTCTGGCCTAATAATATTATTATGGACAAACAGGATATATTTAGTTCCCTTCACTTTACAACAAATCCTTTAAATTTAACAAATATATCAGAACAAAACAAGAATTAAAAATATAGAATTCTAATTGATAAATATAATTGCAGTATATAATAATAAACGTTTAGCTATAAACAAACAAAAAATAATAATAATTTAAAGCTAAGCATAAGGTAAGGTTGGGCTTTCTCATTCTCTCACTCGGGAGAAATCCGTTTCCATATTCGTGATGTTGACCATTTGAAGCTTAAGTATTATTCGTGAGGTAAAATAGGCTTTGTTGTACACGCGTGTTTCAGTATCGATGGAAAACAATCATAATTAACAATATGTGGAGTAAGTGGATCGCTGCTAACACTGAATGTCTGGTGAACGACTGCTGTTTCCGGTGAATATGTGCACGAGACACCAGCGCGATCAAACAGCTGAAACAGAAAATACTCCAATTTTGGACACAAATAAAGCATTATTAAAAAAATTAAGTTAAAGGGGGGGGGGGGGGGGGGGGGTGAAATGCTGGTTTTCACTCAATCTCCTGTTAATCTTGAGTACCTATAGAGTAGTACTGCATCCTTCATAACTCCAAAAAGTCTTTAGTTTTATTATATTCATAAGAGAAAGATAGTCTGTACCGAGTTTTCCCGGAAAAACACGAGCGGCTGGAGGCGTGACGTGTGGGCGGAGCTAAAGAATCACGAGCGCCAGTAGCCTTTTGTGTTGAGAGCATGTGGAAACTGTGACATTACCGTGAGGGAAAAAACCATCATCCAAAACAAACCATGGCTAACAGTCAGATTCAGCCGTTTATTTATGATCCAGAATCAGATCCCGAGGCTGAAACTGAACGAGAGCAGCAGCAACAACGACTCGCTCCGAGCGGGGCTCGAACCCGGGTCTCCAGCATGGGAGGGGACGCACTAACAAGAAGGCAGAGATATTTGAAGCAGTTTTACTCACTTTTTTCTCATCCAACACACGATCGTGACCCTTTTTCGTTGGGATTGCATCATCCTTAAGAAATAAACGATACACAAATCCGTCGTCAAACTGGGCCTTGTTTGTAAAACAAGCATCTTCGAAATGCAGGGAACAAACAAAAACACTTGCACAACCCTTACGAAAAATAACCATGGTTTTATTATAGTAAAACTGTAGTAACCCATGGTTTTTTAGCGTATTGACTCCCATTTGTCTAACCACAGATTTACTATATACCGTGGTTAAACTATAGTTAATATAGCAAAACCATGGTTAATTTGTGGTTACCATGGTTTAACTATAGTAACCATGGTTTTTTGGTTTAATTTGTAGTAAAACCATGGTTAATTTTCGTAAGGGAACTCCGTTGATGCTCTGTAAAAATAAACTCCATCCACTGGTCCCTTAATGCTGTTTTTTCTTTTGGTAATCTGTGCAGGGTTGTCTTGCCCTGGCAACCAAAAACACACTCCTTTTGTGACATTTGGCGACGCTCTCGCTCTGATCAGTGAAGTCTGTTGTGCTCTCAGTGCTGTGCTATACGGGAGCGTGCGCTCTTCCGGCAGAAGGATATATAAGTATAAGGAAATTCCGCTCCATCTAACGTCACACAGAGCCATACTCGGAAAAAACTTTCCGAAACTTGTGACAAACCAGAAGGAGTATTTTGGAACAGAAATACTCCTTCAAATGTACAACTTAATTTTTGAAACTTTGTCCATGTTTAGCATGGGAATCCAACTCTTTAACAGTGTAAAAAACTCAGTATGCATGAAATAGCATTTCACCCCCCCCTTTAAAAATAATTATTGCTAAATGCTGGACCGTTCCCATTTCGCTCTGCATATAAAACCTGAAGTTTATTTTAAAACCAAGAATGAACCGAAATGAAAATGAAATGAAAACATTTAGCTTCTTATCCGTATATATTTTCACAAGACCATAATGATAATAACAAATCATCAGTTAATAATTAATTATTTTACGAAAATCATTGTTATTTGTGATCATGGGTGTTTGAGGAAGGCTTTAAGACCAAGAGGAGTCCTCTGTTCCCGCCTCACAGCGCATGGGACTCCCGCTCAGTGAAGCAGCTTCACTGTCTGCTGTTTGACTTTACTGAATCAGATTGAGGAGAATAAAACGTATTGATCACGAGCCTAACATTTAGCAAGGCAGGAAAACATTCATTCTACCTGAAGGAAGATGCATTTCATTGAGCTAATGAAAGAGAGATAGAGAGAGAGAGAGAGAGAGAGAGAGAGAGAGAGAGAGAGAGAGAGAGAAACCAGTCTAGGGCTATTCTTAAGAAGTACAAATCCAAACACCAGAAATGTTACGCATTTTATGAATAATGAAATGTTATGAAAAGTATGCATTTTATTTATTCACATGCTGTATGGTTGTTGGTATTTAACAGTTAAAATCTATTTTTAAACTTGAATTTAAATACTATTAAACTAACTATGAATTCTCAAGGAGTTTATAAGTAAAAAAGGATAAAATGTCACGGCATGTTAAATAGTTTAAATCAGGGTTGCCCAACCCTGCTCCTGGCGTTCGACTGTCCTGCAAAGTTTGGCTCCAACCCTAATCAAACACACCTGCCTTTAATTAAGGTCTTCAGGCTCACTTAAAAATGTGTTGCTTCAGGTGTGTTTGATTAGGATTGGAGCTAAACTTTGCAGGACAGTCGAACGCCAGGAGCAGGGTTGGGCACTCCAATGAATTTGTGCTAATAATATATTTAGAACTAACAATTTAATTTGATTTTTTAAAATGAACAATTCCTGTATGAAATAGGACAGCAACTTTTATATCAAACATTTTTAAATCATCCACAGCTGAGCAATGCGGGAGGCTGATCAAGTCATTTCCAGATGCAATGAAAAAAAAAACATGGATAGCATATATTAGGCCCAGGCTCTGCTCTGAAGTATAACATCTTAACGGATTAATCGGCTATTTTCATTTGCTGCATGTCTTCTTTATTTTTTATTTTTAACACGCTAAAAAATAAATTAAATAGGTCAGAGGAAAAAAATATATAAGTCGTCTATTGCAAGTCGTTGCATTTTAACAGATTCATCACCTAATCTCTGTTTGCTGCATGTTTTTTTTTTTTTTTTTAAACACACTAAAAATAAATCGGGGGACTTATCAGGAAAAAATATAAATCAGGTATAAGTAGGGATGTGTACCGAAACCCGGTATTAAACTGGCCCCGGGGCTAAATTATGAGTATTTCCGACTGATGAGAACTATGCATATACATTCATAAATCAGTCAATTTTGTATTTTATTATGAGATATTTTATTCTACTGTGATCAGTGACTCAGAACCACTGATGGACCAAAGAGCATGTATTTCGACATTTCCAGTAAAAACGTGAAATATAAATTCTCCGAAAATGCATTTAATACCAATATATTGAAACGTCTGTTTATATACTCCATTAATAAAGGAGTCCAGACATTGGAAAAATATCAGTCCACATGCGTTTTATATTTAATATGAAGGAAATAGACATGCATGCATGCTTGACACAAATTTTTTTTTTAACTTTTAGGTAGCAAAATAATTTTTAGTAATTCTGTCAATTACACTAAGGTTATTACATTGTCTGCTATATATTTGCTTCTTATTTATTAAATACGGGCAATTGATTGATAAAACATTGATCAAAATTAAGATAAAATGTATAAAAAAAATGAATATTTTTAAAAAAGAGTTTTCCATAAATAACTTCTGTATGACCTGGCAATAAAATTAAACGTGTGTCTAATGTGATTGGCTTAACTGGTTTGATTTTGGGTGCGGGTCGGTTGTCGGTTCTATTTTAAGCAGGTCGGGTGCGGATTTTAATTAGTGCTACTGTCGGAAAACGGGTCGGATGCGGTTTTAAGCACTGCGGGTACGGGCGGGTGCGGATTTACAAAAGCGGACCCGTGCAGCTCTCTGCGGACAACTTCCAAGAGCTACATGTCAAGAATGGGAGTGATTATAAAAAATTTGGTCTGAAGATCTGATAAAATTGAACAAGATTTCAAAGGAGGTGTAGCGAAAAAAAACAGTTTATTCAATTCAATATGGTGGACAGACATCATGTTGGAAAATGACGAATGAGACCGAGTCGGCATAACCCACAGAATCCATAGACACCAAGATCATAATTTTCTGACTGACTGTTCAGGAGTTAAGCAAATGTGCATTTTTGGTATCTCAACACCCATAGGTGGCACTGTTCCCATTGGACCCTCAGATAACGGTGTAGATGAAGTTCGGTTTCGATTAATCAAAGTTTGGATGAGATACAGCCTCTGAACAGATTAGAGGTTGACCTTGTTAAGTTCACAATTTAATAACTTATGGTTAATGGTCATGCAGTTTGCAATTAAAGTGAAGTCAAACATAGGCATGCTCAAATCCAGCAGTTATTTCTTAGGAATTAAAGGGGTTTCGAATAGGTTAACTTTTTCTGTTAACTTGCAAAGTGTCAAACTATAGAGGGCATAGTATGTAGTCTTTCAGAACATGCTCTTGTTAACATGTACCTCTTTTTCAGCCATGTTAAGTTTAAAAGATATTGGAATGGACTTCAAAATATAGTGAACAAGTGGCTTTAACAAGTCTGACAAAATTCTCATCTTTGTCTCAAGAAGTCTAGACACATGAACAGATTAAAGGTTAAACCAAATGACATTTCTCCCATTGTTTATAGACATCTAAAACCAATTTTGTGGCAATTTAATAAAGCAAACAAGAGTCAAGCATTGAAGTGAGGGCTCTTTATTAACAGTCAGAAATAACACATCCCCATAGTCAAAGACAGAAAAAAAAATTAAAATCTGGAAATGCATACAACATCTTGCATCTTCAATATTTACAGAGTTAATTTAAATCAGGGAGGATAAAAATAAGAGCTACTTCAAGTGCTCACAGGATTGAAATTTAAACAAAAGCACATTTCCACAAAAAACAAAGTTGCAATTTAAAACTAACAATACATTACTTATTTGGGGTATCTGCAATAGAAGTGGGAGATTGGGAAGTTGGCTGGTTTACTTCTGGCTGACTGTCTATTGGAGAGTCCACCATAAAAGGGTCAAGTTCGGCTCGGTCATCACTTGGAGCTGCAGATTGTGTAGGTGATGAGAATTGCATGAGTGGACTGCTGGGTTGTGGGGTGTCTGTATGTGATTTTTCCAGATATGCCAGGTGGGTGATGTACTGGTTGTGTATTGTCATATTCATAGTGGGGAGGTCTAAAAGAGAGTCCATTATTGTGTCAGTTGTGGCGTTTTTTGGAACTTGGATTGTGGATCGGAGAACGTGGTTCTCTAGGTTAATGGATTTGATGTCATCAGAGGTCGTGGTTGTTATTTTGAGCTTGGCGTGTGTGTGTGTGTAGTGTAATGGTGTCGGCTCTGTAAAATATATCGCATTTGTCAGAGAGGACTCTCGTGCAGGAAAGTGCCATGTTATTTAACTTGTGCTTAAGTGGACAAATGTAAATGATGTTGACTTTGGCGCCAATGATGTTTCCAGTTACGTGTTCAGATGTGGTGGGCTGTAGTGGAAATGTGGTGTCAGTGCATGTGGTGGGTGTAAATTTTGTGTCTTTTGTCATGGACTGGAATTTTGTACCTCTGAACATCCATAACATTGGTTATGTAAAACCAGGAGTCCAGCTGAAGGTTTTGTTGTACGCCCCAGACAGTAAGCTCCATGATGCCTGTGGTGTCCGCTATGGTGTAGACCGTTCTCTAGCAAGACATCATCCTGAAGAAAGGCATGTCTTTCGCTTTCCATCTGGATTATCTTTACGGTGACGTTAACCTGCAGAACATTAACAATACAAATTAGTGTCTTATGGTATATTTCTAGTTTCATTACCTTCATATCCCAATTTATGTAGTCTAGTAACAGTAACTTTGCAACAAGATGTCAACCAACTCTTAAAAAAGGAGACTTGATCAGGAATAGAGTAACAAGTTGACTTGTAAAGTTACCTGAAAGAGCATAAACAAGATATTGGGTCAGCAGTCTAATACGGTTACTAGTACCTGATATTTAATTATGAATTCAGTTCCTGGATCTGTGGAATGAGCAGAGGTGTAAAGGGCATAGTAAACCTGCATTTGTTAACCAAGCTTCCAACATTTTCTTGAAGGGTTTAGAACAGATTGAATGATAAAACTGTTTTACCTTCCCCCTCCCCACCACTAGTACTTACTCTGTGGTATTCCATATCCATTTGCAGAATCTGGCTAATTGTTTGGTCTTGAATGGTGACCATTATGGTGGGGTTGTAAGGGTAGTCAATGAAACTCAAGCAACACCATTTGGATTGGTGGGTGAACAGTATGTCCATTTCATCTTCTCTCCTTGACGGCTGGACAACCACATTATTAAGTCGGACCAGGCATCTAAAACATGACAGAAAAACAAATTTTGGTTTTGAAACATACATTTGTTTTAGAAGATATTGCTTGCAGACTAGAAGTTGTAACAGGCTTTCATTTTTAACTTCAAAGTGTCATTCTAAGTCTGCATTATGGTATCACAATTGTAAAATTCCCTAGACAGTACCTTTCTCCTGTACAGGTTCAAAGTATTAAAAGTAGAGACAACAACCTCACAGGTATTTGTAAGAATGAAACTAAAGTTTACCGGTCTTTCTCAATCTTCAGAAACTTAGAATGGAGCTCCACCTTGAACACCACAAGCTTACAGACTTCGTGGCGTTGTTGTAAGACTCATTCGAAGTACTGTCGTTTAACCCCATGACGCAGAGGTGTGATGTTGTGAATGTAGCCAGTAATGGACTGGTTAAGACTGGCAGTTGAAGTACTTGCCATATCTAGGAAAAATTTAAGATAGGATATAGAATTATTACATGTAGGGTTTAAGAAACTGAAAACATTTTACACACATAAAAACAAAACATTTAAAACAAAACATTTAAAACAAAATGTACGCCACTTTCTATATCATTTTTTTATTTTTCTGGTTCTGGTCAGGTGCAGCAAAGGGTTAAAAAAGAACCCCTTGGGACATTATTTCAGCTTGGTACCTGGCAGATTATGAAAATAGACATTATAAGGATTTTTTAAAAATCAGGTGGCATAAAAAAGCCAGGGGGTGCACGTGGACCCCTATTTCCATCTAGACTATATTGTGACTGGATTTTTTGTTACTTTTTATCACAGTCTTGGGCATGTCAAAGATTAGTAACATCATTGTTTTTTATGCATTTTTAGTTTTTGTGCAGCATTAAATAAAAAAAAATTATCCATTCTATTATTGGTGGCTGTTTTTGCCCCATTGACTTCTATTATAATGATATTTTGATTACAAAGCCATGACACCATATAATCATGCATTCCTGTTTTGTGGTTTTCTCTGTTGGGAAGAGGTAAAATTTGTTACTCCAGTTGATCACTAGGTGGGACCATGAACCATTTAGATAGGCCTGTGCAAAAAAAAGCTTAGTTTCTGACTTGTAAATGAAGCTATATGGAGTATAACAGCAAATTATAGAGCGTGTTATGCATGTATGTGTGCGCTGCGCATGTATGTAAAACGAAATAAAACCAGAATTTGTATTGGAGATGCTTTTCAAAGATGAAAAGGGAGAAGAATTTGAACACAGACGCCAACGTTGCTAATTTTCTCCTGGACATCACATATTTTAGCGTTATGGACGTGTGCTGCAGAGTAAGTAAAAAAATACAGCTGGCCACTTTCACTTATAGCATCAGCTAAATGAATAGCTAAATCTTTGATGTTAGTTACACATAGTGACATAGGCTTGTGCTTGTGCTTACATTAATGACAGATAAATAACGTTACTGTTAGACTAACAGTTACCTTTCTGTCTGTCTAAATCTTTACGATTATACTGTCACATACAAGCATAAATCTTTACAATTATTACAAAGATAAACTGCAGTGCTTTACAAATATAGGACAGGAAGAGCTAAATAAACTTATCACTGTATCTAAACCAACAACATGTTTATTAGATCCTGTACCCACTAAATTACTGAAAGAGCTGTTACCTGTAGCTGAAGAACTGCTTCACAATATTATTAACTCGTCGTTAACAAGCTACAGGTAATCCAAAATGCAGCAGCTACAGTCCTTACCAGGTCAAGAAAATATGATCATATTACCCCAATTTTACAGTCTCTGCACTGGCTACCTATTAAGTTCCGTATCAGTTACAAATTATCATTACTTACCTATAAGACCCTAAATGGTTTAGCTCCTGCATACCTAACTAGCCTTCTACCACTTTACAACCCATCACGCTGCCTAAGGTCACAAAACGCTGGACTTTTGGTAGTTCCTAGGATAGCAAAGTCCACTAAAGGAGGTAGAGCTTTTTCACATTTAACTCCCAAACTCTGGAATAGCCTTCCTGATAATGTTCGGGGTTCAGACACACTCTCTCTGTTTAAATCTAGATTAAAAACACATCTCTTTCGCCAAGCATTAGAATAATCCATCTCATAATTTGTGACTGCAGTTGTATCTGATCGAATGCTCAATCTTATTCTTTAGCTTGGGTTAAACTAATTTTACTTTGTTGGATCAGCAGCTATGCTAATGATGTCTCTATGTGTTTCTCTGTTTCTGCTGGATCTTCATCCCGTGGTAACTAGGATTTACACAAGCTCCAGTCTGGATCCAGAACACCTGAGAAGAGATGATGCTGACCCTCAGAGGACCTCAGATGATGCTAACCCTGAATCAACAACAGAACTAACAAATATTGCTACATGTGTGACTGAATCATACAATAATTGCTGTTAATAATGTTCATCGTCTGGCTGACTACGTCTTATCAATTTTTCTGAAAAATCCTGTCATATGTGCACAAACTGACAGTCAACACTTATAAGCAACTACTAAATATTGTAGAAACTTCATTTTCTGTAAAGTTGCTTTGTAATGATTTGTATTGTAAAAAGCGCTATACAAATAAACTTTAATTTAATTTAATTATTAACATGTTTTGATAACTATCTATATGTTCCTAACTAGGTGGAATATTTTCATGGCCAGTGTCTGAACAATCTACCCATAATTATTATTTTTTGAGGCGCCGAGCTTGACCAATATCCAGTCCTAATAGTTAAACATGTCACTTTTTTGGTAGAATGCAAAAAACATAAAAATCATGTATCTTTTTTTCCAACACTTATGAAGCCAAATGTTACCGCATACCAGGAATGACCCCTATACAAGCGTATTGGTTGGAGCACAGGTTGCATTCAAATATCTTCTTTTAGCCTATGTTGTGCTTCAGTATCAATATGTTTTCTAAATTTAACAGAAACGCAATGGCAGGGGTGTCCAATCTTTTGATGTGCAGTCCTAATTAAACGGACCTGATCTAGCTAATTAAGGTATTGTGTTGCGTTTTTTTTTTAAATTGGTACGTACTTATATGCTGTCAGTGATGCAGAGAACCTTGGTAAAAACACGTTTGTCGAACCATTCGCAAGGTGGTCCTCGCAATCCAGGACATTTATTGTCCATAAAAGAGGGCTTCTGTGAAATTGCCGGTAAGATTGATAGGGTGTGATATCACATGAACAGATATAATTTTATAAATTAACTTTTTTCTTTTACCCAAAAAGCTGATTTTACTTTGAAGATACAATATACAGTTCATGTTAATATTATTATGATAGGATTCCCTAGAGTCATAGGAGCAATAGACTGCACACATGTTGCAGTCTCTACAGCTCTTGGAGAACATGAGGCAGATTATGTGAATAGAAGATCCTTTCAAATGTTCACGTGGGTGTACTACACATGCATGATAATTTTTAATTTTCAGTGAGATGAATCATTCAAACATAATCATCTACTCTACATTTAATCTGCAGATGACTTGTGATCATGAAGGCATGATCCCTTTTCTGTTCTGGGACAGGGCTTTTTGATGGCCTGTTGGTACGAGACAGAGGTTATGCATGCCAGAGATGTTTGCTAACCCTCTATCCTGACCCTCAGACAAGGCCACAAAACTGCTTCAATGTGGCCCTCAGTAAAACCAGGGTCAAGATCGAGATGATCTTTGGCATCCTAAAAGCACATTTCAACTGCCTTCAGCGATTAAGGGTGTCACCAGAGCAGGCATCACAGATAGTAGCTGCATGTGCCATTCTGCACAATATACCCACTATCAGAAATGAGTGAGTACCACCACAAAACCAGCTTCTCCCTGATGAAATTGACCCCATTTGACCACCCAGCTGGAGCAGCAGTCAGAGATGCAATCACCATACAATACTTTATTTAATAAAAACACACTGAAAACTGCAGATAGGTCTCATATGTTATTTGAGTAGGGAGAGAGAAAGAGGAAAGTTGCATTAATAAGTATTCAGTGTTCATACTACTGTGTTTCTTGGTTTACTAAGTTCACATACGGAGATCTGTTTTTCCAGCGGTTTGATCTCCAATTTATTTATTTTTCAATTTGGAGGCTCCTTTCCACAATTCCACCACAAACAATTTACATTTTTAGGTATATCAAATCACAAATGGCATGCCTTAATACAGGCACAGGACTGGCTGTAATTTATGTTTCTGGGCCATTTTGTGAAAAATCCTACAGTAAAAGATGTAAGTGCCAGGCACATTTGTGTGCCATAAAAGAATAACAATAACAAATGCATTCACCTCAGCAACGGTTTCAGAACGGGCAGAGAGGGTCTCTTCATCATTAGCTTCACCCTGATAAATAAAATGCAAATTAAAGCATAACAGTTGTGAAGTATATTCATACTGTTCTGTCTACTGCATGCTCACCTCTGTGTGGGAGACTGAACGTGTGCTGGCTTCAACAGGGACACTGCATTACTGTGACAATCGTGTTCAGTGAGACACAGGAGAGAGTAGATCCAATTGCAGATGTTCTTTATTAAGGGTAATCTGAATCGTGGTCGAAAACAAGCCAAGGTCAAAACAAAACAAGCAGTCCAAAACAAACAAACAAATAAACAAAAGAGGGAACAGGAAAGGGAACGGAACAAGAACTCGGAGGACGAGAAGACAAAGAAGAATCTCGGAGAGGAAAAGAATGGTAATTATAGGGAGGATAATGACAATAAAGTGAATGCACCTGGTGCAATTACTGTGATGACAGGACAAGACTAGTGGAATTCTAGTGCCTAAGGGGAAGTGAGCCCACTAGTGGACACCCAGGGAAATAGAGACTAGACAGCGTGACAGTACCGCCTCCTCCACGGAGCAGCTGCCAGATGCTCCACCCGAACCCAAGGGAAAACAAAAGACACAAAGAGACTAGGAGGGAGGTGGAGCAGCGGAGGACCAGGGGGAGGGATGGAGGGCCAGGTAAAATGGGAAAAACAGAGACAAGACGACCAGGTAAAATTGGGAAACAGAGACAAGACGACCAGGTTAAATGGGGAAACCGAGACAAGACGACCAGGTAAAATGGTGAAACAGAGACAAGAGAAGTACAACACAAAACAAGGAGTCCAGGAGGGAGATGGACCGGCGGAGGATCAGGGGGAGGGACAGAGGGCCAGATCCTTAGAGGGAAACAGAAAGAAAGACACAGACAAGAAACCCAGGAGGGAGGTGGACCAGCGGAGGATCAGGGGGAGGGACGGAGGGCCAGGTCCTTAGAGGGAAACAGAAAGAAAGACACAGACAAGAAACCCAGGAGGGAGGTGGACTGGCGGAGGATCAGGGGGAGGGATGGAGGGCCAGGTCCAAAGGTGGAAAACAGGCAGAAGAACGAAAAAAAAAAACCATAACCCTAACCCTAAGTCCAGGAAGGACCTAGCGTGACGCCCACCAGTGCGGAGCAGAAGACCACCACATCTGTGCGGTCAGAACAGACGCCCCCCAGGGCAGAGCAGAAGACCACCACATCCTTGCAACCGAAACAGATGCCCCCCAGGGATGAGCAGAAGACCACCACATCCATGTGGTTGTATGAACAGGAGGAAAAGTCTGGTTGGGCAAGTCTGAAACAAAGAACATGAACAAGTTAAGTGTAGCCTCCTTGGCCACAATAGGACCAGTCGGGTGCTCAGAGAGTTTGACTGAGACATGACGAGACTCTGGAAGTTCCGCAGAGGCGTGGAGATCATCAGAGATGTGGAGAGGCTCTGATAGTTCAGCAGAGAAGTGACGAGACTCTGGTAGTTCCACAGAGAAGTGATGAGACTCTGGTAATCCCATGGTGTTTATACTGGATTCCAAAAGATCAATGCTGACTTGACTCTGCTCATGAAGTTTATTGGTGACTTGCATTTGTTCATGAAGATAATTGGTGACTTGTATTTGTTCATGAAGATCATTTGTGACTTGCCTTTGTTCATGCAGATCACTGGTGACTTGAATTCTCCCATGAAGAACCCCGGTGACTTGACTCTGTCCTTGAAGATCATCAGTGACTTGACTCTGTCCTTGAAGATCATCAGTGACTTGACTCTGTCCTTGAAGATCACTAGTGACTTGACTTGACTTGACTCTGGAAGGTCAACGGTAACTAGTCCTGACTCTGGAGGGTAGACGGTAGCTAGCCCTGACTCTGGAAGGTCGACGGTGACTAGCCCTGACTCTGGAAGGTCGACGGTGACTAGCCCTGACTCTGGAAGGTCGACGGTGACTAACCCTGACTCTGGAGGGTCCACGAGTGGCTCTGCAGTGGCTCCGGGCTGGCGGCCACCTTGTGCAGTGGTGCTGGGCTGGTGGCCATCTTGTACTGTGGCGCTGGCTCAGCAGACGTGACGTGCACAGTCTCTGGATCAGCAGACGTGACGTGAACACTCCTGGGAATCTCTAGGATTTTGGATAGCATGGAGAAATAATCCAAAAATGTCTCAGCGGCCATCTTGGGCATTGGCGCTGGGCTGGCATCCATCTTGCATCGTGGCGCTGGGCTGGTGACCACTTTGTGCTGTGGCGCTGTGCTGGCGTCCATCTTGCCTCGTGGCGCTGGGCTGAGATGGTGAGACGGCGGCTCCCATCCGTTCCTCACGAACCCAGGGTCGACGGGGGGCCATGGTGGAGAGCAATGCCGGACCTCCCCTCAACCACTCACTCTTAAGTGACCTCCCCTGGTCCCACGAAACACGACCAGGCGGGTACCCACAAAACCATTTCTTCTAACCTGCTTAGTGGCTGGGGAGGAATCATCAGAGAACATACTGCTGGAACGGGAATTCGGAGGACGAGAAGACAAAGAAGAATCTCAGAGGACGAGAAGGCTGGAAACACGAAAAGTAAGGACTCCATACAAACAACAGGAAAAGACTGGTAATTAAAGGGAGGCTAATGACATTAAAGTGAATGCACCTGGTGCAATTAGCAGGAGTGCCATTACTGTGATGACAGGACAAGACAAGTGGAATTCTAGTGCCTACGATGAAGTGCCTAAGGGGAAGTGAGCCCACTAGTGGACACCCAGGGAAACAGAGACTAGACAGTGTGACAATTACACTCTAGTGCAGAACATACAGTCAGCCACATCTAAAACTTCTAAAACCTAGTAATGCATGGCACACATACCCAGTGTCAAGTCAAGTCACCTTTATTTATATAGCGCTTTACGTGCAAACATCGCCGACGACCCCAGTTTATTATTGTTTCACTTTCACAGCACATTAAACATCACTGTCTTACTTCATCTGGACAAACTGTGCATCAATTGAAAGTTTAAAGACTCTAGCTTCGATATTTGATCAATATTTTGATAAAACATTGTTGCAGTGACAGATATTTAGTGATTTATGTCAGGAGTGCAAAATAATAAATCCGTATAATGCCACATTTTGAATAGAAATTCACAACTCACTCATATTCAGTCACGTCAAGAGCGGTTTATTTGTGTTCACATAGACTCACTGAACAGCGTCAATAAGGATTTATAGACCAAAGATGCATATCTGCGGAGATATATGGATATATTTACTGATGTTTACTTCATATTTCTTCAGACAGAATCGTCATTTCTATTCATTTTCCATGGATTTACGCGATCTGATGATAAACAGCCTCTCCCAGCGATCTGTGTGTGCGTGCAGTGGTCACAGCTCGTGCTGTGTGTGACTTAGACTCTGATTGGGCCTACCCAATGTCAATCTTAGAGTGTCATATCTGGACACCGCCCCATCGTGTCACATGCTTCCTGCACACTTCCTGGTAGTTATCTGGCCAAAACAACACTGAAACACCTCTGTACACACGAAATATCCGAATAATAAACCCGCGATTACGATAGTAAAGCTTGGTATGATAATTTCTTGAGATCTGGGGCGTTTTTATAAAAAAAATTGAAAATGTACATCGGAAATGCTAACTTGTGCAGCGATGAAAAAGGCTACAAATAACATATTTTTACAACAGTAAACGACCAAATTCCACCCCTGATCGCTAAAGGAAGTTATTATAAACACTCGATCGGCGTTTAAAGTGAGTTTTGAGTAAAAGTGTACTAATAATTTCATAAATTGTCAGATGTAGCTTGATGCTAACGTTAGCTCCAATGCTACTAATAGCAGGTGCATTTCTTCTTCATAATGCATTTTTGTCTCAATAATTCATGTAAGGTTGTAAGAAAATGTTTTGTTGTATTTTTATAGTAAGACTTCTGATAAATAAGGGCTAAATGCAAAGAGAGACTGAAGTGAGATCGCTGCTTTGTTGCTTTGTAAAGCCTGAAAAACCACAATCAAGGCTAATACGCCTTATTCAGCCCGCCGCCATTTTGAATCGAAAACGAGGCTGTGAGGGTAAACCGGAAATAACAACAACTAAACATGGCTGTGTGGACTACGAACCTGTCATATCTTCCTCCTCTTACGCTCAATATTGTGGAGTCATGGGCGGACGAAGGATCAAAAATTCCCAGGTCTATGCTCCTGAAGGGTTACAGCAACTGGATCGAGGGTTGAACTGTAGTGTTTGATGTCCATGATACCTGTGGTTTTATGCTGTGTTCACACCAAACGCGAATAGAGCGTCTGGCGCGAATGATTTCAATGTTAAGTCAATGCAAAGGCGCGTTTACGCGCGTCTGGAGGTCTCGCGGCGCGAATGGGGCGTTAAGCGCAGCGCGGAAGACGCGAATTCGCCTCATTCGCGCGTCTAGTTCGCGCGAATGACGCGCGAATAGAGCGCTTTGCGCGAAACGCGCGTTAAGCGCGAATGGTGCTTTTTGTGCATTTAGCGTTTGACGCGAATTCGCGTCTGCCGCCCGAGTTGAAAAATTTGAACTTTGGCGTCAATTCGCGCCGCGTTAACCAATCAGGACCCGGCTAGGAGTCACTCATTCAACAGTATATTCCTGCAGCCTCGGGTTGTGCAGGAATACCCTTCTCCACTCATTCAACAAGGAGGAACGACTGATGTTGTCAGTGAGCAGTCAACCGGAGCTATATGACAAAAGTTCATATTTCTATAGAGATCGGAATAAAAAGGACCTATGTATATATATAAAACATATTAATAGATAAATTGAATAAAGGCCAAAGATAAGAAGCGTTTCATTTTACCCCAAACGAATTATATTTTATATTGAACCACTAAAGAGACATCAGAGCCAGCGGCAAATGTCAGAAGATCTAGCCGAGGAAAGGCTACTCTCGGCGGATACATGATGACGAAGCTCCCGCTGATCGCATGGAGCTCATCTCTGAGATCGGCGAAACACATTTTTTAAATAGACGCTGTCATTATAAATAAACCGCATATTTGAGTTTAAAACAACTACATTCTCGCCTGAAATACTTTTAAAACTACATTTCATGACACAATAACAGTAATATTTTGAAAATTATCCGAATAAAAATGGCGGTTGAAAATGCTCAGTGGACTCAGCTGGCAGAAGCCCCCCCATGACGCGAATTCGCGTCTGTTGTGAAGTTAATTTCACGCGCGAATCAAGCGAATTACTCGCGCGAATGAAGCGAATGATCTCAAAATGGTCAAGCGGCAAACTAGGCGCGGTAGACGCGAATTTGACGCTCTATTCGCGTTTGGTGTGAACACAGCATTACAGTGAAGAGAAACGAAGCAGGATGTAGTGTTAGGGCCCGGTCTTTTCGCTCGATGCGAAAGAACGAGCCGCCTTACAACATGAAGGTATTTTGTGTTATTGTGAGGAAATTTCTACGTTACACCCTCCATGTTCAGGAGGGTTCATGTTGAGTTCAAGTTTTGGTCCTTCGTTCATTTTTGGACCTTGTTTGTATGTTTGTTCGTTCGTTCATACTAAATACCAGGTGTTTCTAGTAAGCAGCATCATTCTAAAATGCAAGTTGTTATTGGTGACATGAATATGGTCTTAAGTAGTTTTTCTGATCTTTAATGTTGTATATACATATAAACCGCACAAGTAAGTGAATTCTTCCAAATGTTTACTGCCCAGTCCCTGTCCCATTGCCCTGTGGTGAATTTGAAGAGAATCTGAGGGAAAACCTAAAAGCATCAGGCAGCAGAAGCCACATGTTTAAACTATTAACTGCCAGTAACCAACAAAAACAACTTGTCACCACAGAGTTCGGCGACTTACCTTTAGGGTCTGTTTTATCCTACCAATTACCTCAGCAGACTGTGTCCTTTGAAGAGCACCCTACACTGCCTCTTCCTCCACAACCATGCTCCTACGCAACTGTATTAAACCAGGAAGAACATGATTTCTACGGAGGTCTGATAATTACATCATAAGATTCACTACACCTGGAAAGTGGAACCAGGGACCAAAGCAGCATCACTTGGCATCGGCTACGCGCAGAGAGGATCACATCAACATCTTTTAAGCGGGTCTGTTCTAGAGTTAAAGACTTTGACAAGTTAGCTGCTGACATGTGTGCAAAACAAACCATTCAGACCAAAGCTATGAAAAGAGGCAAACAACTTGAGCCTGTTGCTGCTGCAGAATATGAAAAACTCACTGGAAACAAATTGTTTCCCTGTGGCTTAATAATTAAGCATCATGCCCCTCACCTAGGAGCCTCACCTGACAGGAAAGTAGTTGACCTTACAGCAGATCCTGTCCACGGTCTTCTCCAGATCAAATGCCCAAACAAAGACAGCTTCAAAAACTGCTCATATTTGACAAATGCAGCAGGGAACTTCACTCTAAAAAAGACCCACGAGTACTACTATCAGATTGTTGGACAAATGGGGATAAGTGGGTTTACCTGGTGTGACTTTTTTGTCAAATGCAATAGTGATTACCACCTGGAACGTATCCATTTCAACAAAGATGAATGGGAGGAGCTGAAGTGTAAGCTTGATTTTTTCTTTTTCAGCTGTTTCTTACCTGTTCTCTGCAACAGGAGAGTGTAAACCGAAACAAGACCTCAAATTACCCTTTGAAGGGATAGTGTAAAACCTGTAGTGATTTTAATTCACCATCTTTATAAAATGTAAATATGACAAATGAAACTGTATTCCTATGAAATGCAGAATGTTTTAATTCTCTCAAACTTCAGACATGTCTGTAAATAATTAATAGTACAAATGTTATTACAAAGAGAAACTAATTAAAAGGTACATTTTTATATTGAAATGCTTTTGTAACAAAAATGTGGTAAGAATTACAATATGTAAAAATTCAGTATTATAAAAATTGTATCATTTTATTTAAAAAATATCTAAAATGTTTTAAATTTTTTCTTAAATATACATGTAATCCAGTGTATAAACTATATAATAAATATACAAAATTGCACTTTTGTGATTCCATGTGCACTTTTTTTGTTTTTATATGTTAACTCAAAACAGTGGACCGTGAAAATTTGTGAGGATAGAACACACAGTCCAGAGCTGATTTACAGAACCAGCCAATGACAAAGGAATCACACGATCAAAAATGTGATATTCCTTGATTCGACGAATGGCCCGTTCAATGTGAATCCTCAAACGAGCAATGTTGTGTGTGTGTGCAAGATCCTCATGGCTGAACTGTCCACTTGGGCCGAGAAAAGGTGGAATAACTACTGTGGCATTAATTTCATTAAGTAGGTCTTTGATTAAAAAGCCTTTGTCTACCATCACAGCATCACCCTCTTCGAGAAGATTCAAAATGCCAGATGACTTGGTGATCTCTTTATCAGAGATGCTTCCGGTGTAAAGACTGCTCACAAAAGTCATGCTCCCATCTGGGGAAATTCCAACCAGAGATTTAAGTGTAGTCGTGCCTTTGTAGTGTGAGTAAGTCTCAGAGTTCAGTACCTTAGAGCTGGCAGATTGGACTCGAATTTCAGTACAATCCAGGAAGACTCTGGTTTTGGGGTAGAGAGCTTTAAAATACTCTGGCATAAGTTCATCAACTGCAGATCTACTTGGCCATATAGGCAGACTCCCCAGCATGAAGTACAAATAATTTGCCCAGGTTACACAAATTCTACTGACTGTACTTTGTGAAACACTGAAACGCACAGCAAGGTCTTGTTCAAGAAGGCCCAATCTAATCCGGCAAAGAAACAAAAAAAACTGATTAAACAGGGAGAGATGTTGTGCCTGGAATCCAACCCTCAGTGAGTGTTGGTTTGTTTGATTGATTCTTTGCACTTGAGCCCATGAGGCCATGCTCTGTGCTGTGGGCTGTAGAGCCAAGAAAACGGCTCTTACAGTGTCATAGTCAGGGAACCCAGTGTAAAACTGTATGAGTTTTGGATTACCCATAAAGTTCTGAATGCCAAACTGATTACTTCTGAGTGCTTCATTTTCAGCAGACAGACGAGAAATTTCCTCTTGTGCAGCCACAAGCTTCTCCTCTGTAGTCATGGGCTCCACACAATAATCATGATCAGTGTTTGGCATCTCTGTGACATGACTAGATTGAGAGACTGAGAGTGTTAATGGGACATGTACATTTTCTTATAATTAATCCACAAGTTTTGACGCATATCTGTCTTGTTGCACTCGCTTATTCAACGACACAAGAGTCCATGATGTCCTTTTATTTCTTAGTTTATTTTCAACATCAATCGTTTAACACTTCTTACAGTCTTCTCACATAAATCCACTTGGTTTACAACTTTATATATATATATATAGTATACAACATAATATAACCAGAACATGCAACATAACACAAATAGTTGTGATAATTTAAATAATGAATTATGCAATATGGCTCTTACAGAGAGAGAGAGAGAATGAGAGCAGGCAAGTAAGATTTTATACACCTATTCTATATTCATGTTTATTTCTCATTTGATGCATTTATATACCGTATTTTCCGCACTATAAGGCGCACCATAAGGCACACCTTCAATGAATGGCCTATTAGAACTGTTTTCATATATAGGGCGCACTGGATTATAAGGCGCATAGAATAGAAGATACTGCAGTCAAACGTTTTACTGGGTTTGTGTTATGCATCCACTAGATAGAGCTGTGATAAAGGGAATGTCAACAAAACAGTCATATAAAGACGCCTTGAGCGCCTTGATCCATATATAAAGCGCTCCGGATTATTAGGCTTACTGTCATTTTTTGAGAAAATTAAAGGCTTTTAAGTGTGCCTTATAGTGCAGAAAATATGGTACACATTTTGTATGATAGATTTCTACTAACCATTCTTCGTTGCTTGGTCCATCCTTTGTAGAACTGTAGAGAAAGAAGAGAACAGTCATGTAACAATAGTACACAGTTGGTTGCATAAAATAATGTGAACACCAATTATTATAGGGGTTAATAACATGTATGTAGTTTGTGGGGGGATATTGTGAATATAATTTATTCATATTTTTGTTTATATTTTCTTGTTTGTCTATTATTGGTTTTACGCAGTGTTTAGTACTGGCTGTACTTGAGTGTGAAATTGGTAACAGGTTAGATATCCAAATAGAGCTAATTATCAGAGCCTATTTAACAAAAACATCTGTAACCTTAAGCTCAGTTGTTGTGCATTTAAAAAAACAGATTTTAAGATTAGGCCTATGACTAATTATTATTATGACTAAATCAGTGAAAAAGAATATAAAACAAAAAGTGAATGATGGGGGCCATCAAACACTAATAAAGATTGTGAACAAACAACTTAAAGAAATATTAGCTATTTTTGCAGGTATTAATATTTTGTGCAACCTCTGTTCTGTCATTGATTGAACTATACAACTTGCATATCACGATTATGAGACACACAAAACTTTTAGAGTAACGTTAATTTACATGTTTATTAGTTTCCTCCATTTCTGCTCACCTTTCATCTTCCTCATGTTCTTCCTCTAAATGCCATTTTTCTTGTCTAAAGCAGAAACAAAAATAATGTTCTGAACATAAATTTGATATTTTAAAAGGGGTTGATACCAAACAGTACACAGCAAACTATTAAATACATTTCACTTTGCATAAAAATAAAGTTTCTACCCAGTAGTATTTTGTAAGACTTGACATGTTTATATTTATTTCATGTAAATGTATGAAAGGTGCTTATGACCTAGCTGTACGCTCTTATCACAAATTAATTATTTTAATCTATATAACATCATTTGAAGAATAGATCTTTTTCACTTACGATCGTAAGGTTTTCCTTTCGTTTGGCTGTTGAGTCCATGTAAACACGGAGGGAACTGAACCTCCCTTTAGCTTCCTGATTCCAGTCAGTGTTCTTGAAAAACATCACTGAGAGAAATGTTTCGAGCACACTCGTGTGTTCTTTGTAATCTATGAAAAATTGAGATTTTGAACTTAGTTGTTGTGGTAAAATATTATATTTTAGCTATATGCAGGCGTTTAAAGGAAAATAAACATGCTCACGTTAGAAATTAGCGTTTAGCCAAAAGGCTAACGTTAGGGTACACAGTCCTTTTTTTCCATAAATGCAATATTGTTACCTGAAAGTTAGGTCCAATGTCCCGTCGAATTTTAACAATCCACTTTTTCTGAAGTTCTCTGTCCTGTGGAAATTTGTGAAATGACGTATTGTCTTTATTTTGACGGCTAAACGACCAGCATCCCGGTACACAACAATACGCCATAGTGAACGCTGCTGACTGATATCCCTCACAGCCTCGTTTTCGAATCAAAAAGGCAAGGTGGAATAAAAACAAAAGAATAATGATAAAAGAATAATGCGGATAATGTGTCATACTTGGCGGAGGTGTGAAAGAACCGTTTGGTGAGAACAATACAATCATGATTCGGGCAGTTTTCAACAGTGAAACATACACAAAGAGCACAGGAAAGTTTACATGTGAGATCTTACAGAGATGACAAGTGCCATAAATCAATCTGATTAGCCTTCTCTAAAAACACACATGACATGGCCTTAGAAAATATTTCATAAAATTCACAGTTTTACAGATTCGATTATGAAATTTTTTTATGAAGTCTTGGAAGACTTGTGGCCTTAGCTACACTGTGTTTTCAAACTCATTTCCTACATCAACATTTTTTTAAATACATTTAAAACATATGTTTTTTATATTTTTATGCTTGAGCTTATATATCTCTATTATCATAACAGTCTGAGTGATTCTGATTCCTGAACAGTAAACTTTAAAGTGTCAGCTTTGTGAACAAATGTTGATTATGTATCTAGTGAGAAAGAATCATGAGCAGAAACCTTTTTATTTTGGGTATGTAATTTCGGTCTCCATGCCAAAAAAGGGGGGTTACTAGTAAGGGGTTAAACAAAATACATTGCATCAAAGCAACTGAACAACATTAATTAGGAAAACAGTGTCAATGCAAAAAAACTTAGGCCTACCTTAAAAAAAAAATTGTATTCAATGATTTTTTTTTTCAGTAGCCTGACGTCTAATGCACAGTTACAATAGTAACATGAAAAACTACCAGAATTAACATTACATTAACAAATTGCTGGAAAACTCTTGTTCCGTGTTAATTCATGTTAGCTCATGCATACGTTAAGTTATCGAAACAATTACAACCTTATTGTAAAGTGTTGCCATCATATGCACATGCACACATACAGCCTACATCATACACATAATTTTTCTTATTCATATTGAATGTATTTGTTTAACTTACGCATTAACGCAATCTTTTTCCAAATACTCTTGCTTTGGCATGAACAAACATGTTTATATTCTTTTTATTTTTGAATAATTATTTCTTGTTCCTCCGGGGAAAAATATACTGCTCTTGCTCTTTCCATTTTGAATTTGATTGGTTGTTCAGTGCTGACATCACTGTTTTATGTGCACACGCCCATGGAGTAATCACAGCTGAAGGATCAAAGCCTGAGTTGACAGAGAAAGCTGATAACCTGCCTCATTGTACCAATTAAATAAAAATAATTACAAATTATTATTATAATAATTAATTATAGCCTGAATGCACTGTAAGTGGTTTTGGATAAAAGTGTCTGCTAAAAGTAAATGTAACTAGATAAACCTAAATCAAACCCAAATATTTAAAGTGAATATCTACAACAACTCTGTATAATTTAAGGAGTCAATTTTTTGTTGCCGAGTCACTATGTGGCCAAAAACCTCTTGCAGCTACTCTTGTAATTTCAGACAGGGCAAATCTTCTCACTGCAAACTTTGATATTCTGGCTGAAGCAACAGTGAAGGGAACCAGCTAAGTTAAAGCTGATATGAGATGTTAGCATAAACGGCTGGGGTGTTCAAAATATCCAGTGTGCATACAGAGTATTCACTTACCTAGATGCAAATTAATGCAGTGAGGGTGAAATTATAAGACACATTAAAATGTAATCATTGTTGCATTCTGACCTGTACTTTCTTACTGCATCAAGCAACGTTAAGTGTTTAGATTGTCCTGCTGTTTTCAGTGATGCTTGGACTCTTATGTCCGTGCCCCCGGGAGTACGGTCCCACAGATGGGATTTATAAAGTTCGGTGACATCACATAACTGTCAAATTCAAACTGTGTTTTTACACGTTGGCTAGCACTGAGCCAGAGAGAGACATATTATCACACTATGCAGTGTTATTAACCACATAATGCATAATTTAGATTTCAGACACTTAAATACACATAAATACTAGTAAAACAATACATTTAGAGTTTGAAAAATACACACGTCTATGGAAGCAACAATAACAATCCATTCAAATTATGTCCATGTGTTTTATTCAAATCAGATACACATAATGTAAGTAACTATAAAGTTCACTCTATTCATCACCTAGTTCACCCCCCACTTTTATTACTTGTATTTCAGGAGAGATTGATCAGTTCATGTGATGTCAATCTGACCGACAGGACTCTCTGAACTGCAACGAGAAAAAACATGGCAGTGCCCATCTCACACTACAGATCACGATTAAAAGATAATTTAGAAAGGTTTTTAAATGACAAAACATTTTTATGAATCGGAATATCAGTTTGTTCATGACATGGTATGCAAGTTTGTGAATATTGTAAATAAAAAAAGAAAAAAGAAATAGAAGCTATCCCTCTCTCATTCAGTGTTATTGTAGACGCGGTGTGTCATGTGACAAGCCTGACACATTGCCAAGGGGAACTTCTAAGATAACGGGCCATCTAAAAAAACACTGAAAAGGTTAAATATAAAGGTTAAATATGCAAATTCAGGATTAATAGCTCCAGTCTAGGCCACAAGCAGACAGGCCATGGGCTCCTGCTCCACCTCTCAAATTGACTAAATATCTTGGTCAGTGGTTCTTAAACTTTTCACAGGGTACCCCTCAGAAAATATTAGGCTTTCCAAGTACCACCATTGTGACTAACCCTGACATGGCTTGTGATGGGCATTGTGTTATAGATTTACTGTAATGCTTAATCTGAAGGTTTAGCATGGCTCTGATAAAGCCAAACATAAATTATAAGGATTTTGTTTAAATGATTTGAACTTGAATTCAAATGATTGATGAATTATTCAAATGTAGCCCAACTCTTGGCTCATTTTTTACTTTAGGTACATATTGCTATGATTATAGGCTAAGGTTGTCTAATAAAGCAAAAAACTCTTGAGAAACCATGTTTCGTGAGAACAACCTTGGTTACTCCCTCATGGTCCTGTCTGGACATCAGCGGGAGTGCGAGGCTGGCAGATTGGACAGAGGTGCCCTCATGGCTAACAGAGATGTATTTCTCAAATATGACTGCACATTCGAGAAGATTGCAGAAGCTATCAAAGTGCACAGGCAGGGAGAGGGAACAATACCTGGCTGTGAGGGTGACTGTCTGGTGGGCTTTGGGGTCTACAGCAAGAACACCTTCAAGGAGCTCTATGAGGCCGAGGACAGGGAGAGGAAAAGGTAATATATGCTTTTGCTTGCTTATTTTATTGCTCTTTTGTGTGCACTTTACTCTAATCATTCATGTATATTATTTTGTTGCAGCTCTGTGGATTTCATCAAAAGCAAGAAAACCAGTGTAGGCAGCAAGATGGATGCCCTGAAGAAATACATCTTGCAGAGGGAACGGAAGAAAATTAGGACTAAATAGAGAAAACAGTCATCCTCTGCATCTTCTGCATCCCAGCCTGTACCGCACCCTTCACATCTGGCTTCTCCTCCTCCCACCCAAAGCTCCCTTTCCCAGCCAGCTACAGTACACGGTGAGTTTTTAGATTAGACCTGGCATAATTCTATGCATGTTTTAATGTAATTATAAATAACATTGTTCATTTACTGCACTCAGAGCCAACAGATGCAGATCTTCTGGCTTCAGCCAAGGAGGTGGAGACACAGGGTGAGTGCTTTGTTTTCTTTTGTGTCATACAGTATTATTAACCATAAATACCTATAAACTGAAAATAATTAAATCATAATTACTCATTGGAAAATAAAAAATTACTTTTTCACAGTACATCAACCACCACCAACTTCAACGCTGATCCGCTCACCTTGTTTGGAGCAAAGAGAAAGGTTGTTCTCCCTGAGGCCTGGAAGCACTCCCTTCAGTAGGAACAACACGAGTGGATCGGCCGCTCCCTTTCTGAAACCAGGGTGGAAGGACAGTGCTGACAGACAATCTGCAGATGTGGTGGTACCCTCCCCAGCCACGTCTGATGTATCATCAGCCTCCAGCATCGCCGGACGTGTTCTTCACCTGCCCGCTGTGTTTGTGGATGCCCTTCAGGATGTGGTCCTACAAGCTGCTCTGCAGCTCACCAGACTGCAGACGGTCCGGAGACAAGACAGTGAGGTGGGTGGGTGCTAAGTGGTGATGCTTTGTGGAAGTGCGAAGACTGGATGAGGTTCCGGAGGAAGACACGGACATCCAACGCAGAACAACACAGAAGCAGGAGACCGAGATCAGACATGAAACAACGTTCTCACAAACACCAGACGTGAGAGAAGCCAATATATGCCCTTGTGAAAAAAAAATGCACTAAAGTGTACTTATTATACAAATAATATACTTTAAATTTATACACTTAAGTGTAACTCAAATGCAATGTTTTCACCGGTGTGAATGCACATTAAGTATAATTGATTTGAAATATATCACATATCAAGTTGAAATAAAATGCAATAAGTTGTCATTAAGAGTGATTTTTTGGTACAACTTAAATGGCACTTTAATACAACTTTATATTTACTTTCATAATTGTTTTTAGTGTCTTTGAAATGGATTTAAAGTGCACTGTTCAATGAACTGACAAGCAATTAATGTGAACTAAAATATATTTTAATGTCAAATAAAAATACACTTAAGTGTAAATTATATGTAGTGATTTTTACACACCTAATGCATATTAATTGTATTTTATTTCAAATGTGTAATAGATTTTAAGTTAATATTAAATGCAATTAGTGAAAGTTAAGAGTGATTTATTTCAATAACTTAAGTGGAACTTTAATACAACTTTATATGTACTTTCTTATTTGCATCTAATATCTTCCAAAATATAATTAAATTGCACTGCACAATGTGATTAGTAATTAATTTGAACTAACATTTACTTTAATGTAAATTAAAAGTAAACTTAATTCTTAATTAAATGTAATGTTTCAAACGCGCATATTTGCAAAAAAAATAAATAAAACAACTTCAAATGTCAATTTTAAATAACATTAAATGCAATCAGATGAACTTAAGAGTTATTTTAACACATCTTTCTACAGTACTTAAACTGCTCCTATTGTGTGTGAAACATGGTTATGATGTACTTCTAAAAATACTGAAAAGTAATTGTAGTTAATTAAATATCCATTAATTTCAGTTGAATGCATTGTGAACAAACAAAGCCCCTAATGCTTACATTTATAATAAAACTTATAATAAAAATTATTAATCAAATTTTTTGTTTTGAAAAGGTACATTTAATGAAAGAATAATGAATAAAGTTTTGTATTTTCAAACAATTTTCAAACAAATACATTAGAAAAAAACATGAGAAGAATAGTTTAATATTGTAAAATTTGAATCAAACAAGTATCAATATTGCATAATTAACAACAGACATAGACACTAACACTATAGAGAACAAATAAAGAACTGCATGGACTTTTAATTGACTACCCCTTTAGTAGGTCACTTCAGCCTATTACAAATGCTCAATTAATTATTATCACTTTTAAACACACCACTTTCCTGAATTTTTTTAGCATAACCCTCATTGTTACACTTTTGTCGAAGTAAAGCCCTGATTTGGGAAGGAGTGGTCCCTTCAAAACGAGAAATCACAGCATCTGTGAACATTTAGTTTTATGATAATCACTGTTATCAGATTTAGCTGCAATGGTTTATCTAGGTCGGATATACATTTGTAAAGTGAAGATACGTGAAAACAATATATGCAATCTAAACATTATTAATTTTAAATCATAACACTTAAACTGTCCAAATAAACCTGTAATATTCTGTGTGTAGCACAACAGCAATAGATGGGTTACCATCCACACAATTTGTATGCAGATTGTTGATATAGCATTATTAAATGCTGGATGAAAAGAACCAAGGCACAAAATCAAATCTATATGCTAAGAAAAATTGGTACTTGTCCTTCACATTAAATTTGATGGAAAGGCATTTCCCTGAAAACTAAAAAATAAACGTATAGTTAAGTACTATGAATAGTCTTAATGATTATTTTTTTAACAGTGCACATTCATAAACAAAGGTTTGGACATCACTAGTACAAAAATACAACAACAAATGGAAGTGATGTAGAGAGCTAATGTGGATAGAGACAGCTCTCTGTGACAATGACTCATGATTAATTTATCTTCCAGGTACTTACAGAACAATTTATAGAACAAAGATTACTCTATAATGCACATTTAAATACTATACTGTAAAAAGTGGTAACCTGCAATTGTTATGTAGAAAGCTATTTCTACCAGTCTTTCTTAGTATAGCGTAATATATTTAGTTTGAACCAGCAATATTGATTGTTTCCCCACCAGTGACAGATTTTATGTCATTTATGAGACAATATTTCAACACCAATTGTTTATTTTGATATAGTATTTGTACAGATATTCTCAGAACAAAATATTGAAGGGCCATGAAAGTTGGTTAAAAAACAAAATTCAGGTGGAGAATTTAACTTTTTTATTTTTTTAAAGCTGGCATTCAAGGAGTTAACATGCTGCATTTAAATAAAATCATTTTATTTACAAGCTACTACATGAACCGCACTCAACGGCCAGGAACTGTCTCACGTCACCCACCATACTGAACACATCACACTCATCACATCTGGCAACCATCAAGAAACCATATCCTTTTTCCTAATGGACTCCCCTGTTGCTCCCATTGTATTAGGTCACCCCTGGTTGTTCAAACATAATCCACGAGTGGAATGGGGTTCTAACACTGTCACATTGTGGAGTGAAAGATGTCATGAGTCTTGTCTGGTTTCTGCTTGTCCTGTTGTTCCTGTTTCTGTCTTTCAAAAGGAGACCATGGCTTTGCCAAACGTGCCCGTTGAGTATCTGGACCTGAAGGAAGTATTCAGTAAGTCCCGCTGCTTCTCTTCCTCCGCATCGTCCCTACGACTGTGCCATAGACTTAGTGTCAGGTAAATCTCCACCTAAAGGCAAGTTATACTCTCTTTCTATTCCTGAGAGGGAGGCCATGGAGAAATATATTTCTGATTCCCTAGACTCTGGGTTGATCCGTCCTTCCTCTTCTCCAGCGGGGGCGGGGTTCTTTTTTGTGGGTAAGAAAGATGGTTCTCTGCGACCTTGCATTGATTACCGAGAGCTGAACAACATCACGATAAAGAATACCTATCCTTTGCCGTTGATGTCTTCAGCTTTCGAGAGGTTGCAGGGAGCATCTGTATTCACAAAATTGGATTTACGTAACGCTTATCATTTGGTCCGCATTGGTGATGCCGTTCGGGCTCTCCAATTCGCCCGGGGTTTTTCAAGCACACGTGAATGACGTGTTGAGAGATATGGTAGATCAGTTTATATATGTTTACCTGGATGACATACTGATCTTTTCTTCATCTCTCCAGGAACACGTTCAACATGTCAGACGAGTGCTCCTGAGGTTATTAGAGAATGGGCTTTTTGTCAAGGCGGAGAAGTGCGTATTCCATGCACAGTCTGTTCCCTTCCTAGGGTATATCGTATCGTCTGAGGGAATATGAATGGACCCTGACAAGGTAAAGGCTGTGATAGATTGGCCATCTCCAGATTCCCGTAAGGCCCTACGGCGGTTTCTGGGGTTCGCCAATTTCTATCGGCGTTTTATTCATAATTACAGCCAACGAGCCTCACCTCTGACAGCCTTGACCTCCCCCAGTACTCCGTTCAGGTGGTCTAACGCAGCTGAGGCCGTTTTTTTTCGGCTCCCATCCTTGTCGCCCCTGATCCCACACGGCAGTTCGTGGTGGAGGTCGATACATCAGAGGTGGGGGTAGGAGCAGTGTTGTCCCAACGTGCTGCTTCAGACGATAAGGTCCACCCTTGGGCGTTTTTCTCTAATCGATTATTTCCTGCAGAACGTAATTATGACATTGGCAATAGAGAGTTGTTGGCGGTCAAATTAGCATTGGAGGAGTGGCGCCACTGGTTAGAGGGTTCAGGGGTTCCCTTTATTGTTTGGACCGATCATAAGAATTTAGAGTACATTAGAACTGCTAAAAGACTCAATTCCAGGCAGGCTCAGTGGGTACTTTTTTTTGGCCGTTTTGAATTTACCCTATCGTACCACCCGGGTTCCAAAAATGTTAAACCCGCTTCTTTGTCACGTCTTTTTGATCCCTCCGCCCGTCCCGCTACTCCCGAGTGTATTTTGCCTGAGAAATTAGTAGTCTCAGCACTCGTATGGGAGGTTGAGTCGAAGGTCAAGACGGCCTTAGAAGGGGTAACGCCTCCGTCCGGTTGTCCACCGAACCGCTCATTTGTGCCGGAAGAGTTAAGGTCCGAAGTTGTCCAGTGGGGTCATTGTTCCAACATGGCTTGTCATCCAGGGATAAGTAGAACTAATGGGTTGGTTAGACAACGATTCTGGTGGCCCACGTATGGCTCGCGATGTCCGCAATTTTGTTTTGGCTTGTTCAGTTTGCGCCAGTGGTAAGTCATCTAACCGACCTCCTGATGGGCTGTCTGTCCCTTCGAGACCCTGGTCCCACATCGCTCTAGATTTTGTTACCGCCCTCCCGCCCTCTAATGGCATGACAGTCGTTTTGACTGTAGTGGACCGGTTCTCGAAGGCGGCACATTTCATTCCCTTGCCCAAATTATCTACAGCCAAGGAGACAGCGGTCACTGTCCTAGATCACGTCTTTCGGCTTCATGGCCTCCCGGTAGAAGTGGTTTCAGACAGGGGATCTCAGTTTATATCCAAATTTTGGAAAGAGTTTTGCAAATTATTAGGAGCGTCAGTTAGCTTGTCGTCAGGTTATCATCCCCAAAGCAACGGACAATCTGAGCGAGCCAACCAAGATATAGAGAGGACGTTGAGGTGTTTGGTCTCCAAGAATCCTTCTTCCTGGAGTTAACAACTCTCTATGGTGGAGTACGCCCACAATTCGTTGCCTGTGTCAGCTACGTGCCTCTCTCCGTTTCAGTGTAGTGTAGGGTACCAGCCACCAGCGTTTCCCAGTCTGGAATCTGAAGTCGCGGTCCCCTCCGCTCACGCATTTGTCCAGAGGTGCCACCGCACCTGGACCAGAGCCCGTGAGACTCTGCTCCGGGTGAGGGAGCGCACTAAGGCCAAGGCCGATCGCCATCGGTCAAAGCCTCCCGTCTACGTCGTGGGTCAAAAAGTGTGGCTTTCTACCAGTAACATTCCATTGCGATCCGTTTCTAATAAACTAGCTCCCAAATTTATCGGCCCGTTCACTATCACCAAGATCATTAGTCCGGTGACAGTCCGCCTTAAACTACCTCCTGCGTACAAGAGGATACACCCCGCCTTTCATGTGTCCAAAATTAAACCCGTGTTTTATGCATGTATTAATCCGCCTACTCCGGTTCATAGATGGGGAACCGACTTTTTCAGTTAATCGCATTCTGGACTCGAGACGGAGGGGACGAGAATTCCAGTACCTGGTGGACTGGGAATGTTACGGTCCGGAGGAGAGGAGTTGGGTACCTGCTAGGGACATATTGGATCACTCCCTTATTGATGAATTCAATCAGCAGGTAGGCCCTTCTGGGAACTCCAAGAGGAGTTCTTAGAGGGGGGGGTACTGTCACAGTTGGTAAACCGTGATCTCGGGTTGTTTACACTTTGTGGTGAATTCTGTGTGTTCTGCGTCTGCACTGATTAGTTGTGGGCGTCTCCGTTAATTGTATCAGCAACAGCTGCCACTCATTACCCATCTCCTATATAATGGCTTGTCTCACGTCTTGTGTTTGTGAGATCGTTGTTTCATGTTGTTTGGATGTCTGTGTTTCCCCAGAACCTCATCCACTCTCCGCTCGATCACTCAGCCACGGACACTTACCTTCGGGTCTGTTCCCCGCAGTTCCTGTGCCACTTTCTCCTGCTGCCTCATGCTGTCAACACCCGGACTCCTCACCTGCACTCCATTACCGTCTGGACTCTCACCGCCTTAATCATCCCTCTGGAGTGTTCCCGTATCATCGTCTTTGTGTGTCTTTGTAACATTATCTCATCATCTCATTAAATACGTTTACTCGCTATTGTTTCCAGACTGTCCTTTCACCAGCCGTCACAAGGAACCATTTGCCAAGAGCTGCACTGTTACATCATTGAGCCCAGATAGGCCCTAACATGCAGAGACACACCAGCTGTGCAGGAACAGGTGCTTTGGGAGATTGCACATCTATTCTAGAAATGTGCATGAAAAACCTATGCGCACAACTGAGTAGGATAAACTTTTTATCCAATTAGAAAAAATGTGCATAAACTACGATGGAAACACATTTACTGAATAAAGCCCACCATGTGCCTTGAAAGTCATTTGACTTTGTGCTATGAGAAGGAATAACTTGACTAACCAGCAGACCGAAAATGAAAATGATTATATTCAGTGGCTTCTCTTAGTTGTCTTATATATACTGTAGTGCCAGTTTACCAGGAAGTGAAGATTTAGTTCTCTTTGACTTGTTGGATGGAAACAGTGCTATATTCACAAATGTTGAATGATCCAGTTTTGCGCACAAGTTAAATTCGCATCTTTGGATGGAAACATATCTACTGTCACAGTTTGGGAGACAGAAGTACTATGGGCTGCTTTCTTTTGTAAATGTTCATCATCTACAGTTATAAAATAGCAAAAATCAAACAACACTCTGTTTCGTGAATCTATAGTTTATGTCATGCCAGCACACCTTCTGAAGCTGGTGCAGACAAAAGATCTGTATCTCCTTCAACACCAGCAGTCTCACCCATGATTGCAGCTGTTCGCTTGTCCTCGGTGTGAGGGATTCAGTGCCACTTCCACCTCCTGTGGACTGCACATTGCTTCGGTGTCATGCAACACTTTTTGGACTGCATTTTCAAGTCAGACCATTTTTTTTTCTTCTTTTATGGACCTTTGCTGCCTCTTACCTCATTCACAGCCTGTGGTGCACACTGCCATGCCACACATTTAGTTTCATATGAAATCCCACTAGAGAGACCTTCAAAAAGCATCCCTGCATGAACCTCTACCTCCGCCAGTAGGACATCAATTTTAAGGTGCCATAGAATGCAAAAATCACTTTTATAAGGTGTTTGAACACCGTTGTGTGGCCACAGTGTGTGAACTCCAACAACCAGCTTATAATGGTAAAAATCCACCCACTATTGTTTTATTATGCCAAAACAAATAATCCCTTAAACAGTCTCTCCACACGAGCAATTCCAGACTATGAAGTTATAGTCAGGGAAAGTCCTGCCCATTTGGGATGCTCTCTGCCCGATTATTATTTACACAGAAGCAGGGGTCCTTCATTACTGTTCTCTTGCTGTAGGTACAATGCCAGTCCTAAAGAGCCATTAAATGTGTGTGTGTTGGGATGCACCAACAAACATAGTCTCCATAGACCTCTGAGGACAAGGTGGTTAACTTTCATTTTCGAAGAAAATATCCTATACTTTTTTTCTAACATTTTCCACACAACTCGACTGCCTCTCAAACGAGGGTCGGTTCAGTGCTGGAGATGTGCAAATATTGCTTCTGAAAGAGGGATCCAGACGTCCAGACTCCAGACAAAGTAAACATCGCACATCATATTTTGTTTTCCAAAGGATCTTCATGGCTCTCTGTAAGGCTAATGTTGTCTCTGCCTGTTTTCACTAGTGCTGCCTTCACCTGTTACCAGAATGATCATGAATAGGAATGTGGCAGTTAAAAATTGTGTTCGGTAGCAATGTGTGAGGTCAGTAACAGTCACAGTAACACCGTGAGCATGGGCTCTTGAAGCTCACACTCTTCTGAGAAAGGAGCAGGGCTGACAGGTTTTCACAACAAAACCTTTGGCTTTGGCTCATACTCCAAAAGTGGCAATTTCAAGAAGCTATAAAAAATGATGTGTGGGGTATTGTCAGATACACAATTTCAAGATTATTTCGCAATTCATAAACAGCTGAAAGATAGGTTACACACGTGTTTTTGTGCACATTGAATTGCACTTACGCACTCTTGAGAAATGATCTTTATATGCATCTTTTTATTAATGAGGCCCCTGGATCCCTGCATATTTGTATGGCTTCAGAAACTTGGGTCTCTTCTTGAAGCAGCTGCTTTTTTCTGTTTACTTCTTCCTAGTACTATCCCCTATAAATAAAGGAATATATAATATTTGAATCTCAAATTAATTTGACCTAAGTGTAAAATTTAGTGCACAAAATGCGAGAGAAAAAAGATGAAAATGTAGGCCTACATAGTATGCAGGACACGAAGCTTTAATAATATTGACTTGTCACTGCAATACACTTTTTTTTTTTAAGTATAGTAAAATTGCTAATTTGTCCTGTATAAGTATATTTTTGCTGTTTTTCTTCTTGCATTGAACGTTGAACAACTTTAACCAGTAGATGTCCTCAGCATGCTATATTTCCAGCACATCCAAACAGTGAATCAATCTAACTTATTATAACTTGTTATAGTTTTGGTGTGAACCTCAGAGGAGCTGAACGAAGTTGAGCCCTGCATTTCCCTCTCATTTTGTGCCCTAAGGACTGGGCTTCGGCACATTTTCACATCATCGTTCACATGGTTTAGGCTTCAGCTTCCTTTAGTGTTTTAGACATCCATTCTAATGTGTTACCATTGCGTTTTTATGATGATTATTATAAAACAAAACTGGTAGTTAATGTGTAATTAATGCACTACAATAGTTATTTTGATGCTGTCCACACAATAAAGGATTTTACAAAACAAAGATGGATTCTCTAATACTTTAAAGGATGCTCCTCCCAAAAATTTCTAATTCTCATTTATTTACCATCATGTCCAAGATGTGTAACTTTATTTTATGGTAAACAGATATTTATATAAAATAGATCCATATCAGTCCATATAATACAAGATAATTTGTCTCTTAAATCTCTTTAAAAAAGTCAAATTCTATCTTTTTGGTCATAAAAGTTCATTAATCAGAAGTCCTGTCCACTTTCTTCTTTTTACCACAATAAGAATTTAATTATTACATTCATTTGAATACAAAAAGGGCAAAGACTGGTTGTTGAATGGTTTTATTCCATACAGATTGTTTTTGGGGAAATGATGACCGAGGGCAAAACAACGGCGAGGTGAGAGATGTGACGAACACAGAAACAAGGGAAGTTCAGTAGTATGGAAGATTTCAGGAAACACACATTACCTGCATATCTCGTTGTTTTTCTTACTCTACGGACAGGTTACCAACCAAACTTCATCTCATTATATCACACTACATTGCCTTATTCATTATTTTCAGTCATGTGAAAATACAGTACACAGGTTATTTTATGACCGTCATGTCCTGACAAACACGTCATGTGTGCATATTATATACACACACATATACAGGAGCTGACCAAACAACAGAAACAATAAACGAGATATTAATATAAAGGCTGTAATACACAACAGGACGCCTTCTCTTCACACAGCACCTTCAGGAAGTCTAATAATGCTTGTGTAGAGGGACTGAGGCCAGACACAAACATGTCATCAGTACATTACTAGTGAGCTTCTCATTGTACTCTGATAACAGTTAGCTTCAAATACGGTCTGTGCCATAAAGCATTACACGTTAGTGTTCAGATAGGTAACTTTTCACAGTTTAATTTAAAATTCTCTTCACACTGCCCCACCAGGACAGTAGAAATAAAGTGACCAGAGGAGGGCGTTCATGCTGATGCGTGCTATAGCTAGAGAACTGCACTTTAACACATCAAATCCAACAAAATATGTATGAAAAATCAATAGATCTTAGGATAGATCTTAGTTTATTGTTATTAGTTTATTATTATTATATTAGCTATCTCACCCTGTGGTTGGTTACTGAGGGTTTAGGCTTGATGCTATGTTAAGATGAACTACGCTCTACAATGAAACTGTGAGCACACCACCCAACAGCAGATCTATACTCACCTACACAGACCAGTGAAATCTCAGGTGTGCATCAGTGAACCACGCTTCAGATAGACTTCAGCAATCCAACATAACTGGTGAAAGTACACTGCTATTGATGACGTCTAATTTACATCTTGGCATTCTCAGAGGATGGTGGCAGCATATTATTAGGCTTTTTGTACCTTGTATAACCAGGGGAGGAGGGTGGAGTCGAACTCTGAACTGGACCAAGCAATCAACCGAATGCTCACACTTGGTTTGTGAAAACAGCGTAATATAGATCCGTTAATGTGATGTGGTTTAGGACTCTGCGTGCATACAGCTCACTGTCCCTTTCAGAAAGTTACAGCCCTGTATAAAGAGCACTGTTAGCTGTAGAACTGTTAAACAGAGCAGAGCTCAAAACTGGTTAAATATTTAAAATAATCATTTGAAGTATAAAAATACAGCCCATTTGCAGCATGGTGTTGGTCAGAATTGAGTGAGATTTCAGCTAACGAGTCCACAGAAGAACACTACAGATCTGTCACAGCACGGAGCATGGGATTGACGTCAATCATTCCTACACACACTACTCATGAAAGAATAAAAAACTGAGGTACTGAACCCAGTTATCACACAATGATAAAAGTTATACTGCACAATCACAACTGAAATACAGACGGATCTGTTCAACTTCTTCATGTAACATACGATAGGACTTCAGGGTGAATCTGAAGCCAGAGCGAGAGAACTATTCAGGAGTATCTGACACAATTATCAAATCTAAATACTGTGGGAATGAAAATCAATCGCATCAATATTTTTACCAGTACACTAACTCAAAATCACTACACCTATTGATGGTGCAAAGAGGTGTCCAGTGTTAACATCCTTGTATAATGCTTGTCAGACTGCTCTCACACACACACACACACACACACACACGCCGTCATCAGAGACCTGTGTTTCAGTCTCACTGTAAGTCTGTGTTCACTTGAGAGGTTACACCACTTCTCCAGTCCCCCTTCTCCTTCACCAAAGCTGTCTTCCTGTGTATGTGGGAGGCGCGGATGGAACCTGTGACGGGGAGAAACAAAATCAGACAGGTTTACAGACATTTACACAAGATAAGTGATGCATCGCAAGTGGGGAAAAACCCCTGTCAAGTGCATCAAACAGCATACAATCCGTCACCAGCTGCTCGACAGCAGAAGTGGAAGTCCTGACAATCGGGAACATGCAGACGGAGAGGTCTTGCTTCTCTTGTTACAGTATTTACAATTCTTCTTTCTCTCCAGCAAGCTTCTCTTTTCAGAACCCTCCTTTTGTCTACATTTACATTTATGCATTTAGCAGACGTGTTTATCCAAAGTGACTTACAGAGCATTCAGGCTATACATTTTATTTGATCAGTTTTTATCAGTATGAAGTTCAGTTCTTTAGAGCATTTGCGGTGCATTCGTAAGACAGAGGCAAGTTCCCGTTCTTTACCGAAGCTTTGTAAACAAAACAAACGGTTCAAGAGCGTATATAGGGGGAGGGGGGGCAATCGAATTCAGGTTCGAACCAGGCAAGTGAACCAAGTGTGGAAGCAGCCTTAAACTTACACCTATGCATCAATGTACACCTTAATAGACATGTTTATGTACATTGTTACAACAGCACACATTAAGTGTAGACAGTTCCAGTAATTGGGGGGGGGGGGGGGTTGTTATTCAATGGAAACAACTCAATGGTGTTCATAATTCTCTATTTGCTCAGAAATTAGACAATGGCTGAGTCATAGTAGGTGATGTGTGCCTTGGAAAGTCACAAGCTAGGTCTGGTGAACTGAAGAATCCACCAGAAACAAAGGTTTGAGTAACAGCTGGGTACCATTGTCGAACCACATCTCTCACAAACAACTAGAGAACCTCTTAGAGTTCATACAGAGGATCCCTGAAAATACCCATGCAGGGTGTGGATGCTGGTATCCTCCATGGTGTGTACCATCCCAGAACTACAGACCAAATCAAGTTATAGCTGACTCTAGAGCACAGTTTGATGGAGTAAGTCTCAGTAATTGTTAGGGTAGTTGGCTCTGACCCTAACAATATCCTGATACAGATTTCAAAGAGAGAAATCCTGTCACTGTTACAGCTGACAGAAATAATAATCCAGCTCCTGCTTGATGATTGAGACCGGCAATAGCTGAGAAAGAAGAGTTGAAGTCTATCTAGCAGTGGTGTACAGCCAGCCTTTTCTCAGAGGATTATCAATACAGTTTTGTTTTAAATAATTTTAATACCTTCGACACTGAATGTAGAACCAATTCAAAATCCAAACCAGACAATCATCAGTTTCCACAGTTGCACATTGCCTCGTTCTCTCCAAGCAGAAATATTGCTCTTGTTTGGACTGATGTTAACTCAGCCTTTGCAGCGTTGCATTGTTGGCAGCTTTTGTTCTGTTTATAGTTGTGTCAAAGAAGAGAAGACGCTGACTCTCCTCCATAGTGCATCACTCATCACTTAAGAACCAAATGTTTAAGGGAAACACCATTTGTACATTGGAAGATCTGTCCAATAGTTTGTAAAAAAATCAATGATATGACTGAAATGTTATTTATATATTTAGTTTTTTAGTGATATTGATGGTATGTTCTCAGAATATTCACCAAGTAAAGGAGCTTTTTATCATAAATCTGATTTAAATATTTTGCAACGCACTAAACTGTGCAGATTATATATAAATATACACACACACACACACACACACACACACACCTTAAAGGGATTAATAATTTAATAATTTAACCTTCGGATTGAGTAGCCTCTGTCCAGGCAGTAATTCCACAGGGACCCCTAACGTCAGTGTTGATGTGACGTTGAACGTCACTGACTGAAAGGGAACAAAACTGTTATGTTATGTAACCCTCATTCCCTGAAGGCGGGAACGGAGATGTTGCATCCCTCATGCCAAAACGCTAGACTGCCGGGATGCTCTCTCAGCTCCTCAGCACAAACCAGAATCAATGAATGCACACTGCCATCTTATATAGCCCTATGTAGGGAGAGTGCTTTGGCATGCAAAATACACTCGCCAATAGTCACTGGCCATTTCTTGAGCTCCGAGGTGACTTGGGCTCCTATGTGAGACTCCTTACATCAGTGTCGATGTAATGTCTCCATTCCCTCCTTCAAGGAACAGGGGGTCCATAACAGACATTTTCTGAGTAGGGAATGGTATTCTGTGTCAATTGCGGATGCACTGGGAGCATCCTCCAGGTGTGACTGTTGTCTGAAGCCTTTGGAAAGCAGATTTCTCCTAAGGAGGCTCCTCCAGGAGTGACACCAGGCTCGAAAACCAAATGTGTGTCAGCTACTAAGAGATGCTGCACTTTTTTTTTCTTGATTCAAATTCAGATTCAGACAACCTGAGATGTGCACTGCCTTCTGCGACAGACACTTGTTCTTCATCCGAAGCAGAATGCACATCACGGAGGCAGTGTTATAACCACGATCATCTTTCAGAAGAAGAGACTGGAAGATCTGACCAGTGTTGGCACGGGCACATTCTAGTGATACAGTGCCTCAGAAGCCAGTGTTTATAGATTTCAGACAATTATAAAATCTCATTGGTGTTCCTATAAGACAAAGCATTGAGTGAATGTAACAGCTTTGTTAAATATTGTTGGGAAACATGTAGCTCTTCAATTCTCCAGTTATAACCAAAAAAAATTTCGAATACATTGTCTTAAAGGCACAAAACGTACATTTTCACTGCTAGAAGGGCGCGTATTCAAAACAGAAACAAAGGAGTAGTTTGATGAGTGTTGAATCATGCAATCCGACGGGACTCGAGCAGAAATCATGTTCATGTTCAATCATTTATTAAATAGGTAGAATGAAGCAGGTTGAAGCTGAAACGAAGCCGCTGAATGAGTGTGACACACAGCTCGAAAACAGCGGAGCTTTAGCCACAGTCAACCGCGTCCGCATTAAAACACACAACATATTAAAGAGTATTTGGTGTTTTCATGTTTTCTACAAAACAAACCGGAAATCGAGGGGTTAAGACGTCACTGGCAGGTGACACAATGACACGATAGACATGGTCCGTGTCACTAATTAAAATTGCTTATTTCTCTGGATTTAAACATTCTTCAAAACATTTGAGATAAAGTGCACAAGTCAGCAAAATATATAACACTGTTCTAGTGGTTTTTGGATATTTTAATAAAAAAATCGTACATATTGTGGCTTTAAATGGTTTATTTATTGTACCATGGCTCTATGTAATTATACTTTGCACATAAGGAGGTGGGTTTAAAAAGTTTACGGGAAATGGTCGTTCTATGAGTCCATGATAGTCTTCCCCCTCCTCTAGAGGGCATGTTATCTTCTGTAGGACCAAAGACCTGAACCTGACCTGAATATCAGCTTGATCTTTTCTGATAACACTAATACAACTTCTAGAGGCTGTTTTTGACAGGACCTGTTTCAGTCAGTTACTTTTCTCAAACCTGTCAGATATATGGAATCAGGTTCCTACAGGTTTATTTAGTCTATTTATAAAACTATGAAGTTGTGTACTCACTGCTCCTCCGTTTAGTATCATGGTCATCTCAGTCGGCTGGTAGACGTTACTTCTGAAGGGTGCGCTGGGTCTGGCCCCTGTGTTGCCGTTATGATGGCCACCACTTCTCAACCCTACAACACAGAAGATGGATGTTAGGATCTGTTTCATGTATATTAAATGGCATACTGTGCCTTATTGTACCTGCAGCATTTTCATCAAACGCGTATCCCTGGCTCTCCACAAACTGCCTGTGTGAAAGTGGGATGTCCTCATCAAGGCTGGCGTCTCTCATGTGTGATGAATTCTGAGATGTGTCAAAATAGTCCGGAGCTGAAGGCTGAGGTGGGGATCGAAGACAGGCGTGGGCTTCAGGAGCAGCGTGGCACAGCAATAACAGCCAACCCTGTGCTACCAGGGCCACAGCCAATGCTGGATCATCCCAGTCCGGAGACTTCTCAAGCACTTTGTTTCCATAGACGTAGAAACCAACCCAAGCCACCCACAGGAGAATGGACAGCAAGCAGGAGACCAGGAGCCACACAACGTTACAGTGCCATTGCCGTGCCTTCCCACACAGCGCTAATGTTGCAGTTACGAGGGCAGCCAGCAGGAGTGCCACCACATAGGCACAAGCGAGTGCAAAGTCCAGCGGCTGATACTCGCACGCCAGGTTACCCTCCCGCAGCACTGTTAGGAACAGCCACTCCGCAGCAATGATAGCTTGTACTGCGGTTAACCCCAGCACTAGTCCAACGAGGGCACACCCGCCCGGGCTACGAGACTCACATGCTAGCTTGCGTAGCCTCCAGCCCTGTGTTAGCATGCAGGCAAAGCAGAGGGAGAAAAACAAACCCCACAGGGCACGTCGCACCACACAGATGCTTTCATTTTGCTCAACAAGGTATGCAAAGCTAAGCCCAAACAGCCCAATAATGCCCATTAACAGTAAGAGAATGGGTCCGATGCCACTTCGCCGTGGTGCCTCGCTCACTGAGTGCAGGCGACACAGTAACACCATCACGAGTAAGATGGCAGCGAACACACCGGCCGCTGCTACGAGCTCCACCACCACGCCCCAAACAGCATCCAGGTCACACAACAGGGTGTAGGGTCGTGGAGGTCCAAATCTGCAGCCAAACGGGACCGTGGCCTTCTCATCTTCAGACAAACTCACAGCCAGACCAGTGAGCAGCAGGAACACCACACGAAATAATGACATCTGAGAAAGAGAGGAAACCGAAATTAGTCAATCTTAGTCTTACTGAATGTCCAGTTTGATTTTAAAATATACAGTGGACCAAAAATGTTTTTGTTTGCTTAAGTCCCATTTTAAGCGTGGATGTCAAGCATTGGAAACCTTGGAAGAACTAGTTGATCAATCCAAACCTCCTTTGCAAGGACAGCTTGAACAGGGCATTTGTCTTAGATTGTGGTACAGTTTGAGACATCGTAACTGTGCTATTCCTCTACATTCGCATTAACAAGTGTATGTCCATCAACAAACCAATGTTTGTCTTTATAATTTAATGAGGTGCATGTGTGGGAACTCCATCAGAATGCCACAGCTAAATAGTAATCTCTTATGGTAATTATCAAATATGGTACGTATGTAATGTGAGTTATCCATGTGAAGCAGTCGTCAGTAAGAGGACGGGAAGGTTAGTGCTTTACTGCTGTTGAATCATCGTAAAAATGTATTTTAACCACTGATTCTTTACGTACTGATCCTTTAGAATTGTAAACATTGCAAATCAACTTTCCCACTGTAGAAATCATCACAACACGAACCACAAACTAAAGTGTTTGAGTGCGGGTCAAAGTAGACATCGTTTGCAGGAAGCCAATTAAAATGATTATGCAAATCTGTTATGGATCTATGAAGATAAGTTTTGTAACTGAAACAGGAATTGCTGTATAACTGATGGATTTGGGGCAGATTTTCTGTACATTTGGACTTTTTTTTTTTTGACAAATATAAATCACAAAAGTAAAAGAAACTAGGAATAAGGGAACATTTTGCAGAAGATACATTAAAATGGCATAACATTTGAAAGTTTAACAATGAGAAAACGTCATCCATTTTTTATTTTTGTTTTGTTTTATATATTTAACAACAAAATTTCACCAGTGAAAGTCAACCTCTCTTGTATGATCACTTCCTCCCTCAGATAGGGGTGTTCCAATTAAAATTTGTTGTTGACTCTCTTTACTTTGTCAAAACAAGATCAAGAGTACAAGACTGCAGTCGTAACTGCACACTAACTGAATTCTTGATTTTCTCTTTTTACTGCAATCCTTAAACTCCAACAATTCACTTCTGATTTGACTGCTCAAACATTTGTCCAGTTTAGAGATGAGATTACCTTGAAATAATTATCATTTTCAAAATCACTATTTAAAGAGGGAAAAGTCACAAGTTACAATTTTTAAAGAGGGAAAAGTTATTAGTTACAGCCAAATAAAAATGGTTGAATATGATTTTAGATTTTAACAAATTAGGGTAACCATGGCAAATGATTACACTTAATAATGTGACAGATTAAACAAAAAATAACTAGGACGCTATGATTTCCACGATGCAGAAAACATGGAGGGAATCGCGGAATCCAGTCGGAATTTACAGTTAAACATGGAATGGCACGAAATTTGCCAAATTTTGAATGAATTAATCAAAAATAGGTCATTGCACTTACATCAAATCACGATATGGACTAATATCTGTAAATATTAAGCCGGAACAGTCTATTTAAATATGAATCCTGCATGTTCTGCGTGTCTCTGTTAATGAATGGAGCAGAAGCGCGTCTTCCTTTATCACACACTGAAGCGCGCGTGACTCGCCGGTGATTTCAGCGTCTGCTGTCTCACTAAATAAGGACGTGAACACATGAACAACATCTCCAGAACTGCTCTGACAGGCACTTCATGAGCATTTGACCGTTTGATTTGAGTAAAACTAGCGTCACATCACATACACAGAACTGTAAAGGTACTTCAACCCGCCAAAATAAAAGTCCGTTTTTTTAAGGTTTAATCACACAACATTTCTTCCATGTTTTATTTTTAATAGTAAATCCCCTTTGTTTACAAAAATGTTAAGTTAATTTTCAATAATTAAAAGGTAAATTAAATTAATGTTTTATGTGTTTAATGTTTAATGTGCATCTCAGAAAATGCTTTATTTTAAACCCCAAATGAATGGCACTTAAATGCACTTAATTCATCTGCCAACTTTGTCATTGTTCACAGTACAAGTACAGACAGAGAAACAATGGATAATAATTAAATGTTTATTTTTCATGTAAGCATTGCATTCTATGCCTTTAAAAAGTAAAAAAAAAAATCTTTCTAAAAAAGGAAATTTAGTTGTTCATTTATTTTAAGAGACCCAGGAGTCTTATTTTCTCTTGCATAATTAATATTGCACTTTAATTAAGCAAAAACACATTTTATCCGATTACTCGATTAATCGATGGAATTTTTGGTATAATATTTGATTAGTAAAATATTCGATAGCTACAGCCCTAATGTGGTGTGTTGTGTGTTTGGGGCTTGTATTCTGGATTCTCATGCCCCATGTTGTGTCTAGTTGTGAGTGTATGATGTGCACTTCTGTTTCTGTTTGAACACAGCGCCTCTGACCTTGTTTCATTGGCTGTGTGCTCTTGTTATATGTTCATTGTGTGGTCTAGTGTGTTGGTTGAACACATGGTTTGTGATTCTTATAGATAGATAAGTAGAAACTAATAAAAGCAAAATGCTTACAGATTAACAGAGAAGGTAATTTTTCGGATGGTCTTTCAGTAAAGTTGTGTTTTGAGTGGAGTGTTACCAAACAGATTTATGGTAGGTTATTTCAGCTATCCCATAAGAGCCTATTTGTGTGCACCACTGTGATGTTACAACTGCCAGAGATATTGGCATACATTACATTTACAACATAGCACTGTATTTGTCAATTGAGTCTGGTAGGTCTGAGGAGAGTAATAAAAGCTAGTTTTGTTTAATAGGAACTTATCATTATGCAAAGGATCCCTGTTAACTGTCACCCGTCCCCTCTGTGGGACGCCTACATTTACTTCACTATATTACAATTAAATCTAATCCAGATTGACAAAAGTTGGAAAGGTCTTAGACCCCCAAATATATATTTTGCCAATGGTTTTTGTTAAAAATTATGTAGGAAAAGTAATCGATTAATTTATGAAAAGAGTGCACCCTCAGAAATCTACATTATAACTGGTGTATTCATATAATAATAATAATATAAAGTTATTTGTTAGCACTGGTGGGAGATCCAGTTCTGAACGAGGCTGTAAATTACCTTCCTCACAGTTACTGATGATCTATTAGGCAACAGAGACAGGTGAAATGCATGCCATGGCAAAAGCAAGCAAGATCTAGGACCTCGAGCGCCAGAAAACACGTCAGCAGCGTGAAGCCAATAAACAGTACAATAAGACAACATTGTAGCAATTATTACAAAAGTGAAATTATACATAATTATAGCCAATTTATAATCTATTATAATTATTTATATCAGCTGCCAGAAGTAACTGTTGCAGAATTAATATTACAATCTGTTCATCCAGCAAACATTCATTTTTAATCATCTGTCAGTTCAAAAAACAAAGGTCCCATTTAAGTTATGAAAATGTGGTACAGTACACAGAACTTTAAATGTTTTATGGATTAATATTAAAACAGCCAATAACTGTAACAGCTTACCTTAGTATAAGATATATTCAGTTGTGATTGTCTTGAAAATTATGGTCTAAGAGATGGACCCTGCACAGCCAGGAAAAAAGAAAAAGGTTTTAGTATTCACATATTTCATGTTACACATGAAAGAAACGATCTCCAAATAAAAGAGTTTAGTAGGATTCAAACCGTGTGGTTATGGCACTGTTAGTCACTTCTGTGAGCAATGGAAAGGAGAATATTAATTGGTGCGAGACCGCTAAAACACTGATTATTTATAATGCACATGCTCAGTGCTTTATTAATAACCTGTAACAATATACAGCACATCTCATTTGAATAACTTCATAAATAGTCCTCCACAACTGCAATCCCCATCACAAAACTGGACAATAAGTATAAAATCACGAAAACTAACACTGTTGTGTTTTGTGTTAAATGTACATTACTAACACTCCCAATCTAAAGTTCTTGAACAGTAAGATTTTTAATGTTTTTCTTTAGATATTTCTCTTTTGATGTTAAGTTGAATTAAATAAATCCAAATGAGCAAATATAATGAATAAATTAGCTGATTTCAAAGCTGATTTTTCAGCAGTATCAGCACCATTACTCCAGTCTTCAGTGTCACATGATCTGATGATGATACACACACACACACACACACAAACACACACACACACACACGTTACCAGTTCATAAAGACTGACACTGCTTCCCAAATAGGATAATAGGTATCTATTTAGGGCTCTTCAGAGTGACAACCATCATGGCCGCCATATTCCAAACCAAAGACACAGAACCGGCCTCTTGAAAGAGCTCTTTGTAATTAAGGATTTTGGGAGGTACAACTGATGGACTCTTTGCAGGTTTAATTGTGTGATGATGGCCCCTCTTTACTGCAGAAGTGCATTCCAAGGAACAGTCTTTTGGTCCCCAACACCATTCATCCCTTCAGACTCTCACTCTGGAGGGTGGACGATTAGAAGAAACCAAGCTACTTCAGGACGTTGGTTTCTGAACGAACTAATCGGTTCAGTGACTGACTCATTAAAAGGCAGAGACTGTTGGTGAAAATACTCTCCACACAATCGTTCAGGTAAGCAGCAGGTTATGTTGGCCAGACTTCTTGGCCGTGTATTGCAAGCTGTTTTCAAATGAGGACGCTTCTGGGGACAGATCAAGACGAAAGACAATACTGGGACTGTCCCCAGAAAACAGACGTCTGGTCACCTACCAATAAGTGACTTAACAGCAGTGGACAGCCTTATTTTAACAAGCTTGTTTGTCCAAAAACATTTTACTGAAACTAAGTGTTTATGGTACAATGACCTGATATGTGTCAAAAGATCAAGTAAAATAAGATTTCTCAGTGTATGACCCCTTTAAAACAAGACAGATAAATCAAATCAATAAAACCACACACACACACACACAAGTAACCAAATACATCTTGTGACTCGATTTAACAGTAGGATTCACCTGAGCTTTGACATCAGCGCCTGCTACTTTGTAAAAACACAGACCAAACAGAGATATGGTTTGTTTGAGTGTTCCTCTCTCAGTGTGTGGGAAAAGCTGGTGTCAGGAGTGATTGCCATGGGAACAGCGAGAGACCGAAAGAGATGTCCCTCCGCTCTCCAACACACACTCCTGACCTTAACACTCGTCACGCTCTGCAGGAGAACTAAACCTTGTCCTCTCAGGACTTCTGTGAGGCAGGGATGTCTGAAATACAGTATACAAGAGCAACGGTGCTCCGCTTCAATACACTTTCAGTGTCCGTGCTGCACAAATAGAGAGAAAGCAATGTAGTGATGTCTGTTGCAGTCTGTTGTGATTAAAAAAAGAGAACTTTAGTAAAAAAGCATTATATAATAAAAAGCAAAAATATCCTTTCCATGTGAATCAGGTTTTTGTTAAAACTAAAGCAAAGGACATCACGTTTGATCAATAGCTTGTAACTATTTTTAGTGTAGCACCGAGCAGCCACACACTCATTAAAAGTGAAGCATCATGGACGTCATGAACGTGTGTGTGTGTGTGTGTCGCTCTCTTCAGCTGCATCACACTGCACGTGCAAACAGAGAAACCACAGTGTTTCAGGACTGATTGTGTCCAGATACACCCCGTGATCACATTCAAAGTGGACTACAGCGTCAGCATCCACCCATGAAATATCACACGTCTCTTAAGCATTTCTCAGTCATTCTCTGGGAAGAAACACACGTGGATGGGTGCGATGAAAGCTCCTGCACCCCATCCAGTGCGCTCCCACTCTTTTGTGCTGCTTTCGACGACTCTGTTACATAACAAGGATCCAGCTCTCACCAGTTCTGCTGCATGGCTGGCTCTGAGGCTTCATCGTGCAAGACCCTGCTTTTCTGACTAAGACCTAAAGTGGCCTGACATCTCAATTCAAGAGGTGGTTAGGTGTTAAAATATCCACTTGAAATTAAACTAGCAGTTTGCATGACTTTAAAGCAGTGTATTTCTCAGTTATTAGCAATATAATATATTTGAACAAGAATGATTCTGTTGCTTGATTAAAAGGCAGAAATTAGGGATGCAGTGCACCAATCATGATTTTTCATGGCTGAATCCCATTGTTTTACAAGCTACTGATTCCAGTAGTCCGTTTCAAAAGCCTATGCTTATTTGCTGCATTACAGATGCAGTTATTTTTATTATTTAAATGAGATTGTATAATCATAACCTTTGAAGCAAAACAGAATGGTCTGCCTTCAGCTTTGTAAAACTGTTACAAAAGCTAAATCACTCTCTGACAGTAGGTGGCGCTCATGGAATAGCAGCAATACAGTGTTTCCTTGGTTATCACAAAGCAGGGCTATGCAGAGACAAAGTCAAATCTTTTCTGAAGACAGTCAGTTCCCTTCAGAGATATATTCATATAAAATATTTATAACTTTCTTCCAATGTTTAGCGCATCTCAAACAGTGATCTTGCTCTGACTGGTGCAGTGTTTTCTCTGTTAGCGCATCTGTTCTCCGTCCCATCTCTGAACACTGTTGACATCCAGTTTACACACTTCCTAGTATCTTCACACAAGTCAAATTTTGGGAAATGACAGGGCTTACTAATTAACCACACTTACTGAAAGAATACAGTTTGTGCTATTGTTATTTTTTTGACAAAACCTTTGAACTATGAAACATTAAACTGTCCAGTTGCTAAAATAGCTCTTACATCTTTTGTTGTCTCACACACTGCCATGTTCTGCATGCATGTAATGTTCAATTGTTCACACAACCCCTATCCTGAACTTCAGCTTGCACTAACTTTTCAAATAATGCTAAAACTATTTGCCCTGTCAAGGCTTCGTCTAGACCAATGATCTGATTCAGATCTTTAGTAGAGTCAAAGACCTGAGATGTGTGTGTCAGACAAGGGACACATGCTAAATGTGTAGAGGAGGAGGCTTCGGGAACGCGGGTGGGAATTGAGGTATGGCAATGCAACAACATTGAGAAAGCACTTTGTAGGAGCGACTACCAATGGAGTGCATGTGACCCATCTCCTGGCAGACAATGCAGTGCTATTCACTCAGCATATGTAGTTGTATAACAAAACTTATTTTAAATCAAGGCTGATCACCACAAACTAACTGTCCCTTAGGAAACGCTTCAGGCAACCTAACAGCTGTTATATCCTTTGTAATCAAACAAGTTTTCACCAGTGTAAAGTACCACTGGACACAGACCTTGGCAACCTTTTGGGAATTATGTGCCCCCCCCCCCATTTTAATGCATTCTGTAGGCCTATTTGGATAGGCATGAAAATAGTTTCAGGGTTTTTTTATTGGTTTTAAATTTTCAAAAGTTTATTGAATTACAGATATACACTGTGACCGTACTGAACACCACTGTATGTGTGTGTGACGAGGCCAATGCTTTAAAGCGTTAGTTCACCCAGATACCAAAATTATGTAATTAATAACTTACCCTCATGTTGTTTCAAACCCCGTAAGACCTCCGTTTATCTTTGGATCCTTGGTTTATCGTTCTATATTAAGAGGGAGTGTCAGCCACATTAAAAAAGTTAACAGCTTAAGTCATTTGTGGATTAATGCGTATTGGAGATGAGAACCGTTTAAAAAGATTCAGTTTGATTTGGTGAACTGAATGAATCGTTCATGAACTGGATATCACAAACTGCTTTGTTTTGAACTCTCTCACAACAGACACGGAAGAGAAGACAATGCTGAATAAAGTCATCGTTTTTGCTATTTTTGGACCAAAATGTATTTTCGATGCTTCAAAATATTCTAGCTGACCCTCTGATGTCACATGGACTACTTTGATGATGTTTTTATTACCTTTCTGGACATGGACAGTAGACCGTACACACAGCTTCAATGGAGGGACTGAGAGCTCTCGGACTAAATCTAAAATATCTTAAACTGTGTTTTGAAGATAAACAGAGATCTCACGGGTTTGGAACGACATGAGGGTAAGTTATTAATTACATAATTTTGCTATCTGGGTGAACCAACCCTTCAACAGTTAGTTTATCACCGTTCTATATTAATGCACTGCTTTAAATGATGTGCACGCACCCACACACACACACACACACACACACACCACTCGCACACACAGATCTGAGATTGCGCTGTGCAAAAAGTAACATTCAGAAGCTCATAAACTTGTCAGTGCTGCCACGCGACTTTTATTAATTGATACGGCATTGCTAGATTTCTCAACAACAAGAGGGTAAAATCATTTAAGTAACTAAACTCACCTTCATGGTTTGTAAAGAAAGACACAGACAATTTACACATCTCTCTCTCTCAAAATGGCCATATTTAAAGGGGGGTGAAATGCTATTTCATGCATACTGAGTTTTTTACACTGTTAAAGAGTTGGATTCCCATGCTAAACATGGACAAAGTTTCAAAAATTAAGTTGTATGTTTGAAGGAGTATTTCTGTTCCAAAAATACTCCTTCCGGTTTGTCACAAGTTTCGGAAAGTTTTTTTCGAGTATGGCTCTGTGTGACGTTAGATGGAGCAGAATTTCCTTATATGGGTCCTGAGGCACTTCTGCCGGAAGAGCGCGCTCCTGTATAGCAGAGCACTGAGAGCACAACAGACTTCACTGATCAGAGCGAGAGCGTCCCCAAATGTCACAAAAGAAGTGTGTTTTTGGTTGCCAGGGCAAGACAACCCTGTACAGATTACCAAAAGAGAAACAGCATTAAGGGACCAGTGGATGGAGTTTATTTTAACAGAGCATCAACGGAGTTGTGCAAGTGTTTGTGTTTGTTCCCTGCATTTCGAAGATGCTTGTTTTACAAACAAGGCCCAGTTTGATGACGGTCAATCGTATCGTTTATTTCTTAAGGATGATGCAATCCCAAGGAAAAAGGGTCACGATCGTGTGTTGGAACCGCAGGCGGTGAGTAAAACTGCTTCAAATATCTCTGCCTCCTTTTTAGTGCGTCCGCCTCCCATCAGAGACCCGGGTTCGAGCCCCGCTCGGAGCGAGTCGTTGCTGCTGCTGCTCTCGTTCAGTTTCAGCCTCTGGATCTGATTCTGGATCATAAATAAACACTGAATCTGACTGTTAGCCATGGTTTGTTTTGGATGATGTTTTTTTCCTCACGGTAATGTCACAGCTTCCAGACGTGCTCAACACAAAAGCCTACTGGCGCTCGTGATTCTTTAGCTCCGCCCACACGTCACGCCTCCAGTCGATCGTGTTTTTCCGGGAAAAATCGGTACAGACTATCTTTCTCTTATAAATATAATAAAACTAAAGACTTTTTGGAGTTATGAAGGATGCAGTACTACTCTATAGGTACTCAAGATTAACAGGATATTGAGTGAAAACGAGCATTTTACCCCCCCTTTAACAAAAAAATAAAGTTTGCACCATTGGATATAGCTGTCGGTTATTTTATATATCGTAAAAGTTGACTAATATTAAATGATTTGCAGCTTACCAACACACTGTCTAACATTAAACTGACGCTTCTCGCTCTGCTTCTGTGAACAATAAACCCCGCCTTCTTTGATTTGATTGGCCATCTCAGTCATTCTGACATTGAGGAGCGCTGTTAGACCACTGAGGCTTTGATCTGAAGCGTCCAGTATGTGCAGCGGTCCGTAAACTAGCAAGTTTATTCTCACGCTGTAATAGTATTTATAGCTCCTAACAGGCTGTGTGACTATGAGAAGTGATTACCTCGCAATGTGCGTCAGTTTTCCCTATTGCTCATGTGCCAGTGATTGTCCGTGTGCGTGCCGTAGGTTGCTGACCCCTGCTCTACACGATGACAGCTCTAGCACTAGACAGTGATGGAGAATCTGGGAGAGCATGGCCACATAACCTATGGATAGCTGTGATAAGAGCACAAGTTGTTTTCACTGCCCTATAGAAATGACTGGATTGCTCATACTGTACACAATATACAGTAAATACTGTAACACAAGCCTCTGATCTGATCTAAATCTAATTTTACCATGCAACTTGCTCAGAGCAACAGTATTAAATGCTTGGAAATAAGAATTCATGTCTTTAAAGTGCTATGCACTCAGTCTTATTTCTGTGAATAACTTGAAGCACATTTGATTATTTCCTGATTGATTTGTACTGATTAACATCCTCTTCAGTCTCTTGGAAGCAGTGATTTTTAGAAAGCTACAGAACAGAGCAAGTTATGACTTAACAAGCATGATATATATTTCTAAATCCTTCTATTGATGAACAGTTTTTCAAGAGGAACTAAGAATGTCATAGCAATAGTGTGTCTGTGATAGTTGTTTTCGGTATAAATCGCAATATACGGTTATAATAATTAGCTTAGTAAGAAGGCTATACTGTATTTCATATACTTTGTTGGCTAGGGTTGGGTATCGTTTGATTTTGGTCAATTTTAATTTCGATCCTTATCGATTCCCAGTTTAGATTCCAGTGCGGTTAAAAAAATTCATTCAAACATTTAGATGAAGCATATTCTCTCTCTCACTTTTTGCAAAACATTTAGTTGCAGCTGAATACCATGAACAAAAATGAACAGGCTACTTAAAAAACTGGACTTATTAAGAGCTGTGTGCACAATACGGTTGAGATCTTTTAATATTTCTATTCATAAATTACTTTTTTTTTAAACGTAATTTATGAATGAAATTTTAGAGACGATACAGGTCAAATTACTTTCAGAAGGTGATTTACTCCATTTTGATCGTTATCTTTCACATCAGTGTTTATATCCAAACTACAATCTTTCATCCCCATACTTCTGTGATCATCCGAATGATTGTAACAGAAATAATGATACTGTGTGGTTTCATACGTTCATACGTATGACAGCTGCTCTCTCGAGGTCAATGGCGACACGAACACAGATCTGATTATCCACATCACACAGGGACGAACACAGAGTTAATCACACTGTTGTGATTGCATGTCAAAGGTTTGTCATTTAGGGAAGGTCACATTGGTGTTTGAATAGTGTTCGTGATCTTTAAAGGGTTAGTTCACACAAAAATAAAAATTATGTCATTAAAGAGTAAATAAACCCTAAACCAACTTTTTTTTTGTTAATGATCTATAAGAATGGGGCTTTATTAATGCTGTTCATTGATTCGAGTAACTTTTTTGACATTTGAGTATAAAGTGTTTTAATTCTACAATATATGGTGTAAAAACGTCTGAGTGCTGCCCTCTTCAGGTTGAATGGTGGCTACTGCAGTTGATTTTTCCTATTGGATGTTGCGGTGGCAGGTGACGTAAGCAGTTTCCAGCTCACCACGCCCCTTTGGTACGAGCTACCAAGCCCTTAGCAGTATAAAATCACTGTAGGGAGTCAGGAGCTGTAATTGCGAGTATTGAAAACGACCAGGATAGACTATTATAGCATCTATTTAGCATAGCATTTATATAGTTATTTATATTATTTCATGTAGCCTATGTAGTTAATTAGCATAGTTGTTAGTGTAACGTTAGTATTGTTAGAAGCACAGTTAGTTAGTAGCATAGTATTGCATCAGTTAGAATAGCTTCAAGTTAGCGTAGATTTATCTGTATTTAGTACAGTGGTCAGGATGGTACGGAGGTGTGTTGCTGGTTGTGACAGCACAGCTGGACTGCATAGTTTTCAAGCAGACATTAAAATTAGGCGCCAGTGATTGCATGCACTTGGCCTAGAAGACCGTGAGTTCCTGACTAGAGCTGGAGTGTGCAAACTGCATTTTACACGAGATTGCTTCTCCAACGCAATGGAGGTGGAGATGGGCTTCTCCACACAGCTCACTTTGAAAAGCGACGCGATGCGGGAGTTAAGACCACAGTTTGAGCCAGCGGCACGAATTGATATGAACTGACACCTCGACATCCTCCACTTCAGATGAAGGTAGGTGAGAAAAGTCCTCTACTTCAAATGAACGCTCTGTTGCAAAGCTACTTGCGTCACAGTTACTCTCCATTTTAGCGTCTCTGACAGCAGCTGTCAATCAATCCGTCACTGCGGGTCTCAGGTTCACGCCCACCCGCTCAGCCCTGCCTTCGGTTCGTCCCCTGTATCTCCGCTGTGCTCCACTTTTCAGCATTTTTCAAATATTGTCAGTGGGTGGAGTCAGGCTCTGACCAGGCGTTTAGTTACCCTTTAATTACTCACTCCCATGTTAGGGCTGCCCTAATATGGGAGTGAGTAATTAATGACAGAATTTATATTTTTTTTGGGGGGGGGGGGGGGGGACTAAGCCTTTACGATCTGTTTAATTAAAGTGCTTTGCATTGTTGACAGTGACACCTCTTTTTCAACATGTTAGCTTATCAAATATTATACCTTGCAGTTACTTGCTAATTGCAAGTTTAGCAAAACACTGGAGCTCTTAAAAATAGCTAGGAAGGTCCTCACAGAGGGAAAAAAACTAAACGTGCTCTTTAGGTGGAAGAATAATTAAAATTTAACAAATAAAAAAAACATTAGAATCCTGACATTAAGTATCTGATTCGGTAACTGGAATTGATTTGGACACCCAACCCTACTAAAGGATAAATACACATTTCTTTCAGCTACGCACTCGTATGGTGATCATTTAAAATACATACAAGTACCATCCAGCACGAACAATACAATTAGTAAAATCAGTCACACTGTGAAATGCTACCAAATAAACCACATAACAACACTGTGAATATATAGTTTTCTGGTTTCTATGAAATCGTTAAGAATATAAAAACCTGTCTACCTCACTTCGTTTTGATACTTTTGAATATTGGATTTTATATAGTTTTAAGATGTTAAGAGTATTGATGAGTTGTTCCCAATGGCTGAATATGATCAACAGCAGATTGGTGCTTTCTGTTGTTGTCGACAGTAATGTTTGGGGGGCTGAAAGGGGGTTCGCCCGGGACACTAAACCTAGAACCTCCAATGATCCAGACAAAAGCATGTATCAGTTCATCAGTTCTTGGAGAGTAAAGTTTGCAAAGATAGCTCAACCCTGCAGTATGCAAGTCTTAATAATCCAGGACTTGACACACACTAGAAACATGGCTGACCATATTCTCAAATGCAGGAGAGAGAGAGAGAGAGAGAGAGAGAGAGAGAGAGAAGAAAGAGAGAGACATAGAGAGAGAAGAGAGAAATTAAAAAAGCCTTTAATGGTTGGGTATTGATTTTTTCCACCTCCTATTAATTACCTAACATGTAACTAGTTTCAAGCATTGACATGCTTATCCATTTAACTAAGGTTATTTCAGATCTTTAACCACCTTGTTCAGATTAACGATTTATCTTCCTTTAAATAATGTCAAATAGCATTGTGTTGCATTAAGCAGTCATTTTAAACTGCTTTGTTGCATGTATTATTAATCAATGCAGAGAACTAAAATCGTTATTTTATGCGTTTCATTAATGAGTTCCACTTGACTCTAAATTATTATTTGCTCATATTTATAATCCTGTCCCACCTTTAACGAGGCATCTCATAAATGACCAGTGATGAGTAATGTTTGCATGCATTTTCTTCACGTAGAGAGAGAGAGAGAGAGAAAGAGAGAATCAATCTGATGACAGAAGACAGCAGATCCCTCCTGTAGATTTGGGAATATCTGATCTGTGCACGTACCTTCATCGATTAAAGCATCCGATGTGTGTGATAGATGAATGCGCGTGTGTAAAATGTCACATTCCTGCTCCTGCAGTTGATGCTCACGGCGGAGAAACGCAGTTCTTCCCCTTTGCGCTATTTAAAATGCCTATTTGATTTCACTCCTAATTCTAGCTGGGCGTTAATAAACGACGCCAAACATGAACAAATGACAGGCGCTGAGAATGAAGACCGTGACCGCACGCGGATTCCCTCTGCTGCTCCGCGCGCTGTCCATCAGATGTGACAGAAATCATTCTTCACCAGACCACCATCGCCTCGAAAACACCCTCCGAACACATTTGGCATTTCTCGTCTTTCATCTGGCTCCTGTCGTATGTAAATACTCTGTGAATGTGCTGCTGTTGTTGTGTCTCTGTTGCGGTCCCTCTAGCTTCACACGCGCGCGCGCTTGATTCGATCCAGCGCATCACAAGCCCCGCCTCTCGCTGTCAATCATCCTCACAGACAAGCCCAGCTCTTCCCCTCGGACAGACCCCCCCCCCCGCCTGTCTGTGTTGAAGAAGCTTCTGTACTTTCATTTAACTTAAATAAATTTAACTTAATAAATAGAAAACGTTATAATTTAATTGCACAGGTATTTTGTGAATTTAGGTAAGGGAAATTAGGATTATGATTAATTTATTGCAAATTTCACACTATTTTTGTGTCCTTGTGTACTTCTGCCAGAAGGTTTCACTGTAATATTTTCAAATAAATAGATTATGAAAAATAAATACACAACAACAACAGAGAAAAACATTTATATGAGTTTATACATTGAGATAAAGAGATGTAATATAGAGATTTGTGCATTACAGAGAAAAACTTATTGATAAATGATCAAAATAATTATTAGTAATTTAATAAAATAAATGTCCTAAAAGAGTTTGATGAAATGAAGAAGGTTAATAATGAAAACATGCATGCCATGGGGTGTGGACACACACACACACAGTGGAAGAATTGGGTCACTCTGTTTGTGTCTGTAAGTGTGTGTGTAAGCACCAAGGAGGTAAAATACAGCAGCATTTGTCTGTTACATCTTTATGTAAATGTATAACTAAGGGATCCCCAAGAGATACTAACAGCTGCAGATAATGCAGCCTTCATCTGTCTTAAATTAATCCATTCATCTGCCCTGATTATGGTCTATTACAGGATGTTTTAAACACAAAATGTGACAGCTTTTTGCTGGAAAACACACACACACAAACCCAATTTTAGCCCCGATTGTTAATCATTGACAGTTTTGTGGTAATTGTGACAAATGCTTGAAATTGGAGGCACATTGGTGCTTGTTCATGTGTGCAGGGCCGGATTGAGATGGGTGCTATTGATGCTGCAGCATCAGGCCCATTCCTAAAATAGGCCCAGATGAAAACGGACAACTATTTTTCATTTGCTATATTAACCTCAAAATAATTCTTAGAATGAAATAGGGAGTCCAATTTTGGGATGCATATACAGCGTTACTTATTATACAGTTACTATATTCTTTCCACTGTGACATTACTGACGTAACAAGAGAGGTTAATTTCAGTTATTTTTTTTGCAACCGATTATTAACCATTAACCGACAAGATTATTAGGGGCCAAGCACCGAAGGTAACTGTTAGGATTCCTATTATTATTATTCCTCCGCGTCCGCCGCAAGTCTATGGCAGCCCATAGAACCAATCTCGGGAAAGTTGTATAATTTGGCACACTGATAGAGGACAGTCCCAACACTAACTATAGCAAATTTGAAGTCTCTAACTCCAACTCTCTAGTGCCACCACTTGTCCAAATTTTAATTGCTAATAACTTATGAACCATAAGCCAGAAAATTAACATTCTTTTTCCTCTGAATAATTGGCTCATGCCAAGTCGAATGAACACCAAAATAAATAAAAAAATCGCAAGGATTAGTTGTTTTTCTATTTTTACATGTTCGAAAAACCTACTTTTTCGAATTCGTCCTAGACGATCTGTCTGATTCTCAACAAAATTGGGTCAGATCATCTTCAGACCATGCTGGCAAAAAGTTCTGCAATTCAAGTTGAGGCTATATCTCAGCAACAGTTTGGCGTACTGGTCTCTTTAGATTCAGTGGATCATGCGGAGTCTAACAATGTCCAGTTTTTCAATGTCAGCCATTTTGAGCGTTGGCCATTTTGAATTATGTTCTAAAATGCTGTAGTTTCCAAACACTTTAGCTTATCGTTATGAAATTAATTACAAAAATCATCAGCACCATGCCCTGATGGTACTCAAAAAGTTTTTGGCACAGCGCCACCCTGTAGTCAAAAGTTATAACTAAATTTACAAAAATGCTAATAACTTTTGAATAAATTAGACTATCAAAATGAAAGTGGTCTTGCTATATTATTTGGGTCATGTCGAGAACATCGATACCAATTATGCCAAAATTGGCCAAACTTCCTGTCCACCATTTTGATTAATGCTGAAAACCTACTTTCTCGAACTCCTCTTAGATCGTTTTCACCAAAAGTGAATCAGACCATCTTCAGACAATGCTGGCAAAAAGTTATGGGTTTTGTGTCGATATACAAAATGGTTTTCGTTTAGCATACCAACGAATCTGTTCAGATTATCAATTTCAGATTATCTTTATGACTAAAAGGATCCATTAAAAAAATGGATCACACACAGTGGAAATGCAACCTGTTTATCATAATAAAATACAGTCAGTCAAACATGAAGGAAACACACACATACAAACACACCACTCAGTTTAAATATTAAAATCTGTTCCATGAAGTGTTTTCACCCTAATGCCGTGATGTTATGCAAAAACATATCGTTTTATGTGGATATTGGAACGTGAGTGAAGTACATAATAAATAATAATTTGGCATTTAAATACATCGGGAATACATTTGAAATTGATTAAAATTTTCATTTTAGTCTAAATAGTTTTGACCTGTCTTTAATATTTCTATAGCTATATTTTTAATTCTAGTTCTTTTCTAAATACTGTTAATTGAAATGACTGTTGCGGAGGAAGGGGAACTAAAATAGCCTATGTTTGCAGTGTTTATTAAAATGTTTGTAAACATTTTGTGTCTGCACTAGGTCTATTTCTGAATTAATTAATAATCTTTTTTCTCTAAAATACACTTTTTTTTTTTTAAATAGGGCCCCCTTGTGTCACGGGTCAGGGTCCCTCTGGCTCCCTCTGCTGTCTTTGTGTCATGTCTTTTTTCAGCAGCTTGTGATCAGTGCCATCTACACATAGAGAGAAGGACTGTCCCTCTCTGCTTCACTCAACTCAAAGGTTGTTGGTCCTGTGTGAGCACTGGGTCTTGGGGCTAACTTCTACCTCCTTGTCCGCGTCTAATTGCTGACTGAAGTTGGATTAGCCCAGAGACTGGCTCGCTGTTGTGGTTACAGTTTATTTGTTTTGATTCTCTTTGAATAATAAACTTTCCTTGCACGTGCCACGGCCACACAGGGTAACATCACCTCAATTCAAAACATTTGATTATGGTTTTGGTTCACCTCCTTAGTTTGTTCACCTCCTTATTATTTACAGGCATCTAAACTATGCTATTTAAATAAGGAACACAATACAGTTTTGATTTGGTTTATTTTGCTTTACCTTGATCTTGATTTACAGGGAGGGCACTAATTCCATATTTCTTTTTCTTGTGTGACCTGGACTTGTTGGGGTGGTCCCTTCCTGTTTGGGCAAAAGGAGTGGCTAAGGGCTGAGGAGACCTATATCTGGGAGCCAGCTCATTAGGCCATACCATGTCTCACCATGTGCCAGGGGGATTTTGTCCTTAGTTAGCTCTCAAGTTCCCAAGTGTTAGTTTTGTTTACCCCTTCAATGTTATTTGGTTTTTTCAAGCTGTTATATAAGCTTTCTTCTGTGTCTTTTGGGGCAGGTCAGTGTTTTGTTTAGTTAACCTTGTGTTATGAGTTGATGTATTTGAGTTTATATTCAGTTATTTTTGTTGACCTTTTTTAGGCCTAGTTATTAATTTTGGTCTTTATGTAACTTTTCAATATTTTGGGTAATAAAAACCCACGTTTTGAAAAACCTCCTGTGTCCTCTTGCCTCACTGTCTTGGTCCCTGACAACCATGTAGCAAACCTTTTGAAATAATTTGATAAATTACTGAAAATAAATAAATTGCTTTTTAAACCGTCTAACTGATTATTAATCGGTCAAAATTAGTAGTAGTAAGAGTGACAACATGCCTAGGTTAAGTTGATCTGATTTAGATTTAGTTTAATTTTTCAGACAATTGCTGTTGAATGTTGATGTTACATAGCGTGATGTTAATCTCAAGTTGTTGTGATAATATGTCGTTAATATTATTCATGTTCAATAAAGGCTGGCTGTTTGTCTCACTTCATGGTCGGTCAGGTCAGGGCAATGGAACGTCCAGGATTAGGAGTCATAGACCTACAGCCAATGAGAGAGCAGCTACAGGGCAAGGGAACGTCCAGGGGGAGGAGTCATAGACCTACAGCCAACGAGAGAGCAGCGACAGGACAAGGGAACGTCCAGGGGGAGGATTCACAGACCTACAGCCAACGAGAGAGCAGCGACAGGGCAAGGGAACGTCCAGGGGGAGGAGTCATAGAGCCTACAGCCAACGAGAGAGCAGCGACAGGGCAAGGGAACGTCCAGGGGGAGGAGTCATAGAGCCTACAGCCAACGAGAGAGCAGCGACAGGGCAAGGGAACGTCCAGGGGGAGGAGTCATAGACCTACAGCCAACGAGAGAGCAGCGACAGGGCAAGGGAACGTCCAGGGGGAGGAGTCATAGAGCCTACAGCCAACGAGAGAGCAGCGACAGGGCAAGGGAACGTCCAGGGGGAGGAGTCATAGAGCCTACAGCCAACGAGAGAGCAGCGACAGGGCAAGGGAACGTCCAGGGGGAGGAGTCATAGACCTACAGCCAACGAGAGAGCAGCGACAGGGCAAGGGAACGTCCAGGGGGAGGAGTCATAGAGCCTACAGCCAACGAGAGAGCAGCGACAGGGCAAGGGAACATCCAGGGGGAGGAGTCATAGACCTACAGCCAACGAGAGAGCAGAGACAGGGCAAGGGAACGTCCAGGGGGAGGAGTCATAGACCTACAGCCAACGAGAGAGCAGCGACAGGGCAAGGGAACGTCCAGGGGGAGAAGTCATATAGGGTGATGAACTCTTGGGCTGGATCAGTAATGTATAGATCTTCCTCCTCCTTACCTTCAGTCAAGGCTGACTTGTTTAGCTGTAATGCTTGCTTCAAAAACTCACAGAAAGTCCCTCAAGGACGATCGATGAACAGCATTGATTTCAATGGCTCATTAAATCCAGCCTGAATGAGGCCACTCTCCAGATAATGCATTTGATATACTAGATCTAGATCTCTGAAAGATATATCTTACCAAAGTTGTTTATGTTCCTAAGTGTGTTCCCCGAAGTGTCCCTTAGGAAGCTTCTTAACACGCTGCCTCTTACGTCTGACGTCACAAGAGCGCTGTCCCTAGTGAGGGTGCTAAATTAGTTGGCATCGATTGCTCAGGAATCGATTTTCCTCTACACGCGAAGGTGCAATACAGTGTTAAGAAAGACAACACATTCTATGCAAATGAAAAATTCCTCAAATTATTATAGTAACATTATTTTAACATATTTTAAGTTATCAGTAGAATATAAACTATAAATTAAATTATCAAATGGTCAGTAATATGTTCACACGATATGTTGTGAAGGTTAGATGAACCGGGGATCCCTCGCTAATCATCCACCCTCCTTATCCTGTTGTGCCACTTGTGCCACTTCTTGACATGGGTTTAACAACTTATAAAAATTATGTAATACACTTTTATATTAATGGTAATACACTTTTATATTAATGGTAAGGTACTTTACAATCAGAATTAATTGGCAAGCAGCTGCAGTTACTTCTGTTTAATGCGGTATTGATTGCAATTGGTTTATGTTTTAAAGGAAGGGTGAAATCAGAATCAGAATACTTTATTAATCCCCAAGGGGAAATTCTTTGTCACAATAGCCCACCTTTCAAGCATAAGAAAGTGAATAAATAAAAATATAAATAGTATAAAAGTATAAATAAACATAAATATAAAAAGCAACATGGAATATTTCACATATAAGTATTAAAGATAATATTACACAGAAACAGGGATATTGTCAGTTAAAAATTAACTAAATGTCAGTGTATCAGGCACTTAGAGGGAGGCGTTATAAAGCTTAATGGCCACAGGGAGAAATGACTTCCTGTGACGCTCTGTGGTGCATTTCGGAAGAATAAATCTTTCACTGAAAGTGCTCTTGTGTTTGAGCAGCACATAATGAAGTGGATGGGATACATTGTCCAGGATGGCATGTAATTTGGACAACATCCTCCTCTCAGACACCACCGCCAGAGAGTCAAGCTCTACCCCCACAACGTTGCTAGCCTTACGGATCAGTTTATTGAGTCTGTTAGCATCTGCAACCCTCATCCCGCTGCCCCAGCATGCAACAGCAAACATGATAGAACTGGCCACCACAGACTCATAAAACATTCTCAACATCGTCCTGCAAATGTTGAAGGACCTCAGCCTCCTCAAAAAATAGAGACGGCTTTGGCCCTTCCTGTAGAGAGCTTGAGTGTTCTTAGCACAGTCCAGTTTCTTGTCAATGTGCACTCCTAGGTATTTATAATCCTCCACAGTGTCCACAGGGACCCCCAGGATGGAAACTGAGTTCACCGGAGTCTTTGCTCTCTTTAGATCCACAACCAGCTCCTTCGTCTTTGTCATGTTGAGCTGCAGATGGTTCTGCCCACACCATGTGACAAAGTCCCTCACCACAGCTCTGTACTCGGTCTCATCACCCTCTCTGATACATCCAACCACAACAGAGTTATCAGAAAACTTCTGAAGATGGCAAGACTCTGTATGGTAGTTGAAGTCCGTGGTGTAAAAAGTGAAGAGAAAGGGAGAGAGGACAGTCCCTTGCTGATTATGCTGTCTGATACACAGTGTTGCAGGCGGACATACTGTGGTCTGCCAGTCAGGTAGTCAACAATCCAGGACACAAGAGGAGCATCCACCTGCATCGCTGTCAGCTTCTCACCCAGCAAGGCCGGCCGGATGGTGTCTAAAGCACTCGAAAAGTCAAAAAACATGATCCTCACTGTGCTCGCCGGCTTGTCCAGGTGGGGGTAGATACGGTTGAGCAGAAAGATGATAGCATCCTCAACACCAATTCTGGGCTGGTATGCGAACTGGCCTCAGCTGCTCCATGACCAGTCTCTCCAGGATCTTCATAATGTGAGAGGTCAGTGCCACAGGTCTGTAGTCCCTGGAGTTACTAGGACGTGGCGTCTTTGGCACAGGAACTATGCAAGATGTCTTCCACAGTACAGGGACCCTTTGGAGACTCAGACTCAGATTGAAGATATGATGAAGTACTCCACACAGCTGGGAGGCACAGGCTTTAAGCACCCCAGGACGAACACCATCAGGCCCTGCAGCCTTATTTGAGTGTAGTCTCCTCAGCTGTCTTCTCACCTGCTCAGAAGTGAGGCACACAGAGATTGAAAGAGGAGGAAGAAGAGATGAGTCATTTGGCTGGAGAGTGCTATTAACCTGTGGGGTGGAGGATGTGGGTGAAAGGATGTCCCAAGAGGAGGAGGGAGGACAGTGAGGAGGAGAAGGGAGTAGTTGGATAATAGGTGAGACAGCCGCAGAGTTAGTGGGTACATGTGCATGAAAGACAGTATCAAATCTGTTGAAAAACATATTAAGTTCGTTGGCCCTGTCCAAGCTGTGCTCAACTCCACTGCAACCATTCGATCTGAAGCCAGTGATGTTCCTCATGCCGCTCCATACCTCCCTCATGTTGTTTTGCTGGAGTTTACGCTCCAGCTTCCTCCTGTACTTCTCCTTAGCCTCTCTGCTCGTTTTCACTCAATATCCTGTTAATCTTGAGTACCTATAGAGTAGTACTGCATCCTTCATAACTCCAAAAAGTCTTTAGTTTTATTATATTTATAAGAGAAAGATAGTCTGTACCGAGTTTTCCCGGAAAAACACGAGTGGCTGGAGGCGTGACGTGTGGGCGGAGCTAAAGAATCACGAGCGCCAGTAGGCTTTTGTGTTGAGAGCGTTTGGAAGCTGTGACATTACCGTGAGGAAAAAAACATCATCCAAAACAAACCATGGCTAACAGTCAGATTCAGCCGTATATTTATGATCCAGAATCAGATCCAGAGGCTGAAATTTAATAAGACGTCTCTATGTGGTATGTACTGAAACTGTATATATTTGCTTAGCAGTTTTGGAAAATGACTAAGTTCCACTTTATGTCGTCTTTTTTTTTTTTTTTTTTAAGGTGTACATGTGGAAAGTGCAGTTTGATGACAACATCGCATGTTGTTTACTTGATGTGCTTACGCGCCGATAGTTAAGTTAACAACATAGAGATATTTGAAGCAGTTTTACTCACCGCCTGCGGTTCCAACACACGATCGTGACCCTTTTTCGTTGGGACTGCATTATCCTTAAGAAATAAACGATGTGCAAATCCGTCATCAAACTGGGCCTTGTTTGTAAAACAAGCATCTTCGAAATGCAGGGAACAAACAAAAACACTCACTAAGCTCCGTTGATGCTCTGTAAAAATAAACTCCATCCACTGGTCCCTTAATGCTGTTTCTCTTTTGGTAATCTGTGCAGGGTTGTCTTGCCCTGGCAACCAAAAACACACTTCTTTTGTGACATTTGGCGACGCTCTCGCTCTGATCAGTGAAGTCTGTTGTGCTCTCAGTGCTCTGCTATACGGGAGCGCGCGCTCTTCCGGCAGAAGTGCGTCATGATCCATATAAGGAAATTCAGCTCCATCTAATGTCACACAGAGCCATACTCGAAAAAAACTTTCCGAAACTTGTGACAAACCGGAAGGAGTATTTTTGTTCCAACTTACAACTACAACTTAATTTTTGAAACTTGTGTTTAGCAAGTTTCCCATGTTTAGCATGGGAATCCAACTCTTTAACAGTGTAAAAAACTCAGTATGCATGAAATAGCATTTCACCCCCCTTTAAATATAAAGCAACCTATCTACAATGAACAGGGAGAGAGAGAGTTAGATACAGAATATGATGGGGAAGCAACGTAAAAAAGGGCACCAAGCCTCTAATCAGAGGAAGTTGAAGTTTTGCGGGACCTTGCCACCAGGTCGGAGATCACACCCCTATGGTCCACTATAACCTGCACGTTTATGGTTGCATCTCCCTTTCGCGATATGTACGCCTGATCAATCACTGATGGATTGGCGATAGGGATGAGTGTCATCCACCAGAATGTAATCCCCGGCATGGCGCAGAAAGGCGTTGGTGACAGTGTGGACGCACCTCTACACCGAGGTCTTGATTAGGCCTTAGCCCTCTCCCACGACCTCGATGAATCTCTCTGTAGCAAAAAAATTAAAAAAAACGTAGCGCTGGGCTTCAGGGCTTATAAAGCAAAATTCTGCCACGTTAGCCTGGCAAGCGCAGGTCTGAGAAGGTCCAGCAGCTCCATAATGAGCTGTCTTGGGAGGCGATTTTTTTTTTTATATAGCCACATCAGGCAAAATGTCAAAAGGGCTAAAGTTTTGCCCAATGAAAAAATTGACATGGGCTAAATGGCTCCGCGTCCGGCTCCGTCTTTGATTCAATACAATGACACGTTGGATCGCTGCTATGGTCGCTTACTGGACACCACCATGCTAACCCATTTATAGATCTTAGCCATTTAGAGCCAAATTGTTTGCCAGATTTTAATTATCAAAAAATGTATCGCCAATTCGCTTTAATTACATTACGAAAAAGCCTAGGCTAATTACCACCATATTAGTTCTGATACCACATAAAGTCAACTTCATAAATAGACCTGTATCCATTCCGAACATAATTTATTATGAGTCTTAAAAAATAACATAAAATCATTGTTTAGCTACAATATTGTCAACATACCATAGTTTGACTTGTACTTTGCTGTGTTGATTTCTAAAGAATGCTGTACAGAGTCTTGAGCTCAAACAATGCTAAGAGAGAGCTTACGAATGGTCCAGACCAACCTTACGAAAGTATGAATTACAGAAGATATACTTAGCGTACGAACATGTAAAGAAAGAAATAGGTTAAGAACTACTTAGCAATAAGAACGTTTTGGGGAACCGGGCCCTGATTATTAAGAGCCTTGCAGGTAAGGAGCAAGATTTTGAACTCAATGTGATGTTTTACTGGGAACCAGTGAAAATGTTGAAGAACAGGGGAAATGTGCTCTGTGAAAGGAATTCCAGAAACAATTCGTGCAGCTGAATTCTGGACCAACTGCAGCATTTCAATCATATCTTACAAGTCTACTAATACTTCATTTTGATATTTCAAAACTTAATCTCACAAACTGAATTTTATGAAACAATTTCTAAAACCATGTCTTGTGTTTTTAGATAAGGCTCACAAAAGGATAATAAAATTTATTTATGATCCCTGTAAGCTCTTTGTGCTATTATCTCATGTTTGTTATTATTTATCATTAATGCATTATGAAGAAGAACCGGGGCCTCGACAACCACAGGTTCGATGACGTGCCAGTGGAGGTAAATCACAACTTAAAACATATTTTCATAAAAATATTAATTGCTAATGAACTTTAGTAATTGTATAAGGTGGTGTGAACACAGATTTAGGATGAAATATGTGTCATTGTTTGCAGACAGTAACACCATCCAAACAGTGAAACCACATAATAAATAACCAACCTACAAACATTTCTAAATTCATGTAAAACACAACATTTTTTTTTAATTATTATTATTGGTAAGTTAATATATTTTATATAGTCTATTGCTCATTCTACAGTAGCCTATTGAATAATGCACTCATTTAAATTATTTGCTTCACTTGGGCACTATATTTTTATTATTAAATATATCTCTCTTATCTCTTATTAAAATAATGCTTATGTGTCTGACTGCAGCCTACACCTTAACCTTAATAAACAAATCGCTAACACTTTAAAATAAGGTTCATTAGTTAACGACATTAATTAACATTAACTAATAATGATCTGCACTTACACAGCAATTGTTCATCTTTGTTCATGTTAATTTCCACATTTAATAATACTTTATTAAAATCTTGTTAATATTAGTTAATGCACTGAACTAACATGAACAAACAATGAACATCGTTTCAGCGCTGGACGCGGGGGGTTATCTGGAGCAGCCTACGCCATTCTTTCATATCGACTCTCTGCCAAGAGACCCGCCCTCATCTGACTCTGATTGGTCGTGAACCTGAAACAAACCAATCAATTCACAGATGGCAGCGAGTATTAGCCAATCAGGGGCAGAATGGGACGAGTCTTCACAGAATGACGGTGGGATGATCAGCATGAGATGCTGCATTGAAGACAACTCCGATAATACGGGACAAACCCCATCCCGTATTGATTCAAAACTGGACGTGCTATTTGATTCTCAAATACGGGACGATTCCGTATTTTAAGGGACGGGTGGCAACCCTAACTAATGTAATTGTGTGTTTATTATTTTAATATTTCATGGTTACAGAGATTTCTCTGTGTTGTTGTGGTCAGATATCAACACGGAAGTGTACAGGAAATACATCAGAGGATCTGAGGGGGTAGGATATGATGCACAGTTATGATGGACAAGACACGTATGAATCAGGTCTCTGTCAGCGGCAGCACGCTCACGGCTCACTAACACACAGAGACAACGCTGGGATCATTAGCATCAGATCACGTAAATCATTGGAAAATGAATAGAAATTATGATTCTGTCAGAAGAAATATGAAGTAAACATCAGTAAATATATCCATATATCTCCGCAGATATGCATCTTTGGTCTATAAATCCTTATTGACGCTGTTCAGTGAGTCTATGTGAACACAAATAAACCGCTGCTGACGTGACTGAATGCACTCCTGACGTAAATCACTAAATAACTGTCACTATATAATAATATAATAATACAATATACAATAATAATATGGGGCCGTCTACGATCCTGAAGGGTTTAATTGCCCTCTAGCGGGCTTAAAAATAATGAAAATATCATCTTGCATCCGTCGTCCTGAAATAACGTATAACGTCATTACGAATCAAAATATTATTTTATTTGAAAAAGTTTAAATAAATGCAATGTGTGGACTTTTTACACCGATCTCACAGTAATTTGTACATATTTTAGTAGGTGTCTTGTTCGTTCGAGTGACCACACCTAACCCTACCCTTTAACCTCCCCCTCAGAAATCATGCTAAACTATGACTTATACAGCATATACATTTTATGAGCATGTGCGTTGTCTGGGATCAAACCTATGATTTCATGATTACGTATCATTATATAATACAATACTCTATCAACGAAACCTGAATTATAGCGCAAATAAAAGAGTACAAAACATTCATATGAAAATGTCCAGTTGCTGATGGGGGCATATGCTCTGATGGGTCATATTTCAGTATATTGGTTGGAGGAAAGGTGGAACTATGGACAGGTCAATAGCAAGACAGAGAAAATTTAGCCTAAGCATATTTTGTTCATACTAATACAATTTCAGTTTTACCACTGTTGAGTTAGTGGTAAATTTGATTTTTAATTTTTAATTTCAGTTGAACAGAGAAGGTGGAGGAAGACCAGAAGTAGGGATAGAAGAGATATAAAGCTGGGTGTCATCAGCATAGCGGTGGAAATGAATGCCGTACTTCCTTAAAAATATGTTCAAGGGTCAATAGTTAAAAAATAAATAAAAAATAGCCCAAAACGGAGCCTTGGGGAATACCAGTTGTTAAACTAAGACAGACAAGTTCACATAACTTCAAAGGAGTCCAGACATTTTAGGAGGATGTTATGTGAGATTGTATCAAAGGTTCTCACTTAGAATGAGCAAAATAATTATAGTCAGCTAACCAGAATTCACTGCCATAAGAAGTTTAACATTAATTTTGACAAGTGTGGTTTCTGTGGCATGAACTATAATGAAATCCGTTTGTAATTTTTCAAACAAATTGTTGTCTGAAAGGTAATGAGACACCTGTGTTGCTACACTCTTTTGTACTATTTTAAAAATAAATAATACATTTGAAGTGGTGAGGGGAAATAAAACAAGACAGCGATGAATGAGTCTCTGAATAATGATGAGACAAAGAAGACGAACAAACTTTAAATGTGTTAGAAGAGGATCAAATTGACAAATATATTTAGTTTTCTAAATGATATGTTATCTCAAATGTATAAAATCAGAATAAACCATATGTTGAGCTTTATTATTTATTTTATTATTATTTATTCATGACTAGTCAATCGTAGCATTCTCATCTGCGATACTTTTCATGATGCCAGGATCCCAGGAAATCTGACATACTTCTTACCTGTTAGTTTCATGTAATAACCAGCTGACCTGTACACAGAATAGGTCCAATGTATTATATATTTTATTTAGTTTCTCTGATCAATTTGATTAACCGTGAATATTAAATGTGTAGAATAACAGTGTGTGATACTCACTCAAATGACATCTCTATTCTGATAATATTTTACTGAGTGTTTTGTTCTGGTATCTTGGCTGCTTTATAAACTTTTCCACTACAAGGCAATATTTGCATCCTTAAAGTGAATTACTTTCTGAAAGGTGAAATGACACTTGATATATGAAAACTATAGTCACTGAATCATTCAGTGAATTGATTAATTCAGTAACGAAGCACAACTATGTGTTGCTCAGACACACAAAACTGTTTTTGACATCGATAATGTCAGCTTGCACATTGCTGCACAAACAATAATAATGATTTCACCACAGGCAATAAATATCACACATCCGTAGTGTAGACAGGTGAATTCAGGTTCAGATTCAGACTCACTGTGCGAAGACTGGAAGACTTCTCTTAATTCTTCAATCACAAACTTCCTCTAAACACTCCCTCTCGAGGCTGGCAGAGAGTTTAGTCTCTTCACCACCCACGTTTCTTCTCTTCTGACGAGACATTAAACTAAGTGATCCCACTTTTCCAGGAACACATGAGCTGAAGTGTGTAAGGACAGAAATATTGTCAAAATGATTTTTCACAGTATGAATGCCAGGTGAGAAATAGCTGAAAATGCTATTTGAGTTAAACATGATTTATGGCCACCAGAGACCTGCTCATGGGCGAGAATCCTCGGCTTCCTGATGACTGCACTGCTCATATTTGATGTGCAGGATGGAAAAACATTTAGCTTGTCAGCTGTGGTGTGAGTGAGGCACAGATGGACAGCAGATTATTAGACAGACAAATTATGTTCATTTCATTTATTTAACCTACATCTTTTATGCATTGAAAAATTATTCTGTTTTTGAACTAAATTCATGCATTTAAACTAAATTGCAGGGCTCTGATGGCTACCAGAAAGAAACAAAAGAGAAAGTATATTGCTGAGAAATTCTGTTTAAGTATTCTATAAAACAGCTACTACAGTCGATTTACTGGTTGATTTGAAACAGTAGCACAGATTTTGTTTTATAAATGCATACACTTGTTTAACTTGCTTACATGTATTTATTTACCTTATTAGTCATTTCTCAAATGTTTTACCTCCCTGTTGTTATTGCATGATTTTAAAAGTTTTCTTTTAAAGATTTCTTAATTTTTAAAATTTTATGATCCAAAAGGCACTCCATTCCAGGAATGACTATGTATTTACATCACTTTATTTATCAAATTATGGGAGTAACTTTTATTGAACTGTAAATGATCAGCAACTGCTAAAGAACCTTTTAGTTCACAGTTTTAATGCAATGAGAATTTCTCCTTACCTCTCAAGCATCCAACATCAAAAACATGTAAAAGCATTAACAGATCCCTTTTGGGAGACCGCTAATAACCCCAGCCGCTCGATGAGTCTTTCCACAGCAATATAACAGGCATGTTAAATAATATTTCAGTAATATGTAACGTACATGTAATGCTGCTTTTACCAAAAAAGTTTCCTGCATTAACTGGAACAGTAATGGATATTTCAAAAAGTACTTAGTTTTTTTTGACATAATGAATATTGTATTTCCCTGCTTTAGTGGAAACATTCCAGTAAACAATGCTAAAAGGAATTACAGGTGAAAGGAAGATAAAATTACGTTTTCAAGCACCTCTGTGGAAACAAACCAGACCAGAGACACCAGCAAGGATCTGGGGAGAAAAACAACAGATTCTTAGTGCATTAATTATTTCAAACATATTTAACTTACTTTTGATATTTATTTTGGCCAGAATCTGCCATCATCGATAGGTCATTTGTAACCCTGACCAGGGCTTTATCTGTGCTGTGGCCAGAGAGAAAACCAGTTTATTTTGTTTTAGTGGACAAGAACTACTTTTTCCAACTCTTTGGAAAGGAATGGAGGGTTGGAGATGTCCCTGTAGTTGTCAAGGACTTCTGGGTCTAGGGTGGGTTTTTGAGAAGTGGTCTGATGACAGCAGTTTTCAGTGCATATGGAACATGGCCAACCTGGAGGGAGGTATTGATGACCTTGTGATAAGGAGACTTATAACACAGAGGTTAGTTTTTACCAAGGATGTGGGAAAGGGGTCCTGTCAGGATATACTCAGGAGACAGAACAGTCTTACTTTATTAAAATATACTCGGTGAATCCTTTGTCATCAAGTGCACGGTGAAAGATCTTATTTTCAAGTGCGGGCAGTATGGTAACCACATGGGACGGCATAGCAAACAGGTGAGTCAAAACAAACATTAAATGCTCCTGGCAATGGGTGAGAGCGAAGCCCAGAAGAAATGAGGAATAACTGTCACCAAACAGACTCCCCTCAGTCTGAGGCCTCCTCGTGTGCTGAGCAACATCCTCCTGATATTCCAGAACACCAGCTAATTAAGACTTCTATGCATTTCCAAGAATATTTCATCTTAGCATTGAAAACAGCATTTTTAAATGACAGCATCTCTTTACACTGCTTTACACATTAATATCAGACATATACATACAACTTAGATGAAATAAAAAAACAAAACTTTGACAATCATAGATCAGCCATATGTTCAAGACAGGCATTCGGCTGCTAACTTCCTGAATTATACATCATCTGCAGTTACTTAAAGAGTCCACTAGATGGCAAGTGCCACAACAAAAAATAAACTAAGGTACTGTTACACAAGGAACAGGACACCAGCCATTAATCTCCCAACAACGGAGAAACGGGACATTGTGGCTGTAGTGAAAAACTAAATAACTGAACTCCAGGCAATCAGGAAAGAATTGACAGCCGTGAGGGAGCAGCAAGACAGACATCTTCAGGAGGTAAAGGCCTGTAGGAGTAAATTAGAACTATTACAACAACAGGTCACCAAGCCCTCTTTAACCATGTTTTTACCAACCGACAGTAAGAGCAAAGGACATTATTCATGTGTAAATTCATTCTTATTTAAAGTCAAATCATGTGGGGCTGACAGCTTTGTAACTTTTTTGAAACTGTATGTTTTTTATCACAGATCAACAGATGTACCTTGCTTCAACAACCTTTTTTTAATGTTTTTTAAGCCCGTGGGAGGTGGAAACGGACTGCGCTTTGCATTTTGAGAGATTGACATGATAAATTGCCAACTGACCCGGTTTACTCATTCATTTTGCTCTCGAACAAGATAATATGTACAAGTTCATTTCATTCACGAATGACGTGTACCAGTTAAGTAATTTCATTCACGAACGATAAGATCTCTAGATCTCGTTCAGACTTATATGAAACTGTTCAGTGAAGGGCGTATTCGTTCACTACATTCAACAAATCACATTGACAGGATGGAACATTCATAGACAGTAAAAGAAATGGACACAGCGACTCCACTGGATCATAGACAGTGGGAACATTTCACAGTTACTCGGTTTACCGAGCTGTGCATGCGCTGCTTATAGCGCCGCGCTGCTGTGGAGGGAGGGATTTCAGTGAACTAGAAATATGAGTCAGTGGATTACGTGAACTAGAAAGATTTGTTCACCTAAAAGATTCGTTCAAAAAAAAAAAACGATTAATTCACAAACGAAACATCACTATATATTTTTGAAGCACCCCTGGGCGCCGCCATTGGCTAGCGGAACCCCACCTGCTGTTAGCATTCCATTGACTCCCATTCATTTTGGCATCACCTTGACTCAGTGAATAAATTTACATCTGAGGCGTTTAAAGACTTCATTTGTCCATTAATTATTTCTAAAGAAGCACAAATATGTTATGGTCCCATAGAAGCAGTTTTTGTAAAAAATAGGCTAACAATTGCGTCATAACCTGCGACTCTCTGTCGCAGAGTAGAGAAATTACCATATGGACAGGAGGAGAAGCTCACAGACAATCTTTTACTGTCTATGAGGCTATCGGGGGGACGTGGAGGCATAAAGTCAAGGGACATAATTAATCAAAATACTTACCAAAATTTTCTACTGTTCACGATTGCCTTCTCTGGAAGATTCGGTGGGTTATTCAGATTTCTCTTGGCACAGCGATTAAAAATTGTCAGACAGGTTGCTCACTTGACATCTACGTCATCAAGCTCAGTTTGAGTCTGCGCAGTACGCTCGACCCCCAGGAAATACGTGTTTCTAATTGACTTCACTTATCTCCGTTGAATCCAATGGGGTTGCTGTGTCCATTTCTTTTACTGTCTATGGGAAGATTCCAGATCGGCCGTCTGAGCTCTGGCTTTCTCAAAGGCAGAGCAGGACACCCAGAGCTTGGTTTACACCTATCAAAATTTCTATCCACTGGGGGACCATAGACAGGCTAGGGGAACTCATATTAATGTTAAAATACCCTATAAAGTGAAATTTTCATGTCATGGGACCTTTAAGTGTGTTTGACTTAAAGCAGCACTGCACAGACCAATCAGTGAATCAAATTAAAGTACTGTGAGAATGATGCAAAAGCATGCAGAGCTGTCTGCTCTCTCTCTTAACAAGAAAAATTAACTCAACAATCAAATAACAATTGTAAAACATTCAAACAAACAACACTGGAGCATTTTTTGTTTTTTAATATACAGTTAATGTGATGATGATCTTTGAAATACTTGCTTTTTGTATAAAGTTATAATGCTAGCTTTTAAAACTTAAAAAAAAAATCCAAATTTTTAAAACTTTGTGTGAATTTTCATAAGATATATTTAGAATTGGGGCCTTTCACACAGCAGGAACCTTTTCATAGTACCAGATTTAATTGTGGAACTACCCACTTTTTGGCTTTTTAGTACCGGACTGCCTTTTTCGAGAACCAAATTAGCTCCTATTCGGGAGCAAGGTCTAACCAGCACAACTGGTACTACAAAAGTATACATTGATTGGCCAGACATGTTCGAAAATGCTGTTCGCTGTGTAAACATACTTTAAACATGTCAACTTATTTTACAAGTATGGAGAAAAGTGATAGATGGACAGACGCCGAAGTGCAGGCACGTGTAGCAAATGTTGAACTGCCAGTTGTCATTGGAGATTCTTAGTCCTCCTTTCCATTCTTTCAATTGTTTCACGTATACGTTGACATTCCATGTCCATTATTGTGAAACCTGCGACACACAACAAAAACAGCTCCGATCCTGTTGTTAACGTTGTTCTGTGTTGTTGAATGCCCTGCACATCCTAGCACACACTGTTGGTGCATATGCAACCCCTTTAAATGGTATTGGGAAATAGTAGCCACAAAATTGTCCCAGTACTTTAGTTCCAGAACTAAATGTACAACACTAAAGTGGTGCGAAAGGCCCTTTTGTGTGTGCTCCCATTTTGATTGTTTTCATTGTAATCTTTCACTTACAAATTTTTAGTAAAGAGATACTCTAGGCAGAACTTAGTGTTGTAAGAGATTGTACATCAGGAATGAGGAGTCGAGAACCTGCAAACATTTAAACAAAACATTAATAATAAAATAAACACAAAACTTAAAATAGCATAACAGCCCCATCACAGATGACTGCTGCACACAAACAGATACAAAAACAAAAACATAAAATCCAGGACTGGTCCTCTCTAGTCACTCCTCCTTTTATCCTTCCGGAGCTCCTCCATGGGACTGGAGATCAGTGAGTGGAGCAGGTGTCACACATTTTCATTTACTCCACCAGCCTCGCTCCATCCCATGGCTCTTGGCCTCTCCCTACACATCACAAGTGTATTGATCCAGCCCCCAACAACCGCCCCAGTTTCTCATGTGTCCCCTTGGGAAAATTAATGGCCCACCCCTGCATCAACAGATACCCTTCATGCAGAGTCTTCATTCAGCAACACAACAGATCCAGCTTGTCCTGAGTCTCCATCCCAGAGAGCCAGAAGTGGATGACCAAGTTCTGAGTCTCTAGCCATGAGAGGCAGAAGTGAATTGATCCAAGTTCTGAGTTTTTAGCCAAGAGAGCCAGAAGTGGATGACCAAGTTCTGAGTCTCTAGCCCAGAGAGGCAGAAGTGGATGACCAAGTTCTGAGTCTCTATCCCAGAGAGGCAGAAGTGAATTGACCAAGTTCTGAGTCTCTATCCCAGAGAGGGAGAAGTCAATTGACCAAGTTCTGAGTCTCTAGCCAAGAGAGGCAGAAGTGAATTGACCAAGTTCTGAGTTTCCATCCCAGAGAGCCAGAAGTGGATTGACCAAGTTCTGAGTCTCTAGACCAGAGAGGCAGAAGTGGATTGACCAAGTTCTGAGTCTCTAGCCCAGAGAGGCAGAAGTGGATTGACCAAGTTCTGAGTCTCTAGACCAGAGAGGCAGAAGTGGATTGACCAAGTTCTGAGTTTCCATCCCAGAGAGCCAGAAGTGGATTGACCAAGTTCTGAGTCTCTAGCCCAGAGAGGCAGAAGTGGATTGACCAAGTTCTGAGTCTCTAGCCCAGAGAGGCAGAAGTGGATTGACCAAGTTCTGTGTTTCCATCCCAGAGAGCCAGAAGTGGATTGACCAAGTTCTGAGTCTCTAGCCCAGAGAGGCAGAAGTGGGTTGACCAAGTTCTGAGTTTCCATCCCAGAGAGCCAGAAGTGGATTGACCAAGTTCTGAGTCTCTAGCCCAGAGAGGCAGAAGTGGGTTGACCAAGTTCTGAGTTTCCATCCCAGAGAGCCAGAAGTGGATTGACCAAGTTCTGAGTCTCTAGACCAGAGAGGCAGAAGTGGATTGACCAAGTTCTGAGTCTCTAACCCAGAGCGGCAGAAGTGGATTGACCAAGTTCTGAGTCTCTAGCCAAGAGAGCCAGAAGTGGATTGACCAAGTTCTGAGTCTCTAGACCAGAGAGGCAGAAGTGGATTGACCAAGTTCTGAGTCTCTAGCCCAGAGAGACAGAAGTAGATGACCAAGTTCTGAGTCTCTAGCCCAGAGAGGCAGAAGTGGATTGACCAAGTTCTGAGTCTCTAGACCAGAGAGGCAGAAGTGGATTGACCAAGTTCTGAGTCTCTAGCCCAGAGAGGCAGAAGTGGATGACCAAGTTCTGAGTCTCTAGCCCAGAGAGGCAGAAGTGGATTGACCAAGTTCTGAGTCTCTATCCCAGAGAGGCAGAAGTGAATTGACCAAGTTCTGAGTCTCTAGCCAAGAGAGGCAGAAGTGGATTGACCAAGTTCTGAGTCTCTAGCCAAGAGAGGCAGAAGTGGATTGACCAAGTTCTGAGTCTCTAGCCCAGAGAGGCATAAGTGGGTTGACCAAGTTCTGAGTTTCCATCCCAGAGAGCCAGAAGTGGATTGACCAAGTTCTGAGTCTCTAGCCCAGAGAGGCATAAGTGGATTGACCAAGTTCTGAGTCTCTAGCCCAGAGAGGCAGAAGTGGGTTGACCAAGTTCTAAATCTCCAGCCCAGAGAGGCAGAAGACATAAGTCACTTCATCTACAGTGATATTGTTGACTTGATTGCAAATGATTGCAGACACTATTTAAACAGAACTGAGATGACATCACTGAATTCAATGATGAACTGCCTTAAACTGTCATTTTTCATTATTGACACACTGTTTTCCTAATTAATGTTGTACAGTTGCTTTGACACAATGTATTTTGTTTAAAGCGCTATATAAATTAAGGTTTATTGACTTGACATACAGAAATTTGCACCAAGGTTAAGCTCCAAGGTACCTTCACGCCAAGGTACTTTCGTCTGCGTGTTTCAGATTAAGGACCCTTTTCTGTTCCAGGAGATCAGCACCTATAGCGCTCTGTGATCAAGGCTAGTTTCAGAAAGCAAGTTTATCTTTGCATTCGATAACAGTACTCTGATATAACAACACCTAACTTGCATCTTATGCACTTTATTCCTTTGTCATTCATTACATTTACATTTATTCATTTAGCTGACGCTTTTATCCAAAGCAACTTATTGCTATATATGTCAGAGGTTGCATGCCTCTGGAGCAACTAGGGGTTAAGTGTCTTGCTCAGGGACACATTGGTGTCTCAGAGTGGATTCGAAATCGGGTCTCTCACACCAAAGGCATGTGTCTTATCCACTGCGCTAACACCACCCATTAAAACGGAATTTACATCAGGACAACAAATCAACCTGACCCACCCTGGATTCGAACCCACGACCTCATGGTTTTGGAACCAGTGCATTAGCCGAGTGCACCACATTAGTTGACGCATTCATGGTATACATTTAGCAGATGTAGATTACTCTTTATCTTTTGTTAATAACATTTATTTTGTTAGACTTGAGTCTTCCTTGTGTTGATAATACAGAGAGAGACAATACAGGTTATTGTTAAGCTCATTAAAGGATAACTAAACCCCTGGTCAGAGCCTGACTCCACCCACTGGCAATATTTGAAAAATGCTGAAAAGTGGAGCACAGCGGAGATACAGGGGACGAACCGAAGGCAGGGCTGAGCGGGTGGGGCGTGAACCTGAGACCCGCAGTGACGGAATATTTGACAGCTGCTGTTAGAGTTGCTAAAATGGAGAGTGATTGTTGTGACACAATTCGCTTTGCAACAGAGCGTTCATTTGAAGTAGAGACTTTTCTCCCCCACCTTCACCTGAAGTGGAGGATGTCGAGGTGTCTGTGGACACAGGGCCAGGGCCAGGGCCTGAGCCATATCAATTCGAGCCGCTGGCTCAAGCTGTGGCCTTAACTCCCGCATTGCGATCTGCACTGCGTTGCTTTTCAGTGTGAGCTGTGTGGAGAAGCCGATTTCCACCTCCACTGCGTTGAAGAATCAATCCAGTGTAAAATGCACTTTGCACACTCCAGCTCTAGGTGGGAACTCGCGGTCTTCCAGGCCAAGTGCATGCAACCACTGGTGCATAATTTTAAAGTCTGCTGGAAAACAATGCAGTCCAGCAGTGCTGTCGCAACCAGCAACATTACATATACGTACCATCCTGACCACTGTACTATAATGTTTTATAAAATTGTACACTGTACAAATATTCAACTCAATATTTTGTGTCCAATTAATAACTTATGTGCTTAGTAACAATTTAACAAGTGGGATAATGTACATTCAGCGGGTTGTTATCACAGAATAAACCCCTTCAGGGTGATATAAGGCCCCTCGACTTTGGGGTCATGATCACCCTGCAGGATTCCGGTCCTAAATTTATGGTTTTGATTGATGACCGAAACCTTGTACAACATGCACTTCTTGTGTTTATTGCATCTTATGATGAATCGCTTGTTGTTTTCCTCAACTGTAATTTGGTTTAGATAAAAGCGTCTGCCACATGAACAAAATAAATTGTAAATGAATAATAAAGTTTGATAATAATAACAAGTTGATCAAAACCCTCCCTACAATGTGAATTCTTACAGGTTTTAAAAGTTGACTGAAACTTTCTCTGGTGTGAGTTATCATGTGCCTGACATGGTGTGCTTTTTGATTAAAACCTTACCACACTGTTGGCAGGTGTAAGATTTCTCTCCAGTGTGAACTCTCAACAGGGTTTTAAGGTTTCCTACAACTGAAACGGTTTCTACATTATTGGCATGTTTAAGGCTTCTCTCTGGTATGAGTTCTCATGTGTGGGATAAGGTGTGCTTTTTGATTAAAACCATTTCCACACTGATGACAGGTAAAAGGCTTCTCTCCGGTGTGAAGTCTCATGTGCCTCTTAAGGTTTGCTTTGTGAGTAAAACGCTTTCCACACTGTTGACAGGGGAAAGGGTTTTCTCCAGTGTGAACTCTCATGTGGACGTTAAGGTTTCCTTTTCGGTTGAAAGTTTTTCCACACTGTTGGCAGGTGAAAGGATTTTCTCCAGTGTGAACTCTCATGTGGATTTTAAGGGTTTCTTTTCGGTTGAAAGTTTTTCCACACTGTTGGCAGGTGAAAGGATTTTCTCCAGTGTGAACTCTCATGTGGATTTTAAGGGTTCCTTTTTGGTTGAAAGTTTTTCCACACTGTTGACAGGTGAAAGGATTTTCTCCAGTGTGAACTCTCATGTGGATTTTAAGGGTTCCTTTTCGGTTGAAAGTTTTTCCACACTGTTGACAGGGGAAAGGCTTCTCTCCGGTGTGAGTTCTCATGTGCCTCTCAAGGCTTACTTTTTTAGTGAAACTCTTTCCACACTGTTGACAGGTAAATTTCTTCTTTTCGCAGGTTCTTTTCTTTTCAGCCTGTGAGCTAGTAAATGGTTTTTCTTCAGTTATGAACTCGTAATGTTTCTCAAGCTTATATTTCTCATCCGTTTCATTCGGAGCTTCACTCTCCTCTTTCAGTGTCTTTAGACCTAAGGTGAAACAAGAAGAATAAATTGAACACGTGACCTGCTTTTGACATCTCTTTTGACCATTTTTTCTTTAGTCTTATTAAATGTGTGCTTTATCTATTATTTTAAATTCTTAACTGTTGTAACGAATTATGTTTTTAGTGATACTATTTAACATTAAATTACACCAGCAGTATGTGGTGGCAAGTGAGCATCTGATTGTCTTGAGCGAATCAGTAATGCTGGGTACACACCAAAAGATAATCAGGCTGATTTTGGGCCGATTTCCCCCCTTCTGACAATCCTAGCTATATCCCAATTATCTTGATGGTTCTACAGATTATTTTGTCAGATTTTCCTTTGGTGTGAGTTGTGTTAAGAGTGTCCAAACCTGTTTAAGAGAACGTCGTAGCCCCCTCGATCACAAATCACAAATATTCAACATGGTTAATATTATGATCAGAAATCCTTAAGTCCTCTGAAAACCCCTCAGGGGGCGTGACTTCCCTGGTGTCTATGCCTGCATTAGGGCGGAGTCCAGAACCATTGGCAGAAAAACAGTTAATCATCTGGGCAACAACTGGCTCTTGCGTGGGTTGATGACCAACCCGAGGCGCTCCAAGTGAGTGAGCTGCAGCTCTTTGTGAGCATTCAGTTCCCGTTCTGATCTGGCTAAAACCAGCCAACCGTCGAGATAGTTCAAATTGTGGATTCCCATCTGCCTGAGAGGGGACAGAGCTGCATCTATGCACTTTGTAAAAGTGCTTGGGCCAGGGACAGTCCAAACAGAAGGACTGCATACTGATAGGCCACCTCCTCAAATGCAGGATTGCCTCAATCAGCAGAAAGGAAAAAATTAGTTTTCCTATTCATAAAGGGAAAATGTTCGAAAAGGAACTCAAGTGTTAATATGAGAGCCCTGTATAACATTGTTATTAGGGGCCAAGCACCGAAGGTGCGTAGGCACCTATTGTAATCGTTGGCGTTATTATACTTCTTCTTCCGCCGCAAGTCTATGGCAGCCCATAGAACCGATTGCGGGAAAGTTGTATAATTTGGCACACTGATAGAGGACAGTCCCAACATTAACTATAGCAAATTTGAAGTCTCTAACTCCTACTCTCTAGCGCCACCACTTGTCCAAACTTTCAATGTTTGTATGCTAATAACTTTTGAATCGTAAGCCAGAAAATGGAAATTCTTTTTTCCTCTGAATCCTTGGCACAGGCCAAGTTGAATGAAAAAAATCGCAAGGTTTAGTTTTTTCGCTATTTTCAACTTTTCGAAAAACCTACTTTTTCGAACTCGTCCTAGACGGTTTGTCCGATTTTCACGAAAATTGTCTCAGATCATCTTCTGACCATGCTGGCAAAAAGTTATGGAATTCAAGTTGATTCATCCAACCGTTGTCGAATGACACGTAAACAAATTTGACGAAAAGCACGCAAAAAGTCACGTGAGGCTATATCTCCGCAACGGTTTGGCGTATTGAGACCAAACTTGGTGTGTGTTATAATAAGCATGACCTGAGACTACCTGCAGTGTTTCGACACAGCGCCACCTAGTGGTCAGGAGATATGAAAAATGCATATTTTGGCTTATAACTTCTGAATGGTTTGGCCAAAAATCACACAACTGATCTCTTTAGATTCAGTGAGTCATGTCGAGTCGAATGATATCCAATTTTCCCGTGTCGGCCATTTTAGGCGTCGGCCATTTTGAATTATGATTCAAAATGCTGTATTTTTTGAACGCAGCATCGTATCGTTTCGCAAATAATTACAAAAATATTCGGCTCCATGCCCTGAAGGTACTCAAAAAGGTTTGGTGGTAGCACCACCTTGTGGCCAATAGTTATAATGAAATATCACATAAATTCTAATAACTTTTGAATAAATTAGACCATTAAAATGGTCTCCCTATATTCTGTGGGTCATGCCGAGAGCATTGATACCAATTATGCAAAAATTGGCCATACCTCCTGTCCGCCATTTTGCTTAATGTTGAAAACCTACTTTTTCGAACTCCTCCTAGACCGTTAGTCCGATTTTTACCAAATTTGACGTGAATCATCTTCAGACCATGCTGGCAAAAAGTTATGGATTTGGTGTCGATATACGTAACGGTTCTCATTTAGCGCATCAACGAATTTGCTGGAAGGGTGCCAAAATGCATTTGAGGCTGTATCTCTGCAACGCTTTGACATATTTGCACCAAACTTTGTATGTGTCATCGCCACCTCACACTGACCATGCCACATACATTTGGCCACCTATTGGTCAAGAGTAATAAACCATTCATTAACCATGAGTAATTACACTTTTTAAAATGCTAATAACATTTTATTGCATTAGCCTATTTGAATGAAACTGGGCTCAAAATATTCCCTGGCTTATGCCGATAACATAGATACCAAATATGCCATAGTAAGCTGAACTTCCGGTCCGCCATTTTGATTTATGTTGAAAACATACTTTTTCTAACTCCTCATCAACCGTATGTCCGATTTTCACCAAATTCAAATCAAATGATCTTCAGACTATGCTGACATAAAGTTATTGATTTTGATTCGATAGACAAAACCGTTTTCGCATACCACATCGACGAATTTGAGGCACAATGAGAAAATGACACTTGAGGCTGTATCCCTGGAATGCTGTGGCATATTGACACCAAACTTTGTGTGTGTCATTGAAAAGTCACACAGAGTACACCAAATTGATTTTATAACAGTGCCACCTATTGGTCAAGCTTGATAAGCCAAGTAATCATGCTACTAGAGGTGGTATTATGATTTTTTTTAGCCATTTCAATTACAATAATTCCAAAATTGCTGTTATTGCTCATTAATGTATTTGGTGTGATGCTTCATGCGATGCTTAGCTCCTTCATTTGCCGTTGGAGTGCTTGGCCCCGTAAATGCTGCTTGCAGCTATATTTTTAATCTTTTCTCTTCATCTCTTTACATTTTCTGGGCTAGTTAGCTCCCTGTCACATTACAATGAAGCGCACATTAAATTTAGAGAGCATATGTGGCTAAAATGGTTGCATTTTTGAGCCTTGAAATCACTTAATTACAGCAAGAGAAGCACCAATTTATACTCTCATGCATTGACAATCGCATTCGATATATCACCAATCCCTACCTTCATTTCTGCAATGAATTACATAATGCTTTAATTACACAGGCCTATGTACCTTTATAAAGATAAAACACTGTTTTCTAAAAAAAAAAAAGTTATTTTTAAGCTAAGGTAACCACAAATGAACCATGGTTTTGCTGTCATTTTTGTATTTGTATCATTCCCCTCTTCAAAAATCAACAGTTTCTTGTTTTTCTTTAGCATTAGTTGAGGACTAGTGCATCTTTGAGTCTACATACATAAGTGTTTATTTGTGTTTGGTGTAGCATGCAGGTAATGTCTTCCCCTCCAGAGATACTCCTAGGACTATTGGACCAGCGCCTTTACTTTCTCTTATGTTCTCTTCATTGTTACCAAATTGCATCTGTTAGGGGGCGCTATTGAGCATTCAATGGAGTAAGACATGTGTAGCTTAGCTGTATATAAATACAGCGGCCCTGCGAGCACCAGGCCGGAGACAGCCTCGACGCAAGCCACTGATTCGCCTCCTGTTTCGCAATCAAAGTCGGTGATGGACATGGATTGGAAAGCAGATATTCTTACATCCCTGAGAGAAGATATCGGTCTTCATCCGTGCGGAACTTAAAAATGCTCTTGCTGAAGATTTTAGCTTCCTTAAGAATGAGTTAAAAGAAGTCAAATCGGAAATTGCGAACAATACGGCGGCGGTACATGCTGAAATAGATAACATGAAGGCTGCTATCACCGATGTGGAGACAGGAATATCATCATGGTCGGACGAGGTCACTTCATTACAGGCGACAGTTGCAGAACTTAAACAGAGCTTGCTAATTTGAAGGAAAAGAATGACGATTTGGAGGGACGGATGCGGAGATGTAACGTATGCATTGTGGGGATTCCAGAGGAGACCGTCTCGAGCTCTACCGTTGCTGTCTCAAAGCTGCTGAAGGAAGTTTTAAACCTGGAGAAAGACATCCTAATCGACCGTTCACACAGAGGCCTGATGCCTAAAAAGCCTAACGGAAAGCCCCGGGTAATTTTTGCGAAGCTCCATTATTACCAGGACTGCGTTGAAGTTCTCCACCGAGCCCGAGAACAAGGCCAACTTCGTTATAAAGGTGAACCGATAGCCATCTTCCCAGATTACACCGCAAGTGTGGCCAGAGCACGGGCCGCTTTCAACGATGTCAGGAACCTTCTTCGAAGCCGACGTGATGTTCGTTACGGGCTAATGTTCCCAGCCCGTCTCCGAATCTCCTACAAGGGTGATAACAAAGAATTTCTGGTCCCGGAGAAAGCAATGGCTTACGTGAAGTCCACGATTCAAGGAGAGTAAACATCAAACATGTGAATTTAATACGCCATTCTACTAACGTTACTTTGTTTTGAGAGTGCAGGGATTTCACTTACCTTGGCTCAAAACTAGTAATAAGAGTCCAACTTGGGACCCTTTGGTTCATCTAAACGGTAATGTTCCATGGCAATTGTCCTTCTTATGGATGCAGTAATAATATTTTATTGATGTTGCTCGATGTCAATACAATGTGAAGCGCTTTTTACTTATTTATTTTTATTTATTATTTTTTTTCTGTGTATATATATATATATATATATATATATATATATATATATATATATATAATGAGTGTGTATATACATATATATATTTTTTTTAAAAAATGTGAAATGTTCTTCACATTTTTTTTTTTTAAGCTAGATGGAAGCTGGTTCATTACCTGACACTAAAGTGGTTCTCCTTTGCCATAATATAATGTATGGCACATCTTACAATGGGTGTTACAGCCACCAGGTTCATCTAGGTGGTTGGGGTAGGGGTCCTATCAGACTTGACTTTCTGGAAGGGTTTATTTTGTTATTAGCATTTCACTGTCATATCTTGTGGGGCTGTGTTCTCAGTGTTCCCTTAACTAAATTTCCTAATGGCTAACACCAGTTCAGTGGGAAATACAGGGTGCATGATTAATTTTATTAGTTGGAATGTGAAATCTTTAAATCATCCTGTGAAACAGAAAAAGGTTCTCTTGCACCTTGATTATCTGAAGGCTGACATAGCGTTTCTTCAGGAGACTCATCTCCGGGTGGCGGACCAGACTAGACTAACAGGAGGATGGATAGGGCAAACATTTCATTCCAGATTTAATTCCAAGACGAGAGGGGCAGCAATCCTAGTGCGTAAGAATATACCATTTGTGGTGTACAATATAGACTCAGATCCCATGGGGCACTATATCATTGTGATGGGAAGATTGTATGGACTCCCTGTTATTTTAGTAAACATTTATGCCCCAAACTGGGATGATAATACTTTTTTCACCCATACTTTCTCCCAAATTTCCAATGTAGATACCCACCACCACCAAGTTAGATCGTAGTTCATCTAAAGTGTGTCCTGAATCTAAATCAACCCAAACAGTTAATCATCTTCTTCAGAAATATGGTTTGACAGACATTTGGCGTTTCAGATACCCTACCTCTAGGGGTTATTCCTTTTTTTCTCCAGTACATAACTCATTTTCACGAATCGATTATTTTTTTATTGATAATAAACTTCTTCACATGGTTGTTGATTGTGAATATCATTCCATAGTCATCTCGGATTATGCCCCCTTGAAAATGAAGATAAATATTCCAGGCACAAATCCTGGATACCGCCCATGGAGATTCAACCCCCTCCTTCTGTCGGATGAAACTTTTGTTAATTTTCTAAGAGATCGATCTCTTTCTATCCCACAATAAGACCCCGGGCATGTCTTTCTTAACAATTTGGGAAGCATTGAAAGCTTATCTGAGGGGGCAGATCATTTCGTATGGTTCAATGAAAAGGAAAGCCACCATCAGACGTCTTAGGCGGCTGACAGACGATATTCTGAAATTAGATATGATATACAGCCAGTCACCTTCTGAGGATATACTTAAACGTCGTCTGTTGCTTAAGACAGAGTTTGATCTCCTTTCAACTCGTCAAGCAGAAAACCTTTTATTAAAATCCAGGCATGTTTCTTATGAGTACGGGGAGAGGGCTGGGAAAATTTTAGCACATCAGTTGTGTCAGAAGACTGTTAATCAGTATATATTGGAGATTAATGATGAACAAGGTCAAAAACATGTGGACCATATGGAGATTAACTAATGTTTTCGTCGATATTATGCTGCCCTTTATACTTCAGAACCACCAGACAATAAATCTGCCATTGATAAGTTTTTTCACAACCTGGATATCCCTAAATTAGACTCAGATTTGGCATCCAATCTAGAGAAAGACATTTCGGTAGAAGAGATAATTGACAATTAAAAGTATGCAACATGGCAAGTCGCCAGGGCCAGATGGCTATCCATCAGAGTTCTTTAAAATATTTTCAGACGTACTTGCTCCTCTGCTCCTCACTGTATTCCAAGAATCATTGTCCTCAAATTCTCTCCCTCACACGATGCCTGAAGCAACTATCTCTCTTATTTTGAAGAAAGACAAGAATCCCTCTCAGTGCAGCTCCTATCGTCTGATTTCCCTCCTGAACTCTGATGTTAAGAGTCTTGCGAAACTGCTAGCCCGACGTATTGAGGCGCTTGTTCCCTCCATTATTTCCACAGATCAAACTGGCTTCATAAAGAATAGCTATTCTTTTTTTAATGTTAGGAATCTTTCAAATATTATTTACAGTCCCTCCTCACCTGACATACCAGAGATTTTGATATCACTCGATGCCGAAAAGGCCTTTGATCGGGTGGAGTGGGACTACCTCTTTTACACTCTAGGTAGATTTGGATTTTGTCCTAATTTTATATCGTGGGTTAAGATTCTCTATTCCTCCCCAATGGCAGCGGTTCGCACTAACAATCATCGATCTGCCCCATTTAGTTTACAAAGAGGTACCAGGCAAGGCTGCCTGCTATCCCCTCTTCTATTTGACATCGCAATCGACACTTTTATTAAAGGAATTCATAGGGGAGATGTGGAGTGCAAAATTTCACTCTATGTGGATGATTTATTGTTGTATTTATCTGATCCTTTGTCGTGTCTCCCTAAATTAATGAACATTTTGGAAAGATTCAGTAAGATTTCTGGCTATAAAATAAATTTTCAAAAAAGTGAGTTAATGCCAATCAATGCAGCTGCTTCACTTATCTCTCCCTATTCGATAAAATTACCACCAAAAAGATTAAATATTTGGGGATCTGGGCAACACATAATTACAAGGACCTCTATAAAGCTAACCTCCTGCCCTTGATAGAAGGTCTGAAACGGGATATCAAACGCTGGGACCTAATGCCCCTCTCTTTAAGTGGAAGAATTAATACTATTAAGATGAATGTATTGCCTAAGTTTCTATACGTGTTTCAAAATATTCCTATCTTTTTGACCAAATACTTTTTAAACTCCATAGATAAACTTATATCAGCATTTATCTGGAACACCAAAAATCCTCGGATTTGGAAAAGTGTACTACAAAAGCCTCGCACCTTAGGTGGCATGGCACTCCCTAATTTTATGTTTTATTACTGGGCAGCCAATATTAGAGGACTGTCTTATTGGACGAGGTATAATGATAGCTCTGACACCCCTAAATGGCTTAATTTGGAGAAAATCTCCTGCAAATCTTTATCCTCTTTAATACGCTCTGAACTTCCAATGCCTGAACCTGCCTCTCACTATTCCTCTAATCCTATAGTGTCACAATCCTTGAAAATTTGGAATCAATTTAGAAAATCATTTGCTCTCCGTAGCCTCTCCTTATGTGCCCCATTAAGTAAAAACCTTATGTTTACTCCTTCAATATTAGATAAAGCCTTCGATATCTGGGTTAAGAGTGGGATCTGTACATTACAAGATCTTTATATTGAGAACACCTTTGCATCTTTTGATGAGCTGGTTAATCGATTTAAGATTCCCAGGTCCCATTTCTTTAGATTTTTGCAAGTACGGAATTTTTTGGTTTCACATACTGATTGTTTTCCTTCACATCCTCCTGCATCTCTATCAGACTCTATTTTTAAGGTAGTAAAAGGGAAAGATCCAAAACAAGCCATTGGTAGAATTTATAATCTCCTGATTCAGCATTGCCTGACAGATTTAGATAGCCTAAAAAATGAATGGGAGAAAGATTTGAACGAACGAATTTCAGAGACAATGTGGCAGAAAACTATTAAACGGATCTATTCATCATCTATTTGTCAACATCATATGGTTGTACAATTTAAGGTGGTACATCGACTCCATTGGTTGAAGGTTAGGTTATCTAAATTCAGACCAGAATTAGATCCTATTTGTGATAGATGTTGGCAAGCTCCTGCAAGCCTTTTACACATGTTCTGGACATGCCCAAGTTTGTATAATTTTTGGAAATTGATTTTTGACGCATTTTCAGAAACAATAGGATTCCCAATAGAACCATCTTCTTTTCTTGCTTTATTTGGTGTTATACCACAGAACATGCACCTGAGCAGCTATAATTGTAAAATGTTGGCCTTTTGCACACTTCTTGCCAGAAGATTAATATTGTTTAAATGGAAGGACTCTCTTCCTCCAACTTTTTCTCATTGGATTAAGGAGATTATGCAGTATCTTAAACTAGAGAAAATAAGATACTCTCTTTAAAGGTCTATCCAGAGATTTTATGCAATCTGGCAACCCTTCTTGACATTCGTTGAAAAAAATCAAGTAGAGAATACTGTCCAACAATTTTTTTTTTCATCTATATATGTAATTTTATCTATTTCATGTCTATGTATATTTATGTATCCTTTTCTAATAATCTTTACAAGTGTTTTTATTTATTTATTTATTTATTTATTTATTTTTTACTGTATATACCTAATAATTTCTGTCTGATGGGTAGAGGGATGGGTTGTGTTGGGGTTATGTCGTACACTGTACTGTTTCAGTTCTCCTTTGTTTTTTGCGGTATATTGTAAAATCTTGAATAACCAGACCTTGTTCAAAAAAAAAAATGCATCTGTTATTTCTGTGCCTCCTTTGAGCAGCTATAGACCTTTATCAGTAATTACAACAGTTAAAGCTTCTGAGCTTTTTGTAAATGAGTTCAGCTTTGAGAAAGAAAACCAACCTGTTTGTTCCTCAGTTTCTTCTTGTTTGATGCTGAATACTTCTTCAATCTTCAGGTCTTCACTCTCTACTTTAATAAACGCCATCTTTATAATAATAGTGTCCCGTGGATCTCAGTCGCTTCAGCAGAGTTTCTCTGTGTTTGGACGTTCTGTAAAGGTTAAGATGAGAAAAATTAACCAATAAATGCAAACTAAATATCTGTGTGCATCTCAATAATAGTCGCACTGGTAAGAGTCAAAGCGTTATAGTAAATGGCCTTAAATGCCAGGACTAGGTTAATAAAAACAAATAACACTAAGCAAGCAACATTTTCTTATTTAATTTGCATTTTAATTTGTGGTAGGGCTGGACAATATAATAGGGTGACCAGATGTCCCTGTTTTCTGGGGAAAGTCCTGGTTTTTGGTGTACTGTCCCCGACTGGAGTTGTCCCTGGAAATGTCCCCATTTTACAGTACAATTTAAACAACACACAAATGCACTGGAAAAGCCTGACCAATTTAGCCAGCTGGCTATCACAGGATTGTGACTATTTTCACCAGCAGAGGGCGCTGCGAGCTGATTACATGCTGGCAAGCTGCTGCTGTAGCCATGGAAAGCTTGGATGAGAGCAGAACGCTATTATCATCAGTTATCAATAGAGACTGCATTAAATACATATTAAAGCAAAGTTATACTGTTTGTGTTAAGTGTATAACAAGACATGTGGGTTACAGGATGGTTTTGCTCACAATAGTCCTATTAAACATTCCTGAAACTCTGTGTCACACCTCTGAAGTCTCTGACATGAAGAATATAAAAAAATAATTAATTAATTACACTGGCACAATTACATTTGCATAAAGCACATAACTTTGTAGTCAAAATGAGCATAAAATGCAAAATATTACCCCCGATTAGGGATGGAAAAGATGCAATTCCATAAGTTTGTATGTTTATAAACAAAATTTGATAGGTATGTAGCCTAAATGTTAAATACAGGTAGAAAATAACATTTGTTTTATTTTTCACGTTATCACATATATATTATTTTTTTATTTTAGTGTGTTTTTGTAAAGCCATAATTTTGTTATAATACCAGCCTGTTTTGAGATGTTTCCTTTTGGCAGGGGTGTAAAATGCTTGAGTAATTTTACTGGATTACTGTACTTGCGTATTATTTTGGGGTATGTGTACTTTATGCATGTAAAATGTTAACTGGTTACTTGTACTTTTACTTGATTACATTTCTTACTCCTCGCAACTTCATTTCAACTTAATAAGTACTAAATTTTTTTGCATTTTATATTATCTCATACACATTAAATATAGCAAACGGGCACTCGAAAGTGCTTATGATGTGAAAGAACCAATGAGGTTTGTTTTCACGCATTAATCAATTAATGTATGGAACCAACAACACCACCAACAACAATAATAATAAAAAAAAACATACTGTACCTGTTTTTAAATTCGTAGATAATGACAATTAAGATTTCAGTGATATTTTGACCACAGAACAAGGAAAGGTCCCATTTTCATTTCAGAAATCTGGTTGCCTTATATATCAACAATGAACTCGATATAGCGTAGCTCGTCAGTGAACTACGGCTCTGTGTATTAGGGATGGGCATGATTAATCAACAATTGATCATAAAGGAATTTTGTTGATCCCATTAATTTGTTATCGATTAATCGAATGCATTTTTTTAAATCTAATCAAATTTTTCATTTTAAAAGCGAAATAGTTCACTGCAAACATTGCGATGGCATGTATAAGTACAACACGGCCATGACTCAAATTATGTACCACTTAAACAAAGTGCATCCGTCCCTGGTTGATGTCGGTGGCGGTGCATCCTGCTCTCAGTCTCAACCGAGCACAGAAAATTACCCAAGGGATCTGCGAGTTCATTGAGATGGATATTCTGCCCTAAAGTATGAGGGCAGATGGGCAATGAGGGCAATGGTTTTCCATCACGACGTACCTTCAACAGACTGGTAGAAACTCACTAACGAAGAACGAAAGCAGCAGCTGTTAAAAGAATTGAGCAAAGCTGAGAGAGTTGCTCTAACTACAGACTGCTGGACAGCTTCAACAGCTGAGCTACATCACCATAACCTGCCACTACATCAGTGATGACTGTCCTGCTCACCGAAAGCCTGCCAGGCCGTCATACAAAGGATCACCTCGCTGAGAGAATGAATGGAGCTTTAGAGCAGTGGGGACTTAGAGGCCGAGTTATTGCATGCGTTCATGACACCGCGGCCAATACTGTAGTTGCCAACAGTCCCACCAGAGTGCCCAGACTCTTTGAATTCAAGACAAAAGTGCGTTCCTCTCTCATCCAACGAATGAATGTAAGCTAAACTTTTTATCTTAGTTTACATATACATAATTACATGGATACTTTCCTGTTATCTGCGTGTTACCTTTTTTGATTTAAGCAATAAGCCAACAAAGAATAAAACTGTTACTCTTACTCCATAAAAATATTAAATGTATTATTAATTTTATTCATAAAATAAACAACAAAAATATGTTTTCTGATTATTGATTCCCCATCATATATTTATACAGATGGAGTCTGATGAGTTTGTGTCATTCGCCCCCATGATCTCATCAGTGCTGGACCCTAGTCTCAAACACCTGGGGCTTTCTTACACCAACACAGAGACTGGCTGCTAATGTGAAACTGGCTGAACTGGGGGGGGTTATCCAACAGGCTGGGGAGTCGAGGCTGTGTTCTCTGACACGGATGAGGGGAGCGCAAACACTGAAGTCACTACCTCCCACTCATTGCTAGATCTCAGTGCTGCGTTTGACACTGTCGATCATAACATACTACTAGAGAGACTGGAAAACTGGGTCGGGCTTTCTGGGATGGACTCAAATGGTTCAGGTCATACTTAGAAGGGAGAGGCTATTATGTGAGTCTAGGAGAGCATAAGTCTAAGTGGACGTCCATGACATGCGGAGTCCCACAAGGCTCAATTCTTGCGCCGCTCTTGTTTAGCCTGTATATGCTTCCACTAAGTCAAATAATGAGAGAGAAGCAAATTGCCTACCACAGCTATGCTGATGATACCCAGATTTACCTAGCCTTATCTCCAAATGACTACAGCCCCATTGACTCCCTCTGCCAATGCATTGATGGAATTAATAGTTGGATGTGCCAGAACTTTCTTCAGTTAAACAAGGAAAAAACTGAAGTCATTGCATTTGGAAACAAAGATGAAGTGTTCAAGGTGAATGCATACCTTGACTCTAGGGGTCAAACAACAAAAAATCAAGTCAGGAATCTTGGTGTGATTCTGGAGACAGATCTTAGTTTCAGTAGCCATGTCAAAGCAGTAACTAAATCAGCATACTATCATTTAAAAAACATTGCAATAAATGTTTTGTTTCCAGCCAAGACTTGGAGAAACTTGTTCATGCCTTTATCACCAGCAGGGTGGACTATTGTAATGGGCTCCTCACTGGCCTTCCCAAAAAGACCATTAGACAGCTGCAGCTCATCCAGAACGCTGCTGCCAGGATTCTGACTAGAACCAGAAAATCTGAGCATATCACACCAGTCCTCAGGTCCTTACACTGGCTTCCAGTTACATTTAGGATTGATTTTAAAATACTTTTACTCGTATATAAGTCACTAAATGACCTAGGACCGAAATATATTGCAGATATGTTCACTGAATATAAACCTAACAGAGCACTCAGATCACTAGGATCGAGTCAGTTAGAAATACCAAGGGTTCACACAAAACAAGGGGAGTCTGCCTTTAGTTACTATGCTTCCCGCAGTTGGAATCAGCTTCCAGAAGAGATCAGATGTGCTAAAACACTAGTCACATTTAAATCTGGACTCAAAACACATCTGTTTAGCTGTGCATTTATTGAATGAGCACTGTGCTATGTCCGAACAGATTGCACTATATTTTCACTGTTCTATTTTATTTAAATCTTTTTCATGTAAAATCATTTTACCTAACTGTTTTTAAATGTTTTAATCATTTTAAAAGTTTTAAAATTGCTTGTTTTATTTTTGTTATCATTTTTCTTCATGATTATTTTACTTTCTTTTATGTAAAGCACTTTGAATTACCATTGTGTACGAAATGTGATATATAAATAAACTTGCCTTGCCTAGAAGACCGGCGATTTCCTAAAGCTAGTTATTGTTTCACGAGGTTTTAGGTAGCCTAATTTAAGTTTAGTCTAATTGTTAGGAAGGCTAATATCTGGCCCTTTTTTCTTGCTTGGATAATTTTGAGTTACATTTTGACAAAACCTGTCAGATCTGAACATTATTATGTTTTTTTGTTTAACATGATTATTTTTTATTTTTATTATTATTATTTTAGAACAATTGAGGTCTCTGTTTAAAGGGATAGTTCACCCAAAAATCTAAATTATGTCATTAATAACTCACCCTCATGTCGTTCCAAACCCGTAAGACCTCCGTTTATCTTCTGAACACAGTTTAAGATATTTTAGATTTAGTCCGAGAGCTCTCAGTCCCTCCATTGAAGCTGTGTGTACGGTCTACTGTCCATGTCCAGAAAGGTAAGAAAAACATCATCAAAGTAGTCCATGTGACATCAGAGGGTAAGGTAGAATATTTTGAAGCATCGAAAATACATTTTGGTCCAGAAATATCAAAAACTACGACTTTATTCAGCATTGTCTTCTCTTCCGTGTCTGTTGTGAGAGAGTTCAAAACAAAGCAGGTTGTGATATCCGGTTCATGAACGAATCATTCAATGTAACCGGATCTTTTTGAAACAGTTCACCAAATCGAACTGAATAGTTTTAAATGGCTCGCATCTCCAATACGCATTAATCCACAAATGACTTAAGCTGTTCACTTGTTTAATGTGGCTGATGTTATGTATGCAGCTAAATGTTGTTATATAAAGACTGAACCATTAGGGGGCATCAGTGTTCTATTATTGGTTGATGTCTGTATTGAATAAAGTAGTTGAAGAAGAACTGAACAAAGAAAACAACGTGTGCGTGTTGCTCTATATGTAATAGATAAAAGTGTTTATCTATAGTCCTGGGTGGCAACATAATATAAACTGGCGACGAGGTTTTTGTAATCCGGAAGACTTTTCACTGCATCGGTGAGAGAAATGCCGGTGTTGGTCAAGTTTGGATAATAAAAGAACAACCACGCTAAAACAGCACAGAGCTAGTGAGCTAGGATAGCTGTAAAGAGTTGATGGATCAGTCTTCGTCCGAAGAGTCTAACGTTACAGTGACAGAGACTTGAAGCAGACACATCATGGCTGGAATAATTGGACATATGGATCCCTTCGATGAGTCCGGTGAGCAGTGGGCAACGTACATTGAACGTTTTGAGCATTATGTCTTGGCTAATGAGATCAGGGACGCAAAAAAAGTACCGGTACTGTTGAGTGTGCTCGGATCGAAAACTTATGGACTGCTTCATAGTTTAGTCGCTCCCGAAAAGCCTGGGGAGATGGACTATGACAATATTGTGGGAGCGTTGCAGGCTCATTTCGCTCCAAAGCCACTTGTAATTGCGGAGAGATTTCGTTTTCACAAGCGAAACCAGGGAGAAGGAGAGACGGTGGCGCAATATGTGGCGGTATTGAAAGGACTTTCAGAACATTGTGAGTTTGGTGCTTACTTAGAAGACGCACTAAGGGACAGATTTGTGTGTGGACTTAAAAGTGAAACTGTACAGAAGCGCCTTTTGACTGAGAAAGATCTCACGTTCCAGAAAGCAGTCGATTATGCGATATCGGCTGAAACAGCCGCGCGTGACGTGCAGCAGTTAAGTGGCTCCCTGAAAGTGAACGCGGTGTTTTCTCAAAAATGCTGGCGTTGCGGGAAAACGAACCATAATGATGAAAACTGCTGGTACAAGGATCGTGACTGTCATCAGTGTGGGAGGAAAGGCCACACGAAGCGCATGTGCAAAAGCAAAGTAAAGAACGGTCGTGACCGAGAATGGAAACAGAAAGGGGAAAAACCTGAACAGAAAAGTAATACAAGTAAGCACAGTGTAAAAAGTAAAAAGAAGAGAATTTATCACATTGAGACAAGAGACGATGAAAGTGAAAGTGAGGGAAATAAATCTGACACTGACTGTGAGTTGGGACTTTATGCCATGTCACAAAAAGGGAAATATTCACGAATCTCAGTGCTGCCTGTTGTAAATGGCAAGAAAATGGAGATGGAATTGGATACAGGGGCTGCTGTGTCGTTGATTCCTTGGGAACAGTATAAAAACACGCTGAGCCAGCTACCACTGCAACCCACTGATATAATGCTCAAGACATACACTGGAGAGCCGTTGGCACCAGAAGGGGTCATCAAAGTGCAAGTAAGGTTAAACAAGCAATGTGCTGATTTGCCTTTGTATGTAGTTAAAGTGGATGCACCCGCATTGTTTGGCAGAGAGTGGCTGAGAGTAATTAAACTGAACTGGAAAGATTTAAAGACTGTGCATGCAATTGAGCAAAAAGAGAAAGACAACTTGGAGACGGTGTTAAAGAGACACTCCGCTGTTTTCTCTAATAATCTAGGGACAATGACGGGAATTAAGGCCACATTGACTATGAAACCTGACAGTGTTCCAAAGTTTTGCCCACCACGTAATGTACCATATGCTCTTCGACCACGAGTCGAGGCTGAACTAAAGCGTCTGACAGAACTTGGAGTGATCTCACCCGTGGAGCACAGTGATTGGGCCACGCCCGTGGTGCCTGTCAGCAAAAAGGATGGCACAGTAAGGCTCTGTGGAGATTTCAAGATCACCATCAACCCATCTCTGTGCGTGGATAAGTATCCGATTCCACGCATTGAGGATCTTTTTGCCTCTCTAGCAGGAGGCCAACACTTTAGTAAGCTAGACTTATCAAACGCTTATCTACAGATGGAGGTAGAAGAGAAGTCTAGGGAGCTGCTGACTATTTCGACGCAAAAAGGGTTATTCCGTTTTAATCGTTTACCGTTTGGGGTAGCTTCATCACCCGCCTTATTTCAAAAGGCTATGGACCAAGTGCTTCTCGGACTGCCGTATACACATTGCTACCTGGACGACATACTGATTAGTGGTCCAGACGAAATGACACACCTAAAAACTCTGGATGCAGTCCTGGGCAGGCTAGTGGAACACGGTCTGCATCTCAAGTCTGAGAAGTGCCTGTTTTTCCAGGAGTCTGTGGAATACTTAGGGCATATCATTGACGCAGAGGGACTCCACAAATCACCAGAGAAGGTACGTGCTATTGTGGAAGCACCTGCACCTGGGGATGTCAGTCAGCTACGTTCGTTCTTAGGAATGCTGAACTATTATGGACGTTTCATTCCCGATTTAGCTACTATCATGAAACCACTGAATGATCTGCTAAATAAAGGGAAGAAATGGCAGTGGACGTCAGCCTGTGAGTCAGCGTTCCAGACATCAAAAGCTTTACTGGTTTCACAGGAAGTATTGACCCACTACAATCCTAAACTGCCCCTCCAGCTCGCATGTGATGCTTCGCCCTACGGGGTTGGCGCTGTGCTCTCGCACATCATGCCTGATAATGAGGAGAGACCGATAGCCTATGCATCACGAGCGCTCAGCAAAGCGGAACAAAACTATGCTCATATTGAGAAGGAGGCGCTAGCGATAGTTTTTGGAATACGAAAGTTTCATCAGTACCTTTATGGTAACAAGTTTGTTCTAATCACTGACCATCGCCCGTTGACCTCCATCCTGAGTCCATCGAAAAGTACACCATCAATGGCTGCAGCTCGAATGCAGCGTTGGGCGCTCCTCCTGGCAGCTCATGATTACACCATTCAATACCGAAAAGGTGCCTTACATGCAAATGCCGATGGGCTGTCACGACTGCCACTCCCCTACACGCATAAAGAGAAGCAAGGCGCAGTGGAGGTATTTTACACATCTCAGTTAGAAAACTTACCAGTCAGTAGCACCGAGATCAAAGGAAACACCTTGACTGACCCTATCTTGGCTCAGGTCCTAGAAATGGTCTCAACTGGTCGTTTTCCAGCTGCTAAGGATGCAGGTGAAGAGCTGTCACCCTATCTGCAGCGCCGGCATGAGCTCACAACCCAACAGGGATGCCTCATGTGGGGTGGGAGAGTTATCGTACCACCTAAACTGCGCCCTCGAGTTCTGGAAGAGCTCCATTCATCACATCCAGGTGTAGTGAGGATGAAAAGCCTGGCACGCAGCTATGTATGGTGGCCCGGTATAGACACTCAATTGGAACTACAGGTCAAATCTTGCCAATCCTGTCAGAGCGTACAAAAAGAGCCTGGACTAGCACCGTTACACTCTTGGATGTGGCCCTCCAGTCCTTGGGAAAGGATACATGTGGACTTTGCAGGTCCATTTGAAGGACATATGTTCTTGGTCGTGGTGGATGCACATTCAAAGTGGCCAGAGGTGCATATCATGAAGAGCACCACTGCCTGTATGACCATTCAAGTGCTCAGGGGAATGTTTAGTCGCTATGGCATTCCACACATCCTGGTGAGTGACAACGGACCGCAGTTCTGTGCGGAAGAATTCAGTACATTCCTGAAAAACAATGGAGTCAAACACATCCGCTCAGCGCCATACCATCCAGCCACCAATGGCCTGGCCGAACGATTCGTGCAGACTTTCAAACATGCTTTGAAGGCATCAAAAGGCTCAGCACAGGTGCGTCAGCGACTTGAGGCGTTCCTATTAACATACAGAAACACCCCTCACGCAACAACGAAAGAAACACCGGCAATGTTGTTTCTTGGACGCAGGCTGCGCTCTCGATTGGATTGTTTAAAACCAAGTGTGGCTGGAGCTGTACACAGGTCACAGGATGCCCAACAACAACGGCGCCAGCATCACGCTAAAGACAGACAGTTTGAGGTAGGAGAGTCAGTTCTTGTGCGTGATTATAGAAAGGGGGAGGAAAAGTGGGCACAAGGTGTGGTGAGAGAAAAGACTGGACCGGTGTCGTACAAGGTGAATGTGGGATCGCCAGGGGTATGGAAACGCCATGTGGACCAGATGTTGAGACGCCCAGATTCAGAGCCTCAGCAAACTGCAGTGAATCATACTGTAAGCCCACAGGTGTTACTACCTCCTAGTGATAGTTGCACCACACTGCACTCAAATACTCCTTTATTAGAAAAGAAGGATGTTCAAGTTCCAGAAATCCAAGAAACATTAAAAACACACCAGTCCACTGAACCACCATCAACGGAACATCCTCAGATAACCGAGACAGTGAAACGTTATCCTGTGAGGATCAAAAGACCACCAGCTCGTTACCGTGATGAGTGAGCAGTAATTAGTTAATAAAGGGTTAAAGCATAGTTTTGAGTGAGAGACATATTCTTTCAACATATAAGTTATACAACCACTGAGATATTCCTAATTTGTTGTTGGAAGTACAAGAGAAAGTGGTAATTGTACCTTTAGTGTCATACATGAAAAGTATATTGTTTTGTTTAAACAAAATGTTGAATGTTAATGTTAATGGCATTCTATCTTAGTGGGGAGGAAATGTTATGTATGCAGCTAAATGTTGTTATATAAAGACTGAACCATTAGGGGGCATCAGTGTTCTATTATTGGTTGATGTCTGTATTGAATAAAGTAGTTGAAGAAGAACTGAACAAAGAAAACAACGTGTGCGTGTTGCTCTATATGTAATAGATAAAAGTGTTTATCTATAGTCCTGGGTGGCAACATAATAGCTGACACTCCCTCTGAGTTAAAACAAACCAATATCCCGAAGTAATTCATGTACTCAAACAGTACACTGACTGAACTGCTGTGAAGATGAACACTGAGCCGAGACAGATAACGAACAATAGAGTGACTCGTTCTCACAACAGACACGGAAGAGAAGACAATGCTGAATAAAATCATAGTTTTGGCTATTTTTGGACCAAAATGTATTTTCGATGCTTCAAAATATTCTACCTGACCCTCTGATGTCACATGGACTACTTTGATGATGTTTTTCTTACCTTTCTGGACATGGACAGTAGACCGTACACACAGCTTCAATGGAGGGACTGAGAGCTCTCGGACTAAATCTAAAATATCTTAAACTGTGTTCTGAAGATAAACAGAGGTCTCACGGGTTTGAAACAACATGAAAATTATTAATGACATAATTTTGATTATTGGTTGAACTAACCCTTAATGAACGCCTGCTCGCAGCTGCAGGTTTCACTGCTTTAGAGCACCGCATATGCATGCACATATATTTTCAGTTTGCCTAAATGAATGTAGTTTAACTGTCTGTCACAAGTTGATCTTGTAATAGTCTCATCGAGGACAAACACGGTGTATTTTTGTATTCATTGCTTTTCTAAATTATAAAAGTTAAATAATTAATTTTATTATACAAATATTAAAGATTAATCGATAGTCGATCGTTAATTCTCCCGATGATGGACTAAGAAAATTTTATTGAATGTTCATCCCTAGAATTAACTCCTGACGAGATGCACATGATCATATAGATCGATATATTGTCCAGCCCTAATTTGTATTTTACGTTTAATAGGTGACACTTGAGAATTTAAAAATAGTTGTACATGAAAACATCTTTATTTGGTTTGTTAAAGTAGTGCCGAGTGCTGAGATTAGAGCGCTTAGAATCAGTGAAACATTTTGCGACGCTATCGACTCAACTGACTCGTTTCAAAAAGATCCGTTTGTCAATCGCTACTCGCCAGTGATTCTTGTTCATGATCAACAAACAGATATTGGAGCGAAATAAAGTGCTTATTTTCTGTTTCTCGTGAACAAATCGCTGTAATCAAACATACGTTCATTACTGTTAGTTAGGTATTACCTTCAATAATCATTGAGCCATTTAACATCATTTTAACACGCACCTTTCTTCAGCTGAATCACAACAGACGCCGGTGATATGACGTCACATCACCGTTCCAAAATAAAAGTCCCGTTCAGAAGCTAAAACCATTGTGTAATAAAATAGATGGCAGAGGAGTTAATGTGAGGGTGATTCTATAATTGAATAAATATTTGGCATTGCAGAAAGTTAAGGAAAAAAATATTTTCACTAACAGATTTTTTTTAATTATCTTATTGAAAACATATTTAAGTTTAATAATTCAGTGCCTGCCAAAAAACAGATGTCTTTATGGTATTGTTTGTCAACTTTGTTACAGACAAATTAGCCAATGTGTAGAAATCACAATAAATCATAACAGGAAAAATCCTTCTTGTTTCATTAGACAAACAGTCCTTACATTTCATCACTTGAAACTGAGAATGTTTCATCTATGCATTCCTTAAAAATATAAAAAAAAATACCTGACTCCGTGAATACTCAACGAAGAGACATGAGAGAGATATCTATAGAAAGCTTGACATGTCTACTTTAAAACTAAACAAGTGTTGCCAAAAATATCACATATATTCTGTGATAAAGTAATCCATATGAAAATAACGCGATGTTCGTTTTTCACGTCTCCCTTCATTATATCTAATGTGACTGTACTGGCCTCACTAAACGTATGTGTATTTAGCTATCCAGTGCGTATAAACTGCCAGGTGAGGTGAACAAAGAAAAGAGATGATGCTTTATCCCGAGGTCCTTTTTCTCCTCTCCTTTATTTTACACACAACAGTGCAAAAATGCTTTTATTCTGTGGTTATAAATGGTACATATGTTTATTTTATCTATTTTATTTTATTTTTTATTTATTTTTCTGTACAGCACTTTGGTCTACTGTGGTTGTTGTAAAGTGCTTAACAAATAAAGTTGGTATGGTATGGTAAAAACAAGCTGTAAAACTGTAAACACAAATAAAAGTACCTATTAACTCAAACTGCCTTCTTCAATCATTTCCAAAACCAAATGCAACACATACATCGTTTTATACTAAGCATGAGCTGCCATTACACGGGAAACAGAGGAATCTACACTTCGTGGCAAAACGTTAATTTTCTTACTACACATCTTAAGAAAACGACTAATATAAAACGCCTTATATTACACACAGTGATACTCACCGGCATTGCCCCCGAGGGGAAACACAACTGAGCATAGTTTGAAGAAACTTGACAGCAGAATTTACACAGCACTGAGTACAACTCGCTCTGGAAAAGTCGTGCACTAACTAAACACTAATCTCGTTCCAAACGAGAATACAACAGGAAATAGAAACTTTACACCAAACCTGCCGTTACCACAAGTGTCCGGTAGATGGCGTTAACGCACTGCAAATAACTAAAGAAACACACAGTGCATGAATGAATGCTCATTTAGAACAACAAACTCCCTGCCTGGTATCTGAAGGATACCACATCTTTTACCTTTTAAATGCACACACTTAAACACAAGTAACATCCTGTTTAGGGGACAAAAGTAAGACAAGTTCAGTTACAGGTCTTTTAAACACTTTAGGAGTGCCGTGACGAATCACTCTGATATCTACAGTCCTGCCAACATTATCTCTGCTGGGAAAAGTTTTGATGACCACTGCCATTGGCCAGTGGTTCCTTGGCACTGCATTGTCTTTCATCAAGATGATGTCTCCTTCTTGCAAGTTAGGCCTTTTGTCCTGCCACTTGGCACGACTTTGCAGGGTGCTCAAGTATTCACGTTGCCATTTGTGCCAAAATGTCTCTGCGAGATGTTGTACCAGCTTCCATTGGTGACGGATGATCTCTGCCTTGCCAAAGTCAGGCGGAGGCGACGATGGGGCTCCTGTCTTTTGTGTCAGAAGCATGGAGGGGGTGAGTATGAGAGGGTTCTCAGGGTCAGTTGATACTGGCAGCAGGGGTCTCGCATTCATAATTGCACACACCTCTGCCATGAGTGTGATGAGGACCTTGTGTGTCAATGAAGAGAAGCGTTGCTGCAGGAACATGGAGTCTAGGATGCGACCGGCCACTCCGATAAGTCGCTCCCAGGCACCTCCCATATGGGAGGCATGCGGGGGGTTGAAAATCCATGTGCATTGTTGGTCTTGTAGGTAACGTTGCATGTCTGCGTCATCTTCCAGATTCAATTCTTTTGAAGCACCAGTAAAGTTAGTGCCTCTGTCAGACCTAATCTGTGTGGCAGGGCCTCTGATGGAGGAAAATCTCCGTAGAGCATTTATGAAACTAGATGCACTCAGTGTCTCTATCACTTCAATGTGTACAGCACGCACACACAGACAGGTGAACATTACCGCCCACCTTTTGCTGTTTGCTTGTCCTCCTCTCGTCCGACGGCTGATAACCTCCCATGGGCCAAACACGTCCAAGCTGACGTACGTGAACGGTGGGGCAGCTTGTAGCCTGTCTGCAGGCAGATCTGCCATCAGCTGATTCTCTTGCTTGCCACGCAGTCTCCTGCAGGTGACACATTGACACAGCTTTGCAATGTTGCTCTGTTTTGGAATGTCTGACTTACTCTGAATGTTTCTGAATTCACTAGGATATCTTTCCTGCTGCATGTTCTTGATCAGTAGTTTCTTTGCTTTTTCCAGGTTCTCTGGCGTGATTGCTTTCTTACAGGTGTGCCACCCTCTGCATGTGTTGTCTTTGTCCGTTAGTCTGAAACACTGGGCTATGTGAATCAGGACCGCAAGTGCTCTTAACACAGAATTCCACTTTGAGAAGCGCTCGAAGCGTTCAGTTCCTAAGCTGGGCTGTGTGATTTCAGTGACTAGAGTCTAATTCTGGGTCAACTAGATCAAACAGTGACTGATGATCCGCTGGAGGCTTACCAGACAAGAAGGCGGGTCCGGTCAGCCAGTTGGTGTCTCTCAATGATGCAGCAGTAACGGATCTGGAGCCATGGTCGACCGGGTTGAGCTCTGAGGGGACATACTTCCACTGTTGAGGTGACGTTGCTTGTCTGATGCGTTGGACCCTGTTGCTTACATAAACATAAAATCTTCTCTGCTCATTGTTAATATAACCTAACACAACTTTGCTGTCAGAATAGAAAGTGACAGAGTTCATGTGCGAGTCCATGCTACTCACAACAGTCTCAGCTATCTCAACCGCAAGGACTGCAGCACAGAGTTCGAGTCTGGGGATTGTAGTCTCCTTCACAGGTGCCAGCTTTGCTTTGCCAAGCACGAATCCGACTTCGGAGCATCCATTTTCATCGGTCACCTTCAAGTAGGCAACCGCTGCGATTGCTTTGGTTGAAGCATCCGCAAACACACACAACTCTCTTGTGCTTGCTGCAGAGGTGGAGAGAGATGTGTAGCAGCGGGGGATCTGTATGTCTTGAAGGCATTGAAGGGAGGACTTCCATCTCACCCACTCTGCTTGGAGGTGTTCAGGTAATGGCACATCCCACTCACCGTTTTCTATGGTCAGCTCTCTCAGCAACGATCTCCCTTGTATAGTGACAGGTGAGAGAAAGCCGAGCGGATCAAAGATGCTGTTTATGGTTGAGAGCACACCTCTGCATGTGAAAGGTTTGTCGTCTCGCTGTACTTGAAAGGTGAATGTGTCTGTGACTATGTTCCAGCTGATACCCAGGCTACGCTGCACAGGGACGTTATCCGTGGCAAAGTCCAGGTCTTTAATGATGTTTGCAAGGTCTTCAGGGGGGAATTCAGCCATGACAGCTGCACTGTTTGATATAATCTTGTGCAACCGGAGGCTGTTGTGGAAGAGCATCTCCTCGAATTCAGATTCTGCTTCTTTCGCTGCCCTCCTGAGGCAGTAGATTGCTACAGCAGGAGATGGTGTGTTGCCAAACACATGCACACGCATTCTATAGTCTACAATGTCACTGTACCATTTGTTGTCGCGGAACCATAGAAACCTCAGGTAGTCTCTGTGCTCCTCCTTGACTACAAAACAGTAAAACATGTGTTGAATATCTGCAGTCACAGCATTTTTCTCTTTTCTAAACCTGATGAGGACACCTAACAGGTCATTGTTCTGATCTGGGCCTTTGAGCAGGACACTGTTCAGTGAAATCCCTTCATACTGAGCACTTGAATCGAACACTATTCGAATCTGTTCAGGTTTCTTGGGATGGTAGATGCCGAAGGATGGCAAATACCAGCTTTCTTGTCCTTCTTGGAGGACGGGGGCATTCTCTGCATGTTGACTTTCAATCATCTTTTGCATGAACTGCATGTAATGTTCTTTCATGTCAGGTTTCTTCCCTAGTGTGCGGCAGACTGACTTGAGTCTTTTCATGGCGTAGTCTCTGTTGTTTGGCAGACGTTCTCTCAGAGTCCAAAAAGGTAGGGGTGCGACCCAGTTTTGAGTGCTATCTTTATATACCTCAGTATCCATAATCCTCAGGAAGTTGAGATCATCAATGGACGGAGCAGGTTGGTGATCTTTGTCGGTGCTGTGGAAGACGGAGGACTTCAGGTGATCCCCGTGCAACAGAGAAGCAGTGTGAACAGCGGCTTGCTGAGATGGAGGATCATGAAGGACTGAGTGGCTGTGTGGAGGGTCTTTCACACGCAGGTGGCTGGAGCAGGGTGAAAGGTAGCTGGGGCGGTCATCTCCCAAGATACATGTTTTGAGTAAAGTGACTGAGGAGGGGCGGTGTGCTGTGCCGAGGCACACATCGCCGATCACCACCCAGCCTAGGTCTAGCTTTTGAGCGAATGGGGCATTGTCGGGGCCGTTGATCTTTTCTGATCTTGTGTATACTCAAAATGTCTCTCCCTAGCAATAGCAGAATCTGGGCACTGGGGTCTAATGGAGGAATCTCGTCCAGTGACTCCTGCATGTAGCCACAAGCTCTCGTTCCAGAAGTCTCTATACTGCCCGCACACGTTTTGAGGGTGTACGAAGATGGAGTGCTATTGTCGCTGAATATCTCAAAGAATTCTGTACGTGCAAGGGATTTATTACTTTGCTCATCAATGATAGCATACACTCTAGTTGTTGCTTCTCTCTGGCCTTGAGGGTAGACACTAACTAAGCATATTTTGGAGCAACCCCTAACCCATACCATCACCGCATACCTCAGTGCACTTGGAGGAGACCGTGTCTGGAGGCTGCTGGTTCTCACTGCCCTCCCTGCCGTTCTCTGACGTAGATGGGGGTGGCTTTGCTTTCCATGGTGATGGACCTGGATGGAGGGCTTCAACGTGTTTGATGCTCTGACATTCTGCACATGTTATGGTTTTGTCACAGTTCTTTGCAATATGTGTGGTTGAAGCACAACAGCGGTAGCAGATGGAATTGTCTTTGAGATATTGTTTACGGTCAGCTAGCAGTTTGTCTCTAAAGCTCCTACATGCTCCTAATGGGGCTTTTTGTGGATTGGGCACTGCTTTGTGAGATCTAGAGAGTCAGCTTCAGGCTCACCTTTCTGGCTGGACTCGACAACTTGAGTCTTGTGGACTGCAACAGACTGGTTGACTCTACTGTGGATGTTTTTGGGTTTGTCTCTATTTGTGGCAGGCAGAAGTGGCATGGTGACCCTGAAACTGGGATCGTTTCTTGCTTTGGCTTGGTTCTGAATGAAATCAACGAACACGCCGAATGGGGGAAAGGATATCTGATGCTGTTGCTTTATCTGAGAGCCGTAGGACATCCACTTCTCCTGTAGATTATACGGGAGCTTTTCTATGATTGGGGCTACTCCCCTAGCAGTGTCAAGGTAAGCTAGTCCTGGAAGGAATCCATCCTGCTTTGCTTACAGTTCCTGTAGCAGGTCGGCTAAGTCGCGTAGCTTGGCTGGCTCTTCGTTGGAGATTCTCGGGAAGCTTTCCAGTCTGGCAAATAGCGCCCCTTCAATAGCTTCGGGGGTGCCATAGCACTCTTCAATGCGCTGCCAAATAGCTCGGAGACCACCCTGGGGGTCTCTGATGTAGGCTGCTCTGAGCCTGCGTGCTTGTTCGGATGACTCTTTGCCAAGCCATTTAATCAGAAGGTCAGTCTCTTCTGCTGCTGACAAGCCTATATTGTCTATGACATTGCAGAATGAAGTTTTCCACGCCCAGTAATTCTCTGCCTTATCGTCAAACTTCATCAGCCCTGTGGAGACGATCTGGTTTCTAGTGATGAACTTCGCCAGGTCAGCAGTCGGGGAGCTGTGTCCATCTTGAGCAGACGTGTGACGAAGGGAGGTAGGGCGTGGAGCAGGACTGGGTAGCCCTTGGTCTTTTCCTCTCTGCCATGCTTGGTTGCTGGCTTGGTGTGGGCTGTAATACAGACTAGCAGGTAACATGGATGGCTGCTGTGGCTGTAGTAATACCTGTGACGGTGGTGGCAGCCGTCTTGGAGCTGGTGTCGGTCTCAGGGACTCTGCTGGTGGGTGTGACGGTAGCTTTGCAAGCGATGTTGCTGGATGCTGTACGTTAATTTTCTTACTACACATCTTAAGAAAACGACTTAAGAAAAATATAAAACGCCTTATATTACACACAGTGATACTCACCGGCATTGCCCCCCGAGGGGAAACACAACTGAGCATAGTTTGAAGAAACTTGACATCAGAATTTACACAGCACTGAGTACAACTCGCTCTGGAAAAGTCGTGCACTAACTAAACACTAATCTCGTTCCAAACGAGAATACAAATGAGAATACAACAGGAAATAGAAACTGTACACCAAACCTGCCGTTACCACAAGTGTCCGGTAGATGGCGTTAACGCATTAAATATTCAAAGATTCAAACTGAAGCGCGCGGCTTGAATACACCCACACAGAAGAAAAAGCAGCGAGACTGTTCAAGTTTTTTAATTTACTGTTTGCTTCGCGATGAAACGAATAAGACATAATTCACCCCAAAAAGATGCTAACGCATTGTTTACCATGAAAGTGTGTGCGGAACAACAAATCAAAACTATGTAAGTTGACCAATCAGAACACAGTATGCTACCGAAAGGTGGGATTTAAGGAAACTGAATCTTTTGAACAGCTTCGCGCGAACCGTTTGGGGATCTCTGAGAATTGAGGTCATTTTAAAATGATATTTTGACAAAATGACAATGTTTTTTAACCTTGGATGGATTTAAATATGTTGTACAGGACTTATAAACAGTGATAGGAAGCTTAGAATTTTCATCTTACTGGCTCTTTAACTGTAACAGAGTTTGACAATTTTTTTTTTTGCCTAAAATTTAGCTTGCTAGCAGAAATGCTACGAGCACATGACACTTCTGAAATCATGATTTAAAAACTTTTAAATAACAGAAAATGTGATCACTGAAAAAATCTGTTTCACTTTTGAGATTGTGGCAACATATTTGACACTTTATAAAATAATTATTGGTGTAAGAACTTTTTAGATTAAAATATTTTCTTATATGATTTACTTCCCAAATGCCAATCTTGGCTGGATTTTAGCAGGTCTTGATGTGGATTATCGCCAGTATGTGCTTTGATGCTCTTGGGATCCCATGCGCAAGTGGCTGGTACCTGTAATCGGCGTAGATAAGGAGCCTCCGGTTAATTTTTATTGGCCACCCCGACTCAGAAGAGGTGGTGTGGATGCTTCTCTCCTTCTGTCTTTTGAACTGTACCTATTTTAACTCTCCAAGAGGAGGTGGAATAGCAACTATTTTTAAAGAACATTTAAACTGTCCGCATCTGCCATCTTACTCCTATTCCAGCTTTGAAGTCAGTAGTTTTGAACTAAGTCTGGGTTATCCAGTGCTGTGCGCTGTCATTTATCGCCCATCCAAATACAACAAGAACTTTATACATGATTTTTCTGATTGTCTGGCTGGAATCATGCCAAAATATGATTGGGTTTTAATTGCTGGGGATCTTAATATCCATGTGTGCTGTCCCACCAAGCCTCTGGCTAAAAGCTTTTTTAAATCTTAAATCTTTTACTAATAAGATTGAGGCCAATATACTTTTTTGTATTTGGACAATTAAATTAATTTCTAGATCTACATGATATACACAAAGTGTTTGAGGGTTTAAGATCTGTACATATGTAATGGGGTGACCCTTCAAGGTAGGTGGAGCCGGGCGGAAGCTCACGGCCCCTTTAAAAACGCGGAGATTTACTTTTATTTCCATTCTCCCTCTGGCATGGTATGCAGGTGGCGTCACTGTGTCGCAGAAAAAGAGGCTACCTAATAGGCGTTAAGCATTGAGTGAGATAGTAGGCTGCATAAGTGGGAAATTCACTTCTTTTGACTCTTGCCGTGGGCCTGTGAATGTCTAAACATTTTAAGTGTGAACACTGTCGTATTGGTGGCTGTTCTTAACGATCGTACCGAGGGTCAGTCAATTGTGCTGCAGGTAAGTTTATATAGTACTTTGTGTGTTGTTTTTTTAATCGAAGATGTAATTTTAGTTCGTGTATGGTTAATGGCTAAATTGGTTAATTATTTTATAGATATCTGCCCGCTGTTGTTTTGCTGCTGTGTGGCGGCTCGTTACGTGTGTGTGTTGGTCTTTGTGATTTATGAGGACATTTCATATGAATACACGCCACATTATGAGGACATTTTGAATTACAAAGACATGGCCCCTGTCCTCATAATTCGGCCAATGTAGAAGTGCTCCAACAGCTAGGGGGAGCTGAAATCCAAAGTTTCTCCACATGTCTTTATAATACACATAAACCTGAATTTGTGTATGACGTGTGTATCGAAGTGCGCCTCTGGAGGCCGGACTTGGTACTGCGCTTACTCATTAATTATTCATGCATGTGTATGAAATCGCGGCTTCTGATTGGCTGACCGCCAGAAGTATTAATAATGTCGGATTTTGTCAAATCACGCCATGTTAACACAGATCTATGACGACGATGGTATTGGAAAATATATAATCTAAGTATAAAACAATAGCCATATATTACATTTACTAAGTTATATATTAAAAACCCTGCACACTGAACTCTCTTCTCCCACCTGACCGATGCCTTTTCTCTGTGGATGTCTGATGACGACGATATCACTCATCGCTGTAAGGTAAGATTAATGATAAGCACAGAGCTACGCGTTGTTAAAATCTGTTTTAGTTTATAACGATTTAAACTATTATTGTTAGTAAAACTATTGTGAAATTAAGAGCATGAACTGTTAATCAAGTTAGCTTTGGTGAAACATCCCTTACGAAAATTAACCATGGTTTTATGAAGGTAAGTGTAAAAGTGTAGTAAACATGTTTTTTTGGCAAAATGATTAATGTTACCATTTAGCAAAGCCATGGTTAATTTATAGTTACCATGGTTTAACTATAATAACCATGTTTTGGGGTTTTTATTTGTTAATTTTGTTACTAATTTTTCACTTAGTATATAATAATTTTGCCAAAAAATAGAGTCAATGCCCGATCTCTGAATATTAGCAGGTATGGTTCATTTTTGTAAGCGAAAACATGATTTATCTCTGTTATGAATGAATTCATAATTTAGTGTAGATTAATAATTTTTAGTCATTTATTAACAGTAAAATCGGCAGCTTTATTGCTACTTACAAGTTCAAAAAGATAACTTACATACTAAGTAAACCGTAGTGGTCTGATAATTTCGGGATAAAATATACTTTTATCATATTAAGTAGCTCATCACTTTATTTAAGTTTTTTAAAATATATATATTTTTTATTATTATTGAACAATAGACATAACACACAATAATTACAACAATAACATGACATCCAAAAAGATAACAATCAACAATATTGGTTTTCACATTATGGTCGTTTAAGATCACATTATTTTGTGAAATGTCATAATAGTGCTTCATGGCTTTAGCTGTTACCAGGGGCGTAAATCGCGGGAGAGGAGGGGGGGGGGGTCAGGACACCCCTATCTGAGTGTTGTCCCCCCAAAAAATATAATGAAAACCACGCTAAGTATTTTAAATACGTAAAATAATTGTGTAAGTAGTATAGCAATACAAATGCAAACAGGCGTTTTAAGTTTAGAAACATTTTGAATCACCCCTCACTTGCCTCACAGTGGTTTGGTCCACCGTTGGCGCCGGCGGGAAAGAGACTATTGGCTCGAAAGAGCAGTTCTATAGATAGTGGTTGAAAGGAGTTCGAGTAAGTAGGCTGTAAAGGATATTTTATTCAAAAACATTGGATGAAGTGATTATTTTGTGTTTAATACTGACGATGCTGTGTAATTAGTTATAGAGATAGAGATAAGCATATCTGTAATAAGGCTAATAGATTTACTGTTGTGTGTTGGGTTTTGCTCAATGTGTATTCATTGTATTTTGGTTAACGTTACTTGGTTGTAAACAACTTCAAAAATATTTCATTAAATAAGTTAAATGGTTTTGAAGAAGAATATTTTGGTCAATTTAGTCAGTTTTTTCATTGAACCAAAGAGAAATAATGAGCATATGGCACAGTCTCCATGCTACACTTATAATAGTTGTAAGGTTTTCTTCTGTGTTACATTACATATATCCTTTTATAAGTAAAATTTTGTCTGTATTATTTGTGTACCCTTCAAAAATTGCTCTTAATAAATGTTATGTTTATTGTGCCCCCCAACAGTCAAATTAAATTTATGTTCCTGGTTGTTACTGTAATCCATTAATCTAACGTTAATCTGAATGCTAATGTTACTGAAATTACTTATTTGTGCATCCCTAAGAAATGCAACAGCTTCTGTAACTGTATGGTAACTTTAAGCTTGTCATTTTACTTAGTTTGAGCTTATAGATCACTATGAGTTATAAATAATGTTCTTAAGGATTCATGTCTTTAATGTTTAATCTTCATATATAACCTTGTCTATATATATATATATATATATATATATATACCTTCATAAATATACCTTTGTAGAAAATGGCAGGAATAAGGCCCACGAGACGGAAAAAAAACCAGAGGAGGAGGCAGGATATTATGCTTCAATTGGTAAAGACAAAGGTGGATTTGAAGCTAAATATATAAGGTAAGTAACACAGGCCTTAAGTCAGAGATTTCCAACCATGCTCTAAATCTTTAGTTAAAACTTTTCTGTGACTAATCAGACTATTTCTTTGTTAGGTCAGGGAGTGTTCACCACATCTCACCTTCAGAAAGGAGATTTTCTGATTGAATATAAAGGAGAGGTCATAAAAAAAGAAGAGTTTGAAAAAAGACTCAAATTGTATGACTTGAAGTGTTTTTATTTGAATTCCGTTTTAATGGAAAACAATTATGGTATGTATATGGTTTTATTTAATGTACAATGTCTTATGAATATACAGTTATAAGTAATCCAGAAATACAAACTGCATTTTGTGCAAGTAATAGTAAAAGTCCTGGTAAACTAGTAACTTAAATTTACATGCTGTGTTGTTCTGTTAATATACCTTTAGTTATAGTAGCATTATGGTTTTTATATGTTTCAGGGTTGATGCTGCCAAAGAAGATGGCTCTTTAGGACGTCTGGTGAATGATAATCATGTGAACCCCAACAGCAAATTAAGAATTATCACAGTGGACAAAGAGCCCCATTTGTGTTTATTTGCTAAAAAGGACATTAGTCCTGGGGAAGAAATCAGTTATAACTACGGGGACTCTGAATGGCCATGGAGACACCAGGTATAGATAACACTTATTTCTTAAATTATATTTTTGCTCTAAACAGTTATTCAAACATAAGCTTTAATCATGTTGAGAATTTGTGATACTTAAGTATACTTTGTTGTTAATCTATACAGATCACTTCAGAGATGGAAGAACCTGCCTCACTCGTCTGTGGAGATGGTAGTAAAACATCACAGATGGTAAGTATTTATGAAAAGTGAATCCATTCATTCTATATATTCTCATTCAAACACAGGTTTTTGTTGAAATGGTTTATCAATCAGGTTGAGAATTTAATTTGTCAAAGGCTGAAGATCCAGGTTTAGGTTACTACAGTCAGATTGGGATGTGTTTTGTGTTTAATGTCCTCATATTTACTGTTGATGTACACAAACACACAGGTTTTTGTTGAAATGGTTTATCAATCAGGTTGAGAATTTAATTTGTCAATAAAGGCTGAAGATCCAGGTTCAGGTTACTACAGTCAGATCACGATCTGTGTTGTGTTTAATGTCCTCATATTTACTGTTGATGTCATGTTGTGGGGGTTGGGTGAAGATCCAGGTTCGGGTTACTACAGTCAGATCACGATGTGTGTTGTGTTTAATGTCCTCATATTTACTGTTGATGTCACGTTGTGGGGGTTGGGTGTAGATCCAGGTTCAGGTTACTACAGTCAGATTGGGATGTGTGTTGTGTTTAATTTCCTCATATTTACTGTTGATGTCATGTTGTGGGGGTTGGGTGAAGATCCAGGTTTGGGTTACTATGGTCAGATTGGGATGTGTGCTGTGTTTAATGTCCTCATATTTACTGTTGATGTCATGTTGTGGGGGTTGGGTGGAGATCCAGGTTTGGGTTACTATGGTCAGATTGGGATGTGTGTTGTGTTTAATGTCCTCATATTTACTGTTGATGTACACAAACACACAGGTTTTTGTTGAAATGGTTTATCAATCATGTTGAGAATTTAATTTGTCAGTACTCTGTTGTTAATCTACACAGATAACTTCAGAGATGGAAGAACCTGCCTCACTCGTCTGTGGAGATGGTAGTAAAACAGCACAGATGGTAAGTATTTATGAGAAGTGAATCCATTCATTAAGTTGGCTTGAGAAAGCCAACTTACTGATATTCTATTTAAACTTATTATGTTGGCTTGGCAACAAGCCAACATACTGTTATGCTATTTAAACTTCTTCTTTTTCTTCTTATTATTTTTCTGACAGAAATTCTGAACGCAACTCCTCCTAGGGCTTTAAAGCCACAAGCCCCAAACTCGGCAGAAACCTGCGGGATAGAGCGGTGGTGTGTGCTATATCTTTTCAGACTGATCAGACTTAAAGTTTTTTTTTTATTAATTTTTAAATGTCAAAATACATTACCCATAGACTTACATTATCTGAGAAAAATTGCGCCCCTAGTTGCAATAACCGAGATTAAAGGGAGGAGTCGGGTTTCGTTTCACTTTTAAACCGGTTAAAAATACCAAGTAAATAATACAATTTCCCTCAAACTGACAAGCTAAACCAACATATCTGATTATTACAGGGGTCAGGGCTCATTAATAATTTATTTCTGGGCAGAGAGCAGTCAGAAAGACGAGAGAAGAATCACTGCTGCTCAGCTCAGTCTGTCTCCACGGAGCTCACAACGAGCGAATTCATTCTAATTTAAGACCTTTTAAAACGGCGATTGCACGCAATCCTCACGTTAGAACACACCAAGAGCTAAATTCAGATGTTTCTGAACTGTTTAAAGTAATAACATGATATATTCGCGGCAGCCAAATGTCCGCGAGCTGGCGATGTATTTCTCTGAACACTTGAAGTCCACAGAGAATTTACAGCCTTTCGCATTAAAACACTGCAGCGAAACGGCACAAAACAATTAGAATAATATATTATATGGTTTTAAAGTAGTTTTGGCCACTGTCACGCTGGTCTTAGCTGGTTTCTAACTGAATCATCATGCTGAACGTCACAGATGAGCTCGCGATGTATTTCTCTGAACACTTGAAGTACACATTTACAGCCTTTCACATTAAAACACTGCAGCGAAACGGCACAAAACAATTAGAAGAATATATTACACATATGAAAATGAGTGTTTATATGTGCTTGTGAGATTTCTCTGTCAGGCTTAACGTCGCAGTATTGCTCAGCGTTGCATAACATGGTAAAGCAGGGAGCTACACTGAGACCAAAAGGGTCGCATGCATCACTGATTATTTTTGTACCTACTTATGTGTTATGCTATGATTTAATATGACCATTTATTAAAACAAAAATGTGTATTTTAAGAATACGTTTTATAACGTGCTCCGAGCATTCAACACATTAAGTTGGCTTCAGCCCCGCGCTGCGGGAAACTGAACTGAGCAGCTGATGGCGCGTGTGCACGAGAGAGAGCCGCGCGTATCGCGGACAGGGACAGCAACACTGAACAGAGCTGTCGTTCAGGACGTTCACTTCCTCCTGGACCTGAACGAACAAATTCAAATCGCAGTTTAAATAAACAGAAAAAAGAGCGAAAAGCAAAAGAGCTCAATTCAGCAGCGCGGTGTTGTTCAGGGAGCAAGCAGAGACGCGTCTCAAAGTCTTCTTGCTTTTGTACCGACAACAAATACATACAAAATATGTCGAAATACCCGTGTTGGAAAGTGTGTTCGAATAAGTATGTGGTTATGTCTTAAGTGAAAGTAAAGATTTGCAAAAAAAAAATCGGATGTGTATCATCATAATGGATGCGTTTGTCTCTTAAAGGGACCGCGCCTAATTTACTAGCTCTGCTGTCAGAGTCTTTAATGTATGAAAATGAAAGTAAATCACTCACTGCTCTTGACTGAATTACCTTGTAGTACAAGAATTTATCCAAAGTCAATCCAAAAATAAGATAGAATTGTTTTACTAGTGGGTGCAGGCCACTAGTTCATTTATGTAAGTGAGTATGGCAAAATAGTGATCTGTGAAATATTATACCCACTAATTCTTCATACAGTAGGCTACCAGTGAAATGGATTTAAAAAAATAATAATTAAGGACCTGCCCATGTTTTGCTTAAGTGTTTCTTTCTTTAATTGTTAATGCAACCTTTTCACACCACAGACTGAACCAAATTAAGCATTTCTTGCTTGGTAACTGTTCAACAAAGTATTGATAGTTGTGTAAATATTGTCATACTGACAGTCTGAAGTTTTGGTTGATTCCATTACATATCTTTTTATCAAAGTTATCCGAAATTATCAAGATGAATTTGTTCTGAGTTATTGTCATATATTATTACCAGTTTCTAAACTACAGCAAATAAACTGTGATTATGTGAGAAATGTTGAAGGTGTCTGAATACATTTTGGTTTGATTGTGTATTTTATCTTACAGTGAAGACTATGCAGTGCTATTTTACATTAACAAAAACAAACTTAAAAAAAGTAAACATTATGTAAATAGCACAAATAAATAAATAGAATGAACATACAGTACAAATTAAAAAATTTTAAACAGTGTGTAACTGCATCATCTATACAAACCATTGTGCTTGGACCCCTTATGATCTCCTTGATTTAAAATGCATTGTTTCAGTAATCTTGTGTGTCGTTGCCCACAACGCAACGGTGGCAGGACTGTGAAATACATACACGAGAAAAATAGGCATGACTTATTTCACATCCAGCTAGACAACCCTGTCATAGCTGTTATCATAGCCCAGTCTTTTTATTAAAAAAAGAAAACAGCAAGGGAGCATGGAAAAAGACTGTTGCAGGTGTATTTTTTTATGGCATTATTATGTGTATTAATTTTGCAGCGGGGCAACTCAATGTTGGGCACACAAGTACTTTGGCTCTTTTGCTCCATGGCCAAGATGGCCAAGCCAACATCAAAGTTAGTTCACTAACTTTTAATTCTAGTTAAGTTGGCTTGAGAGAGCCAACTTACTGATATTCTATTTAAACTTATTATTATTATTATTATTATTATTCTTAGACTAAATTATCAACTCTAACTCCTCCTAGAGCTTTAACTCTACAGACTCCAAACTCGGACCAGCTCTTCAGACTAATCTCGCCGGGTGTGCTATATCTTTTCTAACTGATCGGACTTATACTTTTCATAAAACTGAAGATTAAAAATCATAAAAATCCCATAGACTTGCATTGAAAAGCCTCTGCTCATCTGAACATTCCGTGAACTCCAACTGTCAAAAATTCAAATCTAAACACACTGAAGCCCATTAGACTCAATCAGACTAACCTATGTACTATTACTAACCCATTCAAACTCATTCAAACTCATCTATCTATCTATATTCAAACTCTATCTATCTATCTATCTATCTATCTATCTATCTATCTATCTATCTATCTATCTATCTATCTATCTATCTATCAAACTCATCTATCTATATTAAAACTAATCTATCTATCTATCTATAATCAAACTCATCTATCTATAATCAAACTCATCTATCTATCTATCTATCTATATTCAAACTCATCTATCTATCTATATTAAAACTAATCTATCTATCTATCTATCTATCTATCTATCTATCTATCTATCTATCTATCTATCTATCAAACTTATCTATCTATATTAAAACTAATCTATCTATCTATCTATCTATCTATCTATCTATCTATCTATCTATCTATCATCAAACTCATCTATCTATCTATCTATCTATCTATCTATCTATATTCAAACTCATCTATCTATCTATCTATCTATATTCAAACTCATCTATCTATCTATCTATCTATCTATTCAAACTTATCTATCTATCTATCTATCTATCTATCTATCTATCTATCTATCTATCTATCTATCTATCTATCTATCCTAACAACATGCTAGTCATGCTAAAAATCATGCTAGCAACATGCTAGTCGCATGCTAATCATGCTAAAATCATGCTAGCAACATGCTAATCATGCTAAAATCATGCTAGCAACATGCTAATCATGCTAAAATCATGCTAGTCGCATGCTAATCATGCTAAAATCATGCTAAAATCATGCTAGCAACATGCTAATCATGCTAAAATCATGCTAGCAATATGCTAGTCGCATGCTAATCATGCTAAAATCATGCTAGCAACGTGCTAGTCATGCTAAAAATCATGCTAGCAACATGCTAGTCGCATGCTAATCATGCTAAAATCATGCTAGCAACATGCTAATCATGCTAAAATCATGCTAGCAACATGCTAATCATGCAAAAATCATGCTAGCAACATGCTAGTCGCATGCTAATCATGCTAAAATCATGCTAGCAACATGCTAATCATGCTAAAATCATGCTAGCGACATGCTAGTCGCATGCTAATCATGCTAAAATCATGCTAGCAACATGCTAGTCATGCTAAAAATCATGCTAGCAACATGCTAGTCGCATGCTAATCATGCTAAAATCATGCTAGCAACATGCTAATCATGCTAAAATCATGCTAGCAAAATGCTAGTTGCCTGCTAATCATGCTAAAATCATGCTAGCAACATGCTAATCATGCTAAAATCATGCTAGCAACATGCTAATCATGCTAAAATCATGCTAGCAACATGCTAGTCGCATGCTAATCATGCTAAAATCATGCTAGCAACATGCTAGTCATGCTAAAAATCATGCTAGCAACATGCTAGTCGCATGCTAATCATGCTAAAATCATGCTAGCAACATGCTAATCATGCTAAAATCATGCTAGCAACATGCTAATCATGCTACAATCATGCTAGCAACATGCTAGTCGCATGCTAATCATGCTAAAATCATGCTAAAATCATGCTAGCAACATGCTAATCATGCTAAAATCATGCTAGCAAAATGCTAGTTGCCTGCTAATCATGCTAAAATCATGCTAGCAACATGCTAATCATGCTAAAATCATGCTAGCAACATGCTTGTCGCATGCTAATCATGCTAAAATCATGCTAGCAACATGCTAATCATGCTAAAATCATGCTAGCAACATGCTAATTATGCTAAAATCATGCTAGCAACATGCTCGTCGCATGCTAATCATGCTAAAATCATGCTAGCAACATGCTAATCATGCTAGAATCATGCTAGTCGCATGCTAATCATGCTAAAATCATGTTAGCAACATGCTAGTCGCATGCTAATCATGCTAGCAACATGCTATATTAAACCTAATCTATCTATATTAAAACTAATCTATCTATCTATCTATATTAAAACTAATCTATCTATCTATCCATCTATATTAAAACTAATCTATCTATCTATCTATCTATCTATCTATCTATCTATCTATCGATCTTCAAACACTATCTTCAAACTCTATCTATCTACCTATCTATCTTCAAACTTTATCTATCTATCTATCTATATTCAAACTCTATCTATCTATCTATCTTCAAACTCTATCTATCTATCTATCTCAGACTGAAAACCGTCAAACTTAAAACTTTTTAAACTTCTTAAACTTTTCAAACTTTTCAAACTTTTCAGACTTTCTGGTCAGGCTTTCTCAAGCCAACTTAAAGTTTGTCTTGACGAACTTTTTTATCTAGTTATTATTATTATTCTTCTGAGACAAAATTATCAACTCTAACTCCTCCTAGAGCTTTAACTCTACAGACTCCAAACTCGGACCAGCTCTTCAGACTGATCTCGCCGGGTGTGCTATATCTTTTCTAACTGATCGGACTTACGGTTTTCATAAAAATAACGATTAAATATCATAAAAATCCCATAGACTTACATTGAAAAGCCTCTGCTCAACTGAACATTCCGTCAAACTCCAACTGTCAAAAATTCAAATCTAAACACACTGAAGCCCATTAGACTCAATCAGACTAACCTATGTACTATTACTAACCCATTCAAACTCATTCAAACTCATCTATCTATCTATCTATCTATCTATCTATCTATCTATCTATCTATCTATCTATATTCAAACTCATCTATCTATCTATCTATCTATCTATCTATCTATCTATCTATCTATCTATCTATCTATCTATCTATATTCAAACTCATCTATCTATCTATCTATCTATCTATCTATCTATCTATCTATCTATCTACTAACTGTTTCTATCTATCTATCTATCTATCTATCTATCTATAATCAAACTCATCTATCTATAATCAAGCTCATCTATCTATCTATCTATCTATCTATCTATCTATCTATCTATCTATCTATCTATAATCAAACTCATCTATCTATCTATCTATAATCAAACTCATCTATCTATCTATATATCTTTCTATCTATCTATCTTCAAACTCATCTATCTATCTATCTATCTATCTATCTATCTATAATCAAACTCATCTATCTATCTATCTATAATCAAACTCATCTATCTATCTATCTATCTATAATCAAACTCATCTATCTATCTATCTATCTATCTATCTATCTATCTATCTATCTATCTATCTATCTATCTATCTATCTATCTATCTATCTATCTATCTATCTATAATCAAACTCATCTATCTATCTATCTGCTAGCAACATGGTAATCATGCTAAAATCATGCTAGCAACATGCTAGTCGCATGCTAGTCATGCTAGAGACATGCTAGCAACATGCTAATCATGCTAAAATCATGCTAGCAACATGCTAGTCGCATGCTAATCATGCTAAAATCATGCTAGCAACATGCTAATCATGCTAAAATCATGCTAGCAACATGCTAATCATGCTAAAATCATGCTAGCAACATGCTAGTCGCATGCTAATCATGCTAAAATCATGCTAGCAACATGCTAATCATGCTAAAATCATGCTAGCAACATGCTAGTCGCATGCTAGTCATGCTAGAGACATGCTAGCAACATGCTAATCATGCTAAAATCATGCTAGCAACATGCTAGTCGCATGCTAATCATGCTAGAATCATGCTAGCAACATGCTAATCATGCTAATCATGCTAAAATCATGCTAGCAACATGCTAGTCGCATGCTAATCATGCTAAAATCATGCTAGCAACATGCTAGTTGCATGCTAATCATGCTAAAATCATGCTAGCAACATGCTAATCATGCTAAAATCATGCTAGCAACATGCTAGTCGCATGCTAATCATGCTAAAATCATGCTAGCAACATGCTAATCATGCTAAAATCATGCTAGCAACATGTTAGTCGCATGCTAATCATGCTAAAATCATGCTAGCAACATGCTAGTCGCATGCTAATCATGCTAAAATCATGCTAGCAACATGCTAATCATGCTAAAATCATGCTAGCAACATGCTAGCAACATGCTAGCAACATGCTAGCAACATGCTAATCATGCTAAAATCATGCTAGCAACATGCTAGTCGCATGCTAATCATGCTAAAATCATGCTAGCAACATGCTAATCATGCTAAAATCATGCTAGCAACATGCTAATCATGCTAAAATCATACTAGCAACATGCTAGTCGCATGCTAATCATGCTAAAATCATGCTAGCAACATGCTAATCATGCTAAAATAATGCTAGCAACATGCTAGTCGCATGCTAATCATGTTAAAATCATGTTAGCAACATGCTAGTCGCATGCTAGAAACATGCTAATCATGTTAACATCATGCTAGCGACATGCTAGTAACTTGCTAATCATGCTAGCGACATGCTAGTAACTTGCTAATCATGCTAACGACATGGCTAGTCACTTGCTAATTATGCTAGCGACATGCTAGATACCTTGCTAATCATGCTAAGTACATGCTTGTCACATGATAGTCACTTGCTTGTAATGCTAACAATATGTTAATCACTGTCATTTTTATACTTCTTAAACTTAAATCTTTTTAAACTTTTTAAACTTTTCACATTTTCAAACTATCTATCTACCTATATATCTATCTAACTATCTATCTATCTTCTGACTGTCTATCTATCTATCTATCTATCTATCTATCTATCTATCTATCTATCTCTCTCTATCTATCTCTCTATCTATCTATATATCTATCTAGCTATCTATCTATCTTCTGACTGTGTCTATCTATCTATCTACCTATCTATCTATCTGTCTATCTGTCTATCTATCTATCTATCTCAGACTGAAAACCATCAAACTTAAAACTTTTTAAACTTAAACTTTTCAATCTTTTCAAACTTTTCAAACTTTTTCAGACTTTCTGGTCAGGCTTTCTCAAGCCAACTTAAAGTTTGTCTTGACGAACTTTTTTATCTAGTTAAGTTGGCTTGAGAGAGCCAACTTACTGATATTCTATTTAAACTTATTATTATTAAGTTGGCTTGAGAAAGCCAACTTACTGATATTCTATTTAAACTTATTATTATTATTCTTCTGAGACAAAATTATCAACTCTAACTCCTCCTAGAGCTTTAACTCTACAGACTCCAAACTCGGACCAGCTCTTCAGACTGATCTCGCCGGGTGTGCTATATCTTTTCTAACTGATCGGACTTATACTTTTCATAAAACTGAAGATTAAAAATCATAAAAATCCCATAGACTTGCATTGAAAAGCCTCTGCTCATCTGAACATTCCGTGAACTCCAACTGTCAAAAATTCAAATCTAAACACACTGAAGCCCATTAGACTCAATCAGACTAACCTATGTACTATTACTAACCCATTCAAACTCATTCAAACTCATCTATCTATCTATATTCAAACTCTATCTATCTATCTATCTATCTATCTATCTATCTATCTATCTATCTATCTATCAAACTCATCTATCTATATTAAAACTAATCTATCTATCTATCTATAATCAAACTCATCTATCTATAATCAAACTCATCTATCTATCTATCTATCTATATTCAAACTCATCTATCTATCTATATTAAAACTAATCTATCTATCTATCTATCTATCTATCTATCTATCTATCTATCTATCTATCTATCTATCAAACTAATCTATCTATATTAAAACTAATCTATCTATCTATCTATCATCAAACTCATCTATCTATCTATCTATCTATCTATCTATCAAACTCATCTATCTATCTATCTATCTATCTATCTATCTATCTATCTATCTATCTATCTATCTATCTATCTATCTATATTCAAACTCATCTATCTATCTATCTATATTCAAACTCATCTATCTATCTATCTATCTATCTATCTATCTATCTATATTCAAACTCATCTATCTATCTATCTATCTATCTATCTATCTATCTATCTATCTATCTATCTATCTATCTATCTATTCAAACTTATCTATCTATCTATCTATCCTAACAACATGCTAGTCATGCTAAAAATCATGCTAGCAACATGCTAGTCGCATGCTAATCATGCTAAAATCATGCTAGCAACATGCTAATCATGCTAAAATCATGCTAGCAACATGCTAATCATGCTAAAATCATGCTAGTCGCATGCTAATCATGCTAAAATCATGCTAAAATCATGCTAAAATCATGCTAATCATGCTAAAATCATGCTAACAACATGCTAGTCGCCTGCTAATCATGCTAAAATCATGCTAGCAACATGCTAATCATGCTAAAATCATGCTAGCAACATGCTAGTCGCATGCTAATCATGCTAAAATCATGCTAGCAACATGCTAATCATGCTAAAATCATGCTAGCAACATGCTAATCATGCTAAAATCATGCTAGCAATATGCTAGTCGCATGCTAATCATGCTAAAATCATGCTAGCAACGTGCTAGTCATGCTAAAAATCATGCTAGCAACATGCTAGTCGCATGCTAATCATGCTAAAATCATGCTAGCAACATGCTAATCATGCTAAAATCATGCTAGCAACATGCTAATCATGCTAAAATCATGCTAGCAACATGCTAGTCGCATGCTAATTATGCTAAAATCATGCTAGCAACATGCTAGTCATGCTAAAAATCATGCTAGCAACATGCTAGTCGCATGCTAATCATGCTAAAATCATGCTAGCAACATGCTAATCATGCTAAAATCATGCTAGCAACATGCTAGTCGCATGCTAATCATGTTAAAATCATGCTAACAACATGCTAATCATGCTAAAATCATGCTAGCAACATGCTAGTCGCATGCTAATCATGCTAAAATCATGCTAGCAACATGCTAATCATGCTAAAATCATGCTAGCAACATGCTAGTCGCATGCTAATCATGCTAGAGACATGCTAGCAACATGCTAATCATGCTAAAATCATGCTAGCAACATGCTAGTCGCATGCTAATCATGCTAGAATCATGCTAGCAACATGCTAATCATGCTAATCATGCTAAAATCATGCTAGCAACATGCTAGTCGCATGCTAATCATGCTAAAATCATGCTAGCAACATGCTAGTCGCATGCTAATCATGCTAAAATCATGCTAACAACATGCTAATCATGCTAAAATCATGCTAGCAACATGTTAGTCGCATGCTAGTCATGCTAGAGACATGCTAGCAACATGCTAATCATGCTAAAATCATGCTAGCAACATGCTAGTCGCATGCTAATCATGCTAGAATCATGCTAGCAACATGCTAATCATGCTAAAATCATGCTAGCAACATGCTAGTCGCATGCTAATCATGCTAAAATCATGCTAGCAACATGCTAGTCGCATGCTAATCATGCTAAAATCATGCTAGCAACATGGTAATCATGCTAAAATCATGCTAGCAACATGCTAGTCGCTAGTCGCATGCTAATCATGCTAAAATCATGCTAGCAACATGGTAATGTTAGATGTTTATCTCTCTATCCATCTATATTAAAACTAATCTATCTATCTATCTATCTATCTATCTATCTTCAAACACTATCTTCAAACTCTATCTATCTACCTATCTATCTTCAAACTTTATCTATCTATCTATCTATATTCAAACTCTATCTATCTATCTATCTATCTTCAAACTCTATCTATCTATCTATCTCAGACTGAAAACCGTCAAACTTAAAACTTTTTAAACTTCTTAAACTTTTCAAACTTTTCAGACTTTCTGGTCAGGCTTTCTCAAGCCAACTTAAAGTTTGTCTTGACGAACTTTTTTATCTAGTTATTATTATTCTTCTGAGACAAAATTATCAACTCTAACTCCTCCTAGAGCTTTAACTCTACAGACTCCAAACTCGGACCAGCTCTTCAGACTGATCTCGCCGGGTGTGCTATATCTTTTCTAACTGATCGGACTTATACTTTTCATAAAACTGAAGATTAAAAATCATAAAAATCCCATAGACTTGCATTGAAAAGCCTCTGCTCATCTGAACATTCCGTGAACTCCAACTGTCAAAAATTCAAATCTAAACACACTGAAGCCCATTAGACTCAATCAGACTAACCTATGTACTATTACTAACCCATTCAAACTCATTCAAACTCATCTATCTATCTATATTCAAACTCTATCTATCTATCTATCTATCTATCTATCTATCTATCTATCAAACTCATCTATCTATATTAAAACTAATCTATCTATCTATCTATAATCAAACTCTATCTATAATCAAACTCATCTATCTATCTATCTATCTATATTCAAACTCATCTATCTATCTATATTAAAACTAATCTATCTATCTATCTATCAAACTTATCTATCTATATTAAAACTAATCTATCTATCTATCTATCATCAAACTCATCTATCTATATTAAAACTAATCTATCTATTTATCTATCTATCTATCTATCTATCATCATCTAACTCTATCTTTCTTCTGACTCTATCTATCTATCTATCTATCTATCTATCTATCTATCTATCTATCTATCTATCTATCTATCAAACTCATCTATCAAACTCATCTATCTATCTATCTATCTATCTATCTATCTATCTATCTATCTATATTCAAACTCATCTATCTATCTATCTATATTCAAACTCATCTATCTATCTATCTATCTATATTCAAACTCATCTATCTATCTATCTATCTATCTATCTATCTATCTATCTATCTATCTATCTATCTATTCAAACTTATCTATCTATCTATCCTAACAACATGCTAGTCATGCTAAAAATCATGCTAGCAACATGCTAGTCGCATGCTAATCATGCTAAAATCATGCTAGCAACATGCTAATCATGCTAAAATCATGCTAGCAACATGCTAATCATGCTAAAATCATGCTAGCAACATGCTAGTCGCATGCTAATCATGCTAAAATCATGCTAGCAACATGCTAATCATGCTAAAATAATGCTAGCAACATGCTAGTCGCATGCTAGCAACATGCTAATCATGCTAAAATCATGCTAGCAACTTGCTAGTCGCATGCTAATCATGCTAGAGACATGCTAGCAACATGCTAATCATGCTAAAAATCATGCTAACAACATGCTAGTCGCATGCTAATCATGCTAAAATCAAGCTAGCAACATGCTAATCATGCTAAAATCATGCTAGCAACATGCTAGTCGCCTGCTAATCATGTTAAAATCATGCTAGCAACATGCTAATCATGCTAAAATCATGCTAGCAACATGCTAATAATGCTAAAATCATGCTAGCAACATGCTAGTCGCCTGCTAATCATGCTAAAATCATGCTAGCAACATGCTAATCATGCTAAAATCATGCTAGCAACATGCTAATCATGCTAAAATCATGCTAGCAACATGCTAGTCGCATGCTAATCATGCTAAAATCATGCTAGCAACATGGTAATCATGCTAAAATCATGCTAGCAACTTGCTAGTCGCATGCTAATCATGCTAGAGACATGCTAGCAACATGCTAATCATGCTAAAAATCATGCTAACAACATGCTAGTCGCATGCTAATCATGCTAAAATCATGCTAGCAAAATGCTAATCATGCTAAAATCAAGCTAGCAACATGCTAGTCGCCTGCTAATCATGCTAAAATCATGCTAGCAACATGCTAGTCGCCTGCTAATCATGCTAAAATCATGCTAGCAACATGATAATCATGCTAAAATCATGCTAGCAACATGCTAATCATGCTAAAATCATGCTAGCAACATGCTAGTCACATGCTAATCATGCTAAAATCATGCTAGCAACATGCTAATCATGCTAAAATAATGCTAGCAACATGCTAGTCGCATGCTAATCATGTTAAAATCATGTTGGCAACATGCTAGTCGCATGCTAGAAACATGCTAATCATGTTAACATCATGCTAGCGACATGCTAGTAACTTGCTAATCATGCTAGCGACATGCTAGTAACTTGCTAATCATGCTAACGACATGGCTAGTCACTTGCTAATTATGCTAGCGACATGCTAGATACCTTGCTAATCATGCTAAGTACATGCTTGTCACATGATAGTCACTTGCTTGTAATGCTAACAATATGTTAATCACTGTCATTTTTATACTTCTTAAACTTAAATCTTTTTAAACTTTTTAAACTTTTCACATTTTCAAACTATCTATATATCTATCTATCTATCTATCTTCTGACTGTGTCTATCTATCTATCTATCTATCTATCAATCTCTCTATCTATCTATATATCTATCTAGCTATCTATCTATCTTCTGACTGTGTCTATCTATCTATCTATCTATCTATCTATCTATCTATCTGTCTATCTGTCTATCTATCTATCTCAGACTGAAAACCATCAAACTTAAAACTTTTTAAACTTAAACTTTTCAATCTTTTCAAACTTTTCAAACTTTTCAAACTTTTTCAGACTTTCTGATCAGGCTTTCTCAAGCCAACTTAAAGTTTGTCTTGACGAACTTTTTTATCTAGTTCTATATATTCTCATTCAAACACAGGTTTTTGTTGAAATAGTTTATCAATCAGGTTGAGAATTTAATTTGTCAAAGGCTGAAGATCCAGGTTTAGGTTACTACAATCAGATTGGGATGTGTGTTGTGTTTAATGTCCTCATATTTATTGTTGAAGTCATGTTGTGGGGATTGGGTTTAGATCCAGGTTAAAGTTACTACAGTCAGATCGGGATGTGTGTTGTGTTTAATGTCCTCATATTTACTGTTGATGTCATGCTGTGGGGGTTGGGTGTAGATCCAGGTTCGGGTTACTACAGTCAGATCGGGATGTGTGCTGTGTTTAATAGAGTTTCTTCGATTCCGATACTAGTATCGGAAATATCACCAATACCACAACAAGTTCTGGCATAGGCGAGTACATGAACTGATATATCGATTCGATACCATTTTCTTAAACAATACCTAGTTATGACCGCTAGCTTTGCCTAACCGCTGCACAGTTCTTCTTCGCTGCTCAGAATGCATTGCAAACACAGGAAGTTGTGCTGTGTTGCCACAAGCAACCCATGTTTAGAGCAGCGAAGAAGAAATGAAGACGCGTTAGCAGAACTGATCTATATATGACTGGATCGCTCATCGCATTCTAAACTGCCAACAGACAGTGAAGCCGCTTCTATATTATAGATCAGTGGTTAGCAGTATGTCTCTGTAGTACCGGTAGTTACAGACTCCCGAGTATATTCGGTACCCGCAGCTGTGTTCAGTCATCTCCTTGTTAGTCAAAGCGCAGGGCTCCAGACAGTGGCCGAATATATACTAGTGTCTGTGAATATTAAACTGCAAAATACTATTTAAATATTACTCCTGCAATTTCTACATCTCTGTGGGAGACGGTCGCAGATGCACTAGAGCTCGCTGTTTTGTAGTCTCTGCTGTGTGTCACTATATGAGGACACGAACGCATAAACCGTCACTTCATGAGAATTTACCGTTTCATTTGAGAAAACTGTCATATCATAAACACAGACACTCAAAGATCTTCATGGCAGCCCATTAAAATAAATGTTTGGTTTAACATGAGTAAATTGACAATATATTAAGCTACTGTTGTAGCCTACAGTAGATTTAGCTATGTCTCTATGTAGTAATAATAATATATCTCTATTAATAATAATAATTATGCCTAGACGGTTGCTTGTTTTTTACTTGTTTTGTTGTAAAGAGATTATCTGATTAATATATTTTTTTTATATTCCTAGACTTATTTGTTGCTGTTTTCTATACAGTTATATTGTAAAACTAAAATACCTTTTTTAGTTTGCGGTGTTAGATTTTTGGGCTGCATTTGAAGTTCTTTTTTGCTTAAGAAAATAAATAATACTGTCAAATTCATGTCAGATAATAAAAATACTGTAATGAATACAGTAGTTCACCATGTATTTGTTCATGTTTTATTAAGGGACCAGTCTGAAGCACACCATAAAATAATTCTAGCAATTTACACAGGGCTAGTAGTATATACAGCTGTATATACAGATACACACCCAGGTATCGGATCAGTACTCGGTATCGGACGATAGCCCAGGTATCGGAATCGGTATCGGGAAGAGAAAAAGGGTATCATCTCGAAAAAATCGGAACATCTCTAGTGTTTAATGTCCTCATATTTACTGTTGATATACACAAACACACAGGTTTTTGTTGAAATGGTTTATCAGTCATGTTGAGAATTTAATTTGTCAATACTCTGTTGTTAATCTACACAGATAACTTCAGAGATGGAAGAACCTGCCTCACTCGTCTGTGGAGATGGTAGTAAAACATCACAGATGGTAAGTATTTATGAAAAGTGAATCCATTTATTCTATATAATTCTCTAGAGATGTTCCGATACCCTTTTTCTCTTCCCGATTCCGATTCCTGGGCTCAGGGTATCAGCCGATACCGAGTACTGATCCGATACTTGGGTGTGTATCTGTATTAGTGCTGCAACAACGCTTCGACGTCATCGATTACGTCGACTACAAAAATACGTTGACGTGCGTGAAATGCGTCGACGCGTCAAACTGTTTGTTTACATCTCGCGTAATGGCATACTGGGAGTTAAGAAAGTTGCATTCTATCACAAAAACAGAGATCACTGTTATCAAAAGTATGGGAATACCTTAAACAGAGGACAAATAAAATGTCCCTTTGTTCCCTTTGTGTTTAAAGGCGCAATATGTAATTTTTCTGCTTTAAAAATAGCAGAAATCACTATATGTATGTTATATATATTTTTTAGTTGTGTACTTACATCATCCCTGTCAGGACCGGGGCTCGAACTTGGGTCTCTGATGCCAGAGTCTTAATTTCTACCGCTGAGCCACAGGAGGTAGTTGAACCCAATAGTCAGACGCCTTGTAAACTTAACCCAGAAGAGTTTATTCAACAAAAACAGCAAAAGGGAACAAAATATCCTTTGTATAGAGTTAGATTACAAAACAGGAAAATCCTCAGACCAGAACGGGTCAAAAATAGTAAAATAGTCTCCAAAACAAAAACTCAGAGAAAAAAACTGCAAAACTATTCACAGGAAAACAATTCAGAAAATACTTTCAAAGAATAGATCTTGGAACTAGAGCAGACTTACGGCAGCAACTTGCTTAGGAACAATAATAACCAGGCAAAGATACAAAGGAAGTGATTAGCTTAAAAAGACAGCCCAGAATGAGAAACATGTGAAAACAATTACACTGATTACAAAAGGCACAATGTTGACGTGAGTGCACATTGGGGACCTCTAGTGGCCAAAATAACACATTGCAAAACAAAGGTTCTGACAGGACCCCTCCCTCTAGGAACGGCTCCTGACGTTCCCTCCAGGACAACTGGTCTTGCGAGCGTAAAATTCTTGCACTAGTTTGGGGTCTAAGATGTCCTTAGCAGGAACCCAGGAGCGCTCCTCGGGACCAAAGCCTTCCCAGTCCACAAGATACTGCCGGGACCCACGTACTTGACGGACATCTAGTATTCTGTGGACTGTGTAAGCTGGCTGGCCCCTGATGATACGAGGAGGAGGAGGTCTTCCTGTCGCAAGAAAAGGAGAAGACAAAACAGGTTTTAACAGGGAGACATAAAAAGTTGGATTAATTTTCAAAGACTTAGGCAAGTACAATTGATAGGTAACTGGGTTCACTTTCCTGGCAATCCTGAAGAGGCCAATGAATCTCTGGGAAAGTTTGCGGGACTCCACCCGCAAGGGAATGTTCTTAGTGGAGAGCCAGACTCTTTGGCCAGGGCGCAGAGTGGGGGCAGGTCTGCGTCTGCGATTAGCCTGGTGCTGGTATTGCTGAGAGGCCCCAAGGAGCTTGAGTCTGGCTTTTTTCCATGTCTGGCGGCAGCGTTTAACAAATTGATGAGCAGAGGGAACTGCAACCTCCACCTCTTGTTCAGGGAATAGTGGAGGGGTGTAACCAAACTGGCACTCGAAAGGGGACATGCCTGTTGCAGAGGAGCGAAGGGTATTGTGTGCATATTCTACCCACATGATGAATGAAGACCAAGAGGAAGGACTGTTAGCTGCCATACATCTCAGTGTAGTCTCAAGATCTTGGTTAAGCCGCTCAGTTTGTCCATTGGACTCTGGGTGAAACCCAGAAGACAGGCTCACTGTAGCCCCGAGAGATTGACAAAAAGCCCGCCAGAATCGGGAGGAAAACTGGGGTCCTCGATCAGAGACGATGTCTTGTGGAATTCCAAAGACTCTGAACACATGATTTATGACCAATTCAGCAGTTTTTTTTGCGGTGGGTAGTTTAGGCAGAGGAATAAATCTGGCGGCCTTGGAAAATCTATCTACTATGACCATGATAGTGGTGTTGCCTTGTGATAGTGGAAGACCAGTGATAAAATCCATGGTAAGATGGGACCAAGGTCTTTGAGGTATGGGGAGAGGGTGCAATAGCCCTTGAGGAGAGCGGTGAGAGATTTTATTTTGGTTGCATGTGGGACATGCGTTCACAAATGTGGTCACATCCTCCTTGATAGTTGGCCACCAAAATCGTCTTTGGAGGAACTCAAGAGTGCGTGAGGTACCAGGATGACAAGTGAGACGAGAGGAGTGTCCCCACTGGAGGATCTGAGAGGGGACTGCTTTAGGGACAAACAGACAGTGGGTAGGCCCCCCTCCTGGGTCTGGTTCTCTGGCTTGGGCTTGTTTTACTGTATCTTCCAGATTCCACCTGATAGGGGCTAATATCTTGGAACTTGGGATAATTGGTGCAACACAATCTTCCTGTGGAGTTTTAACATATGCTCGGGACAAAGCATCAGGCTTTAGGTTCTTAGAGCCAGGGCGGTAGGACAAGATGAACTGGAATCTATTGAAAAATAAGGACCAACGTGCCTGGCGGGGGTTGAGTCGCTTTGCCTGCTGAATATATTCCAGATTTTTGTGGTCTGTCAGTACTTGGAATGGGTGTTTGGCCCCCTCAAGCCAATGTCTCCACTCTTCAAGCGCTAACTTGACTGCCAGTAACTCTCGATCCCCTACATGATAGTTCCTTTCAGTTGGTGTAAGGCGGTGGGAAAGGAATGCACATGAATGCAGCTTGTTGTCCTCTCCTCTCTGGGATAATACAGCTCCAACCCCTACATCTGAAGCATCGACTTCCACGATGAATGGTCTATCTGGGTTTGGGAGAATGAGAATAGGTGCAGAGGTGAAATATTTCTTCAGTTTGTTGAAAGCCAACTCTGCTTCTGGTCCCCAAGAAAAGCTGGTTGTATTCCCCTTGGTGAGAGCAGATAAAGGAGCCGCCACAGTACTGAAGTTCCGGATGAATTTGCGATAAAAATTGGCAAAGCCAAGGAAACGCTGTACCTCTTTTACCGATGAGGGGGAGGGCCAATCCACAACAGCTTGAACCTTTTGAGGATCCATTTGTATTTGGCCAAGCTTGATGATGAACCCCAGGAACTGAACCTTGGTCACATGAAACTCACATTTCTCAGGTTTAACATAAAGATGGTTATCAAGAAGGCGTCTCAGAACCTTACTGACGTGTTTTACATGCTCTTGGAGGGAACTCGAGAAGATGAGGATATTGTCTAAGTAGACAAAAACAAATTGGTTTAACATGTCTCTGAGAACATCATTGATGAGAGCTTGAAATACTGCGGGAGCATTAGTGAGGCCAAAGGGCATAACTTAATATTCATAGTGCCCAGTGGGCGTTGAAGGCAGTTTTCCACTCATCTCCTTGCCTAATGCGAACAAGATGGTAGGCATTGCGCAAGTCAAGCTTAGTGAAGATGGAGACTTCTTGCAGCATTTCAAATGCAGTTGTCATTAGTGGCAAGGGATAGCGGTTTCGAATGGTTATCTTATTAAGGCCCCTGTAATCAATACATGGTTGAAGTCCGCCATCCTTTTTCCCAACAAAAAAGAATCCAGCTCCAGCAGGGGAAGTGGATGGTTGGATGATGCCTGCCACAAGAGCTTCATTAATGTATCTGTCCATAGCAGTTCGTTCAGGGGGAGACAAAGAGAATATACGACCTCTGGGGGGACAGGTACCCGGGAGTAGCTCAATGGCACAGTCATAAGGCCGATGAGGTGGTAAGGAGGTGGCCTTCCTTTTACTGAACACTGCTTTGAGGTGGTGGTATGGAGCAGGGACTTGAGACAGATCTATGGTTTCTTGGGACTCGAGAATAAGGTCAGGGGGGTTCTGGCCCAAGCATTTAGTCTGACAGGTGGGACCCCAACCTAGAACAGTGCCAGTCGACCAGTCAACGTGTGGATTATGCTGGAGAAGCCATGGGTGACCGAGGATAACAGGGAACTCTGGAGACTGTATAAGGTGAAAGCACATTCTCTCCTGGTGCTGGTAAGTGGTGAGACCAAGGAGAGAGGTGAGGTGGGTTACTTTCCCGGGAGACAATGGTATTCCATCCAAGGCTGTCACAGTTAGGGGTGCAGGAAGAGAATAAGTAGAGATCTGAAGACTCTTAGCAAGAGAAACATCCATGAAATTCCCGGCAGCGCCAGAATCAATCAATGCCTCTAGTTGGTGTTTATGTCCTCTCCAAGTGAGTGTGATTGGAAGGAACAGCCCAGAGTTGGAAGGTGAAGTGGTGCGTGTAACTCCCGTCACAGTCCTTACTTGCCTGTACGGGACTGGGCGTTTCCCGAAAGCTCGGGGCAGGTGGAGCGAAAATGACCATACAATCCACAATAAAGACAACAGCGCTCTCTCATACGACGGTCTCGTTCCGAGGGGGAAAGTCTAGCCCTACCCAATTGCATGGGTTCCGAAGAATCTTGGGGCACTGGTGGCATTTGAGCAAGAGCTGGACTGGCAGACCATGAGGAAACAGATGGGCGGTTCCGGCTTCTCTCTCTCAGGCGATTATCCAGTCGGATTGCTTGATCCATGAGAGTTTCCAGATCAACAGCAGGTTCTCTGGTAGCCAGATCATCCTTGATTGCCTCTGACAGACCATTCAGGAAACACACCATGAGGGCCTCATTGTTCCAACCACTCCCTGCTGCAACGGTCCGAAACTGAATGGCATACTCAGCTGCACTGCCATTACCTTGACGGAGGGTGAGAAGTCTCTTTGAGGCTTGTCGGCCACTGAAGGGGTGATCGAAGACTCGCTTGAACTCCTTTTCGAATGCGGAATAACTTGTACAGAAGGGGGCTTGTGCCTTCCAGACCGCGGTTGCCCAAGAAAGAGCTTTGCCAGAAAGGAGGGTGATGACGTATGCGATCTTGGCTCGGTCTGAGGGGAAGGACGATGGTTGTAGTTCAAACGTGAGAGAGCATTGAGTCAGGAACCCATCACATGCACTAGGGTCACCTGAGAAATGTTGTGGTGGAGGTAGGCGGGGTTCACTTAGAGGAGAGAGCACTCGAGAATCTGGAAGGGGTACAGAGGCAGCAGGTAAAGCAGTAACTGAGGTAGAGGGCAGCCGGTCAAAGATCTGACGGACCGAAGTCATGAGATCAGACAGCAACTGGGAGTGTCTAGCCATCAAAGTCTCCTGCTGAGCTAGTGCTGACTCATGGCATTGGACTGTGGACTCATACTGAGCAGCTGTGGCAAGGAGTTCTTGAGGATTTGGCACCTCTGGGTTCATAATGTGGCCTGGTTATTCTGTGAGGACCGGGGCTCGAACTTGGGTCTCTGATGCCGGAGTCTTAATTTCTACCGCTGAGCCACAGGAGGTAGTTGAACCCAATAGTCAGACGCCTTGTAAACTTAACTCAGAAGAGTTTATTCAACAAAAACAGCAAAAGGGAACAAAATATTCTTTGTATAGAGTTAGGTTACAAAACAGGAAAACCCTCAGACCAGAACGGGTCAAAAATAGTAAAATATTCTCCAAAACAAAAACTCAGAGAAAAAACTGCAAAACTATTCACAGGAAAACAATTCAAAAAATACTTTCAAAGAATAGATCTTGGAACTAGAGCAGACTTACGGCAGCAACTTGCTTAGGAACAATAATAACCAGGCAAAGATACAAAGGAAGTAATCAGCTTAAATAGACAGCCCAGAATGAGAAACGTGAAAACAATTACACTGATTACAAAAGGCACAATGTTGACGTGAGTGCACATTGGGGACCTCTAGTGGCCAAAATAACACATTGCAAAACAAAGGTTCTGACAATCCCGACAGTTTCCACGAACTTTCAAATCCGGAGAAAATTATAGTTTAATTAGAAGACACGGCACGTTTCTTTATTTCCGTTTTGTCGCCCGTCTATGGCGTAATATAAACTTTGACCCCTCTAGTTTATCTAACTTCCTGCGGAACCGCCAAATACAAAGGCGAACAGAAACAAAGACGAGACGAAGAAGAAAAAGTAGTAGCCTTTATCGAGACTATTATATTTTATATTTATATTGTTTATATTCGTATTTAAACCTCAATCAATAACTTAGTTATGGATCATGATTATGCTTTGCCTGCACGTTCTGTGAAGCACAAACGCACGGGTGAAATAAATGACCCGAGATGGTTTTGGGACAAGAGAAGCAACAAGACACGGGTAAATATTGGAGTTGCATTTCCAAGATAGAGAGAGCTTCGTGACAAGCTGAAACTACAGAGAGATGCCGAACTCGCTTGCATTCTGATAAACAGGTATGCATCCATTCAGATAACTTTATCTATCTATATTTTGTGAAACGATGATGTCTTGTGTAAAACGCAGACGGACTAGCTCTCATGTAAATCTACATTTGTTCTACATCTAGCTGAATAAAGTAGCTTCAAATGCAGTTCTCTAACTTGTCCGATATCATAGTATAACGTAATTATAATTATTAACGAAAGGCGACCGTGTTTTTTAACATATATTACTACTAGCTAGATGAAATATTTGATAGGGGTCTCATAATTCATATAGACGGTTTCAACGGGCGCACGCGCCTGGACCTAAGTTAACTTCCGGTCTGTGTTGTGTATATCGGTCTGGCTGCAGTGCCTTCTACAAACGCAGTTAAAGGCAAGGTGATGAGTAGACTGAAGTTGGGCTCAGGTGGTTGTGCTGCGGGCTGTGTTTCCCATACATTTATTTATTTTTGGAGACTCGCCACAATTTTAAAACTGATCTTTTTTCAAAAAGGCTTCATTGAGTAACGTTAAGTACTGCACGTTTAATATTAATAATTCCTTACATTTATATGTTTAAATATCAAAGCGAGGCACAGGTGTTTTTATATCGCTGTATTTCTGAAGGAGGACTTGCATGTTATATGCCTGATAGCATTTGCATTTATTAAGCCGCCTGATCCACGCAGCAAACATTTTGTTTGTTATCAAAAAATATCTACTCTAGAGGGACTTGGCTGTTGTTATTGATTCTATTCGGAAGTCTACTGGAAGTTAAGTTAGGTCCACAAAAGCGCTCATGCGCAGTAACGTTTGTTTATGTTGTTGCCGTTGAAACAGTCTATATCTTTCCGTTCGAAAAGACGTGATTGTCAAAATACTAAGTTAGAATGAGTGAGGAATGACAGGGAGCGGCAGAGCGCGTGTTCCAATGAACAACAACTCCCATGAGCCTTACGCTCTTTCCCGACGTCATAAAAGTACGTCTTATGTTATTATTTTGATTGAGTGACCCCTGGTGGCCAAAAATTCCATACTACACATTTAATTTCCTCATTTTACTGTTGATGTCATGTTGTGGGGGTTTTGTGTAGATCCAGGTTTAGGTTACTACGGTCAGATTGGGATGTGTGTTGTGTTTAATTTCCTCATATTTACTGTTGATGTCATGTTGTGGGGGTTGGGTGAAGACCCAGGTTCGGGTTACTACAGTCAGATTGGGATTTGTGTTGTGTTTAATGTCCTCATATTTACTGTTGATGTCATGTTGTGGGGGTTGGGTGAAGACCCAGGTTCGGGTTACTACAGTCAGATTGGGATGTGTGTTGTGTTTAATGTCCTCATATTTACTGTTGATGTCATGTTGTGGGGGTTGGGTGAAGACCCAGGTTCGGGTTACTACAGTCAGATTGGGATGTGTGTTGTGTTTAATGTCCTCATATTTACTGTTGAAGTACACAAACACACAGGTTTTTGTTGAAATGGTTTATCAATCATGTTGAGAATTTAATTTGTCAATACTCTGTTGTTAATCTACACAGATAACTTCAGAGATGGAAGAACCTGCCTCACTCGTCTGTGGAGATGGTAGTAAAACATCACAGATGGTAAGTATTTATGAAAAGTGAATCGATTCATTCTATATATTCTCATACAAACACAGGTTTCTGTTGAAATGGTTTATCAGTCATGTTGAGAATTTAATTTGTCAATACTCTGTTGTTAATCTATACAGATAACTTCAGAGATGGAAGAACCTGCCTCACTCGTCTGTGGAGATGGTAGTAAAACATCACAGATGGTAAGTATTTATGAAAAGTGAATCGATTCATTCTATATATTCTCATACAAACACAGGTTTCTGTTGAAATGGTTTATCAATCAGGTTGAGAATTTAATTTGTCAAAGGCTGAAGATCCAGGTTTAGGTTACTACAGTCAGATTGGGATGTGTTTTGTGTTTAATGTCCTCATATTTACTGTTGATGTCATGTTGTGGGGGTTGGGTGTAGATCCAGGTTCGGGTTACTACAGTCAGATTGGGATGTGTGTTGTGTTTAATGTCCTCATAATTACTGTTGATGTCATGTTGTGGGGGTTGGGTGAAGATCCAGGTTCGGGTTACTACAGTCAGATTGGGATGTGTGTTGTGTTTGATGTCCTCATATTTACTGTTGATGTTATGCTGTGGGGGTTGGGTGTAGATCCAGGTTCGGGTTACTACGGTCAGATTGGGATGTGTGTTGTGTTTAATGTCCTCATATTTACTGTTGATGTCATGTTGTGGGGGTTGGGTGTAGATCCAGGTTCGGGTTACTACAGTCAGATTGGGATGTGTGTTGTGTTTGATGTCCTCATATTTACAGTTGATGTCATGTTGTGGGGGTTGGGTGAAGATCCAGGTTTGGGTTACTACAGTCAGATTGGGATGTGTGTTGTGTTTGATGTCCTCATATTTACTGTTGATGTCATGTTGTGGGGGTTGGGTGAAGATCCAGGTTCGGGTTACTACAGTCAGATTGGGATGTGTGTTGTGTTTGATGTCCTCATAATTACTGTTGATGTCATGTTGTGGGGGTTGGGTGTAGATCCAGGTTCAGGTTACTACAGTCAGATTGGGATGTGTGTTGTGTTTGATGTCCTCATATTTACTGTTGATGTCATGTTGTGGGGGTTGGGTGAAGATCCAGGTTCGGGTTACTACAGTCAGATTGGGATGTGTGTTGTGTTTAATGTCCTCATAATTACTGTTGATGTCATGTTGTGGGGGTTGGGTGTAGATCCAGGTTCGGGTTACTACAGTCAGATTGGGATGTGTGTTGTGTTTAATGTCCTCATATTTACAGTTGATGTCATGTTGTGGGGGTTGGGTGAAGATCCAGGTTCGGGTTACTACAGTCAGATTGGGATGTGTGTTGTGTTTAATGTCCTCATATTTAATGTTGATGTCATGTTGTGGGGGTTGGGTGTAGATCCAGGTTCGGGTTACTATGGTCAGATTGGGATGTGTGTTGTGTTTGATGTCTTCATATTTACTGTTGATGTCACGTTGTGGGGGTTGGGTGAAGATCCAGGTTCGGGTTACTACAGTCAGATTGGGATGTGTGTTGTGTTTGATGTCCTCATAATTACTGTTGATGTCATGTTGTGGGGGTTGGGTGTAGATCCAGGTTCAGGTTACTACAGTCAGATTGGGATGTGTGTTGTGTTTGATGTCCTCATATTTACTGTTGATGTCATGTTGTGGGGGTTGGGTGAAGATCCAGGTTCGGGTTACTACAGTCAGATTGGGATGTGTGTTGTGTTTAATGTCCTCATATTTACAGTTGATGTCACGTTGTGGGGGTTGGGTGAAGATCCAGGTTCGGGTTACTACAGTCAGATTGGGATGTGTGTTGTGTTTAATGTCCTCATATTTACTGTTGATGTCATGTTGTGGGGGTTGGGTGTAGATCCAGGTTCGGGTTACTACGGTCAGATTGGGATGTGTGTTGTGTTTAATGTCCTCATATTTACTGTTGATGTCATGTTGTGGGGTTGGGTGTAGATCCAGGTTCGGGTTCCTATGGTCAGATTGGGATGTGTGTTGTGTTTAATGTCCTCATATTTACTGTTGATGTCATGTTGTGGGGGTTGGGTGTAGATCCAGGTTCGGGTTACTACAGTCAGATTGGGATGTGTGTTGTGTTTGATGTCCTCATATTTACAGTTGATGTCATGTTGTGGGGGTTGGGTGAAGATCCAGGATTGGGTTACTACAGTCAGATTGGGATGTGTGTTGTGTTTGATGTCCTCATATTTACTGTTGATGTCATGTTGTGGGGGTTGGGTGAAGATCCAGGTTCGGGTTACTACAGTCAGATTGGGATGTGTGTTGTGTTTGATGTCCTCATAATTACTGTTGATGTCATGTTGTGGGGGTTGGGTGTAGATCCAGGTTCAGATTACTACAGTCAGATTGGGATGTGTGTTGTGTTTGATGTCCTCATATTTACTGTTGATGTCATGTTGTGGGGGTTGGGTGAAGATCCAGGTTCGGGTTACTACAGTCAGATTGGGATGTGTGTTGTGTTTAATGTCCTCATAATTACTGTTGATGTCATGTTGTGGGGGTTGGGTGTAGATCCAGGTTCGGGTTACTACAGTCAGATTGGGATGTGTGTTGTGTTTAATGTCCTCATATTTACAGTTGATGTCATGTTGTGGGGGTTGGGTGAAGATCCAGGTTCGGGTTACTACAGTCAGATTGGGATGTGTGTTGTGTTTAATGTCCTCATATTTAATGTTGATGTCATGTTGTGGGGGTTGGGTGTAGATCCAGGTTCGGGTTACTACAGTCAGATTGGGATGTGTGTTGTGTTTAATGTCCTCATATTTACAGTTGATGTCACGTTGTGGGGGTTGGGTGAAGATCCAGTTTCGGGTTACTACAGTCAGATTGGGATGTGTGTTGTGTTTAATGTCCTCATATTTACAGTTGATGTCATGTTGTGGGGGTTGGGTGAAGATCCAGGTTCGGGTTACTACAGTCAGATTGGGATGTGTGTTGTGTTTGATGTCTTCATATTTACTGTTGATGTCATGTTGTGGGGGTTGGGTGTAGATCCAGGTTCAGGTTCTTATGGTCAGATTGGGATGTGTGTTGTGTTTAATGTCCTCATATTTACTGTTGATGTCACGTTGTGGGGGTTGGGTGAAGATCCAGGTTCGGGTTACTACAGTCAGATTGGGATGTGTGTTGTGTTTGATGTCCTCATATTTACTGTTGATGTCATGTTGTGGGGGTTGGGTGAAGATCCAGGTTCGGGTTACTACAGTCAGATTGGGATGTGTGTTGTGTTTGATGTCCTCATATTTACTGTTGATGTCATGTTGTGGGGGTTGGGTGAAGATCCAGGTTCGGGTTACTACAGTCAGATTGGGATGTGTGTTGTGTTTAATGTCCTCATATTTAATGTTGATGTCATGTTGTGGGGGTTGGGTGTAGATCCAGGTTCGGGTTACTATGGTCAGATTGGGATGTTGAGTGTGTTTGATGTCTTCATATTTACTGTTGATGTCATGTTGTGGGGGTTGGGTGTAGATCCAGGTTCGGGTTCTTATGGTCAGATTGGGATGTGTGTTGTGTTTAATGTCCTCATATTTACTGTTGATGTCATGTTGTGGGGGTTGGGTGTAGATCCAGGTTCGGGTTACTACGGTCAGATTGGGATGTGTGTTGTGTTTAATGTCTTCATATTTACTGTTGATGTCATGCTGTGGGGGTTGGGTGTAGATGCAGGTTCAGGTTACTACGGTCAGATTGGGATGTGTGTTGTGTTTAATGTCCTCATATTTACAGTTGATGTCACGTTGTGGGGGTTGGGTGTAGATCTAGGTTCGGGTTCTTATGGTCAGATTGGGATGTGTGTTGTGTTTAATGTCCTCATATTTACTGTTGATGTCATGTTGTGGGGGTTGGGTGAAGATCCAGGTTCGGGTTACTACAGTCAGATCGGGATGTGTGCTGTGTTTAATAGAGTTTCTTCGATTCCGATACTAGTATCAGAAATATCTCCATTATCCACAACAAATTCTGGCATCGGCGAGTACATGAACTCATATATCTATTCAATATTGTTCAGAATTGTGAAATGAGATTGCAGCTTATTTACAAAGATTTTTATGTATTTATTTTTGGCAGGGCAAGTACAATTTTGAACCCCATTGAGCTCTGCATTTAAATATGTAAGCCAGTCTACTTTATGGATTTCATGGATGAAAGTCCTTTGATTATGTTAAGAAGAAAAAAATCACTACACAATGTTCTTTGTCCTAATTAATCTTTTATTTTATTGTAGATCAGTGGTCTTTATAAGTCACGTTTACTGTAGATCAGTGGTCTTAATACTACTATCAGCAGCCAACAGGTCAGAGGTAATTTTTGTAAATTAATATATATATATATATATATATATATATATATATATATATATATATATATATATATATATATATATAATAGAATGAGCTTAAAAAACCTCTTCAAGATTTCCAGTCAGCTCCACAACTAGCTTTTCTTCAGGTCCTAAAATGTTCTATTTGTAATTATTCTGAAAAGTGGTGCATGTGTCTTTTTCTTTACTGCATACTCTCTTCTTTGCCATTATAAACATAAATATGAGTCTTTTAGCCCTGTGTAAGAACATGAAACACAGTCAATTTGGTGCAGTGTTTAGAACATATTGTGTCTATTTTTGTGCATTTCTGACATCATCTGTGTTTATTCTTAGGCTAGGTCCAGTAGGTCCGCATTAGAGGAGAGAGGAGATGAATGTGAAGAAGAGAGAGGAGATGAGAGTAGACAGGATAGAGAAGAGAGGAAAAAAGACACAGGAAAAGAAAGAGCACATGATGGAGTAGAGGATAGAGTACATGCAAGAATAGGAGAGAGTGGAGAAGTAAGAACATACACAGTAGAGGAAAGTGAAAACACTAAGGAACAAATTGATTACTACATTCGTCCCCACCATGACAGCTTGAAGACCTTTTTTGAGTATCATCCTCAACAAACATCAAGTAATCCAGTAGTGCAAAAAGTGTTCTGTTGCAAGGATGGCACTAATAGAATGTGACTTACTTACCGCCAAGAACGTCATGCATTACATTGCTCTGTCTGCTTAGCATTTGCCAAGTCAACTGACAAATCTCCCTTCATTAGTGGTATGACAGACTGGAAACGTGCATCAGCGCATGAAAAGGAACATGAAAAGAGCGTGGCTCACAAAACTTGACCTTATTTCTAGACCCCAGGAACTTCACTCAGTTAAAGACGTCCTCTCTTCCACCATTGATGTTCCAAGAGCTTAGCAAATGTCTGTTGAGATTTGACAGTTGTAAGGGAAACAGGTCAATTTAGCTCAAAGGGAATCATTTAACATTTTAAAGGGAATTGGAACAGAATCACTGTTTCACGGCTGATCAATGAGACGCCCTGCGATTTACTGAACAAGCCGTTTAACATAAAATCTGCGCTGGATATTAATATCCAAACTATAGTGAAAACACTATCAATTAGCACAGTAACAAGATCGGCAGTTTAAGACATTAACTTGTAAGCACAAAACACAAGATACTTCTCTTTTCAATATGAATAAGGCTTTATTAGATAAATCTAAGACATATAAACTAATCTAACACATAAACGCACGCACTCACACATTCACACAAGTTGCAGGAAGATCGAAAGTTAGGAAAAGATGAGTTAAAGAGAATGGAAATATGGAATCCCAAGTTCACAGCAATACTTTAAATTGCATAAACATGAACAACCATCAATCACGTAATTAGCGCTCGCATTGAGTTCCTATAAATTATATTAGATACACCAGTAAAGGTCACAGTCTGGAGGTTAAGTTACTTGCATCTCCTGTGAAGAAGGAGCCTCGGTGAAAGGGCTATCCCGAGGTCATTGATTGGCTGGAAGTTCAGTCTCAAAGAACAATGATGACTAACCGCATGGCTAGATGCTACAAGCTAAAGCTAGGTAGCAAAGCTACAAGCTAAAAGCTAAGAGCAGGCATGACTGATAGCACGAGCAAGGCTGGAACTAAAAGCAAAATTTCATGGTGTCCAAAGTATTTAAACTTCCCTGTTGGCCACACCTCAAATGTTGCCTTGACCAATCAGATATGGTCTTGGCTCGGGGGTATCATAAATCATTTGTTTATCTTACCAAGCATGTGGCTCCTGCCTCACAGGGTCTAATTTTGGACATGATTCCTATAACACGATTATGATATATTTTACAAATAAATGATTGTCAGGACAATATCAAGCAAGAAAATTCGATTATATCAATACTAGACATGACTATGTATCCTATAGTTATCAAAAGACATACACAATAAGTGATTATACATGATAGTCAAATGTGTGGGTTAGACATAAATGAATATGGAGTTAAGCAATGGAATTATTCATTTATAAGTCTTTTTGAGTTCATTCTGGTCCATATATAATTTACAAAAAGCAGTTTCTTTGCCATTCTCTGGCAAAGGGACTTTTCTGTGAAGACAAAGGTTTAAAGCCCTTCCCCCTTAGGAATTTCAGTCTGGTTCTGCTGGGTGGGGGGAAGTCAATGCAAGTATTTAACTTGATCTCCTGGGTTTACATGTGATGTCCAGCGTTGCATTTCAATCACGAACAATAAATTTGACAATCTCTTCTTCGAATTAAAATCGTCAATAATTGTTCTATTGGTGTTAATGTTGAAAGCTGTTGTGTGAACAAGTTGGTTGGTTGGTTATCTTGCTTGGTTCTTGTGGCACTAGAACTGATTTATGACTTCCTGAGGAGTTCGGCTCTCGTTTTCAATTCAAGTTTATTTGTATAGCGCTTTTTACAAAACAAATCGTTACAAAGCAACTTTACAGAAAATTATGTTTCTACAATATTTAGTAGTAGCTAGTAGTTTGTGCACATTTGACAGGATTTTAGAAAAAATAAAAATAATAATAATAATAATACAAGACGTAGTCAGCTAGACGATGAACTATCAATATTATTAATTAAGTTATTATATGATTCAGTCACACATTTAGCAATAATTGTTAGTTCTGTTTGTTGATTCAGGGTTAGCATCATCTTAGGTCCTCTGAGGGTCAGCATCATCTCTTCTCAGGTGTTCTGGATCCAGACTGGAGCTTGTGTAAATCCTAGTTACAACGGGATGTAAATCCCGTGGCGAAACATAGAAACAAAATACAGACATCATTAGCATAGCTGCTGATCCAACAAAGTAAAATTAGTTTAACCCAAGCTAATGAATAAAAAAGCACCTTTGATCAGATGCAACTACACTCACAATTTAAAAGATACATTATTTGAATGCTTGGCGAAAGAGATGTGTTTTTAATCTAGATTTAAACAGAGAGAGTGTGTCTGAACCCCGAACATTATCAGGAAGGCTATTCCAGAGTTTGGGAGCCAAATGTGAGAAAGCTCTACCTCCTTTAGAGGACTTCGCTATCCTAGGAACGACCAAAAGTCCAGCGTTTTGTGACCTTAGGGTGTGTGATGGGTTGTAACGTGGTAGAAGGCTAGTTAGGTACGCTGGAGCTAAACCATTTAGGGCCTTACAGGTAAGTAATGATAATTTGTAACTGATACGGAACTTAATAGGTAGCCAGTGCAGAGACTGTAAAATTGGGGTAATATGATCATATTTTCTTGACCTCGTAAGGACTCTAGCTGCTGCATTTTGGACTACCTGTAGCTTGTTTATTGACGAAGCAGGACAACCACCTAGAAGTGCATTACAATAGTCCAGTCTAGAGGTCATGAATGCATGAACTAGCTTTTCTGCATCAGAAACAGATAACATGTTTCGTAGCTTGGCAATGTCTCTAAGTAACAGTAGTTACTTTTAAAGTAGCAGTTTTTGTAACATTGGAAATATGATTTTCAGAAGACAAATTGCTGTCTAATATGACACCCAGATTTTTGACTGTAGAGGAAGTAACAGTACATCCGTCTAGTTGCAGATTGTAATCTACAAGATTCTGTGTAGTGTTTTTTGGTCCAATAATTAGTATCTCTGTCTTATCCGAATTTAATTGGAGAAAATTGTGTGTCATCCAATCTTTTACATTTTTAACACACTCTGTTAGCTTAGATAATTGGGAAGTTTCATCTGGTCTCGTTGAGATATATAGCTGAGTATCATCAGCATAACAGTGGAAGCTAATTCCGTATTTTCTAATAATATTACCAAGGGGCAACATGTATATTGAAAATAGAAGGGGACCTAGGACGGATCCTTGTGGCACTCCATATTTTACTGATGATAAATGAGATGACTCCCCATTTAAGTAAACAAAATGGTAGCGATCGGACAGGTAGGATCTAAACCATCTTAGAGCCTGCCCTTGAATACCTGTATAGTTTTGTAATCAATCTATGAGTATGTCATGATATATGGTGTCGAACGCAGCACTAAGATCAAGTAAGAGTAGGTTGGGTGTAGATCCAGGTTCGGGTTACTACGGTCAGATTGGGATGTGTGTTGTGTTTAATGTCTTCATATTTACTGTTGATGTCATGCTGTGGGGGTTGGGTGTAGATGCAGGTTCAGGTTACTACGGTCAGATTGGGATGTGTGTTGTGTTTAATGTCCTCATATTTACAGTTGATGTCACGTTGTGGGGGTTGGGTGTAGATCCAGGTTCGGGTTCTTATGGTCAGATTGGGATGTGTGTTGTGTTTAATGTCCTCATATTTACTGTTGATGTCATGTTGTGGGTGTTGGGTGAAGATCCAGGTTCGGGTTACTACAGTCAGATCGGGATGTGTGCTGTGTTTAATAGAGTTTCTTCGATTCCGATACTAGTATCAGAAATATCTCCATTATCCACAACAAATTCTGGCATCGGCGAGTACATGAACTCATATATCTATTCAATATTGTTCAGAATTGTGAAATGAGATTGCAGCTTATTTACAAAGATTTTTATGTATTTATTTTTGGCAGGGCAAGTACAATTTTGAACCCCATTGAGCTCTGCATTTAAATATGTAAGCCAGTCTACTTTATGGATTTCATGGATGAAAGTCCTTTGATTATGTTAAGAAGAAAAAAATCACTACACAATGTTCTTTGTCCTAATTAATCTTTTATTTTATTGTAGATCAGTGGTCTTTATAAGTCACGTTTACTGTAGATCAGTGGTCTTAATACTACTATCAGCAGCCAACAGGTCAGAGGTGATTTTTGTAAATTAATATATATATATATATATATATATTAGGGGTGTAACGATACGCGTATTCGTATTGAACCGTTCGGTACGACGCTTTCGGTTCGGTACGCGGTACGCATTATGTATACCGAACGGTTCGTTGGAGTAATTAATTATATTTGAAAAAAAAAAAAAAAGAGAGAGAGAGAAATATAATGATATGCGTTCAACAAGGTAGCCCAATAACCCAAACAACGTAACAGGCAACGCCCCTGACACTCCCGAAGAAGAAAAAAACACCATCTTATATGTTTATGTTAGGCTACTCAGCAGGCGCTCGCTCACTCAGTACGCGCTGAAGGCTCGTTGCAAAATGGCCAATGCGTTTAACAGACTAGAAAAAGAAGATCCTCCAGTAACCAACAGGTCTGGTGTTTGGGTGCACTTTGGATTCCCTTTAAGCTATAATGGTGATGGCAAGAGAGTGGTGGATAAAAAAACAACGGTATGTCGCATCTGCAACATGACAGGGTACACCAGCGGGAATAAAAAAAAAAAAAAAAAAAAACACCAGCGGGAATATCTGGGATATATGCGTCAGTACTATCTGGGAAAAGACGAAAAAAAGGAGAAACATGCACGCAGCAAACTATCCCTGCAGCATTTAGAAACTATAGCTTACAGGGAATCCAACCCAAACACCAGACCTGTTGGTTATTTTAGGATCTTATATTTCTGGTCTGTTAAAGGCATTCGACATTTTGCAACGAGCCTTCAGCGCGTGCTGAGTGAGCGAGCGCCTTAGGGGCCGTTCACATATCGTGCCTAAAAACGCATGGAAAACGCTAAGCGCGTCTTTCTCCTCCTTTCCAAAGCGCTCGGGCAGAAGCGCTCATGAGGCGTCTGTCTTTGCTAAGCAACAATGACGTGCTCTCTCCATGAGACGCGGAAATTTCAGCGAAGGATAAATGGATTTGCAGCTCTAAAAATCGCTTGCAGTAGCTCTGCTACTAAATTTATTTCAAAATTGCAATCCATATACAACTATGATCAGCTGATCCTTCATCTTGGCTGAGCTCTCAACGTTGTTACGGGAAAGGATGAAGCTGATTGGTTAGTTCTTGTCACATGACCCGCGGTGCGCTTGCGGCATTCTGAAAAGTTGAGATGTTTTTACATTTTGCTGTATCTAAAACGTATCGAACCGAACCGAACCGAACCGTGACATCAGTGTATCGTATCGAACCGAACCGTGAATTTTGTGAACCGTTACACCCCTAATATATATATATATATATATATATATATATATAATAGAATGAGCTTAAAAAACCTCTTCAAGATTTCCAGTCAGCTCCACAACTAGCTTTTCTTCAGGTCCTAAAATGTTCTATTTGTAATTATTCTGAAAAGTGGTGCATGTGTCTTTTTCTTTACTGCATACTCTCTTCTTTGCCATTATAAACATAAATATGAGTCTTTTAGCCCTGTGTAAGAACATGAAACACAGTCAATTTGGTGCAGTGTTTAGAACATATTGTGTCTATTTTTGTGCATTTCTGACATCATCTGTGTTTATTCTTAGGCTAGGTCCAGTAGGTCCGCATTAGAGGAGAGAGGAGATGAATGTGAAGAAGAGAGAGGAGATGAGAGTAGACAGGATAGAGAAGAGAGGAAAAAAGACACAGGAAAAGAAAGAGCACATGATGGAGTAGAGGATAGAGTACATGCAAGAATAGGAGAGAGTGGAGAAGTAAGAACATACACAGTAGAGGAAAGTGAAAACACTAAGGAACAAATTGATTACTACATTCGTCCCCACCATGACAGCTTGAAGACCTTTTTTGAGTATCATCCTCAACAAACATCAAGTAATCCAGTAGTGCAAAAAGTGTTCTGTTGCAAGGATGGCACTAATAGAATGTGACTTACTTACCGCCAAGAACGTCATGCATTACATTGCTCTGTATGCTTAGCATTTGCCAAGTCAACTGACAAATCTCCCTTCATTAGTGGTATGACAGACTGGAAACGTGCATCAGCGCATGAAAAGGAACATGAAAAGAGCGTGGCTCACAAAACTTGACCCCATTTCTAGACCCCAGGAACTTCACTCAGTTAAAGACGTCCTCTCTTCCACCATTGATGTTCCAAGAGCTTAGCAAATGTCTGTTGAGATTTGACAGTTGTAAGGGAAACAGGTCAATTTAGCTCAAAGGGAATCATTTAACATTTTAAAGGGAATTGGAACAGAATCACTGTTTCACGGCTGATCAATGAGACGCCCTGCGATTTACTGAACAAGCCGTTTAACATAAAATCTGCGCTGGATATTAATATCCAAACTATAGTGAAAACACTATCAATTAGCACAGTAACAAGATCGGCAGTTTAAGACATTAACTTGTAAGCACAAAACACAAGATACTTCTCTTTTCAATATGAATAAGGCTTTATTAGATAAATCTAAGACATATAAACTAATCTAACACATAAACGCACGCACTCACACATTCACACAAGTTGCAGGAAGATCGAAAGTTAGGAAACGATGAGTTAAAGAGAATGGAAATATGGAATCCCAAGTTCACAGCAATACTTTAAATTGCATAAACATGAACAACCATCAATCACGTAATTAGCGCTCGCATTGAGTTCCTCAATGAGGTTAAAATTATATTAGATACACCAGTAAAGGTCACAGTCTGGAGGTTAAGTTACTTGCATCTCCTGTGAAGAAGGAGCCTCGGTGAAAGGGCTATCCCGAGGTCATTGATTGGCTGGAAGTTCAGTCTCAAAGAACAATGATGACTAACCGCATGGCTAGATGCTACAAGCTAAAGCTAGGTAGCAAAGCTACAAGCTAAAAGCTAAGAGCAGGCATGACTGATAGCACGAGCAAGGCTGGAACTAAAAGCAAAATTTCATGGTGTCCAAAGTATTTAAACTTCCCTGTTGGCCACACCTCAAATGTTGCCTTGACCAATCAGATATGGTCTTGGCTCGGGGGTATCATAAATCATTTGTTTATCTTACCAAGCATGTGGCTCCTGCCTCACAGGGTCTAATTTTGGACATGATTCCTATAACACGATTATGATATATTTTACAAATAAATGATTGTCAGGACAATATCAAGCAAGAAAATTCGATTATATCAATACTAGACATGACTATGTATCCTATAGTTATCAAAAGACATACACAATAAGTGATTATACATGATAGTCAAATGTGTGGGTTAGACATAAATGAATATGGAGTTAAGCAATGGAATTATTCATTTATAAGTCTTTTTGAGTTCATTCTGGTCCATATATAATTTACAAAAAGCAGTTTCTTTGCCATTCTCTGGCAAAGGGACTTTTCTGTGAAGACAAAGGTTTAAAGCCCTTCCCCCTTAGGAATTTCAGTCTGGTTCTGCTGGGTGGGGGGAAGTCAATGCAAGTATTTAACTTGATCTCCTGGGTTTACATGTGATGTCCAGCATTGCATTTCAATCACGAACAATAAATTTGACAATCTCTTCTTCGAATTAAAATCGTCAATAATTGTTCTATTGGTGTTAATGTTGAAAGCTGTTGTGTGAACAAGTTGGTTGGTTGGTTATCTTGCTTGGTTCTTGTGGCACTAGAACTGATTTATGACTTCCTGAGGAGTTCGGCTCTCGTTTTCAATTCAAGTTTATTTGTATAGCGCTTTTTACAAAACAAATCGTTACAAAGCAACTTTACAGAAAATTATGTTTCTACAATATTTAGTAGTAGCTAGTAGTTTGTGCACATTTGACAGGATTTTAGAAAAAATAAAAATAATAATAATAATAATACAAGACGTAGTCAGCTAGACGATGAACTATCAATATTATTAATTAAGTTATTATATGATTCAGTCACACATTTAGCAATAATTGTTAGTTCTGTTTGTTGATTCAGGGTTAGCATCATCTTAGGTCCTCTGAGGGTCAGCATCATCTCTTCTCAGGTGTTCTGGATCCAGACTGGAGCTTGTGTAAATCCTAGTTACAACGGGATGTAAATCCCGTGGCGAAACATAGAAACAAAATACAGACATCATTAGCATAGCTGCTGATCCAACAAAGTAAAATTAGTTTAACCCAAGCTAATGAATAAAAAAGCACCTTTGATCAGATGCAACTACACTCACAATTTAAAAGATACATTATTTGAATGCTTGGCGAAAGAGATGTGTTTTTAATCTAGATTTAAACAGAGAGAGTGTGTCTGAACCCCGAACATTATCAGGAAGGCTATTCCAGAGTTTGGGAGCCAAATGTGAGAAAGCTCTACCTCCTTTAGAGGACTTCGCTATCCTAGGAACGACCAAAAGTCCAGCGTTTTGTGACCTTAGGGTGTGTGATGGGTTGTAACGTGGTAGAAGGCTAGTTAGGTACGCTGGAGCTAAACCATTTAGGGCCTTACAGGTAAGTAATGATAATTTGTAACTGATACGGAACTTAATAGGTAGCCAGTGCAGAGACTGTAAAATTGGGGTAATATGATCATATTTTCTTGACCTCGTAAGGACTCTAGCTGCTGCATTTTGGACTACCTGTAGCTTGTTTATTGACGAAGCAGGACAACCACCTAGAAGTGCATTACAATAGTCCAGTCTAGAGGTCATGAATGCATGAACTAGCTTTTCTGCATCAGAAACAGATAACATGTTTCGTAGCTTGGCAATGTCTCTAAGTAACAGTAGTTACTTTTAAAGTAGCAGTTTTTGTAACATTGGAAATATGATTTTCAAAAGACAAATTGCTGTCTAATATGACACCCAGATTTTTGACTGTAGAGGAAGTAACAGTACATCCGTCTAGTTGCAGATTGTAATCTACAAGATTCTGTGTAGTGTTTTTTGGTCCAATAATTAGTATCTCTGTCTTATCCGAATTTAATTGGAGAAAATTGTGTGTCATCCAATCTTTTACATTTTTAACACACTCTGTTAGCTTAGATAATTGGGAAGTTTCATCTGGTCTCGTTGAGATATATAGCTGAGTATCATCAGCATAACAGTGGAAGCTAATTCCGTATTTTCTAATAATATTACCAAGGGGCAACATGTATATTGAAAATAGAAGGGGACCTAGGACGGATCCTTGTGGCACTCCATATTTTACTGATGATAAATGAGATGACTCCCCATTTAAGTAAACAAAATGGTAGCGATCGGACAGGTAGGATCTAAACCATCTTAGAGCCTGCCCTTGAATACCTGTATAGTTTTGTAATCAATCTATGAGTATGTCATGATATATGGTGTCGAACGCAGCACTAAGATCAAGTAAGACTAGAAATGAGATGCAGCCTTGGTCTGACGCAAGGAGCAGGTCATTTGTAATTTTAACAAGTGCAGTTTCTGTGCTATGGTGGGGCCTAAAACCTGACTGAAATTCTTCATACAGATCATTTTTATGTAGGAAGGTGCTCAATTGAGCAGACACAACTTTTTCTAAAATTTTAGACATAAATGGAAGATTTGAAATAGGCCTATAATTTGCCAGTACACTAGGATCTAGTTTTGGTTTCTTAATAAGAGGCTTGATAACCGGCAGCTTGAATGGTTTTGGGACGTGTCCTAAAGATAACGACGAGTTAATGATATTGAGAAGCGGTTCTTCGGCTACAGGTAACAGCTCTTTCAGTAATTTAGTGGGTACAGGATCTAATAAACATGTTGTTGGTTTAGATACAGTGATACGTTTATTTAGCTCTTCCTGTCCTATGGTTGTAAAGCACTGCAGTTTATCTTTGGGTGCGATGGATGAAACTGAAGTGTTAGATGCTGTAGAATCTACATTCGCTATTGTATTTCTAATGTTATCTATTTTATCAGTGAAGAAATTCATAAAGTCATTACTATTTAACGTTGGTGGAATATTTGAATCAGGTGGCGTCTTGTAATTTGTTAACTTAGCCACTGTGCTAAATAAAAACCTTGGATTGTTTTGGTTATTTTCAATGAGTTTGTGTATATGCTCTGCCCTAGCAGTTTTTAGAGCCTGTCTATAGCTCGTTTCAATGCGCACAGCTCTGATAGACTCTTTAATTTGTCTGGTTCGACTCATTTCTGCTACATATATCCCCCTTTCGATCGGCGAGGTGTTTAGGTGAAGACATCGTCGATCGCTGGAGAAACAAAGGCAGAAGAAGCAGACAAACACAGCAAACAGCAAGACAACACCTCCATGACAGTTACTGTACTGGTGCAGGCATCAGGCTATTTAGGTACACGTGGTTAAGTTCAATTAGTCAATGTAGTTTAGCACATTGAGGATAGTTTAGATCGTCTTGGAAATTGTTTTTATTTTGATTCATCAATCAAATTTGTGGTTAACTTTGTTTGGTTCTTCTAGGTTGTCTTACTTTACACATTTACCATTAGTTTTATAGTAATTTCATTTTCAATTCAATGAATTGACCTATCATGCATGGAGCTCTCTGGCTTCCATTCAGTTTAGAGTGGCTGGCGGATATTAGGTGTTGCGAGTCAATCCTAATATCAGACCTTCGACCCTCGCAGGGTGTCTAGGCATTTCACCTACTCAGGAAAGAGGGGAAGGAGAAGGATAAGTAAAAGAAGAACAAAACAAAACAAGGCTGCTGTGGGTTTTCCTAGCATGGGTTACAACTACTATTGAGCTAGGATGTCAGGTGCAGCTAGTGTGTCGTGAACCTTAACTTAGTGTCAGGTGTTCTACCTATTGTGAGGATGGCTGCACGTTTCTTCATGGTGGGTATGTGTAACTTTGTTACGCTAGAAGTTGGATATTCTACCTGTGGGAAGAATATGTTTGTTGACTGTGTTATCAGTAGATGTGTTTACCTCTGGGTGTAGGTAATGTTGTGTGTGTTACTGGTTTAGTGCATGTGTGGTCTCCCCCTTTTTCTAGCATGTCACTGAAGACTGGCTCTTTGCATCCTTGGCTTGGATGAGGGCGTGTCCATGGTCTAATGAGGGTCAGTCCAGCAAGGCAGGAAGTTCTTTGGCAGACAGTCGGAGGCAGTTTGGCATGGCTGTGTGAAGCGGGGTTGCAAAACTTTGTCTCCTATGTTGCATTCTTCTTGTGATGCCTTCTGGCTGTAGCAGACTTTCTGACCTGTGCTCTGGTGGTTGCTGTTGCACAGACAGGGAATTTGGTACTTGGAGTTGGAGTTAATTTGACAGTTTGTTAGTGACTGTGTTAGGTGTCTGAGGCGATGTCCTTTAGTACCTCAGATTTTTCATCAACAGTTGGCCGTGAAAGACTTGTTCGTTCTGGGTCGTTGTTGAACAGGTGCTTGTCATCTCTGATGTGGTGCACCAGGTGATCACCGGCCTTCCGTTCTGTCGCTGGTCACAGCAAGCATGACTCAAATTTGTGGTCACCTGCATGTAAATTGTCTTGAAGGAACTCTCTTAGTTGTTCCATGACTTGTTCCGTGTCTTCTAATGGTAAGCGGTTAGTTCTTGTGCATACTCAGCACTGTGCATGTCTGAGTGGTGCTGAGGTGGGTTTTGTTGTCGCTTACCCACACGAGTTGCTCTTGGATGAGTCAGCTGATTACCTTTGGATATCTGTTTAGGTTTCCAGATGTTCTTATCCTTTTGGTTTCTTGAGAAGCGTGGCTGGTCCCATGGATTTTTCCAGCAGTTGGGCTGAAAGCGGTCGTGGATATGGGCGTCACGTTCTCTGTGCTCTTGATGGAAGACTCTGGTGTTGTGATGCCACTGGGTGTCGTCCAGTGCAAGGCTTGAGTCTTTGTTAACAGTGTTCAAGAGTGTGGATGTTTTGTTACCTTTCTTTGAGGCCAGCTTCTGCTTGTTATAGGCCTTCTGTGTTTGCAGAAGCTGTGTCTGCAGCTTCAAGGCCTTGGACGGGAGGTTTTCTTTCGTTGGCAGGAAAGGGTTGTGTGGCGAAGGCAGGTGAGGTTTTGGGTTGTGGCCCTTCGCTCCTTTCATCATATGCCAGTTCTTGGACGTGGGACTCTGCTCTGCTCAGCAGTGATGAGGCTAAGAGAGGTTTCTCTTTCCTTGGCTCTTGTTTGTGCTTGTGAGCATTTTGGAGTTCTTTTCTGACCATGTAGAGCTCATCGTTGGTATCGTCTAGTTGTTGGGTCAGGTTGTCCGTTTCAGTTATGTACCTTTCAAGGTGATCTTTCAAAGCACTGATTTCAGAATTCTTGTTTCTGATGTCTATCTTGACTTTCTCCAGTAGCTGTTCGGCATACTGGAGTCTGTTTACCAGGTCTTTCTGAGCAGCCGTTGCATGTTGCTGGTCGAGCTGAGCTGCTGCCAGGGCTGCTAGGAGCTTCATAACTTGTTCCGTTGTTTCCTGCTCCCTCTTGCTGGGTGCTCTGAGTTGATCTTGAACTTTCACTTCCAGCTTGTCTATGCGACGTTGAGCACGTGTCAGCTCCTCTTGAAGGTGGGTGATGTGCTTGTCGCTCAGTTTCAGCTGGGTTGTGAAGACATAGCTTAGTGAGCTCGTGATCTTGACTAGCTCCTCGTGGTTGTTGTTCTGGCTTGAATCTTGTGTCAGGAATCTTCTCAGGATTAGGATTATTATTAAAAATAATAACAGTTCAAATGTCTTTGGAGTGAGGCTGTCTGTCATGCCTCTCAGCCAAATGTTCACATCTTCCCCATGGGAAATGGGGTCTGCAGTCTGCGGCATGTTGGCACGCTGGCGAGAAGAGAGACTGACACAGATCTGTGTGGAGTAAAAGCCTATGTGTGGTGGGACAACTAAGTGTTGTATCAGTGATTGTGAACCACTAGTGAAATGTGGTGATGACTGTGTTGGTCTCAGGGTGTCTAAGTAGACGAGAGATGCGAAGACTTTGTCACTCTAATGAGGAAGAGGAAAAGAGAGACAGAGGTGAAAAACAAATTCAAATGACAAGCAAAATTCCTGTTTTTCAAATGAGGAAAATTATTTTTTCCAATTAAATGTTATCAAAAACGTAAACAATATTATTATATTTCTTGCTTTGGACAAAAGAATACAATAATAATTCGGATATCTCTTTTCTTAGTCTGACAGGATTGACACCGTACACCTTTCAGTTGGACCGCTCACCAGGGAGGCTGCGAAGGCGACAGTTGTTCAACACGTATCTCTATTAAATTGATCTCAACGTTGGATGAGATGCTAAAACTTGGATTGCGTTTCCAAATGTAGGGAGGTTAGGAAGAACAAAGGAGAGGATGATTACAATCAAAATTCATAAGGATGATTCGTCGTCTTTGGCACGATTGTGTATTTAATTCACTTAGAATTGATTGATAGTTCTTACATGTCCTACAAATGTAAAAAGAGAACAGGAAAGTAAAGAAGAGAGAGGACGGAGATGGTAGTAGCGGTCTCAGTAGCGGTCTCAGTAGCGGTTATCTCAACTACAAGGAGAGCGTTGTGTTAGTTGCTGCACAACTAATCAAACAAAATAAACTTTAAGTGAAAGAGAGTTGTCTTTCTAATTTATTTGAACTCGTAGTGAGGGATAACAATGTCTCCTTTTAGGGCTCAGGTTTGTCGTTCCCAGGCTAGGATACACAAAAGAAATAGGAAAATTAAAAAAATTAATAAATGGGCAAAATATGCAAAAATGAAATTAAAAAGAGGAAATCAATAAGTAAAACAATAGTGGTTAAGTGTATAACCAAAATAGGAAGAGGGGTAAAACGCATTCAAATAATTAAAGGTCTGAATAGCATATATTCAGATGGGTAATAAATAAATTAGGAAGAATAAGTTTACTTAAACTTCCAAAGTTCAAGGCTTAAGTCTTCCTAAAATAATTAGGCCCAAAAGAGAATACTAGAAATAAAAGTTCATGTGAAATGATCTGAGAGGGAAATTTTAAATGCTTCCAAATAAATTTAATGTTTCAATTAAATTTCAATTTGACAATTAATAATTGTGAGTCAGTATTTCCCTTTCTAGTAAAATGAAAATAAGTGGCCTAGTGAGAAAAGAGAGCGATAAAAAGAAAGAGACTAACAAGTGTTAGTTAAGATGTTTAAAATGGTTAAATCACGTCAGCGTTACCCAAACACACATTATTCTACCACTGGATGGTAATGCTTACGGCTAACCTTTGAGGCTAGTGGCTTTAGTATAGACTTCAATGTAAATGCAATGGTTTCATTAGCTTAGCGACACCGCAGAGTTTGTGCGCTGCGCGTGCACAGTTCAGAGTTGCTCCGGAAGTACGTTAAGGCTTCCGGGTCACGGTCGTCACTATGGCAACCAAAACACATTCTAGTGGATTAACGTTAGCACATGAATCGTTGCATTGTTGCAAATACAGTTAAGTATGTTACATGAAATGTCGGCTCATTTCAACACTGTACAAATAACAACACCGCCTTTCAGTTGGTTTTGCGATGTGGCACTTAAACTCTCAGTTTGTATAGAGTTAAATTTATCTTAATTCAAATAGCAGCTTCCTGCTGTAGTTAAGGGAACACAGTTATATCAATCTCAGCAATTTGAATCTCCGTGCCAGTTTTTCTGGACACAAACATAAAAGTTTTCCTTCGCTGTTGGTACACAGTTAAAATTTACTTGATCAAGCTTTTAAAACACTCCCATTCAAATTACTCTCGGACACACGCAGTGTTACGCGAGATTGCATTCACTTTGTGAACGGATACAAATGGGCAAACATTGTTCTCTAATGTTTAACGTTAACTTAGGGGAGTCGAATATCAAATTTGATTCGGCAGTGGAACACGCACTGGCAATCAAACTATATGAAATATGAATACGGGGGCTTTGCTAAATAGATTGAGGAACACGCTCAAAACTATTCTTTATTCACCGATTTATATCCCTTTTGAAACACCAACAGTTTAGCTCCGTTCAGCAAACAGTGACTGAGATAGCGTTTGAGACACTGGAATACGCAGTGAAATCAAATCAGCTATAAAACAAGGCATTACACAAATGAGGAACACGCTCAATTTCTACCTTATTGTACGATCTCAGATGGTTACTTTTAAGTTCACTTACTGCTGTTAACATTGAAGAGACGGACTTGAGTTAAAGTCTCTTCTAGCTCCTTTCATTCAAGCGGGGGGGGGGGGGGCGCGCTGCTTACGTCACGGGTCACACAAACACACTCACGTCTCGCTAGCTTCTCATCTTTCATTCCTTTAGCAAAATCAAAGATTAAATAACTTGGTTTATGCTCACAATTTAGATTAAACTGCCCGCATTTTCTCCACCATAATAAATGTAAGGGAAACAGGTCAATTTAGCTCAAAGGGAATCATTTAAGATTTTAAAGGGAATTTGAACAGAATCACTGTTTCACGGCTGATCAATGAGACGCCCTGTGATTTACTGAACAAGCCGTTTAACATCAAATCTGCACTGGATACTAATATCCAAACTATAGTGAAAACACTATTAATTAGCACAGTAACAAGATCGGCAGTTTAAGACATTAACTTGTAAGCACAAAACACAAGATACTTCTCTTTTCAATATGAATAAGGCTTTATTAGATAAATCTAAGACATATAAACTAATCTAACACATAAACGCACGCACTCACACATTCACACAAGTTGCAGGAAGATCGAAAGTTAGGAAAAGATGAGTTAAAGAGAATGGAAATATGGAATCCCAAGTCCACAGCAATACTTTAAATTGCATAAACATGAACAACCATCAATCACGTAATTAGCGCTCGCATTGAGTTCCTCAATGAGGTTAAAATTATATTAGATACACCAGTAAAGGTCACAGTCTGGAGGTAAAGTTACTTGCATCTCCTGTGAAGAAGGAGCCTCGGTGAAAGGGCTATCCCGAGGTCGTTGATTGGTTGGAAGTTCAGTCTCAAAGAACAATGATGACTAACCGCATGGCTAGATGCTACAAGCTAAAGCTAGGTAGCAAAGCTACAAGCTAAAAGCTAAGAGCAGGCATGACTGATAGCACGAGCAAGGCTGGAACTAAAAGCAAAATTTCATGGTGTCCAAAGTATTTAAACTTCCCTGTTGGCCACACCTCAAATGTTGCCTTGACCAATCAGATATGGTCTTGGCTCGGGGGTATCATAAATCATTTGTTTATCTTACCAAGCATGTGGTTCCTGCCTCACAGGGTCTAATTTTGGACATGATTCCTATAACACGATTATGATATTTTACAAATAAATGATTGTCAGGACAATATCAAGCAAGAAAATTCGATTATATCAATACTAGACATGACTATGTATCCTATAGTTATCAAAAGACATACACAATAAGTGATTATACATGATAGTCAAATGTGTGGGTTACACATAAATGAATATGGAGTTAAGCAATGGAATGATTCATTTATAAGTCTTTTTGAGTTCATTCTGGTCCATATATAATGTACAAAAAGCAGTTTCTTTGCCATTCTCTGGCAAAGGGACTTTTCTGTGAAGATAAAGGTTTAAAGCCCTTCCCCCTTAGGAATTTCAGTCTGGTTCTGCTGGGTGGGGGAAGTCAATGCAAGTATTTAACTTGATCTCCTGGGTTTACATGTGATGTCCAGCGTTGCATTCCAATCACGAACAATAAATTTGACAATCTCTTCTTCAAATTAAAATTGTCAATAATTGTTCTATTGGTGTTAATGTTGAAAGCTGTTGTGTGAACTAGAGATCGACCGATATGGGTTTTTCTATAGCCGATGCCGATGCCGATGTTTAGAGGTCAGGGTCAGCCGATGGCCGATATGTGCTTCCGATTTTTAGGGCCGATATCTTGGAGTTTTCCTCTTGATTTGCATGCTAAAATGTCACACTAATAATAAGTGGATGCACAACACATTTTTTCTAAACCTATCATAATTTATTGAGCACTGACTTGAACCATCTCTTCATTCATCTTAATTTAGTGCACTGCGCTGTATTAAAATAAAAAAAATGTATCCAAAGTTAACCAAACAAATTAATAAACTGACCAAGTATTAAATATATAAAACAGGTAATATATATATATATATATATATATATATATATATATATATATATATATATATATATATATATATGTCAATCATTTACATAAAAGTTTTAGAGCATTTACATTTATCAAGTAGAATTTTTCAAGTTTGTTGGAACATAAATGTAAACTTAAATATACATTTAAATAAATACAATTTTAGAAATAAAAATCAATTAAACTGAAAAAAAAAAAAAAAAAAATAACAGTGGTGCTGCAAAGACACTAGCAACCAGCAACATTTGTGTTTGGTATAAATGACACAGAACATCTAAAGTGCATTCTAATTTCGAACTTACATCGCAGTTTGTTCATTATTAAAATAAAGTAGAGTCAACCAAACATTTAAAAAGTTACACTGGTCAGTTTAAATACACCGTATACCGGTCAACTCTGCTGTTATGCAAAGGACGTTTTTGCTCATGTGAAGAGGATGATTTTTTCCGTCTAATTTACATTAAAAAAATATTATAGATTAACATTCAGATACATTGCGAATATGGAAACATTTGGATATGTGCAGAACGAGACGTGAGCAATAACCTCCAAATACATCTAGTCAAACCCGCGCTCGCTCGTCCTCGTATGGACTTAGTGCACATGGCATAATATCTTCTTTTTAACATAATAATAAGGACTTCTCATCTCCCAGTCTGCTGTGATGAAGTGAGCAGTTATCATCACAGAGCTCTCCGTCCCCCTGGACGTCCACCCGTCTGTCGTGAGCGCAACAGAGGATGCTCGGGATAGTTCATCCACAACTTTTTTCTTCTCCTGTTCATAAAGATCTGGCATCTGATCTTTTCACTCTAACCTCTTTCCTTCATCATCATATCTGACAGGGAAGCCAAAATGCGCGGGGCGTTCAAGCTCCTCCGCTCCGCATTATCACTGAGTGTGGACTGAACATGCACAACTTTTTTTATTTTTTTCATAAATCAATCCGCGGGTCACGCGTATGCCGATCTGAAGATATTGATCTGAACGGATCACGGATCAATGATGATCCGTTGCACCACTACTATAGTGTCATTTGAAAACACTGCAGTTGCGTTTCAAAATACAACAACGAGCACCACGAAACCATTTAAAGAGGCGAATTCAGCCGCGGTCTCCTTGACAGAAAACATTCAGCAAAGTAAAATGATCTCAAACGTATGGCGCGCTCTCTTCATTTTATCAAACGATCATAATCACATTTATTCATTTGACAGTCCTGCTACTAGCATTTTATTAATACTAAAACCCCTTTAATTCAGGTGAGAAAGCTTTTTTTCCAAGTGGCTTTTGCACATAATAATAATACCGCTGCAGACGCATTTTGCAGCATATTACTTGATCGTTAATTTAAACGACGATCGATCATGGAAATTAACAAATATTGACATCCCTAAATACAAATGAGTTGGATGGAAAGCTGGTTATTGGCTGCATCAAACCATGCTTCCGAACACATGTCATTCACCGTTCTGGGCAGCTCCAGGACAGCTGTCTCTCCGAGCGCGGTGCTGTCTGTGAGCGGGGCGGAGTAACGGAGCCCTCAATCACGCTGCAGTGTTTGTAAGAGCTGACAACTTCTCCACCCCATTTACAGAGTGAAATTCTTTGACTACCTTTATCTCGCATGTCTGTTGTTGAATCTTCCAAAAGTTTTGGCTCGGGGTGCTTCACATGCAGTGGCTGCAGCAGCACTTTCCACCGCACCAATAACACGGGGCTGCCCGCCGACGTGCCTGACTTTAAATCGGCGCTACTAAACACGGATATCGGCCGATGCCGATATATTAAAAAATGACAAATGTCGACCTCTAGTGTGAACAAGTTGGTTGGTTGGTTATCTTGCTTGGTTCTTGTGGCACTAGAACTGATTTATGACTTCCTGAGGAGTTCGGCTCTCGTTTCAATGCACACAGCTCTGATAGACTCTTTAATTTGTCTGGTTCGACTCATTTCTGCCACACAGTGAAGCAACTGCTGAGAATTTACAGTGTGAATTTAGAAATTTTGTTCTACAGTGGGAAAAATTGAAAATGTATCCACTAGATGATTAATAGGTCAAAACACTGGAAGACAACACAGAAGATGAGGGGGTTGAAATCCGATGCAAGGAGTGTTCCTCATGTAATGAATGTCCCCTGTGTTGCTATCAGATTCTCGGGAGGTTCAATCTGATGTCAAATGCCTACCACCTCCTAGGTCTGGCATACAAGTTCCTGCTCACCCTGTCAATCACTCAGGTTGCCTGTGAACGCACATTTTCAATGCTTAAGTTCATTAAAACCAGACTCCGAAGCAAGCTCTCACAGGAGCACTTGGAAGCTTTTATGTTGATGGCAACAGAGAGGGACATCCTTTTCTCTCTTGACTCGGATGTGATCATTGACAAAGTTGCAGAGAAAAGTGAACTGTTTACTAAGCTTCTTCTGTAGGCCCTGGCAGTGATGTTGCACCTCATGAAATATAGTTACAGCAGAAATTGTGTACCCTAATCATTAATATTTCTATTAAAATAATCAGCTGCATATAAATTACTGTAAGACCTTTAGATATTTACAATAAAGCCTGATAAAATCATTTGCATTTTCTTTGTCTATTATTTTAAAAAACAATGCTTAGTTTTGATAGTAAATAAATTCTAATCTGTAATTTTACATGCAGATTAATGTATGTATAGACATGTAGTGTGTGTGTTTTTGTGACATATCAGGACACAACTCTGTATAATGACATGGGTATGACACAGGTATTACAAGGAGAGGGTTTTTCAAAACACTTATAAATCATACAGAATGAGTTTTTTTTTTTGAGAAAGTAAAACTGCACAAAGTTTCCTGTGAGGGTTAGGGTTAGGTGTAGGGTTGGTGAAGGGCGATAGAAAATACAGTTTGTACGGAATAAAAACCATTACACCTATGGGATGTACCCACATCCCATAGTGTGTGTGTGTGTGTGTGTGTGTGTGTGTGTGTGTGTGTGTGTGTGTGTGTGTTGGCGTGTGTGTGTGTGTGTTGGCGTGTGTACGTTGAGATTATTTGGTATGGATTAATTTTGTTACCTTGGTCGATTTAATATTTTTCTTGAATCTGATATTTTTGTTATAATTTGATTTTATTGTATTTTTCTTTGATTTGTTGTTGCTTGTGAATTGTGTTTGAGATCTTATTTGTCAATTTGTTGTACCATCAAGGACTACATTGGAACTGGGAGGACTTATTGGATTTTATTTTGTTTGCTTATTGTGTGGATTGTGGTTTGGGTTATATAATTGCATGATGGTGTGATTTTTGAGGTGGTTTGAATTTAATTTTCTTTTCTCGTTCCCAAATGTTAACTTATCCCATGGGATATTGATATTGACTGTTGTGTCCAAGATGCGATTTTAGAGGTGACCACTGTATAACATCAGTATTTATTTATTCATTTATTTTTGTGTGAATGTAATTGTTCTTTTGCATTGTTCTCTCAATTGGGGTGATTTTATAATATATTTTCTTATCTCCGAGCATCAAATAAAGATTGTACACATCTCTGCTTGTACTTTCCATTTGTTTGGAAACCCTGTGGTTGGGAGCAGGTATAAAATCAGTTTACCCCTTAGGTGGAAGAGCTGCCGCTCACATTTGGCGTAGTCGGCAGGGTTTTTGTTTTCAAGCAGGGGTGTGTACTTTAAATATTGCGGTGCTTTGTTGTATGTGTTTGAAATTGGAGGTATATATATATATATATATATATATATATATATATATATATATATATATATATATATATAAATTTCCTTTTTTTGTGTGTGTGTGTGTCTTTGGAGTGAGTGTTTATTTTACAGCGGCAAAGCAGCAGCGGGCAGTGAACAACGGAAGCTCATTACTCGTGAGTACGTTTTCTAGTTTTTTGTTTTGTTGTTGTATCTTATAATGGAGAACGAGATGGAAGAGCTGCGAAGACAGGTTCAGTCTTTGCAGTCAGAGAATGAGCAGTTACAGCGTCAAGCTAGTTCTGCAGCAGGGCCCTCGGTTAGTATTAGCTCTGCCGCTGATACACACGCTCGCGTGGATGGATGCCCCCAGGCCCATGGAAGAGCGTGTCATTCTTGTCCCTAGAGAGAGACGATGTTCCATGTTTAGTGGAAGGGATGACGAGGAGGTTTTTGAATGGGTGGAGGAGATTAAGAGTAATTTAAGGGCTCGGAATTTATCAGCAAGGGAGGAAGCTCTGTTTATTCTTGACCATTTAGGGGGATCTGCCAGAAGTGAACTTAAGTTTAGATCAAGGGAGGAGAGGGAGGATCCTGAAAAGGTGTTTTCTGTATTAAAGGAGTTATATGGGTGTGCACGCTCATATATTTCTCTTCAGAAGCAGTTTTTTTCCGTAAACAAGAAGAAGGGGAGTCCTTGCAAGACTTCTCACATGCCCTTTTTGGTTTGATGGAGAAGGTAGTACAATGCGCTCCAGATGGCGTACCTAACTCCTCTACTTTTACTTAGGGATCAGAACCAGTCTGAGTTGGCTGGATTGAAAGAGATGTTGAGGGCCCAACAAGAGCAGCTAAATCAACTCACCCAAGGTCTACAGCAACTACAGTCGCAGCATGCTTTTAATCAATCTAGGCGAGTTAACACTATAATTTGCAGACGTTGTAACCAACCAGGTCATATTGCTCGAAATTGTATTTTGGACTTTAGTAGATCTACCGAGCAGCAGGTATATTTGTCACGCCAGGTAGCTCTCCGCATCCTAGTAGGCCGGCGGAAAACTTCAGGAGGGGTAGCAGTCGGCTCCCAGCCCTCTGAATCAGGTGGGAACCAGGCCCTTTGTAAATTATTAGGTAGCTGTCCTTCTGTCACTATTACTATGGGTGGGGTAGAGGTTCCCTGTTTATACATGGAAACTGGGTCGATGGTGACCTCTATGTCAGAGAGGTTCTTTCTCCAACATTATGAGCCTTGGGGTAAAGAGAAGTTGCTTGGTTGTGGGTAGCTACAGTTGCGATTTTTGTTGATCTCGGGAAGAAAATCCAGAATAAGGGGGTATTTGTGGTGAAAGACCTGTCCCACTCTTCTTTGCCGGGTGGGTTACCGGGGTTGTTGGGCATGAACGTTATTCAGGAGTGCTATAGGGAGTTGTTTAGTCAACATGGACCTACGCTTTTTGACCTTCCAACAGTGAAAGAGACTCCTGCATGGCTTTCTGCCCTGCAGTATTGTAAGAAAAATGAAACTGATGCTGATGAGACTACTGAACGATTGGCTAGGGTTGGCCCTTCACCTGTGTTGCTGTTTGAGCCTTTGGGGAAAGAGGTTTCGCTCCCTGCTGGCTCCCTGCTTGCCTCTCCGATTGTAGTCGTGAGGAAAAAGGATGGTCAGATTCGTCTTTGCGTTGATTATAGGCAGTTGAATAGTAAGACACGGAAGGATGCTTTTCCTCTGCCCCGGATCGAGGAGTCCCTGGATGCCTGTGTGGAGCCCAGTGGTTTTCCACATTGGACCTTGCCAGTGGCTACAACCAGGTTCCGGTGGCAAAGGGAGATAAGTGTAAGACTGCCTTTTGCACACCCTTTGGGTTATTTGAGTTTAATCGAATGCCCTTTGGGTTGTGCAATGCACCTAGTACCTTTCAACGGCTTATGGAGCGCATGTTCGGTGACCAAAGGTTCAAGACGTTGTTGCTTTATTTAGACGACATTATCGTTTTCTCATCTACCATTGCACAGCACTTGGAGAGGTTGGAAATGGTCTTCATCCGACTTCAGCAAGAGGGACTTAAGGCCAAGTTAGAAAAATGCTGCTTTTTCTGGCAAGAAGTGGGCTACCTGGGGCATCTAGTGTCTAAGGATGGGGTGTCTACTGATCCTGCTAAGATCAGCACAGTTGCAGAGTGGAAGCGTCCAACCAATGTGACTGAGCTGCGGTCGTTTTTAGGGTTCGCAAGTTATTATAGGCGTTTTGTCGAGGGATTTGCCCAGTTGGCTTCCCCGTTACATCGGCTGGTTGCAAGCTTGGTAGGGACGAAGAAGAAGAGGGGTTCGGGGAAGTCAATTGCAAGCTGTTGGACTGAGGAGTGTGAGCAGGGGTTTCAGACTTTAAAGTAGCGATTGGTATCTGCTCCTGTTTTGGCGTATGCAGATTTCTCCCTCCCATTTGTGTTGGATATTGATGCTAGCCACTCTGGGTTAGGGGCAGTGCTTGGGCAGGAGAGAGATGGTGAGGTGAGGCCAGTAGCATATGCTAGCAGGGGTCTGAGACCCACTGAAAGGAATATGCAAAATTATAGCTCCATGAAATTAGAGCTATTGGCATTAAAATGGGCTCTAACTGAAAAGTTCAGGGATTATCTTTTAGGGCAGAAGTGCTTGGTTTATACCGATAACAATCCCTTGAGCTATTTGAAGACGGCCAAACTCGGTGCTTTGGAGCAACGCTGGGCTTCCCAGCTAGCCGCGTTTGACTTTGATATTCGTTATCGCCCTGGCCGTGCCAACGGTAATGCAGATGCATTGTCTAGGCAGTACACTGTGACACCTTCTCCACAGCAAGAGTGTGGAACTGCTCTGCCGGCCACTCGGGTAGAATTGCTGGACAAGGGGAGGCCTGTAGAGGCAGTACAGAGCACAATTTCTGTTTTTTCTACAACATCGAAAGTAGATTTATGACGGGCACAGGAGCAGGATGCAGTCATTGGTCCAGCTCTTAAGTTTTTTTTCTTCTAAAGTGTACCCAACGAAGGAACGTCAGTCTATGTCTAAAGGATGTTTGGAATTACTCCGTCAGTGGAGCCAGTTGTTCCAACGAAATGGCTTGTTGTATCGTCATTTAAAACTACCTGATGGGGAGAGGAGGTGGACCAGTTAGTGCTGCCGGAGCTTTTTCAGCCAGAGGTTTTTCAGCTATTGCATAGTGCTCATGGCCATCAAGGTAGGGAGCGTACCTATGAGCTGATACGCAGCAGGTGTTATTGGCCGGGAATGGAGGCGGATGTCAGGAAGCGATGCCAGGAATGTAGTCAGTGTGCTATTGCAAAATCAAATCAGCCACCAATCCGTGCTCCAATGGGCCATTTGTTGGAATCAAGACCGAACCAGATTCTGGCAGATGACTTTACAAATTTGGAACAGGCTAGTGATGGAAGAGAGCATGTCCTTGTTATTACAGATGTGTTCTCAAAATACACTGCCCACAAAGGACCAGAAAGCGACTACGGTAGCTAATATTTTGGTCCATGAGTGGTTTTATAGGTTTGGTGTACCGGCACAAATCCATTCAGACCAAGGTCGGAGTTTTGAGGGTGCAGTGGTCTCCCAGCTCTGTCAGTTGTATGGAGTTAAGAAGACTCACACTGTCCCATATCACCCTCAGGGAAATGGGCAGTGTGAGCGCTTCAATCGAACTCTTCATGACTTACTTCGTACACTGTCCTCAGAGCAGAAAAGGTCATGGACTTATCATAAAGCACAGGTATGTTTTGCATATAATAGAACTCCTCACCAGACCACCGGTGAGTCACCATATTTTTTGATGTTCGGCCAGGCCCCCAGACTTCCAGTTGATTTTCTGCTTTCAGCAGTGAATGAACCTGCCAGTGGACTGGTGAAAGACTGGTTGATGGGGCATAGAAAGAGACTTAAAACAACTTATACGAGAGTAAGGTCTCGGCTGGACAGAGCGGCTGAGCTTCGTAAAAAGCGCCATGATCAGGGAGGAAGGCATTCTGTGCTGCAGGTGGGTCAAGAAGTTTATCTGCGGGACTATGGTGTCCGTGGTCGTAATAAAATACAAAATCATTGGTCCAGTATTGTTCACAAAGTAGTTAGAGCTCCTAGGGGTAATGGTGGTATATACACTATAGCACAGGTAGATAACCCTTCCTTGGTAAAACAGGTGCACAGGTCTCACTTAAAGTTAGTACCACACATAGCATGCTCTGACCACCTGGCTGATCCAGGGTTAGGGTTGTCAGACGATAACTTGTAATCATCTTTAGCCTCCCCAATGGCAAGGGAAGAGTGGGATGTAGCTCTTATAGAGGTAACCCCTGCTGCTTTGAGTTCAGCCAAAGTAGATTTACCACTCAAGCCAGAGAGGGTTGTAGAAAGTCCTGTTGAGAGTGGGATTGAAGACCCTATGTTGATTGTTAATCCCCCAATTCAAATAAGGGAAGTGAGTCGACGTCAAACCACTCGGGCTACTGCCGGGAAACATTCTAACCTTTACTATCTACCAAAAGCCATCGCAATGGTTCAAAATGTACGTTTGGACCAAGGTCCTGTAAATGCTCCATTTCAACCTTGCCCTTTCTGTCCATGGTTGTAGATTGGATCATCGGGACGATGATCGAAAAGCCAGGGGTAGAATGTAATGGGGTGACCCTTTAAGGTAGGTGGAGCCGGGGGGAAGCTCACGGCCCCTTTAAAAACGCGGAGATTTACTTTTATTTCCGTTCTCCCTCTGGCATGGTATGCAGGTGGCGTCACTGTGTCGCAGAAAAAGAGGCTACCTAATAGGCGTTAAGCATTGAGTGAGATAGTAGGCTGCATAAGTGGGAAATTCACTTCTTTTGACTCTTGCCGTGGGCCTGTGAATGTCTAAACATTTTAAGTGTGAACACTGTCATATTGGTGGCTGTTCTTAACGATCGTACCGAGGGTCAGTCAATTGTGCTGCAGGTAAGTTTATATAGTACTTTGTGTGTTGTTTTTTTAATCGAAGATGTAATTTTAGTTAGTGTATGTGGGGGGTTAATGGCTAAATTGGTTAATTATTTTATAGATATCTGCCCGCTGTTGTTTTGCTGCTGTGTGGTGGCTCGTTACGGCAACCAGTGTTTTGCTGTGGAGACCGGAGAAGCTGTGCACTCAAGTCCCACTGATTGCTGTGATAGACGCACACGGTTATGTGCGCAGGTTTTATGTGAGCGTGTGTTAATATAAGCGTGTTTGAGTGAGCTTAGTGCAAAGGTTTGTGTGTGTGTGTGTGTGTTGGCGTGTGTACGTTGAGATTATTTGGTATGGATTAATTTTGTTACCTTGGTCGATTTAATATTTTTCTTGAATCTGATATTTTTGTTATAATTTGATTTCATTGTATTTTTCTTTGATTTGTTGTTGCTTGTGAATTGTGTTTGAGATCTTATTTGTCAATTTGTTGTACCATCAAGGACTACATTGGAACTGGGAGGACTTATTTGATTTATTTTGTTTGCTTATTGTGTGGATTGTGGTTTGGGTTATATAATTGCATGATGGTGTGATTTTTGAGGTGGTTTGAATTTAATTTTCTTTTCTCATTCCCAAATGTTAACTCATCTCATGGGATATTGATATTGACTGTTGTGTCCAAGATCCGATTTTACAGGTGACCACTGTATAACATCAGTATTTATTCATTTATTTTTGTGTGAATGTAATTGTACTTTTGCATTGTTCTCTCAATTGGGGTGATTTTATAATATATTTTCTTATCTCCGAGCATCAAATAAAGATTGTACACATCTCTGCTTGTACTTTCCATTTGTTTTGAAACCCTGTGGTTGGGAGCAGGTATAAAATCAGTTTACCCCTTAGGTGGAAGAGCTGCCGCTCACACATCGTACAGAGACTGCACTGTTGAAGGTTTTTAATGACTTGTTACTTGCTACTGACTCAGGGGACTGTGTGATTTTAATTCTACTACACCTTACGGCTGCATTTGATACTGTAGACCAGGGGTAAGCAACATCAGTCCAGAAGTGCAGATGTCCTGCAGAGTTTAGCTCCAACCCTGAAAAAAAACCCACTTGTCTGTAGCCTGAAGAGCTTGATTAGCTTGTTCAGGTGTGTTTGATTAGGGTTAGAGCTAAACTCTGCAGGACATCAGCACTCCAGGACCAACGTTGCCTACCCCTGCTGTAGACCATAAGATAGGGCTGGGCGATATGGCAAAAATGTGATCTCGAAATAAAATATCCATATTGAACGTTAACGATTTTCGATATTCGATACAAGTTGTTAATGCTTCCAGCTTAAAAATAGTATGCCTGAATGACTGAAGCCACAAAAATCAGAGGGTTCATTAAATTACACTTTAAAAGTATAGTTTATTAAAAAAAAAAATTACACATTTCCAAAATGTAAACATAATACTATTGTAAACATAATTTGTAAACATTACAGTTTTTTTCCCACCAGAAGACTAACTGTAAACAGTGTCTGGCATTAAGAGGTACATTAAATGTGCAAAATATAAACATAAAAATATACAACTTCTAGCAAGTGCACACAATTTGTAAAACTTTCAGTTGTATTTTTTTTTTCTTTTTTTGCCAGGAAGACTGGTCTGTAAAAAGTGTCTGGCTTTAAGAGGTAGATTAAATTTGCAAAATGTAAACAAAAATATTCAACTTTTAGCTAGTGCACACATTTTGTAAACTTTTACAGGTTTTTTGCCAGAAACACTAGTCTGTCCACAGTGTCTGGCTTTAAAGCTGCCCTGTGGCAGGACACTATATTACCACCTGTGCTAAAAGCACGCTCTGAGGGTGAGCTGGTGGCAGGAATACACAGGTAACGTTTTGCCAAGAGGCTCACTCTGGGGTATATTGCTGAATTGATCTTCCACCATTCCAGGGGGTTGGTCTCGCTGTCTGAATCAGGAGCTTGCAGGTAGCCATTTAGTTCAGCTTCAATAGCCTGCTGTTCTGTGAGATCAGATGTTGCAGTAGACTTGGTGTAGGACTTCTTGAAAAAGCTGCCCAGTGTCATCTTCTGCAATTTGGCTGGTGTAGCAGCAGCACCGTCACCTTTGCCTCCTCCCAGTGAAATGGATGGGACTGCAGGAGCAGCTTGCGATGTGCTCTGACATTCATCCAGCATCTGAGCTACAGCTCTGGATTTCACAGCCTCAACCTTGTCATCTTTGATGTAGCGTGTCTTAAAACGAGGATCAACAAGGGATGCTATGCTCAGAAGATCATCAGTGGCAGCGTTGTCATATTTCTCATTCAGATAGGTGAGGACAAAAGCCTTAAAGGTCTTGATGAGCTCCGAGTCATCAGCTACAGGTTTCAAGACCTCCTCACTGAAAAGATGCAGTACAGGTTTCAGGTACGACACACTCACATATTTTTCACCAGAAAGGGCATCAGTGAAATCAGCAAGTGGGTTTAGAGCCTTACACACAGACTCCAGAACATCGATGTCCTGCCATGAGGGAGCCAAGTGCCTTGTTTTTTTATCAGCTGATAAAACTTTTGCAATGGCCTTCTCTTGCTCTAGCACTCGTGCTATCATGGCATGGCGGGACCCCCACCTGGTGGGTGATTCTGTGATCAACTTGTGCCTTGGCAGCTTGAGCTCCTCTTGAGTGACCGCTAGTTCTCGTTTCTTTTTCCAAGAGAAGGAAAAAGCACTGACCACTTTTTTGCACACACCCATGGCTCTTTGGATTCTCTGGTCTCTCATACTCCCCTCTGATGATGAAGAAAACAATATAGGTACATGTTTAGAATCTTTAAAAGGCAAAGACGATTGTAAAAATTACTTATTTGTGATGATAAAAATTATTTTGTGATGATAAATTACAATGTTATGAGATTTTCAATCAGTGAGAAACTACATTTAGACCTTACACACTAGGGCTGTCTTTTATCCTACAAATCTGAGTTAAATAAAGGCTAGTTACTGCAACAATAAACTAACATAACAGCTTAAGCATGCCATGACAACTTTAATGTCAACAGAAATGTAACTGAATCAAAATGGAATTAATTATGAGAAATTATCACATTATTATTGTGGAATAGATGCATTACTTACATTTTAAAACATTAACGGCATTTAACATACTTAATATATATGCATATTTATCAAACAGCGTAAAGCAAGACTACATGACCATTTATTTATTTATCACTGCCTTTACAACACACAACCACACGCAAGTTGGTGTTTGTTAGGACAGTGTGAATACGACAGCATATTCTAAATTATGCAGTCAAACGTGATATAGCTTTAAATGCTGTGAAATCAATTAGGATATTTTATAAATCCTCATATGCTGTTTAGCACTGAAAACTTTAATTTTTTTAGATGGTTAACTTACCAATGGCTAGATGTAGCCGGTGACCAAAACATTGCAGACGAGTTCAGTTTTTAAGCGAGACAGCCTTGACGATGTTTGCGCCGTTGTCTGTTGTGATGCACACCTGGCGGTCCTCGCTAAGGCCCCAAGATGCGAGTGCATCCTCCAGACCAGCAGAAAGTATTTCCGCAGTATGGTCATCCGGAAAATATGCAGTTTGCAATCATCTTGATTGCAGACACCACTCCTCGTCAATGTAATGAATGGTGAGGCTCATATATGGTTCGGATGTTCTGCTCGACCATAGGTCGGAGGTAGTGGCAAAATATTTCACGTTCCTTAGATTATTTTCCAGCTTTTCGCGGCACTCTTCATATAGCTGAGGCAGTGCGGTTTTGGAAAAGTATTTTCTGCCAGGGAGTTCGTACCGTGAGTCAAGCACTTTAACTAATTTCCTAAACCCGTCTTGTTTCACTGTGCTTAGGGGCATCATTTCTTTTGCTAAAAAGTAAGAAACGGCCCTGGTTATGTCCTTGCTCCTTTTGGAACTCTTCTCATAGGGGGTAATAGCCACGAAAGACGACACGATCGATTTTTGCTTCGGTACAGCCCCACTGCTAGCCCTGCTTGTTGACGGAGTAGCATCGGCCCGCATTTTCATGCTCTCGGCGTGGTCGTTTGGGTGATACTTTTTTAGGTGATGGAATATGTTGGTTGTGTTGCCAGTCTTGGTTTTTACAAACTGATGACATATTTTACAGATCGTTTTAATCTGCGCTTCGTCACTTTTTAGATAACCAAACCACTTCCATATTACGGAATTCGTGCTACCCTTTTTGTCGACAATTTCGTAATTTGTTGATGATAACCCGAGGTTAGTTTCACTTTCGTCGCTACTTCCACTCATTTTTGGGGTCTTTTGTCGTTGTTTCGAGTTCGCTTGCAAAGTGCGGTAGGACTGTGTACTGACATGCACGTGCACGCTGCTGTCGCATATTTCTGCTGTGTGATTGGTTCTTGGATCAATCCATATCGAGTGAAAATGTCCGGAGCTTATCATCGTTATCGATTTAAGTTTTATCGCGATTCGATGTGATATCGTTTATCGGCCCAGCCCTACCATAAGACCTTGATTTCACACTTAGAACAGTATGTTGGCATTAAGGGTACTGCAGGTACCTAAACCCGTGATGGATTAGACCCTATTTGTTGAGAAATAACTTTCTCAGTTTGCTTAGGAGTCTCCTCAGCTTCTTCTTTCATGTGTGGGGTCCCCCAGGGCTCCATTTTGGGGCCTATTCTGTTCTGTATATGCTCCCCTTAGGACATATTTTTTGAAAGTTTGGTATTACTTTTCATTGTTATGCAGACGATTTACCTAATTTTGAAACTTAAGGTACTTGTTCTTTAAAGCCCTTGAGGAAATTAAGGCCTGGATGGCACAAGATTTCCTGAATTGTAGGGCAAATAAAACAAGTTATACTCTTTAAGGAGGTACTTGTGAGTCATCCGATTTTGACCTTGGTGAATTGAAAACACTTGTGAAGCCATATGTAAATAATTTTGGGGTTATCATAGACTAATTTTAAATTGGACATACAGACTAACTTGGTAGTTAAATCTTTTTTTTTTTTCAATTGAGACACCTCACCAAGGTGAAATCTTTCCTGTCTTTTAAGGACTTTCAAAAGAATCTTCCATATTTTTATTTGACTCGTCTGGATTATTGTAATGGCCTCTATGTAGGTATTGGTCAGGCCTCTCTCTCCAGACTGCAGATGGTCCACAATGCAGCAGCTTGCCTGCTGACTGGTACACATAAGCGGGAACACATCACCCTCATTCTCGCCTCTCTTCACTGGTTACCAGTCCATATTAGGATTTTATTTAATGACAGTTCTGTAGCATGAGACCCCAATGACGCATGTGGCAGGCAATCAGTGCAATGGCCTAGGACAAGTTTGAAAAAGAAGGATTTTACAAATGATTAAAAATAGCAAAAAAAACTAAACCATGATTTTTTTTTTTTTTTGGAGTTCATTAAGTTTGACATGAGCCAAGTATTCAGAGGAAAGGGGAATTGTCATTTTCTGGCTTACGGTTCAAAAGTTATTAGCATATATATATATATATATATTTACAGCCTATCCTTGTGGTACGGCTGACATAAGTGCGCACGCTGCCTGTCTTCAGCTCATATTCTCCAAAATGGCTATTATTTTTTTCATTATTTTTGTTTTCTTTGGATACAAAAGTGTTGCCAACAGGAAGTAGAGAAAACACTGGCTGTTGGACAGTGTTTTCTCTACTTCCTGTTGGCATTCTGTAGCTAATCGTAGCTCCTTGTAGCTGTTTTTATTTTATTTTATTTTTTTCTCTATAATCTTTCTTACTATCACTGTCCGTTTGTTTGTTTGTTTGTTTTCTAAGTTGTAAAATATAACTTAATTCACACCATATTTCTGATATTATCGATCAGATTATCAGATTAACTTTGATCGTTTTCCGTGAGTGCAGTACACCTGCAAAGCGTTAGCACTCGTTAGCTTGTCATTAGCGTTTTCTTTTCTCCTCTCCTCTCCTCTCTCACGCTGCAGTTTTTCAAAAAGTTCACCAAGAATATTTCATCAAGCACGGTGAGTAATGGCTTCGCCTTCTATTGTTATTTGCACCTCTTGCCACATGTACGGTTTATCTATCTCTGTCGGCGATGAGGGATTCACATGTGATAAATGCAGGGAAAAAGTTAGGCTGACAGAGAAGATTTCAGAATTAGAGACACGCACCCAAACTTTAATTGAGGACAGTAAGAATGTTAGGGCTCTAGATACGGCTTTGGATGCGTCTAGCTCAGGGACTCCTGTACATTGTCCAGTTCCAGCAACAGAGCCCCTGCAGCAGGGCAACTGGGTGACGGTGAGGCAGCGTAGTCGTGGGTCAAATGTCAGACACTGTAATATGCTCTGGTCCCCTCCCTGCTTACCGTGGTGATGAGATGCATAGCAGATTGTCATCACTCAATGGCTGGATATCTAAGTGGTGCCCACAGAATAACATAGGTTTCATAGACAATTGGACGAGTTTTTGGGGCAGACCAGACCTGTTTAAAAGAGATGGTCTTCATCCCTCCTGGGGGGACGCCACTCTTCTCTCTAGAAATATGGCAAATTGTCTTAGTGTTTATACTTGACTAACTGGGGCCCAGGTCAGGAAGCAGACAGACTGGCTAAACCGACCGTCTGCTAGCTGCCTCCCGTCACAGAGGTCAGTTAATTCTCAGCACATAGAGACTCTTTCACCTAGATATCACACAATAGAGACTGTGTCTGTTCCCCGAACTAGAAAATACAAAAAAGGTCCAAACCAAGTTAAGGCTAACAATTTAATTGAGGTTCAACAAATAAAAAACAAATGCAATATGGATAAACAAATGATAAAACTTGGCTTATTGAATATCAGATCCATTTCTACGAAAACACTTTTTGTAAATAATATGATAACTGATCATAATATAGATGTGCTCTGTTTGACAGAAACTTGGCTAAAACCTGATGATTACATTATTTTAAATGAGTCCACCCCCCCAAGATTACTGTTATAAACATGAGCCACGTCTAAAAGGCAAAGGGGGAGGAGTTGCTTCAATTTATAACAACGTTTTCAGGATTTCTCAGAGGGCAGGCTTCAAGTATAACTCGTTTGAAGTAATGGTGCTACATATAACATTATCCAGAGAAACAAATGTTAATGATAAATCCCCTGTTATGTTTGTACTGGCTACTGTATACAGGCCACCAGGGCACCATACAGACTTTATTAAAGAGTTTGGTGATTTTACATCCGAGTTAGTTCTGGCTGCAGATAAAGTTTTAATAGTTGGTGATTTTAATATCCATGTCGATAATGAAAAAGATGCATTGGGATCAGCATTTATAGACATTCTGAACTCTATTGGTGTTAGACAACATGTTTCAGGACCTACTCATTGTCGAAATCATACTCTAGATTTAATACTGTCACATGGAATTGATGTTGATAGTGTTGAAATTATTCAGCCAAGTGATGATATCTCAGATCATTATTTAGTTCTGTGCAAACTTCATATAGCCAAAATTGTAAATTCTACTTCTTGTTACAAGTATCGAAGAACCATCACTTCTACCACAAAAGACTGTTTTTTAAGTTATCTTCCTGATGTGTCCAAATTCCTTAGCATATCCAAAACCTCAGAACAACTTGATGATGTAACAGAAACTATGGACTCTCTCTTTTCTAGAACTTTAAATACAGTTGCTCCTTTACGCTTAAGGAAGGTTAAGGAAAACAGTTTGACACCATGGTATAATGAGCATACTCGCACCCTAAAGAGAGTAGCCCGAAAAATGGAGCGCAGCTGGAGGAAAACAAAACTAGAGGTATTTTGTATTGCTTGGCGGGAAAGTAGCATATCCTACAAAAAAGCATTAAAAACTGCTAGATCTGATTAATTTTCTTCTCTTTTAGAAGAAAACAAACATAACCCCAGGTATTTATTCAATACAGTGGCTAAATTAACGAAAAATAAAGCCTCAACAAGTGTTGACATTTCCCAACACCACAACAGTAATGACTTTATGAACTACATTACTTCTAAAATCGATACTATTAGAGATACAAATGCAACCATTCAGCCGTCAGCTACATAGACAGCACTATAGACCTCCTGAGGAACAGTTCCACTCATTCTCTACTATAGGAGAGGAAGAATTGTATAAACTTGTTAAATCATCTAAACCAACAACATGTATGTTAGACCCTATACCATCTAAGCTCCTAAAAGAGGTGCTTCCAGAAGTCATAGGTCCTCTTCTGACTATTATTAATTCCTCATTGTCATTAGGATATGTCCCCAAAACCTTCAAACTGGCTGTTATTAAGCCTCTCATAAAAAACCACAACTTGACCCCAAAGAACTTGTTAATTATAGACCAATCTCGAATCTCCTTTTTCTGTCCAAGATACTAGAAAAGGTGGTATCCTCACAATTATATTCCTTCTTAGAGAAAAATGGTATATGTGAGGATTTCCAGTCAGGATTTAGACCGTATCATAGTACTGAGACTGCTCTCCTTAGAGTTACAAATGATCTGCTCTTATCATCTGATCGTGGGTGTATCTCTCTATTAGTTTTATTGGATCTTAGTGCTGCGTTTGACACAATTGATCACAGCATTCTTTTGCATAGACTTGAACACTTTGTTGGCATCAGTGGAAGTTCATTAGCATGGTTTAAATCATACTTATATGACCGCCATCAGATCGTAGCAGCGAATGAAGATGTATCATATCGATCACAAGTGCAGTATGGAGTACCTCAAGGCTCAGTACTAGGGCCGCTACTCTTCACGCTTTATATGTTACCCTTGGGAGATATCCTCAGGAAACATGGTGTTAGCTTTCACTGTTATGCTGATGATACTCAGCTCTATATTTCTTCACGGCCCGGTGAAACACACCAATTTGAAAAACTAATGGAATGCATAGTCGATATAAAAAATTGGATGACGAGTAATTTCTTACTGCTAAATTCAGAAAAAACAGAGGTGTTAATTGTAGGGCCTAAAAACTCTGCTTGTAATAACCTAGAACACTGTCTAAGACTTGATGGCTGCTTTGTCAATTCTTCGTCATCAGTTAGGAACCTAGGTGTGCTACTTGATCGCAATCTTTCCTTAGAAAGCCACGTTTCTAGCATTTGTAAAACTGCATTTTTCCATCTCAAAAATATATCTAAATTACGGCCTATGTTCTCAATGTCAAATGCAGAAATGTTAATCCATGCATTTATGACTTCAAGGTTAGGCTATTGTAATGCTTTATTGGGTGGTTGTTCTGCACGCTTAGTAAACAAACTACAGCTAGTCCAAAATGCAGCAGCAAGAGTTCCTACTAGAACCAGGAAGTATGACCATATTAGCCCGGTCCTGTCCACATTGCACTGGGTCCCTATCAAACATCGTATAGATTTTAAAATATTGCTTATTACTTATAAAGCCCTGAATGGTTTAGCACCTCAGTATTTGAATGAGCTCCTTTTACATTATACTCCTCTACGTCCGCTACGTTCTCAAAACTCAGGCAATTTGATAATACCTAGAATATCAAAATCAACTGCGGGCGGCAAATCCTTTTCCTATTTGGCGCCTAAACTCTGGAATAACCTACCTAACATTGTTCGGGAGGCAGACACACTCTTGCAGTTTAAATCTAGATTAAAGACCCATCTCTTTAACCTGGCATACACATAACATACTAATATGCTTTTAATATCCAAATCCGTTAAAGGATTTTTAGGCTGCATTAATTAGGTAAACCGGAACCGGAAACAGTTCACATAACATGTACCTTCTACATCATTATAAGAATGGCATCTACGCTAATATTTGTCTGTTTCTCTCTTGTTCCGAGGTCACCGTGGCCACCAGATCCAGTCTGTATCCAGATCAGAGGGTCACTGCAGTCACCCGGATCCCGTACGTATCCAGACCAGATGGTGGATCGGCACCTAGAAAGGACCTCTACTGCCAAGAAAGACAGCGGAGACCAGGACAACTAGAGCCCAGATACAGATCCCCTGTAAAGGCCTTGTCTCAGAGGACCACCAGGACAAGACCACAGGAAACAGATGATTCTTCTGCACAATCTGACTTTGCTGCAGCCTGGAATTGAACTACTGGTTTCATCTGGTCAGAGGAGAACTGACCCCCAACTGAGCCTGGTTTCTCCCAAGGTTTTTTTCTCCATTCTGTCATCGATGGAGTTTCGGTTCCTTGCCGCTGTCGCCTCTGGCTTGCTTAGTTGGGGTCACTTCATCTACAGCGATATCATTGACTTGATTGCAAATAAATGCACAGACACTATTTAACTGAACAGAGATGACATAACTGAATTCAATGATGAACTGCCTTAACTATCATTTTGCATTATTGAGACACTGTTTTCCAAATGAATGTTGTTCAGTGCTTTGACGCAATGTATTTTGTTTAAAGCACTATATAAATAAATAAAGGTTGTCGCTTTATAATATTATTGTTGAACCACATACGCAGTACATACCACATTCGTCGTAATAACGATTCATAAACACATCCACAGCTGTAAATACCGGTTCAGTTAGAAAGGTAAGGGTCCACTGAAAGACATCTCATGAAGCACATTTAGTCCAATGAAGCAATAACGTTGTAATATGGATGACAATTCCTTTTTCTATGTTTCAGTTCTTCAGTGACAGTATTGTTTGTGTCCGTTATGGAATAACTCACGGTCAGAAACTGTGTCTTGGTAATAAAAAAAAAACATGGTTTTTTAGCGTACAGTGTCACAAAACAGATTGAGACGATCCACAAAAAAGTGACAGATAGGCAAAAGTCAAGTCACCTTTATTTATATAGCACTTTAAACAAAATAAATTGTGTCAAAGCAACTAAACAACATTCATTAGGAGAACAGTGTGTCAATAATGCAAAATGATAGTTAAAAGGCAGTTCATCATTGAATTCAGTGATGTCATCTCTGTTCAGTTAAATAGTGTCTGTGCATTTATTTGCAATCAATCAACGATATCGCTGTAGATGAAGTGACCCCAACTAAGCAAGCCAGAGGCGACAGCGGCAAGGAACCAAAACTCCATCGGTGACAGAATGGAGAATAAAACCTTGGAAGAAACTATCTATCTGAAGATAGATAATTTAATGTCACTAATACAAAAGATAGCACATTTTAATTCTGGTGCTCCCTCGTGATCATCTGATGGAGATGGAACTTATAGCGATCGCCTTTTTCTTCGTTTTTTTCATTTATCAACATTTCTATATGTGAGAGTGTGTTTTATGTTGAATGTGAATGTATCTGCATGATTACAATCTGTTTAAGTGCAAATGATTGTAAATGCTGCATTTCTAGCAATCTCAGGATGTTATGTAATTGTTAAAAGTTAAATCTTTTTTAATTTTCTTACTCAAATTATTCTTATTTTATTTTGGTAAATAGTGCTCAAATCACTTGTGATGTCTAAGTTTCTGTCTAGTGTTTTATAATTGAAAAACATATGCAGTGGTATGTTGTGGTAATGACTAAATAGGGGGTGGGGGGTATTGGCTAGATATAGTCTCAAAGTTTTTTTGCAGGAATCTCATTTTTCATGATATCTTCTTCAGATTTTAAATAAAAACTCAAGAGACATATGACTTAAAATATTTTCAAGGCACTTCAAATTTCAGCATTATCAAAATCTGCATATCATCAGTGATTCCTTCTATACAGGATGCGCCGCGACACAACAAATCGCGACAGTAAACTTGAGGTCTCATTCTGTTTGTGAGGTATATACACAAAGAACAAATTATTTGCAACAATTGTTTTGTCATTTCCAGTGTGGAGAGCTTCATGACGTTGCGGTGTGGCTCATTGACTCTCACGTCCACTGTAGACACAGTGTTAAGAGTAGGAGTCTCATTCGCACTCCACGGCCAGGTATCCTCCATCAATTTGCTTGACGTTGACCTGCGAAAGCAGACTCGAAGACTGGATCAAACCCTGGCCCCTTGGACAAACCCTGGCTGGTATGAACAGGGGGCAGCAGTGGGGATAGTTGGCAGGCATATAGTCATTTTTTACAGATGCTTTCAAGATGTGCTAGGGAGCCCTGTTCGAAGGCCATCCGACCTTTGGCGTCTGGACGACAGGACCTCCTCTCTCAAGCGAATGGAATGATATGGCACCCCAGACTTGAGCGGCTCATGTATGGCCTCTTGACGGGAATCAATAGACCTCCCAGAGAATGTCAAGAATACCATATTGCAGGCTAGAGCTCCTTTAACAAGGCGCCTCTATGGCCTTAAATGGTTGGTTTTGACTGTCTGGTGCACAGCCCGGGGTGAAGACCTGTTAATTTTTGACATATCTCAAATATTTTCCTTCCTCCAAGACTTAATGGATAGGGGCCGTACTCCCTTTACCCTTTAAGTCTCATACCCTCTCATGCTCCCATAGCTAGGCAGTCCATGGGCAAGAACAACTTTGTTGTTCGTTTTCAGAAGGGGTCCAGAAGGCTGGCTCACGTTGCTATTGGTTAGTTTCTATTGAGAGTGAGGAGAGAGTGACAGTGAGCCACTTTAATAAAGCCAATCTTTCACATGAACTGCCAAAATACAGACAGCATGTTACATTCCAGAGACAGTAATATATTGGATCACTGTTACACCACAATAAAGGATGCATCTCACTCTGTTCCACGAGCAGCTTTGGGACGTTCTGATCACTGTCTGGTTCATCTTATACCGTCCTACAAGCAGAAACTTAAATCTGTTAAACCTGTAGTAAGGACTGTGAAGAGATGGACCAGCGAAACAGAGCAGGATTTACAATCTTGTTTTGACCTCACTGATTGGAGTGTTTTTGAAGCTGCTACCACCGATCTGGACGAACTCACAGAGACTGTAACATCCTATATTAGTTTATGTGAGGATGTATGCATTCCTACCAGGACTTATTTAACATTCAACAATGATAAGCCATGGTTTACAGTAAAACTCAGACATCTTCGTCAGGCCAAAGATGATGCCTAGAGAAATGGGGACAGGGTCTTGTACAATCAGGCCAGGAACACACTGAACAAAGAGATCAAAGCGGCTAAAAAGACCTACGCTAAAAAGTTGGAAGACCAGTTTACTTCCAAAGACTCAACTTCAGTTTGAAGAGGACTGAGGGCCATCACAAACTACAAGACACCATCCCCTTGCACTGAGGGTAATCAATGACTTGCTAACGACCTGAATGAGTTTTATTGTATATTTGGAACCCCCAACACCCATTCTGACCATCTCCCTACACAACCATTAACACCTCCTGCAATCCCACCCTCCACACCTCCTGCTCTTCAAATCTGTGAAGATGATGTGCACCAGGTCTTCAAGAAGAACAAAAGAAGAAAAGCACCAGGCCCAGATGGCGTTACTCCAGCCTGTCTGAAAATCTGTGCTGACCAGCTGGCCCCCATCTTTTCACAGATCTTCAACAGATCCCTGGAGTTGTGTGAAGTGCCTTCCTGCTTCAAACACTCTACCATAATCCCCATTCCAAAGAAACCCAAGATAACAGGACTTAACGACTACAGGCCTGTGGCTCTAACGTCTGTCGTCATGAAGTCGTTTGAAAAACTAGTTCTGGGTTATCTGAAGGACATCACTGGAACCCCTGAAGTTTGCTTACCGAGCAAACAGGTCCGTGGATGATGCAATCAACATGGGATTGCACTTCATCCTGCAACATCTGGACAAAACAGGGACTTATGTGAGGATCCTGTTTGTGGACTTTAGTTCGGCTTTCAACACCATCATCCCAACAACCCTCCAGACCAAACTGACCCAGCTCTCTGTTCCTAGCTCTATCTGTCACTGGATCACCAGCTTTCTGACAGATAGGCAACAGTTAGTGAGACTGGGGAAATTCATGTCAAACAGCTGCTCCTCCAACACTGGTGCCCCTCAGGGATGTGTTCTCTCCCCTCTGCTCTTCTCCCTGTACAGCAACGACTGCACCTCTAAAGACCCCTCTGTCAAGCTCCTGAAGTTTGCAGATGACACCACAGTCATCAGCCTCATCCAGGACGGTGATGAGTCTGCTTACAGACAAGGGGGTTGAGCAGCTGGCTGTCTGGTGCAGTCTTAACAACCTGGAGCTGAACACGCTCAAAACAGTGGAGATGATGGTGGACTTTAGGAGAAACCCCCCTGCACTTTCCCCACTCACCATCATGAACAGCACTGTGACTGCAGTGGAGTCATTCAGATTCCTGGGAACCACCATCTCTCAGGACCTGAAGTGGGACAATCACATTGACTCCATTGTGAAAAAAGCCCAGCAAAGGTTGTATTTCCTTCGCCAGCTGAGGAAGTTTAACCTGCCAAAGGAGCTGCTGAAACAGTTCTATTCAACCATCATTGAGTCTGTACTGTGTACTTCTATAACTGTCTGGTTTGGCTCAGCAACAAAATCAGACATCAGAAGACTACAGAGAACTGTTCGGATTGCTGAAAGGATTATTGGTGCTCCCCTGCCCACCTTTCAAGAACTGTATACATCCAGAGTGAGGAAAAGGGCTCAGAAAATCACTCTGGATCCCTCACATCCAAGTGTCACGGTACGTGATGCTTGAAACACGGCAAGAGAACCAATTGCAGGTAAGTACGATTTATTTAGGGATAATCCAGAGGGGTAAACAGTCCAGGCAGGGGTCGAAACCAAAACATCAATCCACATAAACAAGACACGAACACAAGGCAAGACAAGGCAAGAATTGGCAAGGCAAGACGAGAGTTGACGGACATGAATAATACGTAACATTAAACAAGGACTCCGTAACACAGACTAAGACAGACTGGGTATAAATAGACAGAAGGATAATGAGGGAACAAGAGAACGGTGGGGGACAATCAATTACACAACAAGGAGGAAGGTGACCAAATAAGGGAGGAGGAAGTGATCTGGTGACAGACACCGTGAGCAAGGAGGACATCTAGTGGAACCCCAGGGAACAACAACCCAGACACTGTGACAGTACCCCCCCACTACGGAGCGGCTCCCAGACGCTCCATGACAAGACACAACACAGAGACCAGGAGGGAGGCGGACAGGGGGAGGGACGGAGGGCCGGAAAATAAAAACATGGGGAACAAACACCAGAAATGTAAACATAAAACAGGGAGACCAGGAGGGAGGAGGACCGGAGGAGGTTCAGGGGGAGGGATGGAGGGCAAGACTAACTGAGGGAAAACAGACAGAAACAAAACAGAAACCAAGAACACCATACAAAGTCCAAGGAGGGCATGTTGAGGCGTCCACCAGGGCGGAGCAAAGGACCACCACAACAGTGTGGTCAGGGCGGAAGCCCCCCAGGGCGGAGCAGAAGACCACCACGTCCTCGTGGTTGCCGCCAGAGTCCCCCAGGGCGGAGCGGATGACCACCACATCTTTGTGGTCAGGGCGGAAGCCCCCCAGGGCGGAGCAGAAGACCACCAAAGCCATGTGGTCAGGGCGAGTGCCTCCCAGGTCCACGCGGAAGACCACCACAGCCATGTTGTCAGGCCGAGAGCCCCCCAAGGCGGAGCTGACCTCTGTGCGGCCGTACCAACGGGACTACGAAACTCCGGTAACCCCCTGGTGTCTTTACTGGACTCCAGAAGATCGGTGACTTGACCTGACTCTGGAGAGTCAGTGGTGACTAGACGTGACTTTGGAGGGTCATCGGTGACTGGCCCTGGCTCCGGAGGATCATCGGCGACTGGCCCTGGCTCCGGAGGATCATCGTACTCCTGACTCGGCTCCGGAGGATCATCATACTCCTGACTCGGCTCCGGAGGGTCCACCGGCACCTGACTCGACTCCGGAGGGTCCACCGGCACCTGACTCGACTCCGGAGGGTCCACCGGCACCTGACTCGACTCCTGAGGGTTCACGGGAACATGACTCGACTCCTGAGAGTCCACGGGAACATGACTCGACTCCGGAGAGTCCACAGGTACCTGACTCGACTCCCAGGGTTCGTACAAGGTGCTTAAAGTGCTTAAAGTACTTGAATTTGACGTTTTGAAATTTAAGTCCTGGAAAACCCTTGAAAACAGTCATATTAATGACGAGGTAATTGAAAAGTGCTTGAATTATTTAAAGGCAATATTTATGAATTTACAAAGCAATTTTGAAGTGTATATTTTTTTTCTATAAAACAAAATTAACGCTCAAAATTAATGCCTCAGCCCATCCCCCTCCTTCTACCCGCCTTATACGTTAACTCGCTCGTTCTGACATCACTTACCTGGAGCACATTTACGAAATGGTAAAGAGTAAGACGAAGAAATGCAGGGGAACATGACATGACTTTCATGTTCTCATACTTAGAGTTGCCACAGTCATTGAATACTTTAATGTGCTGTACCTTATTTGTACCATCTTGTTTAATTTTTATTCATCTATTTTCCTTTTTTAGAATTTAAAGTAAATAAAGTATATGTTTGATAAGTGAGACCTCTGATTGTAGTCCTTGGAAATCCCCAAAATAGTGCTTGAAAAGTCCTGGAAAGTCCTGGAATTTCATTATACAGTATCTGTACGAACCCTGGACTCCTGAGAGTCTATGGGAACCTGACTCGACTCCTGAGAGTCCACCGGTACCTGACTCGACTCCTGAGAGTCCACCGGTACCTGACTCGACTCCTGAGAGTCCACCGGTTCATGACTCGTCTCCGGAGAGTCCACGGGAACATGACTCGACTCCAGAGAGTCCACCGGCACCTGACCCGACTCCGGAGAGTCCACCGGAACCTGACCCGACTCCGGAGAGTCCACCGGAACCTGACCTGACTCCGGAGAGTCCACCGGAACCTGACCTGACTCCGGAGAGTCCACCGGAACCTGACCCGACTCCGGAGAGTCCACCGGAACCTGACCCGACTCCGGAGAGTCCACGGGAATCTGACTAGACTCTAGACTGTCTGTGAAGACCCGAGGTGCCTTGGCTTCGGGCACTGTCTCTGGAATGGTCTCGGGCACCGCCTCGGTCGAGGCATCGGGAGCGACCTCGGACACTGCATCGGGAATGGCCTCAGGCACCGCCTCGGTATCGAGCACCACTTCGGCCTTCGGAACAGCATCGGTCACCTTCTCGGCCTCCAGAACAGCATCGGTCACCGTCTCGGCCTCCAGAACAGCATCGGGCACTGCATCGGGCACCACCTCGACCTCTTGAACAGCATTGGGTACCGCCTCGGCATCAGGCACCACCTCGGCCTCCGGAACAGCATCGGGCACCGCCTCGGCATCGGGCACCACCTCGATCTCTGGAACAGCATCGAGCACCGCCTCAACATCGGGCACCACCTCGGCCTCAGGAACAGCTTCGGGCACCGCCTCGGCATCGGACACCACCTTGGTCACTGGAACAGCATCGGGCACCGCCTCAGGGACGGCAGCGGTCCGCTCGTGAATGTCCTCCGGGACGGCAGCGGCCCGCTCGGGAACGTCCTCCTGGACGACAGCGGCCCGCTCGAGAACGTCCCCCAGGCCTTGAGGAACGGTAGGCGCCCGTCTCCTCGTCCTCCGTCCTCTATGACGGCGAGTCAGTGGCACCTGGACTGGAGACTCAGGCGTTGAGTCGGCCATCTTGTGCTGTGGCGCTGGGCTGGCGGCCATCTTGTGCTGTGGCGCTGGGCTGGCGGTCATCTTGTGCTGAGGCGCTGGCTCAGCAGCCATCTTGTGCTGTGGCGCTGGGTTGGTGGCCATCTTGTGCTGAGGCGCTGGCTCAGCAGCCATCTTGTGCTGTGGCGCTGGGCTGGCGGCCATCTTGTGCTGAGGCGCTGGCTCAGCAGCCATCTTGTGCTGTGGCGCTGGGTTGGTGGCCATCTTGAGCTGTGGCACTGGGTTGACGGCCATCTTGTGCTGAGGCGCTGGCTCAGCAGCCATGACGTGAACCGTCTTGGGAACTTCTAGGATCCTTGATAGCATAGCGAAATAATCCAAGAATGAGTCAGCGGCCATCTTGGGCGTCGGCGCTGAGCTGGTGGCCATCGGGTACTGTGGTGTAAGGCTGGCTTCCATCTTGCCTCGTGATGTGAGTTTGGTGGCCATGCACCGCAGCGACGCAGGGTTGGCGGCTATCTTGTACTGTGGCGTGGAGCTGGCGGCCATCTTGTGTTGTGGTACTGGGCTAGCGACCACTTGGTGCTGTGGCGCTGGACTGGCGGCCATCTTGGGTTGTGGCGCTACCATGGCGGGCGTGCGCTTCCTCTCACCTCTCCGTCCCCCATGGTGAGAGGGTGGCTCTGATCCATCCCACATGAGCCCCGGGTCGAAGGGAGGCCATGGTTGAGAGTGGTGCTGAATCTCCTTTCGACCACTCCCTCCTCGGCGACCTCCCCTGGTCCCCCGGAAAACCACCAGGCGAGTTCCTTCAAAACCGCCTCTGTCCCGCTCTGTGGCTGGGGATGAGGCATGAGCAGACATACCGCTGGTTCTCTGTTTGACGGAGTTCTTCTGTCATGTTACGTGATGCTTGAAACACGGCAAGAGAACCAATTGCAGGTAAGTATGATTTATTTAGGGATAATCCAGAGGGGTAAACAGTCCAGGCAGGGGTCGAAACCAAAACATCAATCCACATAAACAAGACACGAACACAAGGCAAGACAAGGCAAGAATTGGCAAGGCAAGACGAGAGTTGACGGACATGAATAATACGTAACATTAAACAAGGACACCGTAACACAGACTAAGACAGACTGGGTATAAATAGACAGAAGGATAATGAGGGAACAAGAGAACGGTGGGGGACAATCAATTACACAACAAGGAGGAAGGTGACCAAATAAGGGAAGAGGAAGTGATCTGGTGACAGACACCGTGAGCAAGGAGGACATCTAGTGGAACCCCAGGGAACAACAACCCAGACACTGTGACACCAAGTCACCCCATTTTTGAACTTTTGCCATCTGGCCGGTGCCTCAGAGCTGCAAATACCAGAACAGTAAGGCACAAAAACTGTTTCTTCCCCCAGGCAATATTCCTCATGAACAGTTAAATGTTCCCCACTTATGCTTATGCAAAAAAAAGTGCAATATCCTCATATTTATTTGTTACCCCTCCATCCTAGTACATCCCTGCATCTTATTCAATCCTATTCCATTATCATTTATAGCACAATTGTTTATACACTTGTGTATTTGCCTAAAAAAAAATTTTTGTCTGTGTGTTGGTGTCTCTGTGTACTGGAAGCTTATGTCACTAAAACAAATTCCTTGTATACGTGTTGTAATTACAATGCATTTAGCAGACACTTCTTGACCAAAATGACAAAGTAACTTAAATAACTGCCACTGTTTCGTAAAGACTAGATTGTAACGAGATGTTCAATGTACATAAACGTTTCCAACATGTTTTGATGTAGGGTAAAGCTGTGTAGGTTTAGTTATATTTGATTTTAACCCAATGACACATACTGTACCAGGTTTTTGTGTTGGGGGCAGCAAAGTGGACAAACCAGTTCTGGGTTCTATGCATTCAACAATACAATGAACATGGTTAAATAACCATTAAGTTTGCTGTGTTGGATCACCTCCCTGCTATAAACACAAATGTGTAAAGCTGTGTCGATCTTTAAGCTGCCAAGTAGGTTAAACATAATAAGATCATTAACCAATTCCAATTTAAACATTTATTTACAAGTGGTTATCAAAGAAGTATGAACCAGTGTGAACCACAATGAATCTGACCCACATCCAGCAAGACCAGACAGCAGGCTATAATTCATGATAAAGGTTTCAAATCTAGTGAAGAACTTGAAGAGTGCACTACTTTTTAGACAGATTTTTATGATTCACCAAAACAGTAGAATGAGATTTCAATTGATCCATTAAAAGATTTGTTGGATTTTCAAGAGGGGATGTCACTGAAAATGGCTCCAAGTATATCACAACACACCCTTTAGCCCAATCATTTTGACAAAATGAAGGTGGGCCATGCAATGAATGTCTTCAGCAAGGCACGAGAGTAGGTTAGAAGTACATGGAGGAATAGGAACAATGACCTCCCTTTTACCAGATTACAGCCAGTGTCAGAATACTCCATCTGCTGAATGTTGAATCAATGATGGCAGATGGTGTATGCTCTTCTGTATCACCCGCGCCACAAGGATACAATTTTTTTGTGTATTTACACTTTGGTTTACAACAAACAACCCATCAGAATCAGAATCAGAATCAGAATGAGCTTTATTGCCAGGTATGTTTACACATACGAGGAATTTGTTTTCGTGCCATCGGCGCAGCGTGGAGCATACGCCATCTGCGTACAGCTCAGATCTGCCAAAATGGCGCTACGCTGATTTGGAGAGACACAGAAGAGAGGAATTGTTGAATAAAGCCGTTATTTTTGTTTTCTTATTGTACAAAATTAATTCTCATCGCTTCATAGCATTGCGGTTGAATCACTGATGGCATATGGACTATTCTGACAATGTGTTTTTATACTTTCCTGGACCTTGAAACTGTTATTTATTTGGCAGTCAGTGGGACAGTCTCAAGTCTACTGGTTTTCATCCAAAATATCCGAAGAAAATTTTTTTTATGGGTTTGCAACGACATGGGGATAAGTGATTAATGACCATTTTAATTTTTGAGTGGAGTAACCCTTTAAGGTTTAAAATAAATAATATTTGGTTGAATTGCTTGTACTAAAACATTTTGCATTCTACCTGTGATAAAACTGTGCTAATTGTTTTGGGCCACACTAGTAGGAAGCGTTTGAGCTATGTTTATGATAAATGTGCCTAACAATGAAGGTAAAATATGTATTTTAGGAAATTACATTTTAATCATAGCTAAACTGTCTAATCAGTCAGGTGTTTGTCCTGAGAAGAGTTCCTCAAAACAGCTATGGTTTGCAGGCAACATCTTTTGAATATACCGTTTGACATCATTGTCCTGTTAGCTCGGAGAGCTTTACTTTCCCTCCTCAATACGTTTTGTCGGTTGTTTTGCTTATTGGTCTAATTCTTGTTTCTTGGGTTGCATTGGTTAGTCACTCAATGAATTCTCTCGTGCTTCATTCCCTCGCTTCTGAATTATGTTGAATTGATAAGGAGTTATCACAAAGTAAGTCTGTTTAGTTGTGCTGTCTTACTATTAATTAGGGGTTGCATGACAACTGATTTCTGCTATTCTGCTGTTTCTTTCTCAATTTCTCATAAATAGAATACTCAAGTTACTCCACTACTCGTGATTCATGTTACTGTAAATGAAAACACAAGAAATAGTTCTTATCGATGAATGTTTTTTAATTCATAGCCTAATGCAATGATTACATTACACATTAACTGTCAAAACTTTATAATTATGACATTACATTTTCATTTTCCACGTAACAGAGTAAAGCCAAATAAATAGCTGCACATAACATTGTTATCCCATTTTATATGCAAACTATATTAAATTAAATTAAATTTATGCATTTAGCAGACTCTTTTATCCAAAGTGACTTACAGTGCATTCAGGCTATACATTTTTACCTATCATGTGTTCCCGGGGAATCGAACCCCCAACCTTGCGCTTGATAACGCAATGCCCTACCAATTTAGCTACAGGAACACTATATATAACTATATGTGCATGCATACTGTAAAACTATAATAATAACTTATAATAACGTTAATATTTAACAAGTTTTCAGCATCAATATCAAGAATGAATTAACTCTTACTTTAACCGGTTCGGAAAAGACAAAAATAGTTAGTCAACAAGTATCTTGATACTGCCAAATGCAAAAATTAACATATGTAAATTGAAACATATATATATACAGTTGTCAAGAACTCTCTGTCAAAGCCACCCCAGTCATTACCTGTCTCTTCACCTCAGTACTCCGGTATCCGGTCTACCGTTCACTATCAGCTGGAATCAGCTGGATGTGGCGGCTTTCTTCTCCAGGTCTCGCTGTACACTGAGGCGCAACAGCAGAAATTCTCCTCTGTCATTCCAAGGTAGCCTTTCTAATTTCTCTACTCTCTGGGCGTGACCTGCAATGGGCAAAGGTTATATGGGATGTGAACAGTGCATAAATAACTCTTTTGAAGCTTTTACCAACCAGCTTAAGGAAGTGTTTGGTTCATCTGTGGATGAAATATCTATGGCTGATCAACTACTGTGGTTGCGTCCGGGTGATACCATGATAAGTGAATACACTATCCTGTTTTGAAAATTGGTGGCGGCTAGTGGATGGAATGAAGCAGCGCTTCTAAGCACCTATCGTCAAGGTCTTAATCCACGGATCCATGCACAAATGGCAATCTACAAAGATTGCATCAAATTAGAGACCTTTTTTCTAAAGGCCAATTACATATCACAGCACCAGTCTGGTTCTCCTGCCATCAGGCCTCCAATACCAGAGCCCATGCAAGTGGAATCCACTTGTCTATCATCTGAGGAATGCTAATGCTGGCACTGCCTTTACTACCAGATCATGTCATCTGTGCCTGCCCAGCCAGACCCTAACGTCCTTTGAGTTTTATCAATCAGAACCCTGTAATTTCTAAACTTACCACCATGCCAGTCCAACTAGTCACCCCAGAATGCACGGTTTCTATTTCAGCCCTGGTGGACATCTCACAAAGCTTCCTAAGCCATTTCCAGTTGCCACGCTGTCGCCATGCCCAGGAGCTCCGAGTCGAAAACATTACAAGGAAAGCCATTAAGACATGGCTGGGTTAAGTTTCAGACACCCCTGTTAATTCTCAGAATTGGTCTCTTCCATGAAGAGGAGATGCACTTCTTGGTACTGGAGGGACCCACGTCGATATCATCCTGGGATGCCCCTGGGACATTCAATTCTCCGGAAATCAGGTGGGATTCATGTGTGGTAACTCACTGGAGTCTGTTCTGCCATCAACATTGTCTCACCTCTCTTCTTCATCCAGATCTCTGTACTCCAGGGTGTCACGTGGCTTCCACCCTCTTCAAGAGCCTTGAGCCTGATGCTGCTCCAACGATCCCACTTGATTATGTGGCATTCCAGGATGTGTTCAGCAAGCAGGCAGCCACCCACTTACCACCTCACAGGCCATAAGACTGTGCCATCAACCTGCTGCCTGATACTAAACTCCCTAAAGGTTGAGTCTATCCACTGTCCATCCCGGAGCGCAAGGCTATGGAGGATTACATCAAGGAGGCCCTCAAGCAGGGATTCATCCATCCATCCAGCTCCCCATCTGCCTCCAGCTTCTTGTTTGTGGGCAAGAAGGACTGGGGCTAGAGACCTTGCATTGACTATAGGATCCCGAATTCAGACAGTCAAGCTGCCGTATACACTTTCCCTGGTCCCTGCCATCCTCAAGGAACTCCGTGGAGCCCACATCTTCTCCAGAGCACTTATAAGTTTGTATGTTGGTCTACTTTTTTTGCATACAGACATAATAACAACAAAACTTTTGTGCATTTATAAAATAAAGATGACAAACAAGGTGTGTTTGATTCGCGATGAGAGGAATAAGACATAATTCTCCCCAAAAAGATGTGATGTGGATTACTTTAGGATTTGAGAAATGGATTTCCTCAGAAAAAAGAATGAAGCACTTTATTCAGCAGGATCATAAACATGAGTAGGTCTCTTTTTATTTACTTATATACTTGTACTAGTTTTCACATAACGTGTGAACATTTTCCTAGTTAAGAGTTTTTCCAAACTATAATTCCTGACTAAATGTATAATCAAGTGAAACATTATGAAGTTTCAATGACAATATACAATACTATACCATTCAAAAGCTTGATGTAAATAATATAAATGTAACAAATAAATGTAACTGTAAGAAATTTAACAAACAATGCTGTTCTTTCAATTTATCCTCCCCCCAAAAAAACTGAAAAGAATATTCTCAGCTCTTTTCAACATTTATAATAATAATAATAAATGTTTTTTTTTTTTTTTTTTTTTTTTTTTGTAGAAAATCAGATTGTTAAAAGGATTTCTGAATGATTGTGTGACTGGAGTAATGATGCAGCTTTGATCCTAATAAACTGTTTAACTGCACTTGCAAGTGAATATTAAATTATGTTGTGGGATAATTAAATATATTCTAAATAAACTACAAACATAAAATTATATACATTTATTTTGTTCCCACATTCTTTCTTGTAACTCCTCACTCACAGTGGCAAAGCTGACTGAGAGGCTCATTATGCAGCTCATTATACGGGCCTTTGTCTTCTCAGGTGTAAATCACAATGATATTCATGATAGTTGACGTCTACTCACATATGACTTTTACCAACAAAAAGTGTCTTAGAAAATTTAAATCAGTATATTGTTTTCTGGGAGTCAGTAAACAAGATGATTTTCACATAATTTAGAAAGAAAAATTCTATGCTACAAGCTCCAGTTCTCAAAAATACTGGCAACCAATGTTCTGTATGTGTTTTATGGCCTTTTCAAGTGATTTAACATTTTTAGTTTTTCACAAACATTGCATAACATTTTTTCCCCCCAGAAACCCAATCATGTACATACATGCATTTCACATATTATTATAGCCCAGTTTGTGCTGATTACAGTGCGATTAGACTTTACCCATTTAGATATTTATAAGAAACTGAAAAAAGCACAAATGTCAGGGCCTGACAAAACTTCTCCAGGCCTCAAAAATACCCGTAGACTCCAGAGGGTTAAGAAGTGGCCCGTTCCACAATCTGTGAAGGAACTCCAGAGGTTCTTAGGATTTGCTAATCTCTATCGATGCTTTATCCAAGACTTCCCCATGAGCTCTCTCCTTAGAGGTAAGGCCCAAGTCCCTGTCCTGGACTTCCACTGCCCACAAAGCATTCCAAGAACTGAAGAACTCCTTTAGCACGGCTCCCATCCTTCGCCACCCAAATTCTGAGTTACTGTTTGTGGTAGAAGTGGACGCTGTGCTATCCCAGAAGTTCGGTGAGCCTCCACGCCTCAGGCCTTGCACTTACTATTCAAGGAAACTGACCCCAGGGGAGCAGAATTATGACATTGGGAATTGAGAGCTGTTAGTGATCAAGCTCGCTTTAGAAGAATGGAGACATTGCCTGGAGGGAGCTAACCACCCTTTTACGGTAATCACTGATCATAAAAATCTGCAGTATCTCTGTGAAGCCCATAGACTGAATCCCTGGCAAGCCTATTGGGGTCCTAAGATTCATGTCGCCATTGCAAACTCTGTACATGCATACTACATTCATAAAACTAATGAAAACATAAGTTAATCAGTTAAAGAGCCAGTAAGATGAAAATTATAAAAATATAAGTCCTGTACAATAGTGCCGCGTTTCCACCGAAATTACCCAGAACATTTGTACCAGGAACTTTTTTTCCCAGTTTTTTCCCACGTGCATCATCGGTAGTTAGTTCTGACTTCGTGCATTCGACTTGGGGAGTGTGATGTCAGCAACGACGCGAATCCTGTAATTTTCCTCTCTGTATATTTACAATAAAACGAAATAGTATATAAAATACCACTGCCTCCTTTGGTTTTCATTTAAGCATGATAACAGCTGCAGAAATGTACTTAGTTCAGGGATATGTGTAATGTTATATGCAGCCATTGCAATGAAACGAAATATTATATGGACTTGCCTTTTTTATTTTCATTTTAACATATAGATAAATTGAATACAGACCAAAGAAAACCTGTTAGATTTACCCCGCAGCTGAATTATATTTTATGTTTAACCACTAAAGACACATCAGAGCCAGCGGCGCATATCAGAAGGTCTATCCCAGGAGAGGCTGCTCTCTGCGGATACATGAGGACTGAGCTCCCGCTGATCGAGTGGAGCTCACCGTCTCTGAGATCGGCGAAACACATTTTTAAATAGGCGCTGTCTTTATAAATAAACCACAGATTTGAGTTTTAAACAACTACATTCTCGCCTGAAATACTTTTAAAATTACATTTCATGACACAATAACAGTAATATTTTGAAAATGTTGATCCGAATAAATGGTGGTTGAACTAAACCAATGCTGCGTGAACTCAACCAATCAGAATGTTTAGCGCCAAAGTCCCGCCCCCGAAAGTTCTGGAACTTTGAAAAAGTACCACCTCGCCAGCAGGGACTTTCTGAGGGCATTTTTTTACCTGGAACTTTATTTAGTTCCTGGTTCCTGCGGTGGAAACACACCAAGTACCAGCCCAAAGTCCCTAGTTCCTGGGTAAAGTTCCTGCGGTGGAAACGCGGCTTAGGTTTAAATCCATCCAAGGTTAAAAAACATTGTCATTTTGTCAAAATATCATTTTAAAATTACCTCAATTCTCAGAGATCCCCAAACGGTTCGTGCGAAGCTGTTCAAAAGATTCAGTTTCCTTAAACCCCACCTTTCGGTAGAATACTGTGTTCTGATTGGTCAACTAACATAGTCAGGTTTGATTGGTTGTTCCGCACACAACTTCATAGTAAACAATGCGTTAGCATCTTTTTGGGGTGAATTATGTCTTATTCCTCTCACTGCGAAGCAAACAGTAAAATAAAAAACTTGAACAGTCTCGCTGCTTTTTCTTCTGTGTGTGTGTATTCAAGCCGCGCTTCAGTTTGAATCTGAATAGCGCGTTCAGCGCGGGGGCGTGGTCACATTAGATATAATGAAGGGAGACGTGAAAAACGGACATCGCGTTGTTTTCATATGGATTACTTTAAAACTAAACAAGTGCTGTTAACAGATATTCTGTGATAAAGTAGACATGTCAAGCTTTCTATAGATATCTCTCTCATGTCTCTTCGTTGAGTATTCACGGAGTTACACTTCATTTTAATGACGTGTTTGTAAATGAAGTTCAGCGCTGACGGGCTGCAGACAGCACACATACTGATAAGACACTAGGGAGAAAACAAACACATAACTATATAATCATACTTCGCGTTGTGATTCGGAGATGCTTGTTGGTCCAAATAAAGTTGGTAATGAACCCTCTTTTATGGCCAAACGTTTGAAAATCCCGCTGTACTCACCGAGATTAGAAAAGCAGTCATCAGTGAAATGTTGTGGACACAACAAAAGGGATTTGTTGTACTGCTCTGGTATTGTGGTAAAAATGAATTTTAGCCATTGGTTCTTCTGATTTTCATTCTTTGGCAGTGAAAATAAAACAAACTTGCCTTTACAATTAAAAACACACTGTCTCCTCGACATGATGCTCTCACACCAACCAGAGCATCTGTGTGTGTGTGGGGGGGGGGGCAGGTCAACACGGTAGGCGGAGATTATTATACAAAGTGTTCCTAGTGACGTACATAGAGATGGGCAAAAGATTTGACATCTATAACGACTCGTTTCAGCGATTCAGAGTCGACTCCTTACTTTAGAAGCCAATAACTTTATAAATCGTGTACTTCTTGGTTTAATTACTTTGCACATTATTTACACAGATGGACAGCTACATCATACACTGTAATACAGGTAATTTTTGATTTCCCATCTGTGTGGCTCTTTAAAACGTAAGTAAATTTAATTGAATCATTTTATATGTAAGTTTTCAACAGTAATAAGACCAAATAGAATCTTACTGCAACCTAAATATTCTTCACCAGATTCAATTTTACCATCACCTACCGCCCTGGAAACCGCAACTGCAAGGCTGATGCTCTTTCTTTTCTGCATTCACCTGGACACTCCTTCGGACCCCAAGCCTATACTCTCTCCAGCCATGATTGTCAGCCATATCATGTGGAGCACGGACGAGGACATCAGAGCCGGTACCCAACATGAACCTAATCTGCTGAGAGGCCCAGAAGGGAGGATTTATGTCCCCCGGTCCATCAGGAGCCGCCCCTGGAGGAGGCAGTAATATTAGGAACTGTCTGTCACAGCCACCCCAATCATCACCCGTACTTGATTCGCAAGCATGATCCCAATCACCAGAGTACTGATCATCTGCACCGAGTAATCACTCCCCAGGATAAAGGACACCTTCACGTCAGTACTCCGATGTCTGGTATACCGTTCACTACCGACCATCTTTCTCTAACCTGTTCCTTTTTATGCCCTCAGATCCCCATGGGAAATCTCCCCTGATCTCCCATTGATGTCTTCCCCTATTTAACTCTCCAGAGCTCTGGGATTTCCAGTCATCAAATCATTGTCACATTACCCCTTGTAGATAAACTGTTCACTTGCATTAAATACTATGCTTCCATTTTAGTTTGTGACAACAGTGGTGTGAAAAAGTGATTTCTTATTTCTTTGCATGTTTTTCATACTTTAATATTTCAGATCATCAAACAAATTTAAGCTAAAATAGATAACACAAGTAAACATGACATACAGTTTTGTAATGAATGTTTTTATTTAGGGAAAACAAAAGCCAAAACTACATGGCCCTGTGTGAATAAGTGTTTGCCCCCCCTCCCTCGTTAAAACTGTATCACATCTGAGTTCAATTTCTCTAGCCACATTCAGGCCTGATTACTGCCACACCTGTTCACAATCAAGAAATCTCTTAAATAGGACCTGCCTGACAAAGTGAATTGGATCAAAAGATCCTAAAAAGCTAGACATCATGATGCTGAGATCCAAAAGAAATCAGAAACAAATGAGAAAGTAATTGAGAATCATACATGTAGTATAACGGAAGAAATTAATAGAAAATAAAAGTTAAATGCAATATTGTAATCCTAAAATTCATGTCGCCATTGAAAACTCTGTGCATGCAGACTATATTCATAAAATTAAAACATTAGTAAATCAGTTAAAACATAAGTAAATTTGGTAACGCTTTATTTTGATAGTCCACTTTAGACATTCTGCTAGCAGTAAGTAACTTTGCAACTACATGTCAACTAGCAGTTAGTAGAGTATTAGTAGTCTGTCTGCTTAATATCTTCTAACACTTTCTTTGTCAACTTATTGTCAACTTATACTAAGCCTAAACCTACCCCTAACACTAACCCTAAACTTACCCTAACAGTCTACTCTGAGAGTTAGTAGACATGTAGTTCCAAATTTCTGAGATTTAGTTGATATGTAGTTGACATGTAGTTGCAAAGTAACTTATAGTCAGTAGAATGTCTAAAGTGGACTATCGAAATAAAGTGTAGCCGTAAATTTCATTTAATCGTTTTATATTTAATTTTTCTACATTAATTAGACCGAATAGAATCTTACTGCAACCAGCTTGAAAGTTTATTTTATAGACAAACACAAGTCATCGTCCTCTCACCACACACAGTCTTTGATCGAGCTCATCGATCGCTGGTTTGCATTCAGAAATATAAGCACATCGACTTGAGAGGGATGCAGGCTTGATCTTTACACTGTGATGGTGTTAGCGGCCAAGGAAATAATTCTTTCACTTTGTATACTGGTAGCAGGGACAGCAAGATATGATTAGGCAGCTTGGATAGCCGAGGAAGCTTGTGTTCATTACATGCCTACCATTTGAGAGGATTCCCCACGGTCGAAATGTCAGGCATCTGAAAATAATCTTGAATCTCATCTTCATTGGTAGTTGGCTGCTTTGTTGTAGGATTGCATCTTTTGTAGTTACATCCAAAGAGCTCCTCAAGAACTGCCTCCAGTCTTGGTTTTTTATGCTCACTAGGGAATGCATTGGTTGTCATGCTGCAGTCGGCAACCTCCTGTTCACCTTTTTGTTAAAAACAACATTTAGTATGGATTATTAGCTCACCTGAGGTTTCTGAATGCTTTTGTCTTGTTGTCGTGCAATAAATCAGTGAGATGGGCTTTGGCCTCCTCTCTGGCTTTCTCTGCTAGAAACAGCAAATGCTTAAACCGTGGATCCATCATGCATGCGCTAATAGGGAGAGATTTCTCCGTCTCTTTGAATGCCTGAGTGGCTGTGAGATTACCAGTGCTGGATCTCAGGGTGTTTTCTGTCAGATTAAGAAGCACTGGATCTACAAAGGAAAGGTCGACGTGTAGCTCTACACACATGATTGTGGTTGACTTGGCTAAGGCCTCAGTATGGGAAGCACGTGTTCAAATAGCTACCAGCAAAATAACTTTATTGCCAGAGTTTTTCAAGACTGGCCATTAGTCACCATTTCATCAGTGAGTACAGCTTGCACTGGAGTTCTCTGCTCTTAAAAACGATCCAGCAACATTTCAAACGTGGAAAGCCATCTAGTAGCACAATAACTTCAAGCCCTACAATCAATATAAATGTAAGTTAAAGTGTTGCGGATGTGAATGGTTAGAACTTGGAGTGGTGATGAGTTCTTAAAATGAATGTAAAGAGTCTTAAAAAAGTCTTAAAAGCTATTAAAACTAATTACGCGATTCCTGTATATACCTTGTAGACAGATTACAACTGAGTGAAAATGAAAGCATGTGATGTTCAGAACATGGTAACTACAGTAAATCTCAAAGTGGGAAGTGATGTTTTTACACCACAAACAAGGTTTGAGAAGACAGAAAAAGTCTATATAATTATTTTCCTTATTATATTCATTATTTCCTTATTCTTGTGTTATTTTGGGAAAATCCAAGGAATTTTATATATGCTAATAAAAGTAGCCTATATAAGACTGCAAAATCATCTAGCAGATGCTTTTATCCAAAAGTGACTTACAAATGAGGACAATAGAAGCAATCAAAACTAACAGAACTAAAATAAACATTCATCTATTCATTGATCCATCTGTACTTTTTTACTTAAGTACTCGAGTAAAATTGAAAACGGAGTACTTTTACTGGAATAATATTTTATTATATGGATCTGTACTTTCACACAAGAACTTGATTTGTGTACTTCGTCTACCAGTTCATTTCTTCTCCGCAGTTGGTCTCAAGGTAATTTTAACACTTTACAATAATAGTACATGAATTATCATGTTCTGATACCTGAATGAATAATTACTTGACTACGAACTAATGACGAGGTAAGACATTAATCAAGAACTAATGAAGAATTAACTTAACTACTTCATGAATAACACTACCTTAATTACATGTTAGTTCCTGCATGTTAGTTAATTAGTTTGGGGGAAGTCGTGGCCTAATGGTTAGAGGGTTGGACTCCCAATCGAAGGGTTGTGGGTTCTAGTCTTGGGCCGGATGGAATTGTGGGTGGGACAGCTCTCTCTCCACCTTCAATACCACGACTGAGGTGCCCTTGAGCAAGGCATCGAACCCCCAACTGCTCCCCGGGCGCCGCAGCATAAATGGCTGCCCACTGCTCCGGGTGTGTGTGTGTGTGTGTGTGTGTGTGTGTGTTCACTGCTCTGTGTGTGTGCATTTCGGATGGGTTAAATGCAGAGCACAAATTCTGAGTATGGGTCACCATACTTGGCTGAATGTCACTTCACTTAATGTAATTAACTTTGAGGTAAACTAAATCAAACATGCTCTAGAAGCAAGATGTATGAAAATGGCACAATGTAAAATTGTTTATAAATTTGCGACCAGCTCTGTCACCAACATCAGAGACAACAGTGGCTTTATTGCAATATTTACGTTTAACCTAACTCATCCAACGCACAACGATGCATTCATAAGCAGACGCAATTTACCAAATTGCATAGAGTTAGCATAGAGATGCTGATTATGACTTTTGTTATGTTATGGATTGGTTTACTGTCTTTATATCATAATAATGCACTGCAGTCAGACGTTTGTCTTGCTCTTCTTTAGGGCCATTATTGCCACTTAAAAATATCAACTTTCCTCCTACCGTTCAGTTCCTTCTCCATCCAAATGCAGCCCAGGACCTCTGCTCTTCAACTTATTTACAAACCACAGAAAAGGACCAAATACCTGACTTAGATGAGTTGAATATGTATAGAACATGTGTAATAGATAACTTTTTAAAGATGTGCCCCACCAAGACAAGTCATGAATTAAAACAATAAGTACACAATTTACAAACATAAACAGTAGTGTTCAGATACAGAAATGTCATAAGTGTAAAATAACACTGCACTGTGTACTGTATTAATTATATTTACATTAATCTTTGTTATAGCCATTTCATTTGTTTGATTAACATTAGTGACATTTAGCAGCACGTATTTATAGGCTGCTGTCCCTTTAAATCCAACAGCGTGGCTCCAGTATAATGATACACACCAGATCTTTCTTCAGCTGTTTATATTAATTTAAGAGATAACTGACTGTGTGTATGAGAATGATCGCGGAGACAATTACTGACACAATTCTGTGTGTATGTGTCTGTTCAAACATGAGGAGATGCAGCTCGTGCGCACACTTCAGATGCGAGTCAGACAGCAAGACGAGACAACAATTGTTTTCAGCAACTTATTGCACTTTTTTTTACATCAAGCAATTCTCTGCTATATGCGTCAAACTAAAACTTTTACAGTTTGCTATGTTTAGATTCAAGTAGCCTATAAGTCAGGGATTGCACGCCGTGGCTATATGCATATCACGATATTTGCATTTACGATATTCCGATATATCGTGCAGCCCTAGTTAGTATGACATTATCTAAATAATTAATCCCAATTAACATCCACCAAGGTGATTTTTATTTTGCACCAGTATATCCAAGATGATTACTTTACGATACATATTGAACAGCACTTAAGAAAGCACAGAAAGTAAAAGGTAAAAACACACCTTTTACTTAACAAAGCTTTTAAATATCAGTGCACCTTAAACCAATAGGCATGAGTTGTGTATTACTTTTTACCCTAGAAAAAAACTCAACCTAAAAAATTAAGATATCACGTACCAATATAAAAATAAAATCAATATTTAAAATGGTGTTTGGAGAATTTTCACTAACAAATAGTAACATTATAAACTATTAAGACTATTAAAGGGATGGTTCACCAAGAATGAAAACTGTATTTTACTGCCGCTCAAGTAGTTCCAAACTAAGTTTTTTTTGGAAGAATGTTTGCCACCAAGCAGATCTCGTCCCCCATTGACTATCATAGTTTTATTTTCCTACCACGGCAGTAAGTGTTGCCCAAGATCTGCTTGGTTAGAAACATTCTTCCAAATAGCTTCCTTTGTGTACAGAAGACAGTTTTCATTTTTGGGTGAACCATCCCTTTAAGCAACAATACCTCACTTCTTTGAGATGTCAAGAAGGGCACTGCTATCTTTCAATTTCTTTATCATGTCTACATTAGGCTGAGCTAGGCACTGTGCAAGACAGATACCAGAACATTTTTGGATGCTTTCTCCCTCGCTCTCATTGCTTTGTACTCCTCAGGATTCGCAATTGCCAACTCAGCAATGGAGGTTAACATTCATTTTGTTGTAAGCTTCAGCTTTACTGAAACCACCATTTACCAGTCGTAACACTTTGTGGTAGTGTTTGATGGAATCTTCTGGGGCTCTTACTCGGGGGGAGAGAAAGTTTTAAGAGTTTGTTACAACGTGAAGGTGAGTAAATTATATTAATAATGATAATTATCATTTTGGTCCATGCTATTGCTTTAAGAAAAGTCTTCAAAACAAAAATGTGGTTATGATAAACTTAACTCTCTTGTAAAACAGGTTGCATCGCTTCTTGTTAAGGTCATTTGTATGTGCTTTATTGAATATAGTGCAAGTAGCTATTAAAATGAGCATAAACAATGATCGTCGCATATGCATATTGATATTAAAAAGTTTTTTATCCTTCCCTTTAACATTCAGATTTTAAACTTGAATAAAATGGCAACAGTAAAACTAGATAGGTCAGCAGATTACCTTTAAGCTGCACAATGTTGCACTTTAAAAACAATTGACCTAATGTATTGAATCAGCATCTTGCAAACCAAATTTCTATAACTACCCAGTGCAAAAGGAGCTAATGTCACCCTAAGGGTCCACAGCCTTTCTTGTCTGATGAAAGTATTTCTAATTAAAGATTTCAACATGCTGACTGCCAGAATAGTTTTTAAAGCTTCCACATTTCTGTGAACCACATTACATAAATTATACATCCATGTTGATGTCACAATGTGGGAAGATTTGCTTAACGCCACCAAAATGTTCACGCAAAGAAAGGCATAGCTTTATTCTCTCTGTTGCGGCTGCCGTCATGTCGTGGAGTGCTGTGTTTCGTTGTGTTTTGTCTTCCAAAAGAGGACACAACTGGAAATCAGTGATTTAAGTTGTATCTACAAAACTGTTACAGAACAGTTCAACCCAAATATTCAGATGTTAAATATTGGAATTGAACCGGTTTCGTCTGGTCCCAACTGAGCCTGGTTTCACCCAAGGTTTTTTTTCTCCATTCTGTCACCGATGGAGTTTCGGTTCCTTGCCGATGTCGCCTCTGACTTGCTTAGTTGGGGTCACTTCATCTACAGCGATATCATTGACTTGATTGCAAATAAATGCACAGACACTATTTAACTGAACAGAGATGACATCACTGAATTCAATGATGAACTGCCTTTAACCATCATTCTTCATTATTGAGACACTGTTTTCCTAATGAATGTTGTTCAGTTGCTTTGACGCAATGTATTCTGTTTAAAGCGCTATATAAATAAAGGGGACTTGATTGACACGTGTGCAGCACATTTTGCAGAGGTTACCTTGGAGAGTAACCTACAATACTGTTTCTATAAAGTGTGGCAATTACGACTTTGCAAGGACAGTCTGGCTCTTCTGACTCACAGACTGTAAGTACGTTTACATGTTTAAAGACTGTGCCACTGAGGATACAAACGTGAGATTTGAGCAGTGTAGAGTAGAGCTTGTTTGTCATTTCTCCAATTACAAATGCAGACATGGTTTTATGTTTACGCAGCGCGATACGCAACGTGTAAAAAGACAGTATCAGTCATTATAATCAGTAATTAAGTCCCCACTGCATGCATGCTCTTGTTTGTAATGGGTTTTATTGTTTTTTGTGTTGTTGTGCCGGGACATGGCATCACAGTATGGTAAGGGCCGTAACATTTCCGTCATGTGCTTGAGCTGGCCAATCAGAGCACACCTCACTTTTCAGACTGATGAGATTTGTAAAAATCGACATGTTTCAGAAAGGCGAGGCATATAGGAGAAACAATAAGGTACAGTGTGTGGAAAATAATGCATTGCATTACACCAAATACACCAAATATTGTTCTTTTTGGCAACATCATATGACCCATTTAAACAGTTTTTGTTTACAAACATTGGCATGAAACAAACCATTCTTCACAATATGGAAATTACGTTGATCGAAATGTCTATGTCAAAAGCTGTTGTCAATCCTCAAAACCAGTCATGTCATTTGTTAGCCCATCCCAGGAGTACTTGAATAGACACTATGAGCTAAATAAAATAGATGGGTTTTATGTAGTGTATGATATATGATAGGTAGCTGGATGGGTAAACTTCAATGAGCAAGCCCTTTATATTTTTATTAAAGCCACATTATTATTTTGTATTTTGCATAAAAATAAATGTATTTTTTCCTTGTAAAGTTAAAAGCCCTTAAATTTTAATTTGTCTATATGCATTTTGTCATTTTGAAAATGTGCAAACACTGTATGCCTACTTTAACTGGAGTATACTTTTTATACCAAAATACTGTTTGATATATCAGGAGAGGGAAAAACCAATGCATGAGCTGCATCCTCAAATGCATCTCCAATGCATCCTCACTTTACACATGTATCAGCAATCGTATTGAATTACTTGCCTTCTGATGAGTTGCTGTATTTTCAGTCTGAAAATTCTTTCGTGCAGATACGACTATTGGGGGAAGCAAGCATAGTTCAGCATTAAAAACTTACAACAGCGGGGTTGCCAACTCAAACATTTGGCTTTGTTACATTATTAGGCTGCCCAACTAAATCTAAAAAAATAAGACAACCGAAAATAAATCTACTGGTAGGAATTTTCCCATCAGCATTGGAAATGCAGTTAGCATCCAACCACAAGTGCAATAAGTACAGAATATACAAGGTCTACAGTATGTACAATAACTGTACAGATAGGTATTATGGGCATTTTAAATACTATTAGCATGATATACAGATAGGTGTACTATGAACATACTGTACAGGTGGATTATGTAAAAGTGTATGTACACTATAAACAGAAACTATGAACATATGAACATCATTTACACTATTGCAATGGACAGTTAAGTGCATAGAAATATTTCAGTGTGCAAATGGGTTACTTGATTGATAAACATGATTGTTCATTTAAAAAAGCAGTTGAAATAATGCAAACAGATGGCTTCATTTTTTAGTTATCGTTAAAGAAAAATCTAATTCCCAGAGGAGAAAATAACTGGAGGTATGTTGCATGCACGATCATTGTTTCACGCTTCACAAAGACTGTTAAAGAAACACATCAACATGAAGTTTACACGCTGAATTGAAGAACTTTTAGGGAGCAAACGTTTCAGTGCAAATGGATTTGCGATTGAAAAGATTGATACCTAAAATGGTCAGTGCCCTGACTAGGAAGCTGACAGTTAAAAACGTTTCTGAATTAGAAACTGTAGACAGATGAGGTATATGCCGTTTATATCCTAACAAATTATTTTTGCGTCACCATGCTAATTTTTTTTTTTTTTTACAAATAATTCGACCAGTACAATACTTAATTAGTGGATAACATCAGAAGTAAAAAAAAAAAAAAGTGTATCTAGTAAGTTAAAACAAAACATATTTGCAATTCACAGCATTATGTTTAAATATGTTTCACAGACATGGCTTAGATTAATCCATTAGGCCTTATTTCAATTAGGATTTTTAACTTCCTTTTATAAATGTGCCTTAGAAAAACATTACTGGTTTGCGAAACAAATGCCCTGACATATTTTAAGCTATTTATTTTCTTAGATTGACAGTGTTCCAGCTATGTTAGTTATTATGTGAATAGTTAGGTGTGTGTGGGTGCTGTGATGCGTACAGGTACAGTGCAGTAGCAGTAGTTAGAGAGGTGCATGGCTATCTGTGTGCATCCCTCAGTCTTACAGCTCACTGCCGCTGGACAAAGCCTCTCCATCCATCACCACGACTCCTGTCGGGCCTCCTCGCGGCTGCACATATTACAGACCCAGGCTAATCGACAGGGGTCTCGGAGCTACAGTGGTCCCTAGAGGTGACACCCACCAACCACTGGCACACTGCCTTAGACCAAATACTGTCTTAGGCTGTGTGTGAATCTGTATACCAAATCTGTAACATTATAACTACATATCACATACTTGAGCTTAATTACAAATTATTTACTTCAAACCCAAATCCAAAATTACCCAAGGTGTAAAGTCCTCATCTTGTACATATGCTTTGAAAGGAAAGTATATTGAGTGTAACACTAAGGAGCTGATGGTATTTCAGCCATCTGTTCCATATTAATGAATCCTGACTCTAACACATTCTGCACTCAAAGACCAGAACGTGAGTAAACAAGGACCTTCGTTTGACAACATAATTCACCATTTTGGGCGCCCTGATGTCGGCCACATCCTGCCGTGGGTGACAGTTATTACACCTATTGAGACAGGATACCCGTGCAAGCCTCAAAGGAGAAACGAAACCCATTTCACACACAAACACACACACACACATAAGCACACACACACAAACAAACTTTTATTTATCCTGTTTATGTAAGTCTTTAATAATATGTATCTGGAATAGGTTTGTGTTGCATAAAATGGTTAATCCTTGTTATGCGAGGATTATAATTTGCTGATTTATAAATTGGAAATGTGTCTCCTAATTTGAATGCTCTCAAATAGAATCTGAGTGTAACCCTACCCCCTTTGCAGCTCATAAAACTTTATGACCCCACTGGGAAACAGGACAGGAAGAAGCCAAGTCACTGGCATCTTCTCTCAATGCATTCTAAAGTATTACCTTTTCAATGTGGTCTCAATGTATTAAGTAGAGCTGTAGTCAAGTCCAGCTTTGTCGAGTCCAAGTCAAGTCCAAGTCCAGGACTAGTCGAGACCGAGTCAAGACCGAGTCCAAAGAGGTTCGAGTCCAAGTCCAGGACCGAGTCCAAATGAGAGAAAAAAGGGTCCTCTTCAAGACCACACACTTAACTACTGATAATGTTTGTGATGAGCGAGAAAGCATATCTCCTATTCTAAGAAAATAATTTTACATTATTATTTGTAATGATCAAAAAGCATGTGCAAAGTAACAACTCTGTAGGACAGGGGTCTCCAAACTACATCCTGGATGGCCAATGTCCTGAAAAGTTTATCTCCACCTGGCCTTAACACACCTGGAAGATTAGTGTGTCTAGTAAGAGCTTGATTAGGTTCAAGTGTGTATAATTAGGGTTAAAGCTAACAGGGGCGTTTCACTGCCCCCCACCCATGAAAATATCCAGGTAAAATAAAATATATTTCAGATTCTTACTTTTCAAGGGCCCTCTCTTCCTCTGGGGCCCTGGTAATCAGTACTGGTTTTACCCCCAGTCCGATCCTGGGAGCTAAAATATAAAGGACACTGGCCCTCTAAAACAGAGTTTGGAGATGTAAGGTCAAATTATTTTTATGTACTTTATTTTAATTTTATTTACTTTATAATGCTGCTTTTGCTGACATTATGTCTGTGGTCAAAAATTAAAATGTCTGATGCCTTGGCACAGTGCACAGACACACGCAAAGCTCGGGATATGACAAATGCGCGCAGCAAGGCTAGAATGGATACGTTTGGCTCTACTGGGCATGCGCACATAAATACAGCAATATTTTTGTCATACTGTACTAGGGCTTGCATAGACTACTCTGCGCTGTCGGAAACAATCGACTACTCCAGCATGCATTAACCATAATGCATACAAAGTGTTTGCAAGTACGACGTGAATTTTAGAATTACAATATTGCGTGGAGCTGTTACTATATGACCTTACCTATGTTGCATATAAAAATAAAATATGTAATGTAATAATTAGGGTTGTGCCGGAAGCTGAATACCTTATTCGGAATGGCATTGATAATGGCTTAAAAAACGAATAACGCTCAAGGAATAATTCTGCCTGCTCGGCTGAAGCTGACAGAGTCTGGTGTTTGCTAGATAACAGGTGAGCCAGGGGATCAGCGCCAGAAGTGAATGAATGTAAACTTTATGAGTGAAAAGAGCGCAAATCAAACACCGCATTGTGGTCGCCTCTCTGTGCATCTCTCAGAAATCAGGGCGTTGCAAGAGTAATTTTACCTATAATAATACATCATACACGTTATAGTATTTGTATATTTAAAAGGCAAATATTTAAAGCTTAGACTACGATATGAAACGAATGAATGGAATAAGCACAGCGCGGTCACATTACGAGTCAATAAAGTGTCTGATTTTTAGCTACAAGCTTTACTTTGAGACTAAATTCATTATAATGATGTTTTCATGGATAATGTTTTCATGGCCAGATAATATTTTTTCCTTGAATTATAAGAAGTGATAACTTTATTGAAAATTGATAAGTTAATCTTACGGCCGTTTGCTGGACAAACCACTGTTTGATTTGCAGTAATTTACAGTAAGAGATATCACAATAATTGATATGAAGAATGGAATATTGACATATTAATGAGTAAATTACAGCTATTACAGCTATGAGCTATTTTTCATAATCAATAAAATGTATTGTAACTGTCATATGAGATATATATTAATCATATTCCTGATTAATTATTCAAATTCCCTTTATATCATTTGAGTTAATTATTATGTACAACCCAGTGCGGCTACATGAGTTATTTTAAAGCGATGCCATACGAATGACATTGCTAGTATCAAAATCACTTTAGATCTTTAAGAAACCTGTGAAAAGTACCTTACTGAAGCTGCTGAAGTTAATTTTCTTTCCTCATCATGACACTATAATAAAAATGTTTTTAATACTTTTCCTTTTGGTGGTGCAAAAAATTATGTGATTTTGTTGTAAGCTTTGTATTCTGTATCAATTTAAAAGTTAAATGCACAAAAATAAAACAAATCCATTTTAGCGGTGTCTGGAGTGTGTGGGCATCTCTCTACAGTGTGGCACTTGTTTCAGAAACATCTGGAATCTGCTACAAAACACACATACAAAACACTTAACAAATATTAATTACTCAATGCCACATATTAAGCACTTTACAACTGACAATCTAGCCAGTGCAAATCCCTGGGAATTAAGTGTTTTGTAATAAAACACTCATAAAACAACTTACTAATAAATAAATGAAAGAGAGCGTGTATCAAATGATTCCTTTATTTTTTGGCAATTATTTCTAACAGCTGAAGAAATCTTTCCTCTCTCTCTCTCTTATCTCCCTTTCTCTCTCTCTCACTTCTCGGTCTCTTTCTCTGGCCTCCTGTTCTAGTCTCTTCTCATGCTCTCGTCGCTCTTTTTCTTTCCTTTCCTCCTATTCCTCCATCTCTCTCCATCGCCTCTCCTCCCTTTCAATGGCATCTCTTTCTCTTTCAGCTTCCCTCTCCTCCATCTCTCGGATCAGCTCCTCAAAATCTACTCTTTCCCGTTCTGCCCTCACTGAGGATGGAGAGGTAACAGCAACATCCGGGTCAGATGAGGGTGGGTGGTGTGATGGAGGGTCTGCCCCCTATTGCCTCATCCATGGCAGAATACCATTTCCAGGATGCTGCGGTAACCCCCCCATCCTCAGCCTGTGGACATTTCAGATCCCACAAATATTTGAAAACAGAATATCAAGACAGTCAATTACACTGTAAAACATATGATTTGTTAAATGAATGCATTACAGGGCCAAACATGAGCATGATTCAATCATGACAGAATTATAATTTTAGGGTGAACTACAATAATAATAAAAAAAATCTTACTTTATATTTTTGTTTAAGGTTCTCCCATTTTTTTTATCTGAAGAGGAGACATTTTCCCCTCTAGCCTCTGCTCTGTGATTAAAAACTCTGCAATGAATGCACTGTATTATAACGTGACTTACTCAAAACCTTTAATTGCAGCGTTTCTCTTTCCAGAGAAGAGGGCTTCATTAGCCTCTCTCCAGTGTATTAGAGCACGGGTGTGTTCATCAGTCCCTGCTAAATCAACACAGACGTGATGAACCATGGTCAATCTATTAATGTTACATGGAAAACCTGAGGTAACTTGTTAACAGCAGCTTGCTATGTAACCAACAAATATTGCATAATATCAACGCTGGTAAAGGAGAAATAAAAACGTTTTAGTTTACTGTAGTTTTCTCATTAAACTGCTAAACAATGAACGTCTTTAAAGAAAACAGTGTTAGCTAGATGATTTATATTAGCTCTGACTATTCCGTAATAATAATGATAAAACTTTGATTTTTTGAATTGGCTGGAAAAGGACACCCTCAATTTAAATTTTTGTAACTTTTAACAAGTCAATCGCTGACTTATATGGTGTTAAACAAATACAATTTAACCACAAATTTTTATTTTTTTTTTATAAAGAACTTACACTTGAATAGAGGCGCGTCTCTGCTTTCCGCCATTTTCAAATATAACGCCAACTCCTCCCCCGTGGCATCATGGGATAGTAAAGTGTCCATCATATGCGCACTTCTGAATCTCGCCGGAAGTAGTAGGTCATCCGGGTACTTTTCACCTACTGTTTTTCAAATTCTATGATTTCGGATATACTACTCTGCTCGCGTTCTGTTGTCGTATATTATATAGTAGGGAAGTATTTGATTTCAGACGCAGCCTTAGTCATTAATCTCTTACCCTCATGTCGTTCCAAACCTTTGTTCGTGAACCAGATATCACAAACTGCTTTGTTTTGAACTCTCTCACAACAGACACGGAAGAGAAGACAATGCTGAATAATGTCATCGTTTTTGCTATTTTTGGACCAAAATGTATTTCCGATGCTTCAAAATATTCTACCTGACCCTCTGATGTCACATGGACTACTCTGATGTTTTTCTTACCTTTCTGGACATGGACAGTAGACCGTACACACAGCTTCAATGGAGGGACTGAGAGCTCTCGGATTAAATCTAAAATATCTTAAACTGTGTTCAGAAGATGAACGGAGGTCTCACGGGTTTGGAACGACATGAGGGTAAGTTATTAATGACATTATTTAGGGTGAACTATCCCTTTAATGCAAGTAAAGCATGCGGGCCTATTGGATGCTAAGTGAAGCTATCAAGTACACTGTCAGCGTCCTCGAGAGTTCGTTCTTCTGAGTCAAAGTCCAAACTCGGAAGGACAGAAGTCCAGACTCTGTGAACTTGGTATTGAGAAACGCCTATAGTAAAGACTGCAATATAAAGAGAGGTCTTGTATTTTAATATATTATTAAAATATTGCATAAAACAAAAATATTTAAATATATAAAAATATTCCAGCAGAGATTGGCTTCAAACCTCAAACAAGCTTTCTTATTACTTGTGGCTATTTCATTACCATGGCTTTAAAAGCAGGAAAATAACTGTGAAACTAATGTTATTTTTTTTAACTAAAACATCTAAAGATGAAAGTAAATCGGTTCTTGGACAATCAATTTTTTATATTATAAAATGCTACATCATACACTCAACTTTTATGTTTAAAATCACAGTTCCTATTTGCATTTTTATCTAATTTATATCGGGTATAAATGGTTTCTGCATTCAGAAATCACACTCTTTATGTTTCAGTTGAAAACATTTCTATGCGCTTCTGTAATTTTATATGAGCGTTTGAACGGGACTTTTATTTTGGTGTGTCGCTGTGACGTCATAAAGCCGCGCCGCTCCTGTGTTTGTTGTGATTTGGCTGAAGAAAGGTTTGTGGTTTTTAGCATTGAAAGCAGTGCAATCCGTGCGGGCTCTTTTTGCTTTTATAAATGATTATTATCGCATGTGCTTTATCCAACATGTTTAAGTCTTTCTCAGGTGAGTAAAGCGCATCCACAAACGAGTCACTGAACATCTCTCTGTAGTGAATCTGTTTGTGTAGTGATGGAGAAACCGGCGACACCTGCTGTCGAAACCGTGCCATACAACCATCACAAACACGGGTCACGACTTCTGCAAACCAACCGCACTCTTTTAAAGTGGTAAATGCGTTCTACAAATGAATAAAGACTTAATGTCTATCGTAACTGTGGAGTTTTTTTTTTTCTGTTAATTATTCTGATCTCAATCATGACAGAGCAGAAAGTACAGTCGCTGAGGTTCATGTGATGTAAAGATGGAGTTTATTAAAGAGGAGAGCGCAGACATGAAGATTGAAGATGCAGTCTGTGTGAAACAAGAAGAGACGGAGGAACAAACAGGTTTGTTTTCATCCTCACTCGTCTGATCCTCATCGAAGCGTCCAGCTCTACAGACGTGAACGATTCATTATTGAAGAATGTCATGAAGCGGGGTGCCTCTTTTGTATATTATAAAAACAGTGCTTAAATTTAGCCTTTTTAGAGACTGAAGGATTGGAAAGTCTGGAAAACCTACTTTTGTTAAAGTATTAAAAAAAAAATGTATATATTATCATATGTATAAACCACATGCATGAGCTTTTATGTAAGCTTTTGAAATAAGCTTTTGTCCTAACTCTGTGAGTTCATAGGAAAGACGTGTGCTGACACTGTAAGACCAAAATGATTGAAGATTCATGTGAAATGATCAGTTGAAGTGCTTGTGATCTGGGGATTGATGCAAATTGAACATGCACAAAACTAAACATGTAAATATAAATTCTTTCTATGATTTATTCTTATCAAAGAAGCAGTGGCGTAGCCGGGGCCATGGGGGCACTGGCCCCTCCTGAAAACTGATTGGCCCCCCAGCGTGCCCCCACCCTTCTACTTGTCTGTCACTCACAAATTCAAATCATAATCTTTCAGCCTAGTAAATAAATCATGATTGCGTCGCGATGCTTCTCAATGAGGACCAATATTAGCGAGCTGCTGTTTTCCAATGAAAAAAAGCACACGGTAAGTTGATATATTTTATATAGCTTATTTTTTTGATTAGCAAGTTGTTGCAGTGCAACAAGTGTTTGGTACTAACGTTAACGTATTTCGGTGTTAGACAGGCCAGGTTCGATGACGATGTTATCTCCTAGAGCAGACCAAATGCTAATCATTATATTTACTATGCTCCTCTGATGCTGAATGTAAAAGGGGTTTACTGCGTGACGATTTACTTATTTTTCGGCCGAACGCGCCGATATAGGCAACAACGCAATTTAAAGCAATGGTTTAAAAAAAGTATAATTGCAATTCTAATAAAGTCATTATTGAATCATGCAGTCGATTTGCGACTTTTTTCACTTAAGTGAGGTGACGAAACAAATTGTATGATGTTTATCTAACGCTCCACACTTGAGACTTTTTTTTACAGTCTATGGGTGAGACACATGCAAAAACATCGTTTTTTTTACTGGTCAATTTTGAGATTTTGGGCTGTTTGTCTTCAATAACATGTCTTCTTTCAGACTTGTGGTGAAAAAAAAGTCCAAAATATAGGTCTTTACTACACCTAGTCTTTTTGCGTCTGTAGATTTCTCATAAATTCAGTTGGCGTTCTAAATCACCATGGTGCTCCGCGATTGCTGTCTGCACCCTGGAAAGCTCTCTCTCTAGCTCTCTCTGCCGTACAATGTTCTCAGATCCAAATATGTTTTCACAGAAGTTATTGACAAAACGTAATTTGATGACACCCAGAAACATTCTCAAATAAAAAAAATCATACATAAATATTTAATGCATGATTAAATAGCAAAATAAATAACTAATACTAAAATAACACTGGACTAATTAAGCTATTCTAAACTGTTTCTATAGGATCCACATATTTTACATGTTAAACTAAAGCTACCTTTTTGAACGAGTAGCTATCTAACAAAGTATTGAATATGATATTTTAAAATCAATATGCTCAAGATTAATTAGCCTTGACATAAGTACATTTTGTTTATTCATCAATGCAAATTTACTGCAACTGCTGCTATGCAAATTGAATGGGATGTGGATAATAAACAAAAACAATTTATTATATTAAATTTATATTAGTTATATTAATTCATTAATTGTGTATTTATTTTTATGAATTATTAATGTTATTCTGCATTTATATAAATAAGGCTATTATATATATATATTATAAGGCTATTATAAATAAATTCTATTATTATTATTATTATTATTTGTGAGTTGTACAGTATCCATACATTGGATTCTTTTATTTATTACAGTTTTTCTTTAGCTTTTGTAAAGTGAAAAGTTAATACAAACTGCTCTAAATCAAAACAATCAAATACAATGACTAATTGCTATTAAAATATAATAGGGTATCACTGTTTATTACTCATTTTAAAGGTTACTGAACTCCTGAAATGATTTGGATATACAGTTCAAACAACACAAGATTGGCCCCTCTGTACTAATTGTGGCCCCTCTTGTGCCCCCCAGTTGAAAAAATCCTAGAATCGCCCCTGCAAAGAAGTAAATAACTCAACCTGCACAAAGGGGATTGCAGTATTTTTTTTAACAGAATACAAATCAGTTATGTGGTTGTGTGAAAAACCAAAGCTTCAGACATCAGATCACACGGTTGTGACAAAAACAATCAAGCTTAGGAACTTGAAGATAACATTTTTGTTTAATAAAATCAGTTTTGTTCATGATAAATATTATTTTATAAATTAATAATTATTTTAGTTTAACACATCATACCTTTTCAGTGATAACTATGAAAAAAAAAGATATCAAGTAACTATACGACTGTTCCAGATACAAATACTGGCTATTATATGACAATGGTAATATGTAATGTCATAATTATAAAGTTTTGACAATTTACATATGTAATTGTTGCATAAGGCTATGAAATGATAAACGTTTATTCTTAACTATTTAATGTCTTTTCATTTACAGTAGCATGTACCATGAGTATTCGGGAAATGTCATGCCCTTATATAGCGGCCTGCGAGTGTCAGTGTAAATATTGTGTAATGGCTATAAACACTATAGTATTTACGGTAGTCCTGTTTGGTAGGGTGAGTATGGTAGTCTCTAGCCTACGTGTCCTTTATGAATGGGCTGGCATTAGCCTTTGAGTAATGGCAGGTGCATGCTGATTGCCAGATAGGTGGTGGTGGTTTCTTTCTTGGAGACTGCAATGATGGTTTGTGCCAGCTTTGGAAAACAGTTGTCGTAGCTGTTGTTAGGTATGTGACAATGTTGGATGTAATACTTTTTAACCGCGTGATATTGTGTATAATCATTGGCATTTAAATGTTTTGTGCAGATGACAATGATGGTTTGTGCCAGAGTTGGAAAACTTGTCTAGCTGGTACTAGGTATGTGATTGTATATGGTTGAAGTGTGTTTTATATTGTGTTAAATTGGAATGTGTATTCATGTTATTTGTTTTATATTGTGTTGTAGTGGAATGTTTATTCATGTTATTTGATGTATGTTGTTTTTAAAAATGATTTTGAAATGTTTTAGCACAATAAGGAGGGTGTCTTTCTGGCTCTTGTTTAGGAGCTGGCCTGTGTCACTGTTTTGAATGACTGTTTTTGTCTGGTGTAAAGTATTGCACATTTGCACATGATATATTGGGGGTTGTTGAACCCTGATGGTATTAACTTGCTACCAGCTAAGCCTATTTGTGTTTTAGAACTTTTGACAAGTTAATAAATATTGGTTACTTGAATGACTTGATTGGATAAATTTATTGCTTGACATTGATAGGCTTTACAATTGCATTAAAAGTTTGTCTGCCTTGGGAAAGCTCAACCTGGGTTTGTCTCATTCGTCTGTATTTGTGATATCACAAATCCCGGAAAATATTTGCTGTAGTCCAAACAAGTCTTTCAATGTAATTTTTGAAAAGTGATTTCTTTTAAATAAAATATCTTCTTTTGAAGTGGATTTTGAGCTTCGTAACGTTGAAGATCTTTTTATGTTTCAACAGCAACATTACAGACTAACTAAAGTTGAAAAAGTGACAAAGAATAATAGGACCCCTTTAAATGCTGAAAACAAACATAACAGTAAATTCAGATTTTTGGTATTTTGTCTGGCCAATACAAGACAATGACTAGCCTTCCCATACTTAATGGCGTTAATATACTCTGCTAACTTGAAGAGTTGTGTAATTTCTTCAGGTAAGCAAATATAGAACTGGCTATCATCATTAAAGCGGTGAAATCTAATGAAAATATCTATCGCAGGAAGCAGATCCAATGAGAAAAGCAGAGGACCTAATACTGAGCCCTGCAGCACTCCATGCTTGTATTTGATGAGATGTCTCTTTATTTACACCAGCAATGTGGTAGAGGTCAGATATATAGGACATTAACTCTTTCAATTTTGGCAATTATCACCGCCATCAGTGGGTGAGTGTGTGAATGGGTGAATGTGAGGCAACTTGTAAAGCGCTTTGGATGGCCATTGGTCTATTGAAAGTGCTATATAAATGCAGTCCATTTACCAAAGGTTTGTGTCTTGGTACCGGCAGATACACAATTGACAAGAGGTTCTTAAATTACAGGTTACCCCTTTTTCAGTAGCTTGGTGGGTATAGGATCCAGCATACATGTGTTTTTGATGTTTTACATTTTGTTTTCTGTTGCTTTGTGTCCATTAAATTGGAGTTAACTTGTATTTGTCTCTTTTCACCGTAGGCCTGATACTGCTAAAAGAGGAGAGTGAAGTACAAGATGAAATTGAAGAAAAAAGTCACTGTAAGAAATATCATGATATCATAACTGAAGTAAACTCTGAAAAGACTTCCTCATGAAAAAGTAATTTCACCTGCCAACAGTGTGGAAAGTGTTTCTCTACAAAAGGAAACCTGAAACTCCACCTGGACCTCCACACTGGAGAGAAGCCTTACACATGCTCTCAGTGTGGAAAGTGTTTCACTAAAAAAGGAACCCTTAAAGGCCACATGAGCATTCATACTAGAGAAAAGCCTTACACGTGCCCTCAGTGTGGAAACGGTTTCACCCAGCAAGGAAGCTTTAACAGGCACAAGAGAGTTCATACTGGAGAGAAGCCTTTCACCTGCAAACTGTGTGGTAAGAGCTTCACAACAAAACTAAACCTCAAGTATCACATGAACGGTCACACTGGTGAGACTCCATTTACATGTGAACAGTGTGGAAGGAGCTTCAGACATAAGGTAACCCTTAAAAAGCACATGAAGATTCATGCAAGTGAAAGCAGTTTTACATGTCGTCAGTGTGAAATGAGTTTCTCAGACAACAAATACCTTAAGAATCATGTGATAATTCGCACTGGAGAGAAACCTTACACGTGCCTTCAATGTGGAAAGACTTGCTCAAACAATACAAACCTTGGTGTTCACATGAGAATTCACACTGGAGAGAAGCCTTTCACCTGCTCTGAGTGTGGAAAGAGCTTCAGATTTGTAGGAAACTTGCAGACTCACATGAGAATTCACACCGGAGAGAAGCCCTTCACCTGCTCTGAGTGTGGAAAGAGCTTCAGATTTGTAGGAAACTTGCAGACTCACATGAGAGTTCACACTGGAGAGAGGCCTTTCACGTGTCTCGAGTGTGATGAGAGTTTCACCTATCAGAGAGACCTGAAACATCATTTGTTAATTCACTCTGGAAAACAATTCTAGTGTTCGGCTGTGGCAAGAGATTTACAAATTCTAATTTCTTATGAAATAAAGTTCTTGTCATTAGGGGCAGTTGTGGCCTAATACTTAGAATCGGACTTGTAACCCGAAGGTTGCAGGGTCGAGTCTCCGGTGCAGCAGGAATTGTTGATGGGGGATGTCCAGCGCTCTCTCCACCCTCAACACTAGGACTGAGGTGAGACCCTTGAGCAAGGCACTGAACCCCAACTGCTCCCTGAGCGCCGCACCATCGGCTGCCCACTGCTCCGAGTGTGTGTTCAAAATTTCAACAACAAAATTCACTGAAGTTTAACTATTGAACAGTTGTTTGAGATGTCCTCTAAGTTTGATTGTAAAGGGATGTCTTTTATTTTATTCAGTTTAGTCTCTTGGAATCAAATCGTCATTTCACAGCATTTCACTTCTTACAATATTAAGGAGAACATAATTAAACATTAAATAATAAAAAATGATAAATAAAAGGGTTTCAACTGAGCTAAATGTACGTTGCATTAAGTTGTTTTAGTGTGAGAGTGCACACCTATGGCTACTGTTGGGGTTGATCTGGTGGGTCCAGCTGTGGGTTTTGCCAGCGCTGAATATTCTAGCAGTCCTACTGCTGATCCTAAGTATTTCTAGCTTATTTCACAAGGTGAATTCAGAAAATATTCAGACCACTTTTTTTTTTTCACCCTTTGCTATGTTGCAACCTTATGCTGGAATGTTCAAACCCCCTAAATCAGCAATGACGGAAGGTCTTGAAACCTGTGGTATTCAGCAGTGGTTTGTAATCTTCTGCACATTTGGTATGTGTCCCTAATCAAATGCACCTGATTAAGGTCTTGGTCTTAATGCAAATGGTAACCAGTGCCGTGAGATAAGCACAGGTGTCACATGGGCTCATTTTGGCTCATTTAAGACCAGGGGTTGGTTGCCCCAACTGGACATACACCTGGTTGTAAGACTAGGCTGGATGTTAAATGCACTTTAAAACATGTGGATAATTTATACCCGTTGTACTATATCGTTTGACATCTTGCTTGGTAGGACAGCTTGGAAATGTTTCACGTTATTAATCCCATTCATTATTTGTAGCATGCCTGACCCAAAGCTTTAGCTTTTGAATTCAGGCATATTAGTCAAAGGACCTCTACATCCCTGAAAGACGGCGGAGACCAGGACAACTAGAGCCCCAGATACAGATCCCCTGTAAAGACCTTGTCTCAGAGGACCACCAGGACAAGACCACAGGAAACAGATGATTCTTCTGCACAATCTGACTTTGCTGCAGTCTGGAATTGAACTACTGGTTTCGTCTGGTCAGAGGAGAACTGACCCCAACTGAGCCTGGTTTCTCCCAAGGTTTTTTTCTCCATTCTGTCACCGATGGAGTTTCGGTTCCTTGCCGCTGTCGCCTCTGGCTTGCTTAGTTGGGGTCACTTCATCTACAGCGATATCATTGACTTGATTGCAAATAAATGCACAGACACTATTTAATAGGGATGTGCACATTGATGCTGCAGTATCGATATATATATATATATATATATATATATATATATATATATATATATATATATATATACAGTATTGTTCAAAATAATAGCAGTACAATGTGACTAACCAGAATAATCAAGGTTTTTCGTATATTTTTTTATTGCTACGTGGCAAACAAGTTACCAGTAGGTTCAGTAGATTCTCAGAAAACAAATGAGACCCAGCATTCATGATATGCACGCTCTTAAGGCTGTGCAATTGGGCAATTAGTTGAATTAGTTGAAAGGGGTGTGTTCAAAAAAATAGCAGTGTGGCATTCAATCACTGAGGTCATCAATTTTGTGAAGAAACAGGTGTGAATCAGGTGGCCCCTATTTAAGGATGAAGCCAACACTTGTTGAACATGCATTTGAAAGCTGAGGAAATGGGTCGTTCAAGACATTGTTCAGAAGAACAGCGTACTTTGATTAAAAAGTTGATTAGAGAGGGGAAAACCTATAAAGAGGTGCAAAAAATGATAGGCTGTTCAGCTAAAATGATATCCAATGCCTTAAAATGGAGAGCAAAACCAGAGAGACGTGGAAGAAAACGGAAGACAACCATCAAAATGGATAGAAGAATAACCAGAATGGCAAAGGCTCAGCCAATGATCACCTCCAGGATGATCAAAGACAGTCTGGAGTTACCTGTAAGTACTGTGACAGTTAGAAGACGTCTGTGTGAAGCTAATCTATTTTCAAGAATCCCCCGCAAAGTCCCTCTGTTAAAAAAAAGGCATGTGCAGAAGAGGTTACAATTTGCCAAAGGACACATCAACTGGCCTAAAGAGAAATGGAGGAACATTTTGTGGACTGATGAGAGTAAAATTGTTCTTTTTGGGTCCAAGGGCCACAGGCAGTTTGTGAGACGACCCCCAAACTCTGAATTCAAGCCACAGTACACAGTGAAGACAGTGAAGCATGGAGGTGCAAGCATCATGATATGGGCATGTTTCTCCTACTATGGTGTTGGGCCTATTTATCGCATACCAGGGATCATGGATCAGTTTGCATATGTTAAAATACTTGAAGAGGTCATGTTGCCCTATGCTGAAGAGGACATGCCCTTGAAATGGTTGTTTCAACAAGACAATGACCCAAAACACACTAGTAAACGGGCAAAGTCTTGGTTCCAAACCAACAAAATTAATGTTATGGAGTGGCCAGCCCAATCTCCAGACCTTAATCCAATTGAGAACTTGTGGGGTGATATCAAAAATGCTGTTTCTGAAGCAAAACCAAGAAATGTGAATGAATTGTGGAATGTTGTTAAAGAATCATGGAGTGGAATAACAGCTGAGAGGTGCCACAAGTTGGTTGACTCCATGCCACACAGATGTCAAGCAGTTTTAAAAAACTGTGGTCGTACAACTAAATATTAGTTTAGTGATTCACAGGATTGCTAAATCCCAGAAAAAAAAAATGTTTGTACAAAATAGTTTTGAGTTTGTACAGTCAAAGGTAGACACTGCTATTTTTTTGAACACACCCCTTTCAACTAATTGCCCAATTGCACAGCCTTAAGAGCGTGCATATCATGAATGCTGGGTCTTGTTTGTTTTCTGACAATCTACTGAACCTACTGGTAACTTGTTTGCCACGTAGCAATAAAAAATATACTAAAAACCTTGATTATTCTGGTTAGTCACATTGTACTGCTATTATTTTGAACAATACTGTATATATATATATATATATATATATATATCGATACTCAGAAGCTTCTATTTTGGTATCGATATTTTCTGCAAAGTATCGATACTTAATTATATTTATAATTTCTTTATAAATAAATGTTTTAAGCAGTGTGTGCAGGCCAATTGGGACGTTGTGTGTATGATATAAAAAGAAAAGGTCTCGCGGATGCGGTGGTATGATGTTAACACCGATTGGTCTGCGGCTGCACGCAGTGCAATGCAATGTGGCATTCACCATCACAACACGGCATGCACGCCACGGTCGCTTGATGTTGGACGTTCGAGAGTCTCAAATTTATGGACCGTCTCTAAAGTTACATGTGATATTGGTATACACTTTTCTAACGTCAGTACCATTTGAGGAGAATGACTTACAGTCATAAAAACAACTGTAATTGTTCATCTAGGTGTCAGCTATAATGCACAATTGAATTAAATGTTTGATATTTATTAAAATAAACTGTAAATCATATGTAAATTATGCTACTTTTTCACATTGGCTCAAACATAAATTTGAAGCTCAATAGCATTTGAGGAGTAAGACTTGCAGTCATAAACAATTGTAATGTGTTCATTTAGGTGTCAGCTACAATGCACACCTTATACATTTTTAATATATATTAAAATAAATGATAAAACAATTAGGTAAAAATGAGGCCCGTTTTTCACTTTCAGGCACATTCCTGTGAAAGTATTTTTTTAATTTAATTTTATTTATTTTTTTAGGTTCCCTTACGAAAATTACCCATAGTTTTAACAATAACACCACAAATCATCGTTCTTGTAGCAATGGTAACTGCAAATTTATATATATATATATAATATATATATATATATATATATATATATATATATATATATATTATTTAGAAAAATCACATACATTTTAAAATTATAAGCAGTATCGGTATAGTTAAAATTGTAACAAAAAGTATCGGTATCGTATCGCATGGAAAAAATGTGGTATCGCCCATCCCTACTATTTCAACTGAACAGAGATGACATCACTGAATTCAATGATGAATTGCCTTTAACTATAGTTTTGCATTATTGACACACTGTTTTCCTAATGAATGTTGTTCAGTTGCTTTGACGCAATGTATTTTGTTTAAAGCACTATATAAATAAAGGTGATTGATTGATTGATATTAAACAAACTCTCTCTAAGCTAGATGACTGGCCTGGCGCCAGCATGGCTGGATCTAGATTACTTTATGACTCACTTACATCACGATTGCAAATTCCACTGTCACGTGAGCAGCCTCAAAGGAGAAATTAAACACATTCCACAACACACACACATAAGCACACACACACAAACTTTACTGTACGCTCTTTATGTAAGTCCTTAATAATATGTATTTTGATAGGTTTGTGCTGGGTTAACTGGTTAATCCTGTTATGCAAGGATTATGATTTGCTGAAATTGGAAATGTTTTTGGAATTAATGTTCTCAAATAGAGTCATGAGTTTGTAACCCCACTCCTGACCAGATCATAAAACTTTATGATCCTACTGGGAAACAGAACAGGAAAAGCCAGCTCTCTGGAATTCTTGTTAGAAAAGAGAATAGTACCCTTTTAAAATGTATTTTAAATATATTGACTGTGTTGCCATTTTGGTGCTTAGATATCTTTCCATAATCAAATTGGAGTATCTGCAATTTTATCGTGTGTTAATCAAACTTTAAATGTGTGTAATTCTGCAAAATGTGTAATATGTATGTAAGTTCATGTTTCTATCACTTATATCTGAAATTTTGGTATCTGTATCCGGACTCACTTATACAAAGGAAGTTAATGTAAAAAATGTATTAATCTGGAATTACCAACTTGCTAGGATACAACTGCTGAATTCTGTAACTCACGCGAGTGGGTGTTTCCTCAGAGACAAGGGAACTTTTTTCCCCGCTTCAGATCATGGACGTTCATTGGTTGTTCGCGCAATCAGAGGCGTGAACCAGTCAAGCCATAAGAACTGAAACCAGGAAGTTCCCGCTGGTCTCTTCTCTGCACTTCCGTCAGGTAGTTGATCTCAGCTCTGCGGCTGAGAGAACAGCCTGTTCTCATGGCTCCTTAAGGGAGCGTTCATCTCCGTTTTTCTTTTGTTTTCTGTACTAAGTTTGTTCTCATATTTGCCTCTCCCCATGAGGGAGATGAACTCTGAATCATTATGTTCGTTGGACCTTTCAAACTTCACGCGAGTCCGCAGCAGCCCCAGAAGACACAAGAGAACACGCCCAGCTCCAAAAGAAGACATACGCATGCTCGTCTTGCGAGTCGCAAAGAGACCAAATCCAAGTATTATTTTCTAGAGAGATTTAAATGCTGCTTTAAGTTGATCTATTACCTTTTCAAGGTGATCTGGTTCCTTGTTGTCTTTCAAAAGGTTACTGTGTGTGATTTTGCCATACTGAGCGATCATTCTGTGATGGCGACTGTTTCTATCTCATTCTCTCTCGCTTACTCTCTCTCTTTCTCTCTCTCTCTCTCTCTCTCTCTCATTTGGATTCCGTTATGTCTTGTATTTGTTTTACTGTTGTATTGTTGTACGCATATTATTCTGTGTGAATCGTAGTTTGATGTATTATTACTTAAATTATTAAAATCCAATATATATTCATGATTGCTTCTGTCTTAAATGCTCACATCACGAGTCCATGAAATGTTTGATCTTAGCTACAAGCTTATTGGTACTTTTCAGTAACCTAAATTTTGTAAAGACAGGAAAATGGTTTCATGGCCAGAAACTATTTTTCCTGGGATTATAAGAAGTGGTGACTTTATTGAAAGTTGATAAGTTAATCTTACGGCCGTTTGCTGGACAGACCACTGTTTGATTTGTGGTATTCAAAGTAAGAGATATCATTATAATTGATATGAAGAATGGAATATTGACATATTAATGAGTAAATTACAGTGCCTTGTAATTATTTATTGATATATGCAATTGTAGGACCTCGATGAACAGCCACGCCAATAACTGCAGAATCAGCTACTTCTGCCAAAGGAATTAAAGGCCTACCTCCTCCCATCTGCGATCTAAACACAGTTAATGATTAGCTGAGGAAAAACAATGCTCAAGATTGTCTGGACCTCTTTCCTGTCAGGGAAAGAAATGGCTAATTTCTTTGTGACATTAAGTGAAGTGATAATGTGTTCATACAACACAGAAAAGGTCTGTTGCGAAATGCCCCCGCTCATGAGGGAACTAATGGGACATCGACATCCTGAGTCCCTAAAAAGGAGCTGATTTAATTAACTCTTTACAAGATACAAGGACCCTGTGTATCACAGCATCACATGATCCCAACGTATGGAAATGCCCCAGGAATTGTTAATAATTAGTGGACCTCAACACAAAGAACCAGTACAGGATCATCCCATGAGTCTGCTTCCTGGTTGCTTGAGAATCTTTCTACGAACTGAACTTTTCAACAAACTATCTCAAAAGGACAACCATTAAGAAATCTGAAGGTTTAACTATATTCACAAATAATGTTTTATGTCTTTATATATGTTTGATGTGCTCAAGGTAATCGGTGCAACTTTAACCAATGTTTTATGTATGGTTTTTATAACTTTAACAGATAGTGCTTTTAAATGTGTGTAAGATATGGAAAGTTTAGTATTGAATGAAAGCTCACGTTATTTACCTAAACTTGGAGAAAATTAAATTTCCAGATTCTGTATTGTGTGCATATTATGACACTTTATAAGGTATTAACCCAAAGATCCATCCCACATGACAATGTCACATGATGTTTAATGGAGAAACAGTATGTGGCGTGTCTAAGCTCTGCAACAGCATCCCATTGGGAGATCGCATCGTGGGATGGACCAAATCTGCTTCGATAAAACCCCAATGCTTAGTCTAGTCTCTAGTCCAGTCTCCAAGCCCGTCGTCTCTTGTCAAGGGTTGTGTCGTGTATTGTGTTGCTAAAATGTCGTGCGCTGCGCTACGCTGCTCTTCCGTCTTGGCCATGGATTGAACTACCTACACGCTGCTAGCGTTCTTGCCATCCAGAACTCAAAACCACTGTTGAAACTTTGTGACAGCGAAACCATGCTTGCTCACTTGCTTACCCTTTCAACCCAGATCCTGTGCTACCTAGCCTTGTAGCATATTTATCTTTCTGTTTGTATAATCTTATTCATGAAGTAAATTTAAACAGAATTTTAAGGATATACTGAATTTTAAGTTCGGTGGACGAACCGTTAATGAAGTATAAACTAAATCAATTTGGACTCAGTTCAATTAAAGCAATTCTAATCTTTAGATTTGAATCTTCTCAAACTATATGAGCTAATATTTCCTTACACAATTTACCTATTTTTCATCTTCAATAATTTAAATGCAACTGTCATATGAGATATATATATATATATATCTATATATATATATATATATATATATATATATTAATTGTATTCCTGATTAATTATTAAAATTCCCTATATATCATTTGAGTTAATTTTAATGTACGACCCAGTGCGGCTACAATTTCTACAACACACACATACACTGCATATCAAATCTGCCGCCTTTTCAAACAGTAACGTATTTTGGCAGACAAAAATAACGTTAGCATCAAGACAGAGATTTGTACATTTCTAAAGTTAAAGGAGAGTGGGGACAGTTGCAACATTGCTGATTTATCCAATCAGGAATGAGCTGGAGTCATAACATTCTACTGAGCATGCTCAGTATGCCCCGCCTTCTTTCTGGAAGTTAAAAGCCACATGTGAAACTACCTGAAATTCAAGGTCAAAAATTAACTTTTTTGATTTTTTTGTCAATGTCTAAACTGTTTAATTGATCTTTATAGTTTTATAGTTTGAATGTGCAGTTTCTTAGCTCTTAACAGACTTGGGTACAATGTGTTCAAGCTAATTTGTTAGGCTAGCATCACTAGTTTTAAGATGGCTGCTAGGGGGTGTGAATAATAATGACAATTAGATAATCTTTTTATAAAAGGCAAATTAGTGGTTTTATAAAAAGGTGTCTTTTTTAAAAGTCAAACTAGGCTGCAGTGTATCCTACATTTAATGTCTGTTTTTTTCAGTATGCCACGAGACAAACAGATAAGAGTGTCTTTCTACCTATTCTGTCCTTAGCTGCTGCTGTAGTGAGCAGTGATGGCAGGACAGTGAGGTCTGTGGCAAAAGAGTTTTCAATTTGCCACACAACCCTCTGCCGCTATATTAAAGGAGAGGAGATTAGGACAGGTTATTCTCAGTCCAACAGGAAGATAGCCTGGCAGAATACCTAAAAAGAGCAGCTGATCTTTTCTATGGTATCAGCACTAAAGAGATAAGCATGAGGAAGGTATTAAAGCTGAGTGTAGGCTTAAAGGGAGGGCTGGTAGGGAGAATTATATTAGAATATTGAGACTGTGAAATAATAATATAAGAGAAATTAACCCCATTCCACCTCCATTTTCATGTACCATCCATTTTGAAGGTTTGTCGATTGGCCTTCCAACTGGCTGTCTATTACAAGTGCTCCTACCTTGAAACCTGGAATGAGTGCTCCCTAGCCAGCCGGGATTGGTTTATGGGGTTCATGAAAAGACAGCCCAGTCTGTCTATACGGGTGCCCTCAAGCTACCAGTCTCACACGGAACACAAGCTTCAACCGTCACAATGTATCCTTGTTTTACGACAATCTTGCAAATGTGCTTGACTAAATAAAAATTTGAAGGAAAGGACATCTGGAATATGGATGAGAACGGGGTCACAACTGTCCAAGAACCAGAACATGTTGTTGCCGGGTGCGGCGTCAGACAGGTGGGGGCAGTAACCTCCAGAGAGAGAGGAACACTGGTAACCGTTGCATGTGCAGGCAATGCATTAGGGAACATGATTACAGCCATGTTCATTTTCCCGCGGGTTAACTTCAAGGACCATTTCATCCGCGATGGCCCGGCTGGATGCATTGGAGCCACCAATAGATCAGGTTGGATGATGGAGGACCATTTCCTTCGGTTCCTTAAACATTTCCACCACCACATGAGGGCCTCATTGGATGCCAAAATCCTCTTGATCTTTCTGTAAGAGGAATAGATTTCTGCAGAGAAAATGGCATTGTCATGCTATCGTTTCCACCCAATTGCTCCCACAAAATACAGCCACTCAATCGTACCGTTTATGGCCCCCTAAAATGTCATGTCAACACATTTTGTAATACCTGGATGAGAAGTCGCCCAGGCCTGACGATGTCCATCTAAGACATTCCTGGAATTGTTAGGTTGGCCCTCCCATTGGCTGGAACACCAGGCAATGTGCAGAATGACTTTAGCAGCACTGGAATTTGGCCTTATAACCGAGATAAAGTCAAAGACAGTGACTTTGCACCATCTTTGGTGACATACCAGCCTCCACCACCAGTTCTTCCAGAGCAAGCTGTGACATCTACTCCTATGGAAGTTTCTCCAGCGCACGAAGGGACTTCTTCCTCTTCTGCGGTTCCTCCGGTGCAAGCTGGGACTTCTGCTTCTTCTGCAGTTCCTCACCCCAGAGCAGGACCACGGAAGATAATGAAAGCAAACGGTAGGAAAAAATGCAAATCGGCCATCTTGACAGACACCCCCGAAAAGGAGGCTTTGCAGAGGGAGAAAGCAAAAGTTAAGAGAAAGCCAACAAAAGTTAAGAGAAAACTGACAAAAAAGACACTGGAAATGAGCCAACAAACCAAAACCAAGAAGAAAAAGCATACAGAGAAGGACAGTGACTCTGAGAAAGAAGAAGATTTTTGCATTGTCTGTTTGGAGAGCTACTCCAGACCGAGCGAGGTGTGGCTTCAATGTTGGCAGTGCAAGGCATGGGCTCATGAAGCCTGCACTGATGGTGGTTCCATTTTCGTTTGCCACAATTGGAAGTCAGATGGGATGCTATGAAATAATCAGTTTGTGTTCTTTTTGTGGGGTATGAAATTGTTTTGGCCTACATAAATCATTTTGTGGGATTGACAAAGGTTTTACATGGTTGTGTACTTGTTTTTTTTTTACTTTAATAAGTTAACTTGGAGAACTCTGGTCTCAAATAAACTAAAAAAAGATTTGAAAAATGATGCCGAAGTATGAGTTTTATTACATCTAAATGACTGTTGTAACTGCCCCTCGGTATTGTTTTTCAGGGTCAATTTAAGTACAAATTACTTTCATATTATCACATGTACACATGTTGCAACAGTATGGGCAGGTATGTGAAACAAATATATTTGTCTTTCTAATACAAACAGTCGCTGAGAAACTGAAGAAAATGTAAAAAGTGTTGCAATCACCCCCACTCTCCCCTACTCCATAACTTTAAAGTAAAATATTAGTATATATGCCATGTTTATGTGCTTTCTATGGATGCATTAACATTGTGAGATGTGGGCAATTCTTTTCACTTCTTTCCACGTTAGCTTGTTTACTAATGTCATTGTATATCTTGCTAGCCTAAGCTAACGTGCCACATAGCTAGACCATATAGCTAAAACAGTTACACTTATCTGAGAAGACATTTAAAATGCTTATTTATATGATGCTCTACTCAGGTTTAAGCATTTAACATGGGTTTGTTCATAAACTAGCTATTTACTTTGTATAAAGAACTTCTCATTTTAGCCTTAATGTTAGCCAATGAAATGTCAAGTAATTTAAAAACAAAACACATTTGGGCCCACTATGAAATACTACATGAAGAATAAGCCTGACACAGCATTCTGATGATGTATTTTATTAAAATATTAATCAACACAGGAGACAGAAATGGCTTCATAATGTGAGGAGGGGAGATCTGTCCTCCCACTTGACAAAAATAGAGGCAGAAAGGGGACGATATGTGGTCTGTGAAGATCATTTCAGGCCAGAGGACCTAATATCAAAAGTATGGTCAATATTGTTCTCCATTATTTAAATAAAAACATGTCTGCAATTTATCTGTAATGGCTGCCAGTAATGTGTAATATACCTGTCAGACACAGACGAGGACACAGAGGATTCAGTGATAAGGTAGTTTAATGTGAATCAGAGGTTTCAGACACAGGTGAATCTTGACACGTGGATAGAACGGTGACAACACAACTTCCCTTATGGTGAACGGTGATCCAGATGGTGCTCAGATGAAGACGATGGGGACAGGAAGACTGACGAGGATGAAGAGGTTTCAAGAGTTCAGGTAGGTTTAATAATGGCGTTCAGGCAAGTGAGGAGATCGGTGCAAGACCAGACGATGAGTGATGGTGACTGATGGCTTTATATGTGGTTCTGGTGATGATGCACAGGAGTTCAGAATTCGGGTGATTGGGGACGAGTGGGTGTGGCGTAAGTGTCCGATTCCGGGAGTGTAGAAGGTGTGGCTGTGACAGTACCCCCTCCTCCACGGGCGGCTCCTGACGGCTGGGATCTTGTGCGACGACGGGGTCTACCTCGGCCACGGGGAGCGGGGCGGTCTGGATGGTCTTGATGAAAGTCAGTGAGAAGGCTGGGGTCCAGGATGTCATTACGATTAACCCAGCAACGCTCCTCCGGGCCGTAGTTTTCCCAGTCCACAAGGTACTCCAGTTGAGAACCCCGTCGTCGAGAGTCGAGGATAGCTCTCACCCGGAAGATGTCGTTGTCGTCTTCGATGGCCGGAGGAGGAGGTACGGCATCATCACCAGGTTCTGTGGATGGAGGAGACAAAGGTTCAGTGAAGGGTTTGAGGAGTGAGACATGGAATGAAGGTGAGATACGGTACTGTGCAGGGAGTTGGAGTCTATAGGTCACTTCGTTCAGTTGCCGTTCAATAGTGAATGGTCCGATGTATCGGGGACTCAGCTTACGGCAGGGCAGTCGGAGGCGGATGTCCCTCGTCGAGAGCCAGACTTGTTGTCCAGGTTGGTATTGCGGCGTGGGTCCTCGACGAGCGTCCGCTTGCTCCTTATGCCTCCGCACTGCCCGCTGGAGATGCACGTGAGCCGAGTCCCAGACCCTCTCGCTCTGTCGGAACCAGTGATCTACCGCTGGGACCTGCGAGGGCTCACCTGACCATGGGAAGAGCGGAGGTTGGTATCCAAGGACACATTGGAAGGGGGTGAGCCCGGTGGTAGATTGCTGGAGGGAGTTCTGAGCGTATTCGGCCCAGGGTAGGTACTGGCTCCAACAGTCCTGGTTACGGTGGCAGTAAATCCTCAGGAACCTCCCCAGCTCCTGAATCTTACGCTCCGTCTGGCCGTTGGTCTGAGGATGGTATCCCGAGGAGAGACTGACGGACACCCCTAGAAGACGGAAGAAAGCTGACCAGACTCTAGAGATGAATTGGGGGCCTCTGTCGGAGACGATATCTTCTGGGATGCCAAAGTGACGGAAGACGTTGTGGAATAGTGCCTCTGCCGCTTCGAACGCAGTGGGGAGTCCTTTGAGAGGGATGAGTTTACATGATTTTGAAAACCTGTCGACCACTACCAGTACACAGGTGTAGCCTTGAGAGAGAGGGAGGTCAGTCATGAAATCAATGCCGATATGGGTCCATGGACGTTCAGGAATGGGCAGAGGCACCAGTTTACCTTCCGGGAGTCTTCTAGGGGTGTCTGCTATGGCGCAGACGGAGCATCCTTTGAGGTAGCGGACCGTATCCAGAGCCATCGATGGCCACCAGTAACGCTGTTGTAGGAGCGAGAGGGTCCGCCTCCTGCCTGGGTGTCCAGAGCCCGGAGAGGTGTGAGCTAAGTCCAGGAGGGTAATCCGATGTTGAGGGGGGACGAAGAGTTTCCCTTCTGGACCTCCCGGCGGAGCAGGGTGTTGAAGGTTTTCCTGTGCAATCAGATGATCAATACTCCACTGGATAGGACTAACTATCATGGCTGGAGGGAGGATTGGTTCTGGAGATTCGGGTTCAGGATCTGCTTGATGAAGACGGGAGAGGGCGTCGGCGTCGGCTCTATTGTTCTGGGAGCCAGGGCGATAGGTGACCTTGAAGTTGAATCTCGTGAAGAACAAGGCCCATCTAGCTTGGCGATGATTCAGTCTTTTGGCTTCACGGAGGTATTCCAGGTTCCGGTGGTCGGTTACCACCTCGAAAGGGAACTGGGCTCCCTCCAGCCAGTGACGCCATTCTTCCAGAGCCAGCTTAATGGCCAGTAGTTCACGGTTACCGATGTCATAATTCTGCTCCGCCGGGGATAGCTTCTTCGAGAAGAAGGCACATGGATGGAGTCGTGGTGGATTCCCCTGCCGCTGGGAGAGGACTGCTCCGACCCCGGTGGATGAGGCGTCCACTTCCACGATGAACTGGTGGCTGGGATCAGGGTGGATGAGGATTGGAGCGGTCTTGAAGGCTTGTTTGAGCAGGTGGAAAGCTTCAGTGGCCTCGGGGTTCCAGGACAGAGACTTGGGCCGGTTCCGGAGGAGAGAAGTTAGAGGGGAGCTGAGTAAACTGTAGTCCTTGATGAATCTTCGATAAAAGTTGGCAAAGCCCAGGAAGCGTTGAAGTTCTTTTATGGAGCCGGGTTGAGGCCAGTGTGTGATGGCGTCCACCTTCCCCTGGTCCATCTTCACGCCACATGGGTCGATGATGTAACCTAGGAACTGGACTGAGGGCGTATGGAACTCACATTTTTCGGATTTGAGGTAAAGGTGGTGTTCCCGGAGTTTTCGGAGTACGAGGATGACATGATGGATATGTTCTTGCTTGGATGTGGAGTAGATAAGGATGTCGTCGATGTAGACAATTACGAACTTGTTGAGGTAATCTCTGAAGACTTCATTCATGTAGTTTTGGAAGACGGATGGACTGTTGGATAACCCATACGGCATGACCCGGTATTCATAGTGCCCGGAAGGAGTGATGAAAGCGGTCTTCCATTCGTCCCCCTTCCGGATGCGGATTAGGTTGTAGGCGCTCCTCAAGTCCAGTTTCGTGAAGATCCTGGCTCCGCATAGTTGTTCCAACGCCGCTGGGACCAGGGGAAGAGGATAACTGAATTTGACGGTTTGTGAATTGAGGTGGCGATAATCGATGCACGGCCTCAAGCCTCCGTCCTTCTTGGCCACGAAGAAGAAGCTGGAAGCGGCAGGGGAAGTAGATGGTCGGATGAACTCCTGAGCGAGGGCTTCCTGTATATACTCCTCCATGGCTTTCTGCTCCGGGATGGACAGGGGATAGATTCGTCCTTTAGGAAGGGTTGCTCCAGGCAGGAGGTCAATGGCGCAGTCCCATGGCCTATGAGGTGGTAGCTTCGTTGCCAACCGCTTACTGAACACATCCTGGAACGCCCGATATTCAGGAGGGATGATATGATCCATCTTCGTGTCGGGGCTCTCCACTGATGTGGACTGGACCGGTAGGGAAGACTTCCTTAAGGGAGGACTGACCTTGGGGATTTTAGCTGGAGGAGTGATGCAGGTATGATGGCAGGACATTCCCCATTTCAGGATCTCGCCAGTGGGCCAATGGATGTGAGGTTGGTGGAGGTTAAGCCAGGGGCGTCCCAGGATGATGTCTGCGGTGGATTCCTCCAGCACCATGAACGTGATGTCTTCTTCGTGCAGGAGTCCCACGCGGAGGATGATTGTGGGGGAGAAATAGTGGACACGACCCTTGCCCAGCGGCTTTCCCTGTATGGTGGTTACTTTGAGTTCGACAGGGCTTTGGTGATGTTTGGCGTTGAGACGAGTTAAGGTTTGCCGGTTGATGAAGTTCCCCGCCGAACCGGAGTCGATGAGGGCTTGTACTGAAACAGAAGAGCAAAGGTGTCTTAGAGTAACCCAGGTCTTAGTTAGATGAGCAGTTTGAGGAGGTATATGGATGGTACTCACCGCTGGGCGTGGAGGTCGAACTGGACAGGATGGTAAGAGGTGTCCATCTCCCCCACAATAGAGACATAGCCCGGCGTTGATCCTCCGCTGACGTTCCGATGTGGACAGATGGTGAGAGTCCACTTGCATGGGTTCAGGTGCTGGAGGAGCGACAGATGGTATAGCGGGCGGAGGAAGTACAGCGGGAGTGAGCGGATGACAGGCAGTGAGTCTCTGGGCAACTCGAATGGATTTCTGAATGAGATTCTCTAGTCCTAGTGAGTCTTCGTACACAACTATCAAACTTTGTATCTTGTCATTCAATCCGTGGCGATATGCTGTAATTAAGGCAGTTTCATTCCAGCCGCTTATGTAAGCGAGAGTACGGAAGCGTATGGCATAATCACTCACAGATTCATCTCTCTGTTGGTGAATGGTAAATAATTGGTCATGGACAGACAATGCAGAAGTTTGATGGCCAAAGACGGATTTTAACTGGGAACAGAAGTTAGTGACGGATCCAAGGGCAGGTGAGTTCGAGTCCCAGAGAGATTCAGCCCATTGGAGGGCCTTACCTGAGAGTAGGTTGATGATGAAGGCTACTCGACTGCGTTCGGAGGTGAATAAATGAGAGTTGGATTCCATATAGAGGGAACACTGTAGCAGGAACCCGCTGCAATCCTCCGCCGTGCCGCTGTATGTCGCTGGTTTGGCCATGGGACTCGCAGGGGCAACTGAAGAAGTGACCGGAGTTGTAGCGGTGTTTGAGTTGTTGACAGCCGGTGAAGAAGGGGGAGTTTGTTGCATCAGTGAGGACCGTACAGCGTGAACCAGTTGCGTGAAGGGATCCGCGGTGCGGTCCTCGCCCGTGTCCGAAGAGCTCTGCATGCGGTCTGGTCTTCTGTCAGACACAGACGAGGACACAGAGGATTCAGTGATAAGGTAGTTTAATGTGAATCAGAGGTTTCAGACACAGGTGAATCTTGACACGTGGATAGAACGGTGACAACACAACTTCCCTTATGGTGAACGGTGATCCAGATGGTGCTCAGATGAAGACGATGGGGACAGGAAGACTGACGAGGATGAAGAGGTTTCAAGAGTTCAGGTAGGTTTAATAATGGCGTTCAGGCAAGTGAGGAGATCGGTGCAAGACCAGACGATGAGTGATGGTGACTGATGGCTTTATATGTGGTTCTGGTGATGATGCACAGGAGTTCAGAATTCGGGTGATTGGGGACGAGTGGGTGTGGCGTAAGTGTCCGATTCCGGGAGTGTAGAAGGTGTGGCTGTGACAATACCTGTATAAAGTTACCTTTTTTTTTAAGGGTAAAAGAAAGTGGCTGACTTCCAAAGCCATCCCTGTCCTTTATCGGCAGCACACCCCTGTACATCAGGAAGGAGGTACCCAAATACAGTGGAAAAAATTCCCAGAGAAAAGTGATTCACAATCATATTCATGGACCCCCTGCCCCCTGATGTTTTGTTTTCTTTGTTTCCCAGCACATGACTGTAATATTAAAAACTTCCTAATCATCGGGAAGAAGGAGGCGGGAACCGGCAGACAATCAAACAGAAACTTTAATAATTCAAAATAAACACAAAACAGCGCATCAGCCCCTCACAGACGACTGATGCGCACAAATAAAAACCAAAACATAAAATGAAGCCCAGGCCTGATCCTCTCTCGTCCTTCACTGTCGTCGCTCCAGTTTTATATCCTTCCATCTCTTCTGTGGGACTCGAGACCGGTGGTGGGGCGCAGGTGTAGCTCATCTCCAATCACTCCACCGGCCTCGTTCGTTCCCACATCCCTCAGCCCTGCCCCACTCGTCACAATGACAGTGAATAAGTGAAATTTAAAAGTTTTTTTTAACTTTTGTTTAAATATTGTGTTTTGTTCTTTTTCATCTTTTCAATGATTTATTCAGTCAGGTTTACAGAGCAGGAACAGATATAGAACATGTAGATTTCACCAAAGCTGTATGCAGCATCAATACTGTGTGTAATATCATTAAAGATTCTGAGGTACACACAAGTCGGTGTTCATGAAGACATTCCACAGTGTCCAGTGGATGTGTTACTTAATGAGAAAGACAAGGTGAAATGGCATTAGTGATCGCTGCATATCCAATATAGTGCTTTGATTTACTCATAGATACTATCATATTAACATCCTATAATATATTTACAGAAAATCAAGGACATTAAAAGGCTCCTGCAGGGAGAGAGAGACAAACTGCGGCAGCTCAAGTTCCATATGAACTCTAAAATAAGAAAACTCAAAAAACAGTACGTAAGCAGTGTAATAGCACAAGTCGTGATAATAAAATGTAATGTACATAACTGTAAATATTCCAGTCATTTTATTTGCTGACTGCAACATCAGCAGACAGCAGGAAAGTCTTATCAGTGTTCAAACTATTTTACTTTCAAGGTATGAGATGATTTCATCATTATATACAGGCGCAACTACAAGCTCATGATATCTTTTAAATCCATCAATACAAGCCATGCAGGCTCATTTTCTGGCACATATTGTCCAATCAGAAATGGGAGCAACCTCAGCAAGCAGTAGTATTAAGTAATACATAGCAGTATGCCAGCTCAACCAGCACTATCACTTCAAATATGTGAGTAGGAGGAAAGCCAGAATCAACTTGAAAATGAGGCAGATTCTAGGTAAAAACACACCCGTTTAACTCCAAAAAACGGTCTGCTCTTATCATAAGCTATTTTAACACAGTCTGCTTGGACCTCTTTAGTTCTTGGGCACAAGAAAAATTAAAAGAAAACAGATGCAACACAGTGCGACTAAATATCACTACTTTTTGCTGTGTAAAACTGAATACGTAATCACCAGAAAAACTCAGTGAAGCCAGCGATACCGTGCACTCCTAAGTTCTCTGCCACAACACTGTGCACTGTGAGATGTAGCCTACCTGATAAAGGGACATACACACACCATTGTCCTCCAGTTTTAAGATAATTTAGAAGATGTTCCAAAACCTTGTTATAACCATATGTTTTACATAACTTTTGAAAAGGATGGCAAGTTAAATACATGATAAAGATGAGTAAGAGCCTGGTGGAAGGTTTGTTAGTATCCAATACATACCACAAAGGGATTGCAAGATTCAAAATCATCCACGTACAGAGAAAGTGATAACTCCTCAGCATCCAAGATGGGTAAAGATTAATGTCTTTCTCCCCTCTATGATTTTCAATTACCTTGTCAAGAATTACTTTTCTTTTCAAAATTTGCTGTAATGATTTTAACAGTGGGACACAACAGTTTCTATTCATGATCAAGTATGTAGGTACAGTTATTGGTTCCACAATACTGTTTGCGATGATATGAAGTGGCAAGAGGGCCACCTATTTCAACTGCTTTTGGAACAGGGATAGATTAACAAATTGCAGTAGGGATTTCTTTAACTACAGAATCGTCAGCATGGAGGTTGTGGCGTTTTTGGATATCGTTACGAAACCTCTAGATACTGGGACTGATGCAGAGCTTATCAAGTAGTAAACTTCCTGTAATAATACATCTATAACTCTGCCTGGCACATGAACCAAATATTCCAACTTCAGTAAGGCTGCTGCTAAATTAAAGGTCACGTTTTTTGTGTTTTTTTTAAGCTTTTATTGTGTTTACAGTGTGCAATATAACGTGTTAATTTTTTGCGTGTAAAAAAACACAGTATTTTTCACACAATTCACCTATCTGTATACCGCTGTTTTCACTGTCATTAAAACGGGCTGATGACTTCCTTGTTCTATAAAGTCCCTCCTTCAGAAATACGTGACGAGTTCTGATTGGGCCAGCGGTTCCTGTGTTGTGATTCGACAGCAGCTTAGAGCACGCTGTCCTCCTACAAACGTGATTGTTGGCTAGTTTTGAGAAGCAAGTGTGCAGGAGCATGTGCTGGAGATGTACACACATGTAATCACAGGAGCGTTTTTACTGACGAGATGCGCATGAAAATCAAATTCGTTTTTTTGCACAGCGCCACCATCTAGTTAACAAAACTAAACAGCGTTGTCCTTTGAGTAATAAGTTACAGAAACTGTTCTCAAAACCTAGATTGTTAACTGTCTTTATTGAATGAACTGGCAATGAACAGAAAATAACACCGTTCAGCAAAACAGGAAAACCAGATCCAGGCAGAGCTCACCAGCGGGTGGACAGTCAGAATGATGTTATTATGCTATGACTTGGATATTTATACATATATTAACAATATTATTTCTTTTAATAGTAATTTGGTGGCCAACCTGCAATCCCATTGGCCCACAGGTTGAAAACCACTGCACTGAACAAAATTATAAATGAAACAATGTACTCCCTTTCATTCGCTAAGTTGCTGCATGAACATAAGTGGCAGCTAAATATCAACAATTATTTTAGTGTCTGACTAACTTGTGTAGAATGCACTCTACTTTGATGTGCAGTTAAAGCATTCCATGTCTTAATGGTCCCGTTTTTCGCGTTTTTTTGAAGCTTTGATTGTGTTTACAGTGTGCAATATAACGTGTCATGTTTCGTGTGTAAAAAAACTGTATTTTTCACACAAATTACCGCTGTTTTCACTGTCATAAAAACGGGCTGATGACTTCCTAGTTTTGAGAAGCAAGTGGGCAGGAGCATGTGCTGGAGATGTACTTATAATCACAGGAACGTTTTTACTAATAAGATGCGCATGAAAATCGCATTCGTTTTTTTGCATAGCCCTAACATCTAGTTAACAAAGCTAAACAGCGTTGCCCTTTGTGTAAGAAGTTACAGAAACTTTTAAACGCACCAACTTAAATAATAAAATACACTTACCGGTTGTGGTCCATAAACTACGCCTTCTCCAGACAAAGAGGGAACTGCTCCATCTTTCAAGAATAATCTTTGTGCGAATCCGACATTAAACTGATTGAGACTGAGGAAGCTGTCCTCAGCAAAAATGTGCTGCACATAGTTTTACATGTGGATTATAATTTTGGGAACCGAGTTAAACATAGATTGTAACCATTAATCTCCAAGTACAGCGTCCCTGGGAAGGCCAAACAAAGATGATTGCACTCCGAGAAGAAAATAACAGCGTTTCAACGACATGTCGAACACAAACGCAGCTCTTCCTTCTTCTCCGTCGGAGCGCAACAAGGCCACGCCCCCTGTTTGTGTATTCCTGTGGGCGGAGGTTAGTCAAAAAACTGTTTTAGTGACGTCATTACTGCAGGAACTAGAGGGCTGTAGTCCAAACGGGTCGTTCGATGTAGGCGAATTCTGTTAAATCAAATATCTCGCTTGGCATTGAACTTTGAGCTTTAGAATTTTACAGATATTATTTATACTCTAACAACAACATTACACACTAACTAAAGTTTAAAACATGGGATCACGAAGAAGGGGACCTTTAAATGTGCATGGGCATTTCTTATACGTACATGAATAATTGCTTAAATGTCCATAGTGTGGATATTTGAGTTTATAATGGTTTAGTACAGAGTTTCTGCGGGTCTTAAAAAATTCTTAAATTGTAGAGGAAAGTCTTAATTATGATTTCAAGAGGTCTTAAATTTGGGAAAGGGAAGACCAGAATAGCTGAATGTTACGATTAAACTTCAAAAAGCTAACGTTATGAGTGCGCGCATACGTGTGGCAAAGAAAAGAATCTGTTCTACGACATTGGTTACTTTCACTTTCATTTTATAGTGATTTCTGGGTGGAGTGTGTCAATTAACGACAGAAGGGAGTTTTATTTAAAGGGAGCGTGTCATACCTGAATCAGAAGCGTCATCCGTTTGTTTGCACATGAGGGTAGCCCGTATTAGTGATGGTTTACGGTGGAAAGACGGCTGCGTGTCAATCAGCTGTTTCATGGGTTTGATGTCTGGTGCACAGGGTTGGTGAGTAACGGAATACATGTAGCGGCGTTACGTAATCAGGATACAAAAATCCAGTAACTGTAATCCGTTACAGTTACGTCAAAAAATTTAGTAATCAGATTATAGTTACATTTTGAAAAAAGGGGGAATACTTTCAGGATTACAATGGTTTCATTTAAAACTAAATAAATCAGTTTTTGGCATAATAACACTATATTAAGCGCAGCTTGATTAATGACTCACGCGAGTCACGTGTGCCACCCGCTGGTGCATGCGCAAATAACAGCTGTCTACAATCTCCTCAGACGCAGATTGAACCACTGCTGCAAAAACGCGTTAATTTCATGGAAATTCCGCTGCTATTTTGTTTAAAAAGAAGAAATTGCAAACAACGTTGAACAGTGCAAACTGTGCCTTCCAGCAAAGAAAACACTTTCTTCATCGGATTCGACATCCAACCTAAAGAAGCATTTGCACTTTTAAAAATTAGTTATTTGCAGAGATAAAAAAATAAAAAAAATAAAAATTGTATTCTCTATTTTCCTTTTGAAGAAACATTTTCCATTGTCTAAAAATTGTTCTTATTATATTTTCATTGAAAAAAAAAATGAATTTGTATTCTCTATTTTCCTGTTGAAGAAACATTTTCCATTGTCAAAAAATTGTGTTGTTATTTTGCTTGGAAAAAAATTGAATTTGAATTTCTGTGGCTAGTTTTACATTAAAAGCATGAAGGCTGTCTTTATAGATGCTATAGTGAATTTCAAGTTTCGTCTTCCTCCACATCCGCTCTACTTTTCTGCATTGTCTTTTCATAGTCTGAACTGCTGTTGATCTTCTCCAAACTAAAAATACATTTTGGTCCAAAAATAGCAAAACTATGACTTTATTCAGCATTGTCTTCTCTTCCATGTTTGTTGTGAGAGAGAGTTCAGAACAAAGCAGTTAGTGATATCCGGTTCGTGAACGAATCATTCAATGTAAAAGGATCTTTTTGAACCAGTTCACCAAATCAAATTGTTATTAATGACATAATTTTGATTATTGTGTGAACTAACCTTTTAAGCTTGCATCAACTAGTTGCCGGTCCTATAGAGGGTGCAACAGTATAAAAAAATCTTTGAAGGATTTTTACATTTAGGCACCGTTTCCAAAAAGTTAAAAGGACAAATAAATGTATACCCCGAAAGGTCCATAAGACATGTGTGATTATATTACTGGACGCTCGAAACTGAACGGGAGAACACACATTCTAAACATCTCATTGTACAGTTAAGTTAATCACTGTTCTAATCTATTGTTCTGCTGCACTGTAACACACACACACACACACACACACACACACACACACATAGACTACAGACAGCAGCTCGTACGTCATGTGCAGATCACTCCACACAGAATCATTCAGCACGGATAAGTATTGTCAACGATGTTTTGTGATTTCTCAAAAAATAGCTTAAAAACGTAAAAGTTCAAGCATATATTTGCTAATAACTAAATCCCACAGCGTCACTACTACTATTAGAGAGACGTTGCCATTTAGAAATAATTCATACAATCGCTTTCACTAATGCATTCATATGAATGTAACATGTACTGTGCTACTTTATCTTTATCTGATTTAGAACGAGCAGAAATCTGTGAGAAATAAAACGACCCAAAGGCAAAATAACTGATAAAAATGAGCTGTTATAGGAGCAATAGCCATGTACGCAGGGCTATGTCATATGCCATAGCTGTAAACAAGGTGTTTTTCACAGCTCCAGACTTATTTGTTCATTGATGACGTCATCATTGACTAGTCGACTTTGATTTTCATCACAAAAATTTGATTTTAAAAAATCAGTATTCGTTCAACCCCTAATATATATAAAAGTGTATATTCAATGAAAGCAGTCAAAACTAACAGAAGAGCAACAATATGTATATAAGTGCAAATGACAAGTCTCGGATAGCCTAACCCAGTACTCGTAGCAAGTATTGTCCTCATTTATAGGCTGTTTTGGATAAAAGCGTCTGCTAAATTACTGAAAGTAAATGTAAAACTGTGCCCAAAATTTGCATTGTTCCAATAGACATGAGGACAAGGTAAACAAATACAGTGTGTTTGTTTGAAACATGAGAGACAGTCGAGTTTGACTGAAGGGAGGAAACCAGGTTGGTCATGTGATTTAAACAGGTCATCCACCATAAAACGAATATCACTCACACTCTTCATCCCAAAGAAAGACAGACTCCTTTAATCAGCCATGAAGAAGCTCTACAAGTGCCTGTGGATCTTACTGGGTAACGTACAACATTCATGTTTCTGCTATTTTACCACATTCACAGTAATACCTGCGCTGAGTTTTCTGTATTGTTTTCCTTTGTTCAGAAATGTTAACACTCATCTCATTCTCCAAAGTGGATTTACAGCATTTTATAAAGTGTTATAATTTCTGTCCAAACTAACCTAAATAATCAACATCAGTTGCTGTTTTTCACATTCATGCTTGTCTATAATTAAGTTGTTTTTTAAACTGCACGTGAATATATGTTCAAAGTTATTTATTTTTGTTATTTTTGAGCTGAATTTTCAGTTACTCCAGTCTTCAGTGTCACATGATCTTCAGAAATCATTCTTTATGCTGATTTGCTGCTCAAGAAACATTTCTGATTATTATCAATGTTTAAAACAGTTGTGTTGCTTCATATTTTTGTGGAAAACGTGATGGATTCTATTTTTCAACATTCACAGATGAATAGAAAGTTCAAAAGACCAGCTTTTATTTGAAATAGATTTATGTGTACATCTGTTTTGACAAATTATATTTTTCTCCCATTCAAAATGAAAAACATATTTTATTCAAATTCTGAATGGATTATATTTAGCCTAGAAAGTGTGCAAAGAGCAGTTCCTTTATAATCACTAAAAAGTTGTCACTTCAATTAATCTCACAAAGTTCCTTTATAATCAGTGAACCTCTTATTTACATCGTGTTACAGTGAGGATTCGTGAGCGTGAGGAACAAAATTTGGCTTTTCGAACCATTTTGAACTGCCAAAATGAACTCAAAGCGAAGTTAATTTGGCCTGATTTTATTTGAAATGACGTCATATCAATTCCTTTATTCAATTCTGTTTGAGTTATACCGGGCCTTTAGCATTGCTCTGATCCAAAAGGGACACAGAGGTCACTCAAAGGGGTTGTGAAGCTGCAGTGTGGTTCTCTCCTAGGCAGTGTGGAGCCACCAGATACTTGGCAGAACTGGCTGATGACTGTCGTTTGCTGGAGACCCTTCACAACAATTAGATGTTTCTCACTTTTTGCATGAGACTCCAGTGGCCGTGCACCCAACGTTCCCAGTATAATTGTTTTTTTGCATATTGAGCAGTAGCCTTCAAATACGATGTTAGCAACCAACCTTAACTAAGCCCTTAATTCTGTTTTTTTTAAAAGGCAAGTATCGTTAAACTTGCACTTCCCAATAGCTTAAAGGTAAAATCCGTTTTACGTCTGTGGTGTAATCCAAGAGAAACTTTCGCCAATAACAGAAAGCTGATTGGCTGTTGCATGTTGGTCTCATTTGTAGTCGTAATAGAGCATATTACTTTTGGACTTGCGAACAAAAGATCTACAACACCACAGGGAAGAAAATATTCTAAAGTGCTGCAGAAGCATTGAAATTACAATTATTTAAGACCTACAACAGCGAATTTAAGACTTTTTAATACCTAAAATTTAGATTTTTGACTTTTAAAGACTATTTTAATACCCCACGGAAACACTGTCTACTTTGCCAGACAAATCTTATGTTAAATATTTGTGTATGTAAATTGTTTGACAGTCTTTATGACTGTTTGTCCATAATGTCTGATAATGATTCACAGGAACGTGTCCTCGTCCCACTTTTGATTTCATTCTTCTGCTTGATGTTGGATGAAACCACTGACACATGAATAATTATCTGTATTATTGTCAATGTTTTCATCCAACATGCTCATTACGTAGATTAATGTGTTATGTTTCCATTATCATTCAGACAATGCTTTTGATTATTAGCGGGAATATCAAGGTGAATTAAATAAAAAATGCTCATTTGAATGTGATTCAACAAAACCTGGTTTTCACCTTTTTTTTTCTTCAGGGTTTTTATTGATTGAGGAAATGGCACGTGGACAAGAAGGTGAGAAACCTTCAGTGTTTTAACACTTTTGTTCTGTTTTGTCTGTTAAATGGTCAGATGGAAAAGCTCTGATGCAGTTTGATGACCAGTTTTATAGTATTTCTATTGTTATAGTTCCCTAATACTGGATAGACTCAGAAAGTCAGAAAATTAACTTGTTATTAACCGACAATATTTCCCTCAAAATTGGATCTTTCAGGAACAGCCTTTGCAATGTTTTTTTTATGTCAGATTATTTTGCTCTTTGTAGAATATAACATACCAAACCCATCATGATATATAAGCCAATATTAGTATTATAGTAAGTAACAAATGATTGTTTGGGGGTAGTAAGGGGAAGTCGTGGCCTAATGGTTAGAGGGTTGGACTCCCAATCGAAGGGTTGTGGGTTCTAGTTTCGGGCCGGATGGAATTGTGGGTGGGGGGAGTGCATGTACAGCTCTCTCTCCACCTTCAATACCACGACTTAGGTGCCCTTGAGCAAGGCATCGAACCCCCAACTGCTCCCCGGGCGCTGCAGCATAAATGATGAACACTGCTCCGGGTGTGTGCTCACAGTGTGTGTGTGTTCACTGCTCTGTGTGTGTGCACTTCGGATGCACAAATTCTGAGTATGGGTCACCATACTTGGCTGAATGTCACTTCACTTTCACTCACTTTTTTATCCAAAATAATAATTCTAAAAATTGATGCTCACTATCATTCTTTTACCTTTGTGTTTTAAATTCTTGTCCATGTTTTGCACCCTTAACCCTTAATTTCTGACTCTGTGTGGACATGTTGCTGATAAAGAGTTTGGTAAAAGTCTTCTGCAGTAGTAGATGACTTCTAATTGACCTTTATCCATAAAATTTTTCCAGAGAATGCAGCACTATTGGGCAAAACTAGTCAGTCATCAACTTACGCAAGCTCTGAACCTAAATTGGCTCTTGATGGATTGTTAAACAGCTGGACCCACACTAATGAAGAGACCGACCCATGGTGGAGAGTGGATCTACTGAAACTATACAGAGTGAACAGAGTCACCATCACTAATAGAAATACTTATGCTGAAAGGATAAATGGAGCGGAGATTCGTATCGGGAATTTTCTTGATATTTATAACAATACCAAGTGAGGATTTCTTTCTTATGATTTGATTTCTGTGGCTGAAGTGAAGGATGAACAGAAATGGATAACAGATAATTTTTATGTCTGTAGATGTGGTGTGATTTCTACTCTTGGAGCCGGTGCCACGGCCACTTTCTCATGCGGTGGGATGGTGGGACGTTATATGGTTGTCCATATTCCTGGAAATCAGAAGATTCTTAGTATTGCTGAAGCTGGAGTCTATGGGAATTTGGCAGGTAATTCGTTGTTGTAGAACACTATATTGAAAGCAATAAATACTTTTTTAGAAACTTACTTTAAACACATAGTTCACCACTTCATCTACAGCGATATCATTGACTTGATTGCAAATAAATGCACAGACACTATTTAACTGAACAGAAATGACATCTATCATTTTGCATTATTGATACACTGTTTTTCTAATAAATGTTGTTCAGTTGCTTTGACGCAATGTATTTTGTTTAAAGTGCTATATAAATAAAGTTGACCAAAAATCACACTCATCCTTCCACACTAGTATTATAATATTCATGCTTTATTGGCATCTTATGTACAGATGATTCTGATAAATGTGGGGCTTGAGCATATTATGCTAAACACAAAGTGGGTAAAATATTAATATGGGAATTAAAACAATTCTGTTGATTTATCATGTTAAACAGTCCACATTTCAAGTGATCAGTCAACTTTCTTTTTATTCCAAATGGTTGTTATTGAAGATATTCGTTATATTTCCACTAGGTTGTTGGTACTAATGATGTAATGATTTACTATGGACGTCTAATTATTTTGTGTATAGTTGTGAAGAACGTTGTTAGATAAAAAAGTGATGGTATTTGTAGTTCTGTTTAGTAACAGCAGAGTAGTTGGTGCACAAATTACATGTTTCACCATCATCTCCTCCACTGTTGCTCTTAAATCTTATTTGAACTGTGCATAAACATGGGTCACGACCGATTTTTATCAATTTTCCAGGAAATCGGGCAGTGGGAGGAGCCACTATGCAGTCGTCAACATCTGCAGACTGGTTTGCTGAAAAGGCCATTGATGGTAATCGAGGTCTCCAGCAGTTGAATACGGGATGTTCCTCAACACTTAATGAGACTAACCCATGGTGGAGGCTGGATCTGCATGATGTCTACAGAGTTAGTGAAGTGGTCATCACTAACAGAAAAAACTGTTCTGCAGAATGGATAAACGGAGCAGAGATTCACATCGGAAACTCTTTGGAGAACAACGGCACCAACAATCCCATGTGAGAAACTTGAGGTTGAAAGAGCACGAGACGTCAAGCACAAACATGAAGGACTGAAACAGATATGACAGTATTTTTTATATCCCTTGTGTTTCTCTTTCTGTAGATGTGCTGTTATTCCTGATATTCCAGCAGGAAAGTCCAACAACTACTCGTGTAATAGATTGGAGGGACGTTATGTGATTATTCATATTCCTGGAGACTGGAAGATTCTTACTCTTTGTGAGGTTGAAGTCTACGGGTATTTGGCAGGTAATTCATTGTTGTAAAGCATTATATTCAACATTCTACATTAATATATAATACATGTAATAACATGTCATACTTAAAACGTACCATAAAAGAAGACAAAATCATAATTTTCACAATTTGGATTGGTGAGGGTAGTTGATGCAGTAATAACGCTTTTCAACTCCAGTCGCATTTCCTCAATAATCTTTCCTCTGCTGCAAACTTTGTGCATCAAAACAAGTCATGACATTTTTTTCATAATTTTTTTTAGAAAATCTGGCGGTAGCTGGAACTGCTATACAGTCGTCAACATCTGCAGACTGGTTTGCTGAAAAGGCCATTGATCGAGGTCTCCAGCAGTTGTATAATGGATGCTCCTCAACTATTCCTGAGAATAACCCGTGGTGGAGGCTGGATCTGCGTCATATCTACAGAGTTAGTAAAGTGGTCATCACTAATAGAAAAGACTGCTGTGCAGAACAAATAAACGGAACAGAGATTCATATCGGAAACTCTTTGGAGAATAATGGCACCAACAATCCCATGTGAGAAACGTAAGGTTGAAGGAGTGTAAGATGTTGATCACAAATCTGAAGGATTAATGCAGATAATAACAGTATTTTAATATCCCTCATCTCTTGCGGTCTGTAGATGTGCTGTTATTCCTGCTATTCCAGCAGGTGAGTCCTATAGCTACTCATGTGATGGGATGGAGGGACGTTACGTGAATCTGATCATTCCTGGAGACATGAAGATACTCACTCTGTGTGAGGTTAAGGTCTATGGAGAAGGTATACATCTGTAAAATTGGTTTATAATATATCTACAGTATATTGGAATTATAATATATAATATGTTCACGTCATCAAATTTTTATCAATATGACGCAGTAAGGAGAGTGGATAAGTTTTAATAAATGCAAGCTCATTTGTAATGTGCAAACCATATTTCTAAAAAAAATTTAAAATGAATTTACATATATATGAATATATTTTTCTAGGTCCCTTTTTAAAAAGATCATTTATAAAACTGATGTTTGACTCCAGCAAAGATTTGACCGACTCTACAATGAGAGAAAGCGTTCTGAAACAGGTGAGAAAAAAGTAACAAGTGATGAGAAAACAGACACTTATTGCATTGTTAAATATTATGCCCTGAATTTATTAAAAACGGAGCCAATCACCTATTGATTATCCAGTCAAGCTTTACAATATACTCACATTATAAAGAGACATGATTTTACAAAAGTACTGTTAGGGACATGACACAAGAAAGGAGGAGAGTAAGATTTGAATGTCTTGTCATATTCTGATCTAATCAATTTAGTATGAATTTTATTTCCAGTTGGGATCTGCTCTGGCTAATAGAGGATTCACAGACTTGACATTGAGTTGGTCTCAAATCCCTAAAGAGAAAGTGATGCGGAAAGTGAACGCTGGCAAAAGTGAGTGTGTTCTCGCATCTGTACAATAACATCTTAGTTACATATGGTAACCCTCCAGGAGGGAACAGAAACGCCACATTGGATGACCAATGAATGGGTATCTCGCTTAGAGAGACCAATCCACTTTGAGTGTAAACCAATTGAGTCAATGCACATTGGCATGCGATTATTGCATCCATTTGTTGGTCTTCACATGGCATATGTAACCAATAGATACTCTTTCAGCCGGTCACTCTTGACGTCACATTGGATGACCAATGAATTGGGATTCCTACAAAGGGCCATAGCTACTGCCCCTTCCAGTGTCCTGTGGAAGCCTCCTGTGCCCCTATTTTTTAGCACAGACCAGGGCTTACCATAAGAAGTCCAGCTACTGCTGCTATGGCACTACCCACTCAGTAGGACTGGAAAACACTGGGAAAACATACCCCTATCACTTAGGGCAGGAACGTTGCAGAAGCCCCATCCTTCCCGAAGGGGTTTCAGAAGCACTTACACATATGAACAACCGTTTAGCCGCAAATGGAAGATTAGAGGTGATTTTAACCCTCTTGGAAAAATAGCAAAAAGTTGACGGGGAAACGGAGCTCTGATGCTATACCATGGATTTTACACATATGGGATCCACTTAGGTCTCTACATATGGAACCTAGCCCTCTACCGGTTCATCGAGTGAGGACCTGGAAACAGATGCTTTGCTACGAATTGGCTGCCGAGGGGACAGAGGAGTTCGACAGGGTCTACAATATGGACTCTCTGGAGTGGTTTTAGCAAGCCGATCCGAAGCCGGGGTCTCTAAGTGCTACTACCTGTTTGAACTGAGAGCACAGGATACCGGCTCCACACAAAGGCTATAGAATTAGTGTTGGGATCGCCTAGCCTGCAGCTCTAGATATATGCCAGTGAGGTGCCATGAGCCAGCGCCCAGGATGATACAACACTTCTAGTTGAGTGAGGTCACAACCTAAATGGGCCTGATAAGCCAGGGTGATGGCATCCACTGTCCAGCGGTTGCAGTCCGTCAGTGTGTTCCAGGAGCGGTGCGTCTGCAGCAGTGCAGCGATCGTTTACATACCGAGTCTATTTTTGCTGTGCTGCACAAGCTGAATTAAAGTGACAGTGCATTGTTCGAACCCTAACGGAAATGCAGTGATTTCATAATAAATGTTATACTAATTAAAGCCCAACACATGGGTTTTTGGCTAGGTTTTAAACAAGAAAAAGAGCACCTTTAGATAAACAAGGCAACATAGTCACAATGCTAAAAATTATTATTATTTTTTTTTTTTTTTACATGATTTGAAATCAAAATTGTGACGAGTGGGGCGGGGCCGAGAGACGTGGGAACGAGGAGGGAGGCCAGGTGTAGTGATTGGAGATGAGCTGCATCTGCGCCCCACCACCGGTCCTGAGTCCCACGTAGGAGATGGAAGGATATAAAACTGGAGCAACGACCGTGAAGGACGAGATTTTATGTTTGCTTTTTATTTATGCGCACCAGTCGTCCGTGAGGGGCTGGTGCTCTGTTTTGTGTTTATTTGTGATTATTAATGTTTCATTTTGATTGTGCGCCGGTTCCCGCCTCCTTCTTCCCGATGATTATGGAGTTTTTATCATTACAAAAATAATGAACAAATGTTGTGTTTTTTGGTCTAAACAGGACTGCAACAGCTGTTTTTGGCCTAAACAGCACTGTTTAGGGCCTAAACAAATCGGTAGCAGACTGCAAACGCGTCCTGTGTGAAACACAATGAGTCACAACTTAGCCAGTATGACCTAGTCATTGAGGTAGTTGAGAATGTGAATGCCCTATTCTTTCAGAGGAATAAGGGCTGCCTCTGCAACTTTTGTGAAGACACGGGCGACAGGGACAGCCCAAAGGACAGGACCTCGTACTGATATTCCTGTCCTTCGAACTCAAACCGCAGGAATGGCCTGTGGTGCGGAAGGATTGACACATGGAAGTAAGAAGTAACCTCCTTGACAGCAACAAATCTGACTTCAGAATTGGACATTCAGCTGAGACGGCCTTGCTCTCAGTTGTTGAAGCTCTAAGACTGGCAAGAGTGGAATCCAAATCTTCAGTACTTATCCTGCTTGATCTGTCTGCTGCTTTTGACACGGTTAACCACCAGATCCTCCTATCAACCCTACTGGCAAAGGGCATCTCAGGAACCACACTTCAGTGGTTTGAGTCTTTTAAGTCAAAGTCAACAAAGCCACTTTTACAGACTTTTAAATTAAATGTTCCCTCCTGGTGGAACGACTTACACAACTCAATCCCAGCAGCTGAGTCCTTAGCCATCTTCAAGAATCAGCTTCAAACCCATCTCTTCCATCTTTATTTGACCCTCTAACTTTAGCACTCACTATTCTTATTCTTTTCTTAAAAAATCTAACTACCTTTCTAATCTTTTTTTGTTATATTTTCTTTTCATTTATTGTGCGACTGTGTGTGTGTGTATATATATATATATATATATATATATATATATATATATATAAAAGACCTCTAACACTAACTTACTCAATTCTTTTTCTATTCTATCTGTTTTCTTTTTATTTATTGTATTATTTAAAAGCCCTTGCTACGTGTACTGTGTTAAGCTAACTGAGACTTGTTATAGCACTTATATATCATTGCTCTTTTTTTGTTTTTGATTTCTTCCACTGTCCTCATTTGTATGTCGCTTTAGATAAAAGCATCTGCTAAATGAATAAATGTAAATGTAATGTAAATGTAACCGATCGCTTCCATATGCTTTGGACTTCCATATACCCCCAGACTGCCCCAGTATCAAGGATGGTGAGGGAGGATGAACCACTCGGGGGGGTTTCTGGCAGTTAAAGGTGCCATCCACAACCCTAGTGAGCTCATCATGGCCCTCTGGGAAGAAAGACACCGGATTGGGCCCTAAGAACCTGCGAGAGCCACTCCGAGAAACCAACTGTCCAGCCTCTAGTGTTTCGGGATGCAGTGGAGGTTTTCACTCGAGCCTGACACTCTCGGCAGCCCAGGAAATCACAACTATCATTCCAGATCCGAATCCTCTCCAGAAAAGTCTGGCTCACACCTCCAATGCAGCAATTGACAGCCGATCATCAGGGAGAGCTCCAGTGGCTGTGAAGAGCTGGCGGAAGGAGAAGCCCTCAGAGGTTGGTTCCTCGGAGGGGCAATCCTCACCATCACCGTAAGACCAGTCTGGACGCTGCCAGAGACTGCCGCCAGGGGGAAACTTGGACCTGGGCAGCGGCACGGGCACCCCTGCCCCTTAGCAGGAAATGAAGTCTGGTCCCCAACTCCGAGAGGGTTATTTTCCTGTAATGGGAGCATGACTCATCCATGGAAGCCACCTCAGCATGTTTAATGCCCATACGCAAGACTCAGTGATTGTGACCATCACGCGGCATCAGGTAATGACCGCATCCAGAAATGCATAGATGAAAAGACACATCTTCAAAAAGATGTTCCACCCGTGAATGCTCTTTTAGAACTGCCCTTTTATTGTGCTGAAGCGCACAGGGGAGATTGCCACCTGCAACACAAACGGGGTTAGCAGCCTGATGTGTGCAACAAACTTGACATGAGAAGAACTACCGCCATTCCACCAGCACAGGAGCTTCCTAAGAGTGAGCTTGTACTCGAACTTGTCGTTTCACTTGAAGCAGAAGATCAGGAGCAGAACGATGAGACCGCTCGGCTCAGAAAAGCTGAATATGCACTGCACCGGCTGCCAACTTAAACTAACGTTGTGATCAGTGAAAGCTGGATACAATAATCACATGCCAATGTGCTTTGGCTCAATTAGTTTACACTCAAAGTGGATTGGTCTCTCTAAGCAGGATCCCAATTCGTCTGTCATCCGACGTGACATTGAGAGAGACCGACTGAAAGGGAACTTATGACATATGCTGCACAAATAGGAATGATTGTAAAATTATAATATGTAATAACAAAAAATGGTTCATTTGCAGGTTGCTGTGATACAAGAATATAATGCCCTGGAAATCAACAGTCTTTGAGTCACTAAATTCACATTTATTACATTTATTCATAATTTATTACATTCATAAAGCCATGTAATTCTAAATAAAAAAAATATTTTATTATTTCTTCAGTGGTGGAAATGGCTTCCATAAGAATTACTTGTTTACAAAGTAAAAACAAAACTTGTAAAAAAAACTCTTGTGCTTCATTGTTACTCTTGATTTAAATCTTAAAGAACTTTTAAACATTTTGTATAATTGTGTAATGTCATTTTCTTGACCTACCGGTCTCAAGTCCCACGGAGGAGATGGAAGGAAATAAAACCGGAGCGATGACAGTGAAGGAGGAGAGAGGAACAGGCCTGGATTTTAGTTTGTGTTTTGAGCGCGGCAGTCGTCCGTTTTGTGTTTATTTTGTAATTAAAGTTTCGCTTTGATTGTCCACCATTTCCTGTCTCCTTCTTCGCGAAGATTATGAAGTTTATTGTTACATTGGTGCCGAAACCCAGTGGAAGGAGGGACGCGCTGCTGAAGATCCCTCGCCGCGGTGGTGAATCCGCGGTGCCATCAAGCAGGCGAGGAAGTGTGCCGCCATGGACGCTCGAGGCGGTGGGCTGGAGTGAGTTGCCGGGGACGGCCGAGCTCGCTGCCGGCTGCCCGTGAGGGAGCGGAGGAGTTGGCCTGGACTTAATTTTGTGTTTTGATTTTGTTTGTGTGCGGCAGTCGTCCGAGAGGGGCTGCCGCGCTGTTTTGTGTTTATTTTGTAATTAAAGATTCAGTTTGATTGTCCACCGGTTCCCGCCTCCTTCTTCCCCAAGATTGTGAAGGTTTTATTGTTACAAAAGCGCTGTACAAATAAACTTGATTTGAATTTAAATGAATTTAAGTATTAAAATCCTTTACCTTATACAGTTTTTTTTATTCGCTTTGGTACTATTTTCACAAATAAGGTGTACATTTTCAAAACTCTTAGTACAAAAATCCAAACTGATCACATTTGTAACACAGCTAGTCATTCTTTCAAAACCTGATCTTATGCTTTAATTCAGTTGCACATGTTTTCATTCCATATAATCATTGTTTCAAACACAAGATTATTGTAATATGTAATGAGAACATTTGGTTTAATCACCGAAACACAACAGTATGATCTTCTTTCAGTTTAGTACTTTTAACATTCAGTTCATCCAACAGCAAACAATGCAAGATACTGGTTTCAAATCGGCCTTAGAAGTGCTGAAATTAATATGCTACAGTACTATAAAAGACAGATTACACAGTTTTAACATTAGGCAATACACTTATATACCAATATATTTAATACATTACCCAACATTTACATAATCTATAATTTCCAAAGTATCCATCCTATGTGTAATCAAGTGAAGGATCAATGAAGACATCCACTACAATAATTTGGGTAAATTAGTTTTTATTTTTCAGATATAATTGTAACATAAGTAAACTTTCTATAATGAAATTTAACTAAATAGGGTTGAGGAAGGGAGAATATGGAGGCAGGTAGAGGGTCATGAATCGGGGATGGGCCTGAAACCATGCTTGAACTACATCTGCGTGGTGGAACCTGACATTGTCCCACACAGTTACATAGGTGACCCCTTAATACCTTGACAGGCTGGCTCAATTTCATTGAGAAACTCAATAAGATATGCAGCATTATAGGAGCCAAGTAATGGCCTATGTCCTACAATACCATCTTCAGAGATAGCTGTGCACATGGAGATGTTTCCTCCACGTTGCCCAGGCACTTGGACATAATTTATATGTTCGTACAAACACGCATTTTTATGAGTCATGGATTTCACAAGTAATTTACAATAAAATTATCTGACACATACTGTACAGCCATATATTTCTGTGCGGAACTAGTGATATTCTACCAGACATTGTAATCTGGAAGATGTTGTTTTGTGCTTAACACTATAAATGCAGTCAATGTTTTCATGAAGAATGCAAATATGTTTTGACAAGAGAACATCATTATTTATTGTCACTTCCTAAAGAGAAGCCATCCCCAGCATAATATCACTAACGTTAAAGTTATTAGAGTTGGAGACATTGAACTTAATGGAGCTCATAAAATATATCATATGGATAGGCTATATATATATATATATATATATATATATATATATACATACGTTTCCATAAAGAAGCTAATTGTTCACTTTATAGACGTAGCTGTTGTGATTAGTAATTAATTGGTTATTCTTCATTAGTTGGCCATAGTTCCAAAGTAGTTCTCAATGACGATATTTTTCTTTAGTAATTATCAAATAACTAATAAGGAACTACCTATGTCCTAAATGAGCTATTACTTACTGCTTAGTTAATCTTGCTTCTATATTAGTTAATAGTATTAAGTTAAGTGTTAATGTAGTACTACCTATTACTTCCTGCGTAGTTACTTATTAACAACGGACCATTATTTTAAAGTGTTACCAAAAACTGTTGTATTAAAACAATATCACACTTGCTTTCGAATATTGAATTCTGCTGTAAATCAATACATTCTAAGTGAAATGAACAAACACAAGGCTGTTTTTATAGAATTTCCTTCACTCTATATAAATGAACCAGTGCGAGACAGAGGCTACCATGTCATGTATGGAGATGTTTGTCTGGTTTATAATGTAGAGTATGTCAGTGAGGTACCTGACAGGCTGTAAGAGAAGTCTGCTGACAGCTGAAAGAAGCTCACTTCAACACTTTCCCTGAGCTCCACACCTCTTCCTCAGCCTCTAAAGCTCAGACTGGTTCTAGCTTGGCTTACAGCTGTAGGTCACCAACTGTTGCCAACCACCTTCAATGGGAAGTAGCTAAAGCCTGCTCAAAACGTGCTAAATTATGTTGGGTCTGGTGTCAGCCCTTTACTTTGTTTGCTTCTCTCTCACTCGTGTGATGTAAATACAGTTGAAATCTCAGTAAAGCTGTTGTTGTCCAGCATCCAGCAGGAAAGCAGGGAGAACAAATGGTGAAGGGGTCTGAAAAGGCTTTTCGAACAAAATGTATTCTCCAGTAGAATTGAATGGATTTAAGTGAGTAAAATACACACAAACAGAGCGAAGGTCTCTTCACGTGTGTGTTTTGTGTGTGTGTGTGGGGGGGTAACAACATTCATAATAAATAAATTATTCATTTTCCACCAGATATTATATTTCCCTATGAAGAAAGAGACAAGCTATGGCATAACATCTCAGCACTGCAGTGAGGGCACTGGGTGTTTACTTGATTATGTGGTCTCATATTAACTGCACAGTTGTGCCTCACAGTGTCCGTCTCAATAATACAGCATAAAATACAAGAGGAGATGGATTTAATGTTTTTGTTCCAGTTTTCTAATCCATGATGATTTTAGTGTCTCTCAGAAAGGTTCCTGCAGCAGCCAGTCTCTGAGATGAATATAGGAGCATTAATATCAGATGTTCCTCCTTACGTTACACACAGATCCTAGGAATATGGAACCAACGTCTTTTTCTAACAAACCTGTTTTCTTTCTTTAAAATAGCTGCCAGTTGCTTTGGTAATCTGTTATCAAACTCAAATGTCTAAGAGAGAGTGTTAAATCCCATGTTGTGCCAAGCGTGATCAAGGCTTACACTTTCTGTGTGTTTGTGAGCCAAACCCTGGCTGGAGTGCAAGAGAGAGGAGAGACTGCTTTTACTCTCTCAGATCTCTCTGTCTTTGTTCTGTGAGCCAATGTTCCTCCCACACACATCTCTCCAGGAGCAGAGACAGCAGTCCTAGACACTGATGGAGGTCTGAACAATAGATGCACACCTCCTGACCAATCTTCTCTTTATCCTTCACACGAATCACTGAACTGAATCAGTATAATGAGGTAGTGGTTTCTTTTTTCATCAAAACACTGGACTGTATGATTTAAAAAATATTGACGTTAAATGTATAGCATGCATGAGTCCCCCTGGTGCAGATCTGTACAGGTGGAGCTGGGGAAGGTGGAGGGTTTCTGAAGCGCACTGCTACAGCAGCACTAGCCAAGTACTGAATGTTTGAGCATGTGATGATGTCATAATGTCAGATTAGAGTTTCATGACAGAACTTTGCATGGAAAATATGCTTTAAGATTATAAATTTGGTTCAATCATGTTGCATTGAATGGCTTGTGCAATGAAATGATTATGTCATGTTGATCAAAACATATAGAAACTGATAAAGTAGGAAACAGGAGACAAAAGGACACAATCAACTGCATTGCATTAATTGAGCATTAAGTTTTTTTCAGTTGTGATCAGAGAATCATCTTAGAAGCTCTTTCCATATATCATGAGTATGATTACATCAGCGACTGCCCTTATTTTGAATGACAAGATTTAAGAATTGTTGCTAAAACTTATGACAAATACACTGATGTTTAGTGAGGCTTATATTCTCTGTTGTTGTTTTGAGTAATAATTCTAAGCAGAAGCACTAAACTACATGAAATCCAGCCAGTGGCATCAGACAGAGAAAGTTAATTCAGTCCTGAGTTCCTCAAGATCATAACAAATCCACCAGGCTTCTCCTAAAACAACACACACACACACACACACACACACACACACACACACACACACACACTGGTTTCCATGTTTTATGGAAACTCTTTATAGGCGTAATGGTTTTTTATACTGTACAAACTGTATTTTCTATCCCCTTACCCTACCCTCATATAAATTTCAGGCATTTTCAAACACTTAATTCTGTATGATTTATAAGCTTGTTTCATCAAAATCTCTATACCTGTGGGGAGATATGGTCCCCATAATCTAATAAATACCAGGTACATGCAAACAAAACAATATTATTATTTTTTTTATTATTTTTTTGAGTGCAGGGATATTTTATTGACTTTTCACATAAAGACTATTTTTGCAAAAATATAATCCAGTATTTGCTCTGATCCGAACATAAATCTTGAAGAAAGCTTTTGACATGTTTTTAGTCCACATATTTACCAGTGAATGGGTGCCATCAGAGTCCAAACAGCTGATCAAACATCACAATGATACACAAAGATGTCTTGTGAAGTTATTCATTAAGGCGTTTTAAGTTTAAACTGTCCTTGCCAAAATCCATAAATACACTTCCTCCGGTGAAAAAGTCCATCTCTCACATCAGAATCCAGCCTCATATCCGTTTAAACGTGGCTTGATCTGTGCAGATTTCTCTCCTGATTCAGTCCAGAACACTTTTTCACTGGAGGAAGTGTTATTATGGATTATAGTCTCTATGTGTTTGAGTTAAAATCATCTTAATGCTGGATGTGTTTCAGGTTTTGTCTTCTCCAGATGTTCACTGATGGACTGGAGTGCTGTGGATTATTGTGATGTTTTTATCAGACTCTCATTCTGACGGCACCCATTCACTGCAGAGCATCCGTTGATGACACACTGATACAGTGCTGCATTTCTACAAACCTGTTTAGATTTAAAAAAAAAAAAAGATCTCCATTTTGGATATTTTGGAGTAAATTTCCCTTTAGAGTGAACAATTTCTTTACTGGACCTTCTGGTGAAAGCAACGAGCTTCTGAATGGGAACATACACAGGACTTCATGTATTTAGTCCACTTAAAGACATTTTGATTGAAAATTATGGAAGCAATAAATCAAAATAAAAGGTTAGTATGCAGATAGTATTCTCTTTATAGTATTTATAAGTAACTGTATATAAATGATGAAAGCTTTTGAAATGGGGTGTGTGTGTGTGTGTTATCCATCACTGGAGTTTCACTATGCAGATGCACTCAGTAACGATTTCTAAATGTGTCTTTATTTCATGTGCTTGAGTCACGTCTGCTCTCTCTTAAGAGTTCCTCCTCAAACTATCTGCCAACGCAAGAGGAAACGAGAGTTTAACAGAGAAAACAAGTCTTCCCAAAGCCACCCACATCCCATCTGCCCATTAATGATCAGTTTTATTATTATCATCTCTGTTGTCAGGATTATGAGCTGAACTTTTCCCAATTGCCACACTGGTGATCAGGCTGTATTCCTGTTAAAGCGTACAGTACGGGGAAAGATCCATTCACATCCCTCCTAATGACTGTCAGTTGTCCTGCCCCTGCATTTTCTGTCCAATTAATTCTTTTCTTACTTCCCGGAGAAAGAGAGACAATAGAGTCCTATAGAGCACATAATAGAATAGGTCATTGAAATTCAGCCGTTCTGTGGTTTCCTCTCTGGAAGGCTTGGCAGGAAAACCAGACCAGCGCTTTGAAACTCAGCCCAGCAGAGTACAGCCCCGGACGCCCCTCACAAACATCTCCATGCTTCTCCCATCGCAGTTTCTGTCCTGACAAACAGCTTCCATGTGTGACTTCCATGTGTGACTATACCATGTACGACTGAAGAACAGTTATACTGGAGCGAAAATTCAATTAAAACATGGCACTAAAACAGTGAGGACTGGGAGTATTCAATTGTAGCTCTGCAGTATGTTGATAATTCATATGCACTTCAAATGCATCTTAGAGCCATGTTCACAAATGAGAGAAGCTTGCGAGGAAAACAAGTTTGCTATTCATCGATTCAGCTGCTTGAAATGAACCACACTGCAGTAATTAACACGCATCAGTGCGGTTCATCATTCAGCCAATCTCCAAACCCCAAGTCCTTGTTTATGTCTTGTACAATTGTAAGTAAAATGTTATCCCAGCAAGATATGGTGGGAGAATGACAGAATCATGGCACGGACAGCCTGCAGATGTAAGACGATGTCAACAGAGACCCATTAGTTCCCAAAGTAAACCATGACGTGTGTTTTAGTGATGCCACATACATAAAACATCATTATTTCACTGAACTTGGAAAAAATTAACTATTTCACCCGGAGTAATAAAAAATAAAATAAAAGTAAAAAAAAAAAAAAAAAGCACCAACACAATTAAAATGCAACTTTTTTTTGGAAATTCAGATTGAAGAGCAACAGTATCTAGTTTAGACAGTTTAATGTTGCAGTTATAAAATGTATTTTTCCACAAATATTGCCAGCAATTACTGTTAGCGCTTTGTAAGAATGAACCTGTTAACAAAAGTGCAGATTCACAGCCAAGTCAGTTTTAAATCCCACATAAGAATGAAACAATGTAGAGTAAACACTGTTTTGTGTGTTTGTGTTTCACAGCCTAAAAGCTAATTCAGATGTTCAACAGATCACACTTCAGAAATCAAGACAGCCGATGACAACACACACGTGACCAATGACTGGCGGGGTTAAAAACACAACTGTTAATGAGCTGGAGCTTTCCGCATGTTAAAGTGCTCACTAAAACGACGAATCAGGAAAATAACAATAAAAAACAATCACTAACGATTAATGTCATTATTTTTCAGTGAGTTGGTTGGAATGTTAAAAACAACGCGGCTCATTTCAGCCCTCCACCCTTTCAGCTTTTGTGAGTACTTTAAAACAGAAACAAACCACAACACAACATAAATACATAAGGAACAGCAAATTAAAAATGAACAGGTTGTGTGTAAAAAGAAGGCTCAATGCAGATCGACTCTGGCTGCACTGAATATTGACGGGTCGGTGTTCTCCGAGATCCTGGAGCGGCGCAGTCCTCACAGAGTCTCTCCACCGCAGACAGCGATGTCCTCAGGGTCTGGAGAGCGTGCTGTACACCGGAGGATCCCAGCTGGTGGAGGGACTGTGGGCCGGCGGGACGGACAGGCTGTACGGCCTGCGTGAGGAGTGGAGGTATGGGCGCTGGTGGAGACTGGAGGGGTAGCTGTAGTAGTCTGTGTAGTCACACGGAGAGCTGGGGAACGAGGCGGCGCATGCGTGAGCTCCGTACACGCCGTACTCGGCCGACGGCTCGCTGTAGTGACTCGGGCTCAGCTGCTCAGTCTTAATGTGAGCTCTGTGCTGGCTCCCGTCGCTGGAGCCAGGAGACGAGGACGCCACGGGCCCCTTGCGGCTCCAGGACGCCCCGCTGCTCGCAGGGTACGAGCCATCGGCGCTCAGAGGCAAGTACTGGTCGAACTCGTGCACGTCGAAGCTCTCCATGTTGCTGATGACGTCTGTGCTGAGCTCGGAGATGTCCAGGTTGCTGAAGTCGATGTTCTGTCGCGTGCCGTCCTGCAGGCGTCGTCCTTCATGCTTGGGATCCTGCTTTCCTCCGTGATGGATGTCTGTTTTGGGTGTTGTAGGGGGTGTCGGGGGTCCATGAGGCTGACCTGAGGATGATAATAAACCAGCTATTAGGTTTGGGTTATATAGTGTCCCAGAGGCGTAGATTACATGGGGAACACAGGGGACGTGTCCCCCCACTTTTGATATCACGGAAATTCGTCCCCCGCACTGTTTCGGTCCAGTTGGTTCGCATAGATGTTTTCAAGACCTGGTGTGAATAAATAAGAGATGTACACTCAAAGAGACGGGATAGTCTGCACATGATCTGGTGTTTTATTCAGACCCAGAAGTCGAGATGAACATCACAGAGCACCAAACTCTCCTGAGGTGTGTGTTTCATTCACACTCGAAGCTCGAGCAGAAAGTCATACCAGGAGACTCCTAATATGGACAAAAGCGTCCACCTATCGCTGTAATAAAACAATGTTTTCACAGAAAAACAGAAACTTTTGGAAACACGAAGACATTAAACATATGATTGCGACAATATGGTTTTTCAAGTCATGTCCAGCAGGTGATAAATAAAGTATATGAACAATTAAGTTGCAATTGACATTTCATTTATTGCAGTATAGAAACTATTCTGCCTTATCATGTGATAAACAGTGTTTGTAGAATATAAACAAATCATTATTATATGTTATTGTCCCGCAGTTTCAGATTTCTAAGCCAATTAACAGCTAGAAGTATACACCACCAGTCAAAAGTTTTTGAACCGTAAGCATGTTAATGTTTTTTGTCTCTTCTGTTCACCAAGCCTGTGTTTATTTGATCATAAAGTACTGCAAAAACAGTAACATTTTGAAATATTTTACAAGCCTATTTAAAAAAAAAACTGATAATGAACTGATAACTGAAAATGATAATGTTGAAAACAGCAGAGTAGAATTTTTTCAGGTTTCTTTGAGGAATAGAAAGTTCAGAAGAACAGCATTTATCTAAAATATTAATCTTTTGTAAAATGATGTCTTTATGATCACTTTTGATCAATTTAAATGATCCTTGCTAAATAAAAGTAATAATTTCTATAATTTCATTTCCAAAAAAGAACTATTAAACTGACTATACTGAACTTATACTATAATGTTGCAAAAGCTTTTTATTTCACGTAAATGCTGATCTGTGGATCCTTTTATTCAACAAAGAATGCAGAAAAAAAATGTACTCATGTTTTAAATATTGATAATCAGTAAATCATCATATTATTCTGGAAGATCATGTGACACTGAAGACTGGAGGAATGATGCTGAAAATACAGCTGCACATCACAGATATATTAACATTTACATTTATGCATTTGGAAGAAAAAAAAACACTAAATAAGACTTTTAATAACATTTAATTTTTTTACCTAACGTGTTTCCTAGGATTTGAACCCACAACCTTTTGTGCTGCAAATGCAATACTCTACATTGTAGTGCACTCTAGTGCCACAGGAAAACTGTAATAAATTAATTAACATGAAAAATCTTACTGTTCAAAAATTGTTGTCTTGTGGGCTATAGATTACAGAAATGTTATATTGTAATGTTATATGTGTGTGTGTGTGTGTGTGATCTCTGTCCCCCTCACTACTGAAAGATGGCTACGCTCCTGTATCGTCCCACACAGATGTGTGTGAACGCGTCTGACCTGTGTGTTCAGTGACTGGAGCCGTCAGTCTCCCCAGCCCAGCTTCAGCTTTATACACGTGATGGCTCAGCTCAGACTCGCCCTGACCGGGCTTCACACTCTTTCGTCGCCTCGGCTGGTATTTGTAATCCGGGTGATCTTTCTTGTGCTGGACTCGCAGTCTTTCAGCCTCCTCCACAAACGGTCTCTTTTCGTTCTCCGTCAGCAGCCTGTGGAGTGACCATTGGTAATTTAGCAATGCACTCAATGTTTGAAACCAACTGCAGAGGAGAGGGGGATAGGATCATGTGTCCACTGAATGTGTTTATTATTTACACACAAAATATGATCGAGTTACACAAAAATATAACTGATTTTAGTCCAACAGATATAGATTAACAACATACACTTTACACAAAGTATACATATTTACTCTAGGTAAACTCTGGAAATAATATTACACTAATTTCACAAGTAATAATAAATAAAATAAATAATGCATTTAGGAGACGCTTTTATCCAAAGCGACTTACAGTGTATTCAGGCTAACATTTTTTATTTTTTTTGTGTTTTAAGAATTTGACTTTACCTCCATACACATCATTTTATGCATTTATTTATTTGAATGCTTGCGTCTAGGTTTTTCTGGTAGTAATATTCAAATGCATTGTTAATAGTAATGTATGTGTTGTAATAAAAGCCAGTGGCCCTCACCTCCAGAGTTTCCCGAGGGTCTTGCTGAGCTCGGCGTTGTGCAGGTGTGGATACTGATCCGCCAGTTTCCTGCGCGCGGCTTGAGCCCACACCATAAACGCGTTCATGGGTCTCTTGACGTGCGGCTTGCTCTTGTGCGCGCCGTTCACCCGCACAGGCATGGGCACTAAAGACCAGTCATAACCCTTCAGCACCTGAGACACCGCGTCCCTGATGCACACCGGGAATTGCTCGTCCTCGTCCATTCCCGGGAGGATGAGCGACGCGTGGCCGGTGGATCCAGCGGGAGACGGAGGCGCGTCAGAGTCGGACTCCTCTGCGGACCTGGAGCTGCTCGGGGACGGCGGCTCTGCGCTGGACCTCTCGGGCTCGTCCGTCATGACCGCTGTGTGCACGCGCTCTGGTGCGCTCGCGCTGTCCGCCGCTCCTCCACAGGCGCGCGCAGTCACTCCTCCCGCTGACTCTCGTTGGTGGACTCCACTTAAGAAACTAGTGAGAGTGAAAGTGGACCACTTACTGTTTCTGAACAGTATGAGTTTCAGTGTTTTTTGAAGAAGTCTCTTCTGCTCATCAAGCCTGCATTTATTTGACCCAAAATACAGCAAAATCAGTAATACTCAGAAATATTTTTAATATTTACAAATTTTGGTTCCTATTTGAATATATATGTAATGTATGTCTGTGATGCACAGCTGTATTTTCAGCATCATTACTCCAGTCTTCAGTGTCACGTGATCTTCAGAAATTATTCTAATATGACAGTATTACATTACATTTATTAAGTCTAGCATGACCGGTGAGTCTAGGATGATGATAATAAAGGCCTCTATGCACCTAAAGGTTTTTCTGTCAGAAACTGACAGATGACTGTTTATGAAAAGCACATAATTCACTTTAAACGTGATTGTTATGTATGTATTAAACTACATGTATTATGAGAGACCCAGAGGAGGTCAATCTCTGTCTTTGTGCCAGTGCACTGTAAATGATTTTATCAAACAGCTTTCTCTTGAAAAGACAATGCCTGGCTTGTCGGACACCTGAGTTTGCTCTGAGGCTCAGAGGGTGTCTGAAAATCGGAGCTGAATGAGACTTCTGGATGTGTTCATCTGCACACATTCATTTGGGGATTGCTTGCAGTCTGTTAAGTGGTTATAATTTTGCATTACCCTAAATCTGATATCATTGTACAAGAAAGAAAAGAAAACATGGAAATATTTTCATACCGTGGCATTGTTCGTTTTATATATATATATATATATATATATATTAGAGACGTGCTGTGTTTGGTCTCGTACTCTATTGCATATATTGTCAGTGTTGTGCGCTTGCTTCGACCTTTGTTTGTTGTGCTTGCCTCTTTTGATCTCAACCGAGTGTCAACTACTGCTACTCACAAATCAGGCAACCAACTGGACCTTATTTATACACGAAACTGCTCTACTCATCATGTTCTGGTTACTCCACTGCACACGTCGGATCACTTCCTCCTCACTCTTAACCTCAACATGATCCCTGACACATCACTTACCCCTCCACATGTCATCTTTCGACGTTACCTACGCACACTTTCACCCTCCCGGCTATCTGCAATGGTTTCATCTTCACTTCCTTCCCCTAAACTGTTTGCGTCTTTGGATGCTAACAGTGCTACTGATACTTTCTGCTCCACTCTTACATCTTGTTTAGACACTGTTTGCCCCTTATCTTCCATGCCAGCCCGTAACACCCCTTCTGCCCCTTGGTTATCTGAAGTTCTATGCGAACACCGTTCTAAGCTTAGAGCTGCCGAAAGGGTGTGGCGCTAGTCCAAAAATACTACTGGCCTTAATGTGGATCAGTCACTCCTATCTTTCTTCTCTGCTAATGTCTCCACTGCTAAAATTACATACTACCATAACAAAATTAACAATTCATCTAACTCTCGCATGATTATTAAAACATTTTCCTCACTTCTTTGTCCTCCTCCTCCCCCTCCTGCTTCATCTCTACTAGCTGACGACTTTGCAACGTTTTTCATGAATAAAATTAAACACATTAGTGCACAATTTTCCACACCACAATCGTTCAAGCTCATATCACCAGCAAACTTACACTCATTTACATCCTTCTCTTCACTCTCTGAGGCAGAAGTCTCAAAACTAATCCTTTCTAATCACCCTACTACTTGCCCGCCTGATCCTATTCCATCTCATCTCCTTAAAGCCATTTCTCCTGCAGTTGTACCTGCACTCACTCTGTAGCTTCCTGGCTTAAAAATGTTGAACTCTTTCACTGATGATTCATAATGAGCTTTATTATAGATCCGTCACCATAGATTTGCAGTAATCACCGTTACATGCCATAAGACATCACGAAATCACCGTAAGAGCTTTACATGAAAACAAACAAAACATAATATAAATAAACCATGAAACAAACATACATCAAATCACATACAAACTAATACCCATTATTACATTACATAAAACAAGAAATCCAAAACAATACAGATAAGTCAATTTTACCTTATTCTCCACTTAAACCAGGAGCTAAATCCTTGAAGTTCTCTTTAACCGTATGCCTTTAGATGAATCAACCATGTGCGCCGTAGCTGCGCTCCTTACTACAATGCTTTGAGCACACCACAATAAATACGCTTCAGTGGATGAATTTCAAAATAAAAGACCTCGTTACCACAAATGTACAAACTAATAATAAAATAAATCCAACGATTAAACAATACACATTCAAAATAGACAACATTATAAATTATTTAAATATGAAAAATTTAAAGTAAACCATATTAAAGGACATAAACAAATCCTTACCACTCATTAACACATCCCTCCACACTGACAGGCTCGTATAACTCCACTACTTAAGAAACCCACCCTTAACCCATCTCTTTTAGAGAACAACAGACTAGTTTCCCTTCTTCCTTTCATTGCAAAAACACTAGAACGAGCTGTGTTCAACCAAGTCTCTACATTTCACACAGAGAACAACCTCCTTGACCGCAACCAATCTGGCTTCAGAAGTGGACATTCAACTGAGACAGCCATGCTCTCGTTTGTTGAAGCTCTAAGACTGGCAAGAGCAGAATCCAAATCTTCAGTACTTATCCTGCAGGATCTGTCTGCTGCTTTTGACACGATTAAACTGGGTTTTGCACTTTGTGCCTCCTGTTTACGTCGTGGGTCAAAAAGTGTGGCTTTTTCTACCAATAATATTCCTCTGCGATCCGTATCTAACAAGTTAGCTCCTAAATTTTTTGGCCCGTTTACGATCACCAAGATCATTAGTCCGGTGACAGTCCACCTCAAACTACCTCCAGCGTACAGGAGGATACACCCCGCCTTTCATGTGTCCAAGATTAAACCCGTGTTTTATGCACGTATTAATTCGCCTACTCCGGTTCCCCCGCCACGACGTCTCGTAGATGGGGAACCGACTTATTCGGTTAATCGCATTCTGGACTCGAGACGGAGGGGGCGAGGATTCCAGTACCTGGTGGACTGGGAAGGTTATGGTCCGGAGGAGATGAGTTAGGTACCTGCTAGGGACATATTGGATCACTCCCTTATTGATGATTACAATCAACAGGTAGGCCCTTCTGGGAACTTGGGGCGAGTGGGGCGGGGCCGAGAGGCGTGGGAACAAGGAGTGAGGCCAGGTGTAGTGATTGGAGATGAGCTACACCTGCGCCCCACCCCTCGTTCCCACGCCTCTTGGCCCCGCCCCACTCGCCACAGAACTCCAGGAGGTGTTCTTAGAGGGGGAGGGTACTGTCACGGTAAACCGTGATCTCTGGGTTTTGCACTTTGTGGTGAAGTCTGTGTGTTTCACGTCTACACTGATTAGTTTGTGGGCGTCTCTGTTAATTGTCATCAGCAGCAGCTGTCACTCATTACTCTCTCCCTATATATTGGCTTGTCTCACGTCTTGTGTTTGTGAGGACGTTGTTTCATGTCTGGTAACTTTTCTATGCTTCTGTATTGTTCTGCGTTGGATGTCTGCGTCTTCCCCCGGAACTTCATGCACTCTTCGCACCTCCACAAGCATCACCACTTACCTTCACCTCGATTCCCCGCAGTTCCGGTGCCATCCTCTCTTACTGCCAACTCACCATCACCATCCTGATTACTCACCGTCTCCCCACCATCTTGGTTTGTTGTCTTCGCAGCATTGTTTTGTACACTTGTTTGTTCGTTTGGTTTTCATTAAATTGTTTAACTCGCACTTGTTTCCAGCTCCTCCTTCACCCAGTCGTCACAGAACGTTCTCACCTCAAAATGGAAGCAGCGAGCACCACCTCTTTAACTGACTTTATTCACCACCGCATCAACAGCATGGATCAGCAGCAGGAGAGCATCTCTAACACCGGAAGCGCTATCCAAGCGCTGGTTGCACAAGTGTCTGAGCTCACCCAGCAGATCCATCAGCTCACCTCTCCCACTGCGCCCATCGCACCGCCTGCACCGCCCGTCCCCCGGGAGAACCCCCAGGATCACTTCCGGCCAGAGCCGCAACTTCCGGCGCCAGAAAACTACTCCAGTGAGCCAGCTTTCTGCAGAACTTTCCTAAATAAGTGTCCCATGCACTTTGCCTTACAGCCCCGCACCCTCGCCACCAAGGAATCAAAGGTGGCGTTCACGCTAACTCTACTGTCCGCTGCTCACCAGTTACATCAAGGGAACTCCTCGGTCACGGATTACTCCATTTAGTTCAGTTTAAACATGAGGCTAATATCGGGTGGGATCTCCGCTGGGAAGTCCTCAACAACATCATCGACTCTCCTTCCGGTGAAACTGCGGTGGGAGAATCACACACACGACTTTCAAGCCCTTTTGGACTCCGGAGCCGAAGGTAATTTCATCAACTCACTCCTTGCACGTCACCTGAACATTCCTGTCTTGCCTGTGTCTCTTCCCATCCATGTCACCGCACTCAACGGCCAGGAACTGCCCCACGTCACCCACTACACTCTGAACCCATCACTCTGCTCACTTTAGGCAATCATTGTGAAACCATATCCTTTTTCCTCATGGACTCCCCCGTAGCTCCCATTGTCTTAGGTCACCCCTGGTTAATGAAACATAATCCACGAGTGGATTGGGGTCCAACACAATCACATTGTGGAGTGAAAGTTGTCATGAGTCTTGTCTGGTTTCTGCTTGTATTGTTGTCTCTGTCTCTGTCTTTCAGAAGGAGAACATGGTATTATCAAATGTGCTCGCAGAGTATGTAGACCTGAAGGAGGTGTTGAGTAAGTCCCGTGTTGCTTCTCTTCCTCCACATCGTCCCTACGACTGTGACATAGATTTAGTGCCAGGTAAGTCTCCGCCTAAAGCCAAATTATACTCTCCTTCTATTCCAGAGAGGGAGGCCATAGAGAATTACATTTCTGATTCCTTAGCATCTGGGTTCATCCGCCCTTCCTCTTTTCCAGCGAGGCGGGATTCTTTTTTGTGGGTAAGAAGAATGGTTCTCTGCGACCTTGTATTGATTACCGAGAGCTGAACAACAGTACGATAAAAAACACTTATCCATTACCACTCATGTCTTCAGCTTTTGAGAGGTTACAGGGAGCATCCTTATACACAAAATTGGATTTACCAAACGTTTATTATTTGGCCCGCATCAGGAAGGGGGATGAATGGAAAACCTCCTTAACTACCCCTAGAGGGCACTTTGAATACTTGGTGATGCCGTTCGGGCTCTCCAACTCGCCAGGGGTTTTCCAAGCACTCGTTAATGACGTGTTGAGAGATATGGTAGATCAGTTTATATATGTTTACCTGGATGACATACAGATTTTTTCTTAATCTCCCCAGGAACACATTCAACACGTCAGACGAGTGTTCCAGAGGTTACTTGAGAATGGTCTTTTTGTCAAGGTGGAGAAATGCGTATTCCATTCACAGTCTGTTCCCTTCCTAGGGTATGTCGTCTCATGCGAGGGAATATGTATGGACCCTGACAAAGTTAAGGCTGTGATAGATTGGCCATCTCCAGATTCCCGTAAGGCCCTACAGCAGTTTATGGGGTTCGCCAATTTCTTTCGGCATTTTATTCGCAATTTCAGCCAACTAGCCTCACCACTGACAGCCTTGACCTCTCCCAGTACTCCGTTCAGGTGGTCAGACGCAGCTGAGACTGCGTTCACTAACCTCAAAAGCCGCTTCGTTTCGGCTCCCATCCTTGTGTCCCCTGACCCCACACGTCAGTTTGTGGTGGAGGTCAACACATCAGAGGTGGGGGTAGGAGCAGTGTTGTCCCAACGTGCTGTCTCGGATGATAAGGTACATCCTTGCACATTTTTTTCCCATCGATTATCTCCTGCTGAACGCAATTATGACATTGGTAATAGAGAGTTGTTGGCCGTCAAATTAACTTTAGTGGCATCACTGGCTGGAAGGCTCAGGGGTACCTTTCATTGTTTGGACCGATCATAAGAATTTAGAATACATTAGAACTGCCAAAAGAATCAATTCCAGGCAGGCTCGGTGGGCACTTTTTTTCAGTCGCTTTGATTTTACTTTATCGTACCGCCTGGGTTCCAAAAATGTCAAAAACCGATTAATTATCACGTCTTTTTGATCCCTCTGCCCACCCGGTGACTCCCGAGTGTATTTTACCTGAGAAAGTAGTGGTCTCAGCACTCGTATGAGAGGTCGAGTCGAAGGTCAAGACGTCCTTAGAAGGGGTAACGCCTCCGCCCGGTTGTCCACCGAACTGTTTATTTGTGCCGGAGGAGTTAAGGTCCAAAGTCATTCAGTGGGGTCACTGCTCTAATATTGCTTGTCATCCAGGGATAAGTCGAACTAATGGGTTAGTTAAACAATGATTCTGGTGGTCACGTATGGCTCATGACGTCCGAGATTTTTTTTTGGCTTGCTCAGTTTGCGCCAGTGGTAAGTCATCTAACCGACCTCCTGATGGGCTCCTCCAACCGATGTCTGTCCCTTCGAGACCCTGGTCCCACATCGCACTAGATTTTGTTACCACCCTCCTGCCCTCTAAAGGCATGACGGTCGTTTTGACAGTATTGGACCGGTTCTCGAAGGCGGCACATTTCATTCCCTTGCCCAAATTACCGACAGCTAAAGAGACAGCGGTCACTGTCCTAGATCACGTCTTGCAGCTTCATGGCCTCCCGGTAGACGTGGTTTCTGACAGGGGATCTCAATTTATATCCAAATTTTGTAAAGAGTTTTGTAAATTGCTAGGAGGGTCAGTTAGCTTGTCTTCGGGTTATCATCCCCAAAGTAACGGACAGTCTGAGCGAGCCAACCAAGATTTAGAGAGGACGTTGCGATGTTTGGTCTCCAAGAATCCTTCTTCCTGGAGTCAACAACTCTCTATGGTGGAGTACGCTCACAATTTGTTACCAGTGTCAGCCACGGGCCTTTCTCCGTTCCAGTGCAGTTTAGGTTACCAGCCACCAGTTTTCCCCAGTCTGGAATCTGAAGTCGCGGTCCCCTCCATTCACGCGTTTGTCCAGAGGTGCCACCGCACCTGGACCAGTGCCCGCGAGACTCTGCTCCGGATGAGGGAGCGCACTAAGGCCAAGGCCGATCGCCATCGGTCAAAGCCTCCCGTTTACGTCGTGGGTCAAAAAGTGTGGCTTTCTACCAATAACATTCCTCTGCGATCCGTATCTAACAAGTTAGCTCCCAAATTTATTGGCCTGTTTACTATCGCCAAGATCATTAGTCCGGTGACAGTCCGCCTCAAACTACCTCCAGCATACAGGAGGATACACCCCGCCTTTCATGTGTTCAAGATTAAACCCATGTTTTATGCACGTATTAATCGGACTACTCCGGTTGCGCCATTGCCGTGCCTCGTAAATGGGGAACCAACTTTTTCGGTTAATCGCATTCTGGACTATAGACGGAGGGGGCGAGGATTCCAGTACCTGGTGGACTGGGAAGGTTACGGTCCGGAGGAGAGGAGTGAGGTACCTGCTAGGGACATATTGGATCACTCCCTTATAGATGATTACAATCAGCAGGTAGGCCCTTCTGGGAACTCCAGGAGGCATTCTTGGGGGGGGGGGGGGTACTGTCACGGTTGGTAAACCGTGATCTCTGGGTTTTGCACTTTGTGGTGAAGTCTGTGTGTTTCGCGTCTACACTGATTAGTTTGTGGGCGTCTCCATTAATTGTCATCAGGAGCAGTTGTCACTCATTACTCTCTCCCTATATATTGGCTTGTCTCACGTCTTGTGTTTGTGAGAACGTTGTTTCATGTCTGGTAAATGTTCTATGCTTCTGTGTTGTTCTGCGTTGGATGTCCGTGTCTTCCCCTTGGAACCTCATCCAGTCTTCGCACCTCCACAAGCATCACCACTTACCTTCGGCTCTATTTCCCGCAGTTCCTGTGCCATCCTCTCCTGCTGCCAACTCACCATCACCATCCGGATTACTCACCGTCTCCCCACCATCTTGGATTGTCTTCTTCCCAGCATTGTTTTGTACTCTGGTTTGTTAGTTTGGGTTTCATTAAATTGTTTAACTCGAACTTGTTTTCAGCTCCTCCTTCAACCAGTCGTCACACTCTGCACCCATTTACCAAAATTTGTTACTTTCAGACTTATGTGCCATCTAGAAGAATGAGTTCTGCAAGTGAACGTCGCTGGATTGTGCAATTATAAAGAAGCACAAAGTCACTTTTACGGACTTTTAAATTAAATGTTCCTCCTGGTGGAATGACCTCCCCAATTCAATCCGAGCAGCTGAGTCCTTAGCCATCTACAAGAATCGGCTTAAAACACATCTCTTCCATCTTTATTTGACCCTCTAACTTTAACACTCACTATTCTAATTCTATTTTTTAAAAAATAATCTACCTTACTAATCTTTTTGTATTCTATTTTCTTTTCATTTATTATGCAATTGTGTGTGTGTGTGTGTCTATATGTAAATACCTCTAACACTAGCTTGCTCTATTCTTTTTTTATTCTGTTTTCTTTTTTATTATATTATTTAAAATCCCATGCTACGTGTACTGTGTTAACCTTACTTAGCCTTGTTATAGCACTTATATATCATTGCTTTTTGTTGTTTTTGATTGCTTCCACTGTCCTCATTTGTAAGTTGCTTTGGATAAAATCGTTTGCTAAATGAATAAATATAAATGTAAATATTAAAATTAGTTGACAGCATTCGTGTTTAGTGAGCTGGATGAGAGTGTGGTATTTGTTTGACAGATACATCTTTAACACTCATTTATCAATGAACTGCCAATGTTATCAGTTCATTTTCGTTTAGTTCAGTTTATTTCTTATGGAATCATTTTACTTATATCTCATGTAAGCTTTTCTTTATATAGAATCAAAACAAGCATCCAGTCCATGTTAAAAGTAGGTTTATTAAAAAACCTGAATGGCAGGAAAGAAGAAATAAATTAATTAGTAATTAATTTGATTTATTTTGTGAATGCTTTGCATATTAAAGGTCCCATTATTCGCGCTTTTTTGAAGCTTTGATAGTGTTTAAAGTGTGCAATATAAAAACACAGTATTTTTCACACAATTCACCTATCTGTATACCGCTGTTTTCACTGTCATAAAAATGGGCTGATGACTTCCTTGTTCTATAAAGTCCCTTCTTCAGAAATACGTAACAACTTCTGATTGGGCCAGCGGTTCCTGTGTTGTGATTCGACAGCAGCTTAGAGCACGCGGCCCTCCTGGAAATGTGATTGGACTAGAACACACGTGCTGGAGATGTACTTATAATCACAGGAGCAAAAATCACTTTTGTTTTTGGCACAGCCCTAACATCTAGTTAACAAAGCTAAACAGCGTTGCCCTTTGTATAATAAGTTACAGAAACTGTTAAACGCACCAACTTAAATAATAAAATAAATTTACCGGTTGTGGTCCATAAACAATGCCTTCTCCAGACAAAGAGAACTGCTCCATCTTTCAAGAATAATATTGTGTGTAACCCGGCATTAAACTGATTGAGATTGAGGAAGTTGTCCCCAGCAAGCTGTCCTCAGCAAGCCATCGTAAGCAAAATGTGCTGCACATAGTTTTACATGTGGATTATAATTTTGGGAACCGAGTTAAACATAAATTGTAACCATTAATCTCCAAGTACAGCGTCCCTGGGAAGCCCAAATAAAGATGATTGGACTCCGAGAAGAAAATAACAGCGTTTCAACAACATGGCAAAAACAAACGCAGCTCTTCCTTCTTCTCTGTCAGAGCACAAGACCACGCCCCCCTTTTTGTGAATTCATGTGGGTGGAGGTTAGTTAAAAAACTGTTTTAGTGATGTCATTACTGCAGGAACTAGAGGGCTGTAGTCCAAACGGGTCGTTTTTTGTAGGCTAATTCTGTTAAATAAAATATCTCGCTTGGCATTGAACTTTGAGCTTTAGAATTTTTCAGATATTATTTATACCCTAACAAGAACATTACACACTAACTAAAGTTTAAAACATGGGATCACGAAGAAGGGGACCTTTAATGTTGAATGGTTAAAATGTTTGTTTATTCTTCTGACAAAAATCTAAAGTTGAGCAGTGTCTGTGATGTGAGTACTTTCATCATGTGTGATAGAAAAAAAAACTGAAGCTGTCTGCTTTTTTTTTAGTTCGGAAAGCAGCTCCTCTGCAATTACTTCCATGGATCTGGTAATTGTTCTCGGCCATTAGGGTTGTCATTTTTTATTCGATATTCGAATATGCATTCGAACATGATGTGAAATATATCTGTAATCAAACTATAAATAAAATATACGGTTTTTAAAATGCCATTTGTAGCGTTTTTTTACAGTCTATGATTAGACCGTTTGTTTTTTATTTTCTTTGCCATCTCATCCAGTAGAGGGCGCTCTAGACTTATTGTAGCATAGGCCCATGACCAAATCAAGCGAATAGCTAGTAGCTACTCTGATTTGAAAAAGGAAGACCACGAACAGAACGGACAGCATGAGCGGACAATTACCACCCCAAAACATCTTAAAAGTAGCGTCTTTAAACTTTTGGGGTTCTTCATCATAGACAGTATAATTATCGTAAAAGATAAAGTAGTTTGTTGAATCTTCAAAAATTGTTTACTTACACATCATCAATATCAAATCTTCATTCTCACCTGTCAAGTAACCATCCAAATGAGGCAGCAGAATCAGCAGAATCACACAGCAGACAGCCAGAGCATTAGGCGTCCAACATCGCATGACTGAATACTTTCATGCACAACCGTTCAGATGCATGGTTAAATGCCATTACTGATGGCAAGATTTATTTGCAGGGATATGAGACCTATAAGTGTAATATCGGGAGACGGGTTTCAGGACCTCATAATGGAACTGGAGCCATGATACACAATTCCATGTCGCACCACTGTGTCAGCCCGCATAGTAAAGTTGTATGACACCAGACGAGAAAACATTAAGACCATATTGCAGGACAAGAAACTCGCTCTAACTACAGATGGGTGGACATCACTGGCCACACATGCTTAAGTGACAATCACAGCACACTTCATTTTAGACACATGGGAGCTAGAGAATTTCGTTCTTTGCACGAAAGAGCTAAGGGGAAGTCACACAGCAGCCCATGTAGCAGAGAGCATCAGCAACACCCTGGATGACTGGGGTATATCCCGTGAAGCAGTAATAGCACCACAGACAATGCGCAGAATTATGTGAAAGCTTTACGCGATTTAAGCCTCATACATGTACCTGGTTTAGCACACACTTTTAAACCTAGCCGTGCGCAAGGGACTAGAGGTGAGGGCTATTGATACTGCCCTTTCTCACCTTAAACAGACAACAGCTCATTTTGGAAAGTCTCCTGCTGACTGCTGCTTGTTGGAGGCAAAGCAGGAGCTTCTCGGACTGAAAAAGGAGAGACTGATAAATGACTGCGTCACGAGATGGAACACGACATATGACATGATCTGTCGTGCCTCCGAACAGCAAGCAGCCATGGCCGCGGTCATTTTTGAAAAGAAAATGTCCCACTTGGAACTCAGCACTGCAGAGTGGTCTGTGGTTGAACAACTAAAACATACTGAAACCATTCAAAATTGCAACTCAGGGCCTCTCCACCGATGCCTATCCTACAGCATCCACCGTCCTCCCTCTACAACATGTTAGGCTCTCTCAGCTGACCGCTCCCGTCGCAACACAGAGAGCTACTATCAAAGAAATGAATAGTATGCGTGTCTTCTTTTCCTTATTCCATTTAGCACAGGCTATTAATATAACATCAAAATATGACAATTAACAACATGAGCTAATCAAAAAACAATTACTTTCAGATACAATTATTCAATCATAATATAATTAATTTTTATTATTTCTTTTCTTAGCTAGGATGGTCGACAACTTAAAACCGCGCTACAGTGAAAACAACACAGAATGGATGCTTCTCAATAAAACAGCCCTTCTGGATCCCCGGTTCAGCCACTTGGTTCACCTTTTGCCTGGGCAGAAACACCTTGTAATAGAAAGCTTATCTCAGGAGCGTGTGTGTGAGACCAACAGCGACTGTGCGCAAGACGTGGCTCTGGCTTTAGGTGCCATGGGAAGCTTGTTTGGGGAAATGTATAAATCGACTCTGCCACACGCAACATTAACGGCTCTGGTATCCAGGAGCTTAAAACCTACATGACTGAACACTCTGCATTGGTGGAGAGACACAGTCTGCAACACATACCCACTTCTCTAAACACTGACGCGTAAATACCTGTGTGTGCCAGGCACGTCTGTGCGCTCCGAAACGGGTGTGCTCCACAGCGGGGAACATCGTACATAAAAAGAGAGCCGCACTTGAGACAGATCAAGTGGATAGTCTGGTGTTTCTTGCAAACAATATAAAGAAATTAATTAGGCTAGGAAATATGCCTTACTCCTGCTGCTGTTTAAGTGGTCACTGTAGGGTGGCTGGTTGGCTGGGTAACGTAGATATTCGAATATAATCAAATACATTGCATGATATTCGATAACCGTTCGAATTAGATTTTTTTCAAAAGTGACAGCCCTATCCACCATAAGCTAATTTTCTTAAAATGACTTTTAAAATCAGGACAAAGTATGTCAGCAGTCTTCACCATACAGTCTTTCACAAATTCCCCATCCGAAAAAGGCTTGCTATGCTTTGCAATTTTATGTGCCACTACATAACTAGCTTTCGTTACAGATTCTTGAAAAGAGCACTGTTTCGTAAATGTATTTTACTGGGCTTTTAAGTTTGTGGAAAGTTTTAATGCCTTGTTTGCCCTTTCTGCAGGTGACAGGTTGACAGCATAATTCAAATGTTTGCTTGAGAAATAACGACTAAGGTTGTAGTCTTTAAAAACCATAATACCTTCTTGGCATATTAGACATACAGCCTTCTGTCCAATATTGGTAAAGAAGTATTTTGTTGTCCATTCTTCTTTGAACACACAACATTCAGATTTCCACTTTTCTTTTTTCGCCACACTCATTTTCATTCATTAGCCTCCCGAGTTACCGGGTGCATTCTAATTCTACTATAGGCGCTAACTGTACCACGTGCTATACTGCCATCAAATGGTGTTCACTAGTATTGCATCAAATTAGTTATTCTGAAATAAAACCTTTACTCTAATGTAGCATTTTTTACAAATCCTTCGTGGGCCGGATGAAAGTGTCTGGTGGGCCGTATATGGCCCGCGGGCTGTCGTTTGCCCACCTATGCTTTAGTTGCTTCACTGAAAGCTTATTGTATTATGTAGAATAGATGAACTGAGCGAGTGTGATTACCTGCATCTGATACAGCATTCATTTTCCAGCTCAATCTCTCATATTCAAAATAAAACATGAGTTTCAATGTCCGCTGAGGAAAGCGATATCTTTGTCGTACTGTCCTTTCATCATTATTTCCAATGAGAGTGCTGCTCACTGCATTTGTCTTACAAGGTGTTGTTAATAGTGAAAATAACTTCCTTGTTTACAACCCTGTTTCAGTCTCTTTCTATATAAAAGTTTTTACTGCAGACTCACTCATAAAACTAAACTGTTGTCGCCATCGAGTGGCAGAACATTATACACATTATAAATATTACTGTAAATTTTAGAAAAATTATTCCACAAGAAATATTAGTTGTTGAATAATAACAATTTATAAACAACAACAGCCATCATAAAATTTGCTAGGCAATTAAGTCAAACGTACAAATTCAGTGCTCTAAAAAACAGTAGTAGAGCTGTAAAGAAATCATCACAATGGCATTAGCAGCATCATATGAACCTATGAATGGGGACTCAAAAACTCAGATTTTCAGATTAAATTTATATTCAGTATTCACATATTTATGTTCAAACACATGGTGAAAAAAAAGAAGGAATATTCAGTTTCAGCTGACAGTTAAAGTTACAAGTCTTGGAAAGAAAGGAAACACTGGCCACAGCTGGTCTCACTTGAAGACAAGTGTTGGGCCAGGTTTCAAAGCGTTTGAGAGTAAGAGTGTTGACAGAGGTTATGGATGAGACAACAATGAATCCAGCCGTCATAGCAGTCTGTATTGTGGGGAACGGTCCTGCTTTATGTTTATAATATGAGAAAGAGAACGACAGTCAGACACAGATGATGAAAAGAGAGGCATGCATGAACTCACCGTGTCCCAGTGAGACACAAGGGATTCATTTCTTAGGAGAGACTCTTGGTTTTGTGTCTGTCATCTATATGTGTTTGTCCTGACCAGTTCCTGTCAGACACAGACAATCAAAAACATTTTCAGTCAATGGATGGAAGTGGTTATCTTATAACTGCACAAAAAAGTAATTGTGTTGTCCATAACAGTGCTTAATACTGCCTGTAGCTTTTTCCACCCCCCACCACCCCAGTAAATAATTGACTGTAGTATAACTCTGACAGCAATTCAACAACATGAGTGCTATAATGTGTTTTCACATCTCTGTATTTTTTGGCTGAATTGCGATTTACGGTATATATCTTGGCATTTTCTTCTTTTTCTATTTGTATTAAAAATATCTATTCATTTAAAAAATATATATTTTACATCCTGTACAATGTCCAATGAAACTATGTTTATAATAAAAGTAGGCCATGCTATATATTATGTGCAAAAAAGGATGAAGATCATATTTCAATCTAGCATTGTAACTTTAGAACTTAGAACTTTAGAAATTAAAAATGAGAAGAAATAGAAAAACATTATTTGCATTCTATTTTGATTACCCCGTTACAATAGTCATTTTACAATTGATGCTCTTGTGTAGATTTACTATAAACTATACCTGTTAACTATATCTTATCAGTTATTTTAAAAGCTTTTAAAGGGAATGACTACATTTGTATAAATGTTTGCATGTGTCACAACAGTTACAAATAAAGCCACAAGCTCATGTCCCTGTTTCAGAACAAAGCCCTTCTAGTCAGGAAAGTTGGAGTTAAACTTTGCAGTAAAGTTGCCCTTGAGGAGCAGAATTTAACCCTTAGCCTGGCTTATGATCTTCTTCTCTGCATAAGCAAATAAATCTCCCTTCTAAGAAAAACAGCAAAAATCTGAAAATAACTTGTGTGTTGGAATGTCTCTTTTTAATTTCTATTGTATTTTTAGAACCAAGCAGTTCCTGGTTACTGTAAGCTGTCATTGTGTGGAAAAGAACAGAAGATAGAAGTCATATGGGTTTGGAAATATTGTTTTGATGGACTAATCCTTTATTAATACTTTAAGAGTGCAAGCGTGCATCTCTGTGCTTCTATACTATCTCAAAGCTCATAACTAGTCTGCTCACTGTCTCTCGTGAATGTGTCCTCATCCTTGTCCTCAGAGATTTGCATTTTACTCTGTGCCATAATGTAGTATTCCTCCATCCCTGTAATGAAGTTTGCTGATTCAATATGTAGAGTAACATATTACCATGCCATTTATAATATTTCCAAAGCATTCTTGTAAACTGTGCACAGTGTTTGTATTTTCTGTATTCACTGAATTTGCAATTACTGTGCAACTTTACATAATTTGTCCTGTGCAATGAATGACTCAGAAGTAACAGGAACCATGGTTTAACATCACTTTCGTGGCCTGTTCATTGATCAGACTGCATTTTTTCCATTTTATATTTTATTAGCTGATTTAAGCATGTGCTGCAAGGTCAAGTGACGACGGGGCTGAAATGTTTATCATTGCATAAAAAAAAAAAAAAAAAAGGGAGATGTTGTAAGGAGCAGGAGGGGATTGAGGATTCAGACTGAAGGAAACGATTAATGTGAACGGCTCCGAGTGAACTGGCTCAAAGCCATTCTTCAGCGCTCAACTACTTCCAGATTTTATTGATTGTATTTGCTCATTCCCAGATGCTTCACTGTCTTGTTTGTTCAAGCTCATCCTGAAGAGCTAATGTTCAGCCACAGGTCAGATTATTCTAGTTTTTGTAGCATTAACGTAAAGAGTAACAGTTTAAGTGCATATCTGCAGATAAGTTATCATTCTTTAGGAATGAAAGTTTTGTGCTTGACACCCAGTAGGCAGTTTTCATTCGTTTTTCTGATATCTGATATCTATTTTCTGAACATGACAGGTTAAGTGCTTGCGTCTGAGTTCTGCATTGGGACAGCTGAGGACACACATCACCACCCTCATTCCCACTCCATATGGTCCAGATATAAGTTGTCGCATCCTCCGTCTTCCAACTCTTTTTGATCACATGTTCTCATAAATCAGCTTCCTAATTTTCATGTTGAATTTAATTTGCATGGGATGTTTGTTTCCGAGCACTGAGATCCACCCCTGTGCTTTTTATGGGAAATGGGATGTGTCCGCACAAACGCACGATCGCAAGGGACTTGTCTTATTCCATCGTAAACCCAGCATTCCCATCAACAGCCTTATCAGCAGCCTTCTGCTAAAATAAACATTTATTAAAGACAAAATCTGAGCTTAGTTGAAGCACATTTGCCAGCAGTTTAAAGCCTTAAAGTATTTTTGAGTATGATACGACAAGCTGACCTGTTTTGGGATGTTCTGCCATGTCTTTTCTGCAGTTGGATGAAGACCATCATTTTCAGGTCTCTCCAGAGACGTTTGCATGGGTTCATGTCCAGAGTCTCAGAGCCATCCCCAGGCCACGCTTGTGTCATGTAGACTGTGATCATATATTGTTTGTATATAAAATGCATAATGCTTTCTGTGAGGGATGGGTTTAGTTTAAGGGGTAAGGGATGAAAAATACAAGTTGTAGAGTATAAAAACCATTATATCTGTGGAATATACCTTTAATAATAGGAATACCAATGTGTGTGTGAGTGTTTGATTGGCGGCAGCCCAGTCCAGCTGACACGTGTGGGAGAGATGTCACTTCCTGCACATTTACTGTGAGCTGCTAAGAGGTAAGATGATTAAAAGGGACAAAAACAACTGTTTCTGATCCATCCCCATCATCCTCCTCAACATAATTTTATGTTACTTTAATTGTGGCTTTAAAATGTCAGCATTTTTCAGCAGTTATCTTTCATTTGGTTTATCATTTGGTGCATTAATTAATGCTAAACCCCTATAGCAGATATAAATCAGTTTGTGGCCAAGAGTTCATCTGGGATTAAGAAAGTGGAGAAACCAATACATTAAACCAATACATGCTAAATCAAGATGAGACTTAGATTAGATTAGTTGTCCATGCCTTCTGACATGAATGGTCAAATTTAGCAAATCTGTCCACACATACAACTTTTAATGAACCAAGCAAATCTGGTACTTTATATTAGTCCATGTTTTACAGACACGGCGATGTTTGCTTCTGTTTGATTTCTCAAAAAAACTTCTGATAGCATGTGAAGGCAGCAATAGTGCCTTAAAGGGACCAAAAACTGAAAATCTAGTAATGATTTACTCATCTTGCCTTAAAGATAAGATTTAAGATTAATTTTTCTGACATGAAAAGAGAAATTAAAAATGTCCTATTTATACTCATCCATATAATGTGAGTGACCAGCTTCAGGCCTAATGAAGAAGTCCTTTAAACGTACAGCACCACAGAGAAAGCACAGGAAATCATGATCAATCAGAACACACTGCCCGAAAAACCTGAACAAAAAACGTGTCTGCTTTCTTCTCTGAGGTGAATATTTCTGGAGCAGAAATCTTGCTTCATTGTTGCAACAACCACAACACAAGAGAGGTTTTCACCTCAAAGTAGAAAGTGTGTGCATGTTTTCCAGGAGCCGTGTTTAATTTCATTCACCTTCTACAAATGGTGTGCTTGTGAGTCATTCTATATTTTCAAATGACAAATTACTTGTATTTTAATCCGATACATTTCTCACAGCAGTATTTTGTATTTTATTTTGATACATTTGACAAGCAAGTATTTGTTAAACATAAATGCTGAAGCAAACGCTCTTACCACATTCAGAAAAATTTGACTAAAGTGCATTAAACAGGTGCCTTGGTCACATTTGCACAGGTTCTTTGCATGCTGCTGAAGCACCACAGGTTTGAATATGTGTCATCTGACTGTGAAATGATGTGCAGCAGCATCATGTTTTGTTCAGTTACTTGGATGTGTCCGTTAGTTTTGCCCTCCACATAAAGCTCATGCCACACGTCTGTGTGTGTTGATCTAATAGCATGAAGGACAGTCAGTGTAAACCTCTAGATGAGCCATTCCTGCCTCTCTCTGTTTCCTCTGTACACTCAGGACGATTACACAGACCTGCTTTGTGAGCGTCTGCAGCTGCTGAGATGTGACAAGATCCAGCTGAAGAGAGATGGGAGCAGGTGGGTCAACAACACGACCCTCCGCTCCCAGAATATCAGGCTGCACACACACACACACACACATGCAGTGGTACAAAATAACATGTTTACTGAGTTTTCTAAACCAGGACGGCTATTGTTCATAGAGAAAGCTGTTTATAATGACTACATACTAACCCATTCTAAAACCCAATGGCCTAAAATAAGTTTTTTTTTACTCTACAAGATGTTCCCAAATGGAGGTGGTGTCATATTTAGCTCAGTGTAGTAAACACACAGGCCACATTTTGAGTCTACATAATGGCCAAACTTAACTAAAGATTAAAGATGAAAGGAACAAATTCAGTCTCATTCTGTTTGAAATTAATTGTACAGTAAAATAAACTATGCTCTGTTGAACACATGATATTTTGTAACACTTTAGTATAGGGACCAAGCCTCAGTAGTAACTAGTTGCTTATTAGCATGCCTGTTATTAAAATATTAGCCTTTTTAATAGTCATTATAAGGCTTCATGTCCATATTCTACATCCCTAATCCTAAACCCAATGCCTAAATTTAACAACTAGCTCATTAACTATTAATAAGCAGCAAATCAGGAGTTTATTGAGGCAGAACTCAGAGTCAAGAGTGGGAATTGGACCTTAAAATAAAGTGTGCCTGTTATTTTGAAGAATGTTGGTAGCCAAATCATTGACGTTAGCCATTGGCTTCCATACTAGGGGAAGAAATACTATAAAGGTCAATGGCTATCTTCACTCTGTCATTGCACTGAGGAAAGCAGCAGCCACTCGTTTACAGCAAGCAAATACCAGCATATCACTCTAGTTTCCTGAATAGCAGTGAAAACGGCTTTTCAGATGAATTTTGGATGTTAACAAGTTACAGGGTTGCACAACAGAAAACACAACCTTCATCCGACTTTGAAAGAGGATAGGAAATGAAAAAAAGGCGTATTAAATATCCATTCATTCATTTTTTTCTTCAATCCACCATGTCCCAGTAGAGCGGTGCATGACCAGACGACCACATTAGCATGTCTTTCTTCCTTCAAACAGTCAGAGGAGTGGATGAGACAGTGACACTCGTTCCCATTTAACACATGCATTCTGCACTTTGTAGTCACGTTTAATAAGCTGCTTCTTTGATGATTAAAAAAGCCAGTGGACAGGAGGGACAGGGGAAGGGGCTGTGGGATGTCTAACTATCCACCAGTTACCAGTGTTAACGGTGTCTATGAGGCTCTGAGCAGTTACCCACAGTGTATTAACAGCTCTGGCTTCTCTGTGGCATCTGGCCTTCTGTCATCACTTCTGTTTGCTTGCATTATGGCTGAGCGACGTGACCTGCACAGTAGTCCCTGAGGGTCCTGAAAGACTCCAGTGTTTCCAGCACACTTGGTATTCTGGCAGGGGGACGCAGGCCACATCCCAATATGCTTCAGTGATGAAGGGCCTTACAGAAACTGCTTGATAAAATGGGAGTTTTATATGATGACTCAGGGAAGCCTTTTGGATTCTTGCATGTATAGTTGTTGAGACAAGCAACATAAGCACTTATTATAGGTCAGATAGGAGTGCGTTTGTACACACTTATGGATTCCCATTGGCCGGCAAAGCAGGCTGCTCAGTTCAACAAATGACATGAAACTGTCACTGATGATACAGTCTGATTGAGACACTTTGTATGGTCAAATGATGGGCCGCACAGGGCTGTCTATGACCGTGTGATAAGCTCAAGTGAAAGTAGGGCTCATTTGTTATTCAAAGCTGCGCTGCTTTCCCCACTCCCAGAAGCCCTCGCTGGGGAAGTTATCCCAAGCCATCAAGGATGTTCTGGATGCAAAGTGACATGCAGAAGGTGAAAGATTTGCATGTTTGCTTTCATCCACCTGTTAGTCATGTAGTGTTGTTATTAGTGCTGCAAGATGTGTCATACACAACATAGTCTGATGAACAGGACAAGTTATCAGAAACAACTGAACTGAACTATGTTCATGTCATTCGGGGTACAAAACTACAGTGAGTTATGAGCTGCTGAAAAAAAAATCACTACTATAATAATTTCTTATGGTAAAAAGCAATGTGAAATCTTGGTGAAATGTGAAATGTTCTGAATTACTCATGATTTGCTATTTCTTTTTTGTCCCACCAAGTGTAATAGTGATAATATGATTGCTTGTACTATAGTTACTCTTCAGTCTATTGATAACTTGCGAGATTGTATTTTATAGCACATGAGTAATGTGCAGTTTTGTAAACAAGGGAACTGCAATGCTATTGTGGTGAACTGAGCGGTTGTTATCTCTTCTGAATTTTTTTTTATGATTTATTTATATACTTTAAACATACATTAAAAAATTTAATAAAAATAATAACAAGTAAAAATTAAAAAAAAAAAAAAAACATTTACAGAAACGGGATAATGAAAATACACAAAACATTACAGAAAGATGCACTGAGAATTATTTTCCCCTCAAAACAAATAGAATAAAATAAATAGCTTAGAGTATAGTACAATCACTTACAGTAACATTAAACATAGCAGTGTACTGGCCAGGCAATACAAAATTAGTATCAACATCTAGACTGGTGATAGATGTGGGAAGAGACAAGGGGATCACACACAAAGAGCAGTTTCAAGCTGGAGAGTTTTGATATGTTCACAAAGGGGTTGCCAAAGCTTGATGAAAATGGTGCAAGGTCGTTGAAGAGAGTACCTAATTTTCTCCAGTTTCATAAAATAAAGAACATCTCTTATCCAGCAAGTGTAAGATGGAGGGTGAGGGCTTTTCCAATTCAATAGAATTAAATGCCTAGCTAAAAGAGTCAGAAAGGCTACGACATCTGAAAAGTGACAAGGAAAAGAATGGCCAGGCAGAAGAACCCCAAATAAAGCTGTGACAGGACAAAGTGGGATATCTGCCGAGGTAATGGCTGACAATGAGACAAAAATGTGTCTCCAAAAGGAAGACAGGGCAGGGCAGGACCAGAACATGTGAATTAAAGTGGCTGAACCAGAATGACACCTGTCACACTCCAAGTCAATAGACGGGTTAATGCGTGCTAACCTGGTCTTCGACCAGTGGGCTCTATGAACCACCTTGCACTGTATGAGCCTGTGACGTGCGCAGAGGGATGAGGAGTAAACCCTGTTAAGGACTGCCCCCCATGTCTCCTCGCTAATCTCAATACCGATGTCTTGGGACCAGACAAGGCGTAAATTATCAGAGGAAGACTGCAAATTAATGATTGTATTCACTAATTTACAAATTGACCCTTTAGTACAAGGATCCAGACCCAGAATGGTGTCTAAATCTGAGGGGAGAGGAGCATTTGGAAAGTTGACAAATTTTTTGCGCACAAAATCTAGAATTTGTAAATATCTGAAAAAATGTTGTTTGGAAATATTAAACTGAGAAGTCAACTGTTCAAAAGAGGCTTAAACTCCATCGATGTAAAGGTCAGCAATAGAAACCAACCCAAGGTCTCTCCAAGAGGTGTAAGCACGGTCTAAGATGGAGGGGTAAAACAATGGGTTAGAATGTATTGGGGATAACAGGGGGGTATTATGAAGAGCAAAATGTCTCAAAAATTGGGTCCAGATTTTAAGACTGTTTTTAACAATTATATTATTTGAATATTTCATTGGGGACAATGTATATGGGAGGCATAAAAGAGCCGCCAAGGAAGATCATTTACATGAAGCATTCTCAATATGCAGCCAGGATGGGGAGTTGACAGAGTTGCTTGGCTGGAACCAGTAAAGAGTTGTGCGTATATTTGCTGCCCAATAATATATTAGAAAATTAGGAAGAGCTAGACCACCTAATTGTTTTGTCTTCTACAGAATGCCTTTACGAATCTTTGGGGTTTTTTTTTATTCCAAAGAAAACTAGAAATATAGCTGTATAGTGTAACAAAAAAAGACTTTGGAATAAAGATAGGAATACACTGAAATAAATATAAAAATTTAGGGAGCACGCTCATCTTAATACAATTAACCCTACCAATCAGGGATATAGGAAGGAGAGACCAACGTGTAAAATCCTGAGATAGACGATTAAGCAGTGGGACAAAATTTAGATCAAATAAGTCTGAAAAGTTCTTTGTCACATTTATGCCCAAATATCTAAAACTTTGTAAGGAAGACCTAAACGGTAGGGAAGCTAATGGATAATTCAAGGCAGCTGTGTTAATGGGCATTAATCAACTTTTACTAAAATTTATGGAATGGAAGTGCCAGGCTTAGAGACATATAAGAGAAGATCATCTGCATACAAAGATAGCTTATGCTCCAACCCTCCCCTTTGAATGCCAGCCATTGCACTGGATCTTAGAGCAATTGCAAAAGGCTCAATGGCTATTGCAAACAAAAGGGGAGAAAGTGGGCAACCCTGTCTAGTCCCGCGACCAAGGGAGAAATACTCAGAATAGTTATTATTAGTTCGAACACATGCCAAGGGAGATGTATATAAAAGCCTAATCCAAGATATAAACTTATCAGGAAAGCCAAATTTCTTCAGTGCATAAAACAAATAGTGCCACTCGATCCTGTCAAACGCCTTCTCAGCATCCATGGAAATAACTAACTCTGGCGTTTCATTTAAAGAAGAATAGAGAATATTCAAAAGGCGTCTAATATTATGAAAAGAATGTCTATTTTTAATAAAGCCTGTTTTGTCAGTAGAAATTAAAGTTGGAAGGACCACCTCCAGGCGTCTTGCTAGGACCTTAGCTAAATAATTTTACATCTGAACAAAGTAAGGAGATGGGGCGATAATTGCTGCACTGAGAAGGATCTTTATCTTTTTTGAGAATAAGAGAAATGATAGCCTGCCGTAAGGAATTAGGAAGAATACCTGAGCTGTAAGACTCATTGAACATGTTAAGTAAAAGAGGTTTTTAAAAACAGAAAATCTGTTGAAAAATTCAGCAGGGAAGCCATCCGGCCCTGGGCATTTGCCATTCTGCATTAGACTAAGAGCAGACTTAATTTCATTCAATGTAGGCGGGCCTATCAAATTTGAGGAGATATCAGGATCAATGCAAGGCACATTGAAGGAATTGAAAAAACTATCGAATTGGGCTACTTCAGCTATGCTTTCCGAAGTATATAACGAGGAATAAAAATTCCTGAACTCATTATTGATAGTAAGTGGATTAACTGAAGACCCAGCAGATGTGGAAATTTGAGTAATGAGATGTGAAGCAGCAGACTGACGCAACTGATGGGCAAGCAATTTACTTGATTTATCACCGAATTCATAATAATTGCACCGAGTTTTATGTAGAGCTTTAGTGGCCTCATTTGTAGTAAGTAAGTCAAACTCTGTCTTGGTTGTCAGAAATTTAACAAAGTCATCTGCGTTTGTAGAATTAACACACCTAGACTGGAGGTCTGCCAAAGTATTCAAAAGATTAGCTTTCCTTTCATTCATTATTTTTCTCGTATAAGCTGAATATGAAATTATTTCTCCCCTTAAATAAGCCTTGCATGCCTCCCAAATTGTCTTAGATGAAACATCAGGGGAAACATTTGTAGAAATAAAAAGGTCAATACGATCGTTAATGACAGAGATAAAATTAGAATCTAAATGTAACCGCAGCATGGTCTGAGATAACAATAGTATTATAGATACATGAGCTAATCATTGGAAGCAATTTGTTATCAACAAGAAAGTAATCAATGCGGGAGAAAGTATGGTGTATAGGGGGAAAAAAGAAAACTGTTTTGTGCTACAATTAAAAAAACGCCAAACATCAGAAACAGCATATTGCTCCATGAATAACTGAATTGTCCTGCTGGACTTGGACTGTGCACATGGCTTAGATGAGGAACGGTCTAGAAGAGGGTCTAAGCAGCAGTTAAAATCCCCACCTAGAATTAGTTGGTTGGAGTTCAAATCAGGGAGGGAAAACAAAACTTTTTTGAAAAAAGCCTCATCATCCCAGTTTGGGCCATACACATTGGCCAAAATCAAACGAACTCCATTGATCTGTCCTCTAAGAATAATAAAGCGGCCATTGGGATCCGAGATGACCTCAGAAATGGAGAAAGGAACTGATTTGTGGATGAGAATAGCTACCCCGCAAGACCTATCCTGGAAGCTGGAGTGGTAGAGCTGGCCTACCCAGCCCTTTCTAATACTTAGATGGTCTGTAGGCCTGAGGTGTGTTTCCTGAATAAACCCTATGCTAGTATTCAATTGTTTCAAATAATTAAGAACTTTATTTCGTTTCACTGGATAATTCAGTCATTTGACGTTCCAGCTGGTGAATTTCAGCGCGCCACAAGGAGCCATCTTGTTATTTGTCATGGGTGTGGATAATTAATTCACTGAACATGACAAGATTTCTGAGACCCCCAACGTCCCCCACAAACACCCCAGCCAATAGTACATCTTGCTTGTAACATAAGGATATAAAGTGCCATAGTGATTGCACACAGATTGCCAAATATATAAGAAAAACTTAAAAACGATAAAGAGACAAAAAACAAAAACAACGTGTACAGATTATTCTTAACAAGAAGCTGAAATTAAGCAGCCTGCTCGCAGTATGATGGAGTCTGATTTGAAAATTAAAAGCTGTTTGTCTGTAAACGAGAATTTTAAACTAATTGCAATGCTTTTTTTTTTTTTTTACCAAACTGTAAATAAAATGAGATTTGAAGGGTCCTTGTAGTTAGCAAGTTTTATGAAAGAGAAAAAGAATCAACTTTGCCAGTTTAGCCAAGTGTCCAGACTCCAGACTCAAACCCGCGGGGCCGACGACCAGGCTATTCTTTAAAATAATGGGGAGGAAAAAAAACTTCAAAGACTGCTCAAAATAGTCAAAATCAAGACTGCTCAAAATAAAATACAGTTCGTCCAATTTACTATGAGTACAAGCTCTGGATGAAGTTGTTGGCTTCCGCGACCGAAGCCAGCCACTCACTGTTTGGAAGAGTAATTCGCAGTCTAGCAGGGAACAGAAGCGCAGCCTTGAGTCCGCGTTTGTACAATGACGACATCACATCCTTATACTCGGATCGAAGTTTCAAATCCTCGGGGCAGTAATCCTCAAAGATACGGATTTTGTGTCCTTCATACATCAACTCACGGATGACCAAGTCCTTCACTTGAAAACGATGAAATCGCAAGATGACGGGTCGCGGTCTCTGCCCAGGCGCTGGATTAGGTGCGAGGCTGCGATGAGTTCTGTCTAACTCGGGCGGCGAGGTTAACACCTGAGCCCAGGATTCGAATGTTTTGGCGCCGGCTGCGGCTCTCGAGATCTGAGACTTTAGCCTTAAGCCACTCGTTATCCTTCTGGAGCCCCGAACACGTAGCTTCGAGTCGTTGACTGATCTCCGTAGTGCCGGACTCAAGATTCCCGATGCGAAGATCATGATCTGCCACTGTGGACTGAATGTTATCCAACTTCGTTGCCAAACTTTCGAAAGATGCTTTGAAATCTGAGGCTCTGAGGTCATTGTGTAAAGCACTGATCTCTGCTAGCGTAACGCTAACACCCGGCGAAGAGGCACCTTCTCTGTCTTCATCGGCTTGTTTTCCCCTTCCTTTGGACATTTCAAGGTCGAATGAAGTCACAAAACTGTTATAAAACAAATGCTGTCAGATATCAACGAAAAAAAACGCACACGTCTACTCCTCATGCGCCATAACCGGAAACCCATCTCTTCTGAAATTTTAATCAAAGTTATCAACCTGGTGTGAACAGAAAACAAGTGTTATTTTCATTCCTATTCATGTTCTTCTGTTATGACTTACAGGAAAATGTGGGTTGACCAAATAAGAAGACTTGTGTGATGTCTGGTAGATCCAAGGAGGATCTCTCCTCAGGATTATAGGTAGTGTGGTTCTTTACAGCAAAATTAAGCTGCCCTATGACTTTGCCAGAAACACGTCATCACTTAATTTCCCATTAAGAAATGCTATATATATACAGGTGCATCTCAATAAATTAGAATGTCATGGAAAAGTTCATTTATTTCTGTAATTCAACTCAAATTGTGAAATTCATGTATTAAATTCAATGCACACAGAGTGAAGTAGTTTTTCAAGTCTTTGGCTCTTTTAATTGTGATAATTTTAGCTCACATTTAACAAAAACCCACTAATTAATCTCAACAAATTAGAATATGATGACAAGCCAATCAGCTAATCAACTCAAAACACCTGCACCAGAGCCTTCAAAATGGTCTCTCAGTTTGGTTCACTATGCTACACAATCATAGGGAAGACTGCTGATCTGACAGTTGTTCAGAAGACAATTATTGACACCCTTCACAAGGAGGGTAAGCCACAAACATCTCCTGAACCTTCCTCTCCATCTGCCCGTTCGATTGTGGATGGTATTCGGAGGACTGACTGATGGCCACACCTAGGAGTGAATGGAATGGCTTCCATACCCGGGAGATGAACTGAGGACCTCGGTCTGAGACAATGTCTTCTGGGAAGCCGAAGTACCTGAAGACATGGTTAAATAACTTGGCCGTTTCCATGGCGGAGAAGACGACATGACTTAGAAAATCTATCCACTATGACAAGAATGCAGGTATTATTATCTGAAGGAGGAAGATCAGTAATAAAATCCACCCCTAGGTGTGACCACAGGCGCTTAGGGACGGCCAGAGGATGGAGCTTGCCTGATGGTAGATGGCGTGGGCTTTTGGAGACGGCGCAGTCTGTACATCCGTTCACTTGCTTCTGACATCCGAGGCCATGTTGGGCCATCAGAAGCGTTCCCTTAGCAACAAGAGGGTTTCATTGACCCCGGGTGACCAGTGGCAAGAGATGTGTGAGCGGAGTGAATGAGTGTAGTGCACCGTGTCCTGGGGATGTACTGGTGTCCTGGTGGGCAATCCGGCGGGGTGTTGGTAGCAGGATCGATTGGAGGAAGGGTCTCGGCAGACCAGGTAATGGGGCTGATGATGACCTTTTTGGGGAGAATGCTTTTGGTTTCCTCAAAATTTTCTTCGGGGGCGTGACACCGGGACAGGGCATCAGCCTTCACGTTCTTTGCCACTGGGCGATACGAGATGGTAAAGTGGAAGCGGGTGAAGAATAGTGCCCAGCAGGCTTGTCTCAGATTTAACCAGAAAGGGGTGTTTGTCTCCCTCCAGCCAATGACTCCATTCTTCCAGGGCCAACTTGATGGCCAACAACTCACGGTTGCAGATGTCATAATTTACCTCCGCCGGGTTGAGCTTCCGGGAGAAGGCGGCGCAATGGGTGGAGGCGACTGGCATTCCCCTGCTGCTGAGATAAGACCGCTCCCGGTGGTAGAGGCGTCGACTTCAACGATGAAGGGTCGGTCGGGGCAAGGATGGACCAGGAGTGGAGTGGTCGTAAATGCCTTCTAGTTGAAGTTGGTTTTCCACTGGGCTCTCAACAGAGGTAGAATAAACTGGAAGAGGTGCAGGGTAAGGTTTGGCTGGGACAGGACAACCAGTGTTGCAGATCTTGAAACCGGAATCGCCCCACTTCAGGACTTCGCCCGTCTTCCATGAGATGACAGGGCTGTGCTGCTCCAACCATGGGCGCCCTAGAATGACGTCAGCGGTGGATTCCTCCTGACCCAGCAGATGGATCTCCTCGTGGTGGAGTAGTCCGGTTTGGGGGGAAATGGGACCCAGACATCTTCTACTCAGCGGCCTGCCGGTTATTGTGTGGACCTGGTAGGCTGACGGCATTGTCGTGGTAGCAGGTTTGAGTTGACGGCAGAGGGCGCCGGAGATGAAGTTGTCGGCTGACCCAGGAGGGCGGAAACTGGAAGGCAAGGCAAGGCAAGTTTATTTATATAGCACATTTTGTACACAATGGTAATTCAAAGTGCTTTACATAAAAGAAAGTAAAATAATTCTGAAGAAAAAATTAACCAAAATAAAACAAGCAATTTTAAAACTTTTAAAATGATTAAAACATTTAAAAACAGTTAGAAAATGATAAATACAAATAAATAAAACAGTGAAAATATAGTGCAATCTGTTCAGACATTGCACAGTGCTCATTCAATAAATGCACAGCTAAAAGGATGGGTTTTGAGTCTAGATTTAAATGTGACTAGTGTTTTAGCACATCTGATCTCTTCTGGAAGCTGATTCCAACTGCGGGCAGCATAGTAACTAAAGGCGGACTCCCCTTGTTTTGTGTGAACCCTTGGTATTTCTAACTGACTTGATCCTAATGATCTGAGTGCTCTGTTAGGTTTATATTCAGTGAGCATATCTGCAATATATTTCGGTCCTAGGTCATTTAGTGACTTATATACGAGTAAAAGTATTTTAAAATCAATCCTAAATGTAACTGGAAGCCAGTGTAAGGACCTGAGGACTGTTGTGATATGCTCAGATTTTCTGGTTCTAGTCAGAATCCTGGCAGCAGTGTTCTGGATGAGCTGCAGCTGTCTAATGGTCTTTTTGGGAAGGCCAGTGAGGAGCCCATTACAATAGTCCACCCTGCTGGTGATAAAGGCATGAACAAGTTTCTCCAAGTCTTGACTGGAAACAAAACATCTAATTCTTGCAATGTTTTTTAGATGATAGTATGCAGATTTAGTTACTGCTTTGACATGACTACTGAAACTAAGGTCTGTCTCCAGAATCAAACGAAGATTCCTGCCTTGATTTTTAGTTGTTTGACCCCTAGAGTCAAGGTATGCATTCACCTTGAACACTTCATCTTTGTTTCCAAATGCAATGACTTCAGTTTTTTCCTTATTTAACTGAAGATAGTTCTGGCACATCCAACTATTAATTCCATCAATGCATTGGCAGAGGGAGTCAATGGGGCTGTAGTCATTTGGAGATAAGGCTAGGTAAATCTGGGTATCATCAGCATAGCTGTGGTAGGCAATTTGGATCTTTCTCATCATTTGACTTAGTGGAAGCATATACAGGCTAAACAAGAGCAGTGCAAGAATTGAGCCTTGTGGGACTCTGCATGTCATGGACGTCCACTTAGTCTTATGCTCTCCTATACTCACATAATAGCCTCTCCCTTCTAAGTATGATCTTAACCATTTGAGTACCATTACAGAAAGCCAGACCCAGTTTTCCAGTCTCTCTAGTAGTATGTTATGATCGACAGTGTCAAACGCAGCACTGAGATCTAGCAATACCAGCACCGATATTTTGCCAGAGTCACAATTTAAGCAAATATCATTTATTATCTCAATGAGTGCTGTCTCTGTGCTGTGATGCGGTCGGAAACCAGATTGAAAATTGTCCAGGTATCCATTTGAGTTTAAGTATTTGTTTAGCTGATTAAAAACTACCTTTTCTATAATTTTGCCTATAAAAGGAAGATTAGATATTTGTCTAAAATTGCTAAAAATTGTGTTATCAAGATTGGTCTTTTTCAGGAGGGGCTTAACAACTGCAGTTTTTATGGAGTTTGGAAATGTCCCAGAAAGAAGTGAGGCATTCACCACTTTTAAGCAGTCAAGCACACTTTTGAAAAAAGATGTGGAAAGTGTGTCAAGACAACAGGTTGATGATTTTAGTTGCTGCACTATGTCTTCCAGAATTTTGCTGTCAATTGTTTCAAAAATAGACATAGTATCATTTTGATATTTTGGCCAAATCTGTCTGACCTCTGCATTACTTGAGGATGTGCTAATCGCCTTCTTGATATTTATGATCTTCAAAGAAAAGAAAGAAGCAAACTCATTGCATTTGCTGTCTGAGAGCATTTCACTTGGAATCTGACTTGGGGGGGTTTGTTAGTCTCTCAACAGTGGCAAAAAGAGTAAGAGTGTTATTTAAGTTACTGTTTATAAGGTTTGAGAATAAATTCTGTCTAGCAGTGGCTAGTTTCACATTAAAAGCATGAAGGCTCTCTTTAAAGATGCTATAGTGAATTTCAAGTTTCGTCTTCCTCCACATTCGCTCGGCTTTTCTGCATTGTCTTTTCATAGTCTGAACTGCTGTTGATCTTCTCCAAACTGATTTCTGTCTGTTTGTTTTCTTACTGACTATTATTGGAGCAATATCATCAATAACATTCTTAACTTTAGAGTTGAAGGAATCAAGGAGAATATCAACAGTCTGCAGAAATGCTTGGTGTTAAAGATATAGCCTCCATAAATAGTACACTTGTGTTCTAGTTTATGCATCTCCTTCTGACAGAGACAGATCTAGATTCAGTGGTAGCAGAGATCAATATATCCAAAGAAAATACAGAAGTGATCAGATAGTGCTATGTCCTTAGTAACAATAGATGAAATGTTTGGACCCCTACTGATGATTAGATCCAGAGTGTGTCCACCTTTGTGTGTGGGTCCATGCACATGCTGAATCAGGTCAAAAGTGTTTAGAACTGTTATCATTTCTTTTGTAGTTTTGTTTTTCTGAATTATCTATGTGAATATTAAAATCCCCTGCAATTGCAAAACAGTCAAACTCTGAGGAAATTATTGATAACATTTCTGTGACCTCTTCAACAAAGGCTGGAGAGTATTTTGGAGGCCTGTAAATAATAATAAACAGAATGCGTGGGGCACCTTTCAGCACAATCCCTAGATATTCAAAATACAAGTACTGACCAAATGACACTTGCTTGCATTGATAGACATCTTTAAATAGAGCAGCTACACCCCCACCTCTCCTAACAGTTCTGCAAACACTCATGTAAGTGAAGATAGGAAGGGCTGCTTCATTTAGGATTGTTGCACTGCAGCTGTCTTCTAGCCATGTTTCATTTAGAAACATAAAATCCAGATTGTTTGTGGTTATAAAGTCATTGATTAGAAATGATTTATTTTTTAGTGAGCGAATGTTTAAAAGTGCTAACTTGATGGCAGTGCTTGGTGTCTTCATATCAATCTTAATTTGATGCATAATAGGCCGCAGATTAGATGAGTTTGCCCTTCGGCTTGAGAAGGCCTTAGACTTTCTATCACGTGATAAAACTGAAATAGAGCGAGCTACAGGCACACTGGGTTCCCGCTTGTTCTGTAAGCAATTGTGAATGTTGCTGCTATTATAGTGGGGACCCGACACATATCACTGAGAGCTGCTATCAGTTGTTTTTGGTTCACCTTCAGCAGATAGAGGGTTTGGGCCCTGGCGTTGAGGCAGTGGTCGAAGAGCTCTCATAGGAACAGAGCCCACAGGCTTTGGTGGTTGAGGGACCCGCCGTTTTTTTTCTTGATATCTGCGGGCTAGCAGCGAATGAGTGGGAGAGTTTAGTCCCAACATACACCAATTCCTCCATTTTCTGTGAGAAGCACAGAAGTGGAGATGCTGGAGAGAGGGATAATGTGTCTGGTGAGATGGGCTGTGTCTCTGGTGTTTCCGGTGGCTGTGATGTGTTGTCCTGGCTTCCCTGGCTGTTTTCCAGAAATTTGTCATTGGGTGGTGAATCTTGTAGCTGTTTTGATACATCACAGTCAGTCTGTGAGGAGCTCTGTGGGCAGGGCTCAGCAGGGATAGTGTCTATCAGCAGTGATTGTTTTGGCTGCATGGTGTTATCAGTGTCCTTGTGGGATATGTCAACCACATGATGACTCGGACCTGGTGTGTGTGTGCTGAATGGATTGACACTCTGCTGAAGGATGACGAAGGGAGAAGTAGATATAGTCCTTAAACACTCTTGCACCAAGTTTGTTTGGGTGGAGGCCATGTGGTTTAAACAATTGTCTATGGCCCCAGAAAAGATTGAAGTTGTCGATGAAATTGACTCCTTTTGTATTACAAGTAGGGACGGGACTTTAACGCGTTAATTGAGATTAATTAATTACACAAAAAATAACGCGTTAACTAAGATTAATTAATTACAGAAAAAAAAATTCCCGCATTTTTAATAACTTATTTTTGCACCGCGGAACGTTTCTCACTGGATTTGTTTCGGCGGACCGATTATACTGAAGCACCAACTAGCGTTCGCTCCGCATATCACTGCAGCCTGCAGCACATCGAGTCTCAAGTATCACCTCAACGCAAAACATATAGCAGCTAGAGTGGACTTTACACTTTATGTTGAACTATATATTATTTTGTTGGTGCAACAGTTTATGTTGAACTCTTTATTGTTTTGGCCAAGGTTATTGATAGTTGGACTTAGTATGTTATGGCCTCTGAAGCAACAGAGAGATGTTTTCTATTGTCAGTGTTTCCAATGTTCTGAATGTAATTGACAGTATTGTGTTTTACTTAAAAAAACTCTTTACAGAAGGTTCCAGCACCTATAAGCTTCCTGAATTTCTGAAATGTACTATTTCTAAATTGTTTCTAAATATGCTATTGATACACTTCATGGCGAAAATTGCACTGGTCTGCTAGACTTGGTTGAACAAAAATAAACAATATTTTGTTGCTTAAGCTTATGTATTCAGTCATTATTCAATGGTATACTATAAATCCATGTGAAAAAAAATTACTTCTCACTGTTTTCAGGTCAAATATTTATATGCGATTAAAATGCGATTAATTTCGATTGATTAATTACAAAGCCTCTAATTAATTAGATTAATTTTTTTAATCGAGTCCCGGCCCTAATTACAAGATCTTTGTAGCCATGTGTTGAGCCCAAGCAACCGTGAAAACATATTTGTTCCCCTTGCTGGGAGTGGTCCACTGATGAACGACTGGACTTTGAGTCTTTGAAGTGTTTCAAAGAGTTCAATGAAGTCCTTCTTCAGGAGTTCTGACTGCTCTTTCTGAATATCATTCTTTCCCACATGGATGATGATTTGATTTGCAGTTTTGTGCTTCATCAGAATGTTCTGAAGTTCCTTGTTCACATCAGAGACCGTTGCTTGAGGAAGGCAGCATGTTGTTGTAGTCCTGCTACAGATGTTTCTGATAACAGAGTCACCCACTATCAGAGTCCTTGGCTCGGCTGCGCTCTGAGCTGAATGCCGCTGTCTGCTCGACCTTGAGCGCCTGTTTGTAGTGGTGTTAGCTGCTGGCTGATCAGATCCATGTTTAAATACATTCGGGGATTTCTCACCCACATTTATTAATGCTTCAAATCTGTTCTCCAGATGTATAGGGGGTGGTAGAATACTAGTATTTACAAGCCTTGTCATAGTCGAATCTGGGGTAGAGGAAGCAATGGCAGCAATACGAGAAACTTGTGACAATCTGATATCTCGTGTTCCTTTGGGTCTCGCTCCGTTTGTGCCATCGATTAGTGTGGCGATCAGTTTCGGCTTGTTCCTCTACACTTGGTATAAACTGTTGAGATTCAGAAGATACATGGGACTCACCGGCTGTATGCTGAGAGGGTCCATGACGACGGTCTGCTAAATGTAAATCCATCATACATTACCAATATAACAGGGCTGAACAATCCTGTTCCTGGAGATCTACATACCATCAGAATTCAGATCTGACCCTGATTCAACACACGTCTGTAACTGTCAACTGCTTTCACTGATGTGCTGTGAAGTAGATTTGCTGACAAGTTCCTCCCTGAAAGTACATCGATAACACAGTGAAACTGCATTTTCGTAGAGGATTGTTTAATAAAGTCACAATATTACTGTAATGGCATACAAACTTCACAATCTCGGGAAGGAGGAGGTGGGAACCAGCGGACAATCAAACAAAGCTTTAATAATAAAATAAAGACAAAACAGCTCCACAGCCCCTTGCGGACGACTGTTGCGCACAAACCCAAAATAAAGCCCAGGCCTGGTCTTCTTTTGTCCTTTACTGTCGTCGCTCCTCTTTTGTATCCCTCTGATCTCCTCCTCATTTTCCGCACTATAAGGCGCACCTAAGAGTCTTACATTTTCTCAAAAATCAGCCATGCGACTGATAATCCGGTGTGTGCCTTATGTGGACACAGAGTTCCAAAATCTGTAAAAATGTTGTTGTGCGACTTTGGTAAGCACTCCGCTTGATTGACTGTCGGACCATTTCCACCTGACACAGGGACGTAATACATACACTATGTACGCTGGCAGCAATCAATCATGATGTGAGGGAACCCTGCATGTTTGATGACGAAAGCTGTTCAAAAGCTGTTGCCCAGCTGTTCAATTCAGACACAGAAGATGAGGACTTAGATGAATTTGTGAGAAAAGACTGATTAAAAAATAATGTGAGTTTATTGTTAAATAGTAGGATAAAGTTAAACTAAACTCACTGTTTTGCTTCGGTTACCTTTTTTTTTAAATACCGTATGTTTAAGCATGCCCCTCTTAAAATGGTGGGCCTTATATTCTGTATAAGTACACGGAAACGGAAACACCAGCAGTAACGTATACTTACATTTGAGAAGTTAACCTGTGTGTCTTTTGTTCTCCTGTCTCCAGAACTCTCTTGGCATATTCCTTAATCTGAACTCTCCTACGTGCCTCTATCTCCTGAGTGCCCATGTGATTATTCGACCATTGAGCTCCCACTGCAAAGAGAAGAGACAAGAATTGATATCACGTATTGTGTGGCTTTGATGTCTCGACAAATAATGAACTCACCTGGCTTTCACTGAAGCAAACTCACCTGGTTCCACGGACACGAACTCCACATAACCTGCACCAAGGTTACACTTACTTCCCTCTTACGAATCCTTGTCTAAATAAAGACTGTGTTGAATTCACTTACCTCATCACTTACTATCCTGACAGAAGGCTTGACCAACACCGATGGATTCAACACCACCCGAGGATGGCACTTCCGCAAACCCCGCTCGACCAGTGCCCTTCTCAGGCAGGGACGAGGACTGCAGTTGATTTCTATTACAATGCTCTCTCGCACTGGAATAACATGCACATTAGTATCCCATGGATCGTTCAAAAATAACTTTCGTAATCCAGCAGTTATCCGGGGCTGCGCTGAGGTGGGCAGAAGCACTCTGGTTCCAAGAAACCGCAGTCACTTCATCATTCCAGAGTTTTATTATGTAAAATTTATCATTTTAAAGAGGTGTTCGGCAGTCCAGTGGGTGATTTCTCCGTAAGCGAACGATTACTGCATTTACGTCAAGGAAAGAAATCGGTGTCGGAATATTCTCTCGAATTTAGAACCCTGGCCGCAGCGAGTGGATGGAATGAGAAGGCCATATATATATGGTAAGCCATATATGACAACAGTATAGGGTTAGAAAAATTCATGCAACAAGCCCAACGAGTCCATCTTAGATCTCAATCCTGCTATCAAGACACACCTGCCCCAGCTCCTCTTCCCCATCTGCTCACGTCTGAGAAACTCCTGGAAACACCACCAGAACGAATGCAAATGGAGACCAAGAGACTGACTCCTACTGAACGAATTCGCCAACGAGAAAACAGACTCTGGGAATGAAAACCATTTCATACGCACTTGCCCATCCCGTCCCCCACGTTTAATGGTAAGTTCAGTCCTTCCCAAACCCTCTGTGTCCTCCTCATTAACCATCAGTGTAACCTTAAAAATTAGAGATGTCATCATTTCAGCCATGGCCATCGTGGACTCCGGGTTAGCAGGCAATGGTATTTGACCTCCCAAATTGCACCCGTCACACGAGTCTTTCACTCCATTTGTCCTTGAGAAAAGCCAGACAGACATTATCCTAGGGTGTCCGTAGTTGATCCAACACCAACCCTCACTAAACTGGGCTACAGGAGAGATTTTAAATTGGGGCTGTACTTGTAATGAAACACACCACATATCTCATCCCAATGAAAAGTCAGATTCTATGATCATTAATTCTATTAATTAATTAAGTCTATTGAAAGTCCAACGGAAAATCTGTCCATTAGTGTTCCTCCATGCTATTCTTCCTTTTCCGATGTGTTTAACCCAGTCGCAGCAGCCAAGTTACCCCCGTTTGCGCTATAGACCTTGTACCTGGAGAGCCCATCCTTAAGGGTAGGATATACTCTCTGTCCCTTCCAGAACAAGCTGCGATGCGTGAGTATGTTGACGAAACCTTGAAACAGGGATAAATTAAACCATCTACCTCACCAGCACCAGCTAGCTTCTTCTTTGTCCCTAAGAAGGATGGTGGATTATGACCTTGCATTGATTACCGGGCATTAAAAAAATTTCAGACCTATTTCGAAATTGCTTTTTATGTATAAGATTTTAGAGAAAGTTGTCCATAATCAGTATTGACTCCGGGAAAATTGTTGCCTTAATGATGTTAGATTTAAGTGCAGCCTTTGATACTTTAGATCACGCAATTTTAATAGACCGCCTTAGAGATTATGTAGGATTCAATGGTGTAACCCTTAAGTGGCTTTCCTCTTATTTGCATGACAGGACATGTTCTGTTAAAATTGGAAATTATGTCTCTGCATCCGCTGCTATTTCTTGGGGGGTTCCTCAGGGATCTATCCTTGGTCTGACTCTGTTCTCTCTGTATTTGTTACCCCTGGGGTCTATTTTTAAGCAGCATAATGTTAACTATCACTTGTATGCGTATGATTTACAATTGTACCTTCCTTTGGAGTGTGATGGTTGTGCATCTTTTATTAATTTTTATAAGTGCTTGACTGAGGTAAAGGGATGGCTAGCAAATATTTTTTTTACAATTAAATGAGGAAAAGATTATTATGTTTGGGAACAAGGAGATTGGGAATGCTCCAGCTGGAAAGAATGTACTACTGTCCAACAATATGCAAAGTTATGTAAAGAACCTTGGAGTATTTTTTGATTCTGTTTTATGCTTTGATCTTCAAGTTAACAGCGTTGTGATATCATTTTTCTTTCAGTTAAGAGAATTGTCTAAACCGAAACCAATTCTTTCTTGGAAATTGTTGTGCATGACTTTGTTTCAACCTGGCTGGACTATTGTAATGATCTTTATCTGGGCATAAATGAATCACTGGTTACTCGTCTTTAGTGTGTCCAGAATGCTGCAGTGAGATTTTTAACAAATACCAGAAAACGGGATCACATAATACCTTTATGATATCCCTTCACTGGCTACCTGTTAGATACAGAAAACAATATAAGTGTCTGTTCCCTTGCCCCGCCCCCCTTGTTATCCTAGTCTTGTCGTGATTGTCCTATCTGTGCCACCTGTCGTGTCTTAATTAGTTCCCCTATTTAGATCTCCTAGTGTGCTCTCTTTCGTCGGTTCATTGTTCCACATTTGTGATTGTTTACCAGATCGTGAGTGTCTCTAGATGTTTCTGTATCCTTGAACTCTTTGTATAACCTTGAGTGTTTGTTTGTAGTTAGTGTTTAAGAGTTTGTTTATCATGTCAATCCTGTCCTGTTAAGTTGTTTAGTTTCTTCCCTAGCCGTTGTTTTCCCCCTCGTGGGTTTTGTTTTCCCTTTTTGTACAAATAAATCCTTTGTTTAGTTACTTCCTGTCTGCACCTGAGTTCCTCCTTGCCAAACCCTGACAATAAGGTGTTGATGTTTGTTTTTAAATCACTTACTTGATCAAGCTGCTGAGTACATAAAAGATATGTTAATTCCTTATCCATGCGTGTAATTTGCAGATCCAACTAATATAACCCCCTCAATATCATCACATCATTCAGATTAAAATAACATGAAATATTCAGAATGAATACTTTTGTTCGTTTTCTTTATTAATTTAATTTGCCAGCAAGAAAGATAGTATCATACTTTAAATAATCTGTAATGTACCCACCGCACCGACTTCTTGGTATTACCCAACCGGCTTTCTTTACCAAGTTTGTTCACTGTTTTGCGCAGTCGATGGGATGAATGGTTGGAGAAAGCTGATGGAAAGATGAAAAGGACACTAAAAGGCAGCCAGACAACGATTTTTCATTGTTGAAAATTGATTGGTTGATTTGCAGAAACAGGCCAATCAGGATGCTCTCTCTGTCTGACATGCGCTTCGCACACCCGCACATTAGCACACACACGCAAGGTCTCTCGCTCCCTCTCCATCTCTGCCGTGCGCGCTACACGGTTTGAAACACAGTATCTGTTTCGCATGCGCGCTTTTGCTCGCTCGGTCTAGATTCCGGGAGATTTTAACTAATTTGCGGGTCTCAGGCAGGCGGCAAGGAAGTCGACCGGAAGTTGAAGTCAGCTGCGTGCCGCCATCGTGTAGCAGAACTTCACTTGCGTTAGCATTCCCATTGACTACCATTCATTTTGGCGTCACTTTGACAGCGAATAACTTTACATCTGAGGCGTTTAAATACTCTGTTTGTCCATTATTTATTTCTAAAGTTACACGACAATGTATAAAGGGCTCCATTACCTTCTATGTTACATTATGGCCCCGTAGAAACAGTTTTTGTAAAAAATAGGCTAACGATTGCGTCATAACCACTCGACTCTGTCACATTACCGTACAGACAGGAGGAGAAGCTCGCAGGGAATTAACTTAATATGGCGTACTGGCGTTACATTTTAAAATACTATACAAAATTATTAATCAGAATACTCACTCCTGCTCACTCACGCCAAAGAACTCCCCGCTCAATCTCGCCGTCTCTGCAAGATTAACGATGGCAGTTTGCGCGCACAGCTACTAGAACATTTACATCTGTCAGACAGGTTGCTGACGTCGTCAAGCTTCGTTTGAGTCTGCGCGTCAGAAACGGAAGTGCTAAAAAAGGCTAAAAACGGGCTTCAATTGTCTCAATTAAGTTCCAATGGGGTCGCTGTGTCCATTCCTTTTACTGTCTATGGTCTCAGGGAGCCGCTGTCAATATTTGGAACTTCCGTGAGACTTGGGATGTCTGTGTCACGTATAGTTTTTGTTTGTTTGTTTTTTGTAGTTCAACAATGCATGTAACCTGTCTTCAGTAATGTTCCATTTTAATAAATTTACTTTGCTAGTAATTTTGTCATTCTGCATTTTCCTATTTGTGTGTGTTGTGTGTGTGTGTGTGTGTGTGTTTTTGATGTCATGATATAGGTCTTAAATTTAATTCCTAATGGTCTTAAAAAGGTCTTAAAAAGTTGATCAAAAAAATAAATAAATAAATAAACTGAGAAAAACAATTCTAGAGATCAAGTGACAAACAAAATCATAATCTACAATAAACTTACTACAATAAACTTAGAACAGTATTTTTTTAATAATTTTTATTAATCAAGGATGCATTAAAGTGATCAAACATTTATCAGGGCTGCCAACTCTCATTATCCATTCAGAATTTTAAAATGTTTTTCATGCTTGAGGCCTTATACTATGTACAAGCAACAAAGTTTCGGGAGTGACATAAATCCTTCATTCCTTAAATAATTGCAAGATTCATTTTTGAATGAGAGAAAAATTTAATTTGTCAAAACAGATGTACACATCTATTTCAAATAAATGCTGGTCTTTTGAACTTTCTATTCATCTGTGAAATGCTGAAAAATAGAATAAATCACGTTTTCCACAAAAATAAAAAGCAGCACAACTGTAGTAAACATTACGGAAGTTCTAAATGGCCATGCATTATAATTTTTTCATTCTTGTTAGAACGACTTAATTTTCTTGTTATCTCTACATAACGAAGGTCGTTTTCTCATTATAACGACTTAATTTTCTTGTTATCTCGACATAACGAATGTCGTTTTCTCGTTATAACAATGTAAAACCCATTTTCTCATGATGTAATTTTAGCTATCACGAGAAATCCCCGCACTATTTGTGAATACTTTTGGCGGCTGCAACCTCCATCATAAAATTAATAATGTCCAGCAGAAAATATGAAAATAATACTTTATCTCTGCATTGAGAGGAGAACCTGACAAAAATGGAGGAAGATAAGGTATGTTACTTGTTAAGATTCTAGAATAGCACAAGGTTTTATTAATGTTTTATGGTCATTGAAATGGTCACACGATAAGTTCTAAAGTTAGCTGGAAGTACACACAATGCCACCAGTGAAGAATGCTTATGTTTCAAAGAAGTTTTAAAGGGATAAACAGAAACATCATAATTCGATGATGCAAAAAGAATTTGATGCCTCTTTAAAGAAGCTTTACAAAAAAAAATAAGATTAATTTCAAAGGTGCCATATGGTTTTTCGAGCAATCATAGACCACTGAATCTCAGACTGCATTTCACACGTGTGCTTCCAGTCCTTGCGACACAGAGTTCTGCATATTTTGCATGTCTCTCTTTGTTAACACACCTGATTCAGATAACCAGCTCATTAGACGTGAGCTCCATGCATGAACTGCATTGCAATTATTTGGGGTGATTTTGCCTTTAGTTTTTTCCAATACAGCAAAATGCCTATGAAAATTAATACAGTGATATTCAGGGTCAAGACCATAGACTGTAAAAAAATATGGAGGTAGTGTCCGTGACGTCACCCATAGACTCCTCAATAGCCGTTTTGAAGCCTAAAGTGTGCAGAGTGGGCCGACGCCATCTTGGCAGCGCGTCATGGTGCGACTGTCCCGGATAATCGAAAATGGGCAAAAAGGCGGGAGCTGATTGCTGAAGCCACGGCCACTTAGCGCGACGGCATTGTGAGCCGTGGCAATCCACCTGTCACTCAAGTGGATACGCCCTTAATTATGCAGAAATTTGAGGCTTAATATAATTTAAACGGATGAGTTATAAAAAAATTGACCCCCCCTCACAGTTGTCATGAAGGGCAAAATTAGCAATATAGACCAAAATCATTTTTTGAACCAGGCTGTAAACATGTTTTTTTCTGCTGTAAATTTGGGCATTTTAACATGGGGAGTCTATTGGACTGACTCTCTTCTGCAGCCAGCCTCAAGCGGCCAGTCGATGAATTGCAGTTTTAGTCACTTCCTTATTGGCTTCACGAGAGAGAGCGCGAGGTTGCCGCTCGGTCAAGACATACGGACTGAAAGAATGAGCTAACCTAACCTATAAAGGAATTTTTTTATGAGTGCTGGAATATCGAACACATTGGAAGTGCTAGGACGCATCTTGTTATACACACACATACACGCACACACAAATACACACACACACACACCTAATATATATTAGGGGTGTAACGGTTCACAAAATTCATGGCTCGGTTCGATACGATACACTGATGTCTCGGTTCGGTTCGGTAGTGTTTGGTACGTTTTAGATACAGCAAAATGTAAAAAAATCTCAACTTTTCAGAATGCCGCAAGCGCACCGCGGGTCAGGTGACAAGAACTAACCAATCAGCTTCATCCTTTCCCGTAACAACGTTGAAAGCTCAGCCAAGATGAAGGAACAGCTGATCATAGTTGTATATGGATTGCAATTTTGAAATAAATTTAGTAGCAGAGCTAGCCTACTGCAATCGATTTTTAGAGCTGCAAATCCATTTGTCCTTGGCTGAAATTTCCCTTTTTGCTTTCCTTACATCCAGGTGTGTTTGGTGTATTTGCATACGGGAATGTTGCCAAATCCGTGGAATTTTGGCTACTTTGGTAAAATGTTTGATTAACTATTTGGTTGGGTTTATTACACGGATCTGGCAACCCGAGGGGAAACAGACATTCCAAGGGGAACAGAGTCGACTGCTACAACGGCCCCTAAGGCGCTCACTCACTCAGCACGCGCTGAAGGCTCGTTGCAAAATGTCTAATGCATTTAACAGACCAGAAATAGAAGATCCTCCAATAACCAACAGGTCTGGTGTTTGGGTGCACTTTGGATTCCCTGTAAGCTATAATGGTGATGATAGAATGAATGGTAAATGGTAAGGTCTCATATCCGCAGCTATAATGTAAATGTAACGTAAATGTTGCCTACCAATCGCCCTGTTTGAGTCAGTTGGAAATGTCTGTCTAATAAATGCTGCGGGGATAGTTTGTTGCGTGTATGTTTCTCCTCTTTTTCATCTTTTCCCAGATACTGACATACTAAGGTGATGTCGGCGTAAATGAGTTGACATGTTTCAAGTATTCCTGCTGGTTTTTTTTTATTTTTTTATTCCCGCTGGTGTACCCTATTGTCATGTAGCAGATGTGACCGTTGTTTTTCAATCCACCACTCTCTTGCCATCACCATTATAGCTTACAGGGAATCCAAAGTGCACCCAAACACCAGACCTGTTGGTTATTGGAGGATCTTCTATTTCTGGTCTGTTAAACGCATTGGCCACCGCGTACCATGCATGAACTGCTCGCTCACTCCTGAGCTCCTGACTGAGTAGCCTAACATAAACATATTACTGGGCTACCTTGTTGAACGCATATCATCATATTTAACTTTTGTTTTTTTTCAAATATAATTAATTAGTCCAACGAACCGTTTGGTACATAATGCGTACCACGTACCGAACCAAAAGCCTCGTACCGAACGGTTCAATACGAATACGCGTATCGTTACACCCCTAATATATATATATATATATATATATATATATATATATATGTATATGTATATATATAAATGCATATATACACACACAAACATGAAATAAAATTAAAAAAACTTTGAATGAAAAACTTTTATTATAACATTTAACATTAATGAACAATGTATAATAATTAATGTACAATAAAAACATTTATGTACAAAAATAATGTATTTAAAAACTAAAAATTAAAGTTAAAATAAGCAAAAGTGTAAAGCAAACGTGTGCATGATAACTTCTTTACATACATTTTGACTGCTCTCAGCACCCGTACTGTAAGTGAACAATTACACACGCATGAGAAAAATAAAAGTGCGGCTGGCTTGACCGCAGTTCATTGATCCCTGAGCAGAAGAAATCCACTGAAGTTTACTTCCTTGGAACATTCATTCACATATTAGCACTATGCCACGGCCAGCAGCGTCTTCACACATGGACGGAACTAGGGTGTGACAAAATTTATCTGTATATAAATACAATTTAAATTCATGATCTGTACACTTCAATGGCCTTTAAATGAAACATAATAACGTTCGCTTCGACCTGGAATCATGGTGGAATATGATGTCCACTGTGATGTTCACTTCGCAGGACACTTATGTTTGAATAGATCAAACATCTGAAGCGTTAAGAGAAACACAAAAAATGTGCAGAGCAGGGGACACGAGGACTGGGATTGAGAACCGCTTAAGGTAATTCTACACTGTATCTTTACAGTTTTTTCTCGCAAATAGCTGTTTGCTTATTATACTTGAAGAAATCCTATATAGCACCTTTAAATTAATATTTAAAGCACGCATTGAAATCACTGACTTCATTTATATAGCCTACACTGTACTTTATATGCAAGTGCAAACAATGTCCAGTAGTTGTGAACATCTTAGAGTGGTTTCTGGGTTCCAGGATGACACCAGAACCCAGAAAGTCTAATTCACAACTGGTTACTTCCAGATTTTCCTATGGGGTTTATAATTGTTTATCAATTTATGAGTAAAATCAAATCTGTGGAAAACATAACTTTACTTTACTATACTGTTACATCCCTTTAATATAAATAATGTTTTGTAAAATTTGTCATTAAATGAAATATTAAAATTGTCTGATAATTTAAAAAAGTTTGATAATTTATTAACTAAATAACAGTGATTTATAAATCAGAACTTATTATTGCAACAAGCTCAAAAATATTCAATAGTTCAGTTTAATTATTGACAAAAATCCCCCCATTTTAGGCCAAAGGAAAACAGCTTATAAATCACAGTTCATTTAATAAAGCTTGTAACGTGAAAGTGTCACAGGTCAGAGCGGACCACAGATGTTGTGAGTCTCGACCCTCCCTAGTTTCCACCTTGAAGAGGTCCCAAGAACACCCCAATGACCAGACATACGAGAGAGAGTGAGTATTAAAGTATTATTAAAACATTATTAAAGTAGTATTAAAACAAACTTTATTTAAATTATTTAAAAGGTGTGAAGGGAAGGGAAAAGGGAATCTAAAATCCACTCTCGGGGCCAGAGAGTATAGGTCTGAGTCGCTTCTGACTCTGTCATGGGGACTCTAAGGTAACTCAACAGGGTTTTTCTCAGTAGTGCCTTTGTGTTTCTCCTGCAGGAGAACCGTCGGTGGGGCCCTTCCAGTCCCTGCACGCAGAGTAAAGAAGGTAAGTAATTCTGATTAATTGGGTGGGGTGCGTACCTGACGCCGTTCGCCACAAGATTCTGGGTCCGCGGTTGGAAACACCTAAAAGGTCCACAGGTAAGTATGCAGGTGAATATATTGGGGTCTTGGCCTTCGGTGTATAGGTAAGTATGCCAGAAAGATACACAATCCTTAACTTCGGATGTGTTCGGATGGAGTTTGCAGGTGAGTATGCAAGGGCGATGCACTGGTATTTCACTCTTAGCTTTAGGCGTACACAGGGGTATACAGGGGCAACTGGAGTTTGGCTTTGGGCATACAGGTAAGTATACAAGAGCAATACGCTGTCTCTTAGCTTGTGGCGTACAGATGGGCTTACAGGGGCAACTGGAGCTTTGCTCTGGGCATGCTGGTGGGTATACAATGACAATACTGAATGGATACAACTCACAGACCCTCGAAGAGGTGGACATCAGGCTTTAGCCCTTTTCAGCTCGGGAGTCTAGAGAAGGTGTATATGTCACGACAACTGTGGTCTTCCTCACCGGGGCAGACTTCCCAGACCAACACTCAACACGGTCACCTCCAACCATGCAAACACTCCCACGACGACTCAGAGCCTCAAGCTCAGACCTGTAGGACTGGTAACAGACAGACAGAGTTCCTTCACAAATTTACTTAGCTTCAGTGAATATATGGAGAAAGACACACCACCTCTCGAATTTGACCAAGAGTGGATAGAAGTACAGATTGAAGTTGCTGCACGTTGGGCCTTCCACGGCCTCAGCTGGTGCCACCACACTGGGTGACTTCAGGTAGGTTTGTGCCACCGGGTATGTACCTCTGGAATGACTCGAACGCTTCCCTCTCCTCTCTTCCAGACAACGGACCAGAGATCTAGACAGGGGCGAACCTCTTAAAGCACTCCACAAACAGGTATTCATACACAAGGGCTACACAGCTGGATGTTCATATAGCAGCCAACACTTCCCTCAGTCGTCGTCCCCCACAATATGCACACTGTTCCTTACTCGCTATTGTTGACACGTCACCACTCGGCGGAGTAGGGGTCCAAGGCCACGAGCGGGCATGTATATAAAAGACGGTCGTCTCACAACACCGGTGCACGTTCTTCTCCAGAGGGTTTTCTCTCCCAGCCTACAGGGTGATTACTGACAACATGACACAGCACGACACTGCAGACTCCAAGTGTACAGACAGCAAAGAAAATGACTCGCCCACTAAACTCCACACACTCACAGTGAATTAGGGTCAAAACCACATAGGACCGGGGATTAGTTCCTGGACGTTGGGGGCACCGATGCAGCAGACGGCCAGAGAAAACGTCACAGCCACGACAAAGCACCAGACTCCTTTTTCGCTGGTTCCGGCTCACCCACCAATCCTATTACGGTGGGGCCGCTCACACTGGTCACAACTCACAAGAGGTATATGGATATTCCACACTTGCAAAATAACTGTCGACTCGATGAATATTTCAGTGTACTCACACTTTCATTAACACTGGATCTTTCCACTTCTCTTCCAGATAACCGACATCCGACAAAACTGGCAGTACGGTCTCCTTCCTGCAATCCTAGCAGATCTTCAATGTGTGTTAACTTCACATCACACAATGCATCTGAACACAATGCTCCAATAAAGATATTCATATACTCAGCCCTGTGTGTGTATCTCTCTTTGCCCAAGCTCCACAGTACACCATACACTCTCTCTACAACTCTCTCCTCCGCTCCGTTGCACCCACAATAACTACTGGGAATCACCAACAACTTCCTGTGTTTCTGATGCCCTATTTATGTGTCTCCACTTCACCAAATTGCCCAATCAGTGATCGCCACGCTCAACAAGACACCTGTTCCCAATAACATGCTGATTTGGGTTCGCTGGCGTTCCCGGAAGCGGCGGTGTTTGCGATATATGGTCCGGGCAGAACTAATCTTCCTCATTTTTGGTTCCGCCCCGTCACAGTCACTCCGTCACATCCTCCCCTGCCAATTCGTTCTAGTCCCTAGAACGTCCTTCACCTGTCCACTCGCCATAACGTACAGGGGGCCGTCCTCGGTTTTCCCGTTGGGACCGACGGGGTGGTGAGATGGGGTCAACCCTGGACGGCCACATTCACAAAGTCCCTTGGGACCACGGCCCATCCACCATGGCTCTACCGGCACCGGCTCCCTTGGAGCCTCTTCCACAGGTTTGGGATAGTTCGGGCAGGGCCGGATCATGTTACGGTGGACCACTCGGTCTGGTCCCGCCTTCCCTTCTGGGCGAATGGTGTATACCGGTTGCCCTGGCCGCTGCTGTCCTTGGATCACATAAGGATCACATAAGGAGTGGCTTCCCATCGGTCACTCAATTTGCCTTTACCTTGCCGTCGGTTGTCTCGCACCAAAACTCTATCTCCCGGGAGTAAGGGGGCTTCTCGGGCTGTCCGATCATACAGCCTCTTGCTTTTTTCCGCAGCCACCCGTATCCGTGTCGACACTTGCCCATAAGCATAATGGAGACGTTGATGGTGGCGGTCCACCCATTCTGTAAAACTCAGCTCCTCTTCGACCGCGGCCGTCCCCAGCAGCAAGTCTACAGGCAGTCGCACATGCCTGCCGAACATCAAGTAGGTTGGGGCATACCCCGTGGTACTATGTACACTGTTATTGTAAGCTTGGATCAAAGCCGGTAGGGCAATCACCCACTCGCCCTGCTGTTCCTGGTCTAAGGTGCCCAATAGGCCTGGTAGGGTCTGGTTGAATCGTTCGCACCCCCCATTTCCTTGGGGGTGGTAGGACGTGGTGTGGGTCTTTGTACACCCGTACTTACACAGCTTAAGTTACACAGTAAGTTACACAGCTGTAACTTACACAGCTCTTTTACGACCCGAGACTCAAAGTTGGGCCCTTGGTCTGAGTGCAGGAATTCAGGACATCCAAACGGCTGGAAGACGGCCCTCCACAATGCGATGGCGGTAGTGTTCGGTCTAACGTGGGGATAGCCCAGGAGTACTTGGTGAATAAGTCAGAGACCACAAGGATGTTTTGGTACTGATCCATAGGTCTGCCCAACGTCAAAAAGTCCATAGCCACGATGTGAAGGGGAGCCCTGGCTTTTATTGGGACAATCTGGCAGCTCTCATCACCCGACCCTGATGGTCCTACACATCACTCCATCTCGTATTCGGAGTTTCATCCACTGCCCCAGCAACTTACGGCCCTTCCCGTCTTGAGCTTGTCTTTCCGTTGGTGTCGGCTCCCGGCCTTGTTCCAGCCAGAGACTCAATGTTCTTAACCTGTCATTGCTCTGCTGCCGCTCCCTCCAGCGGTCAGGGTCCCAACCCCAGCTTGACGGTATCGCCTCCTGTTGGCCTCCTGGTGCTTCCACGATGCCCACCATGTACCCCTCTTCCAGGTCAGGCACCTGCTCTACGGAGTCCTTCCGACCCTGCTCCTCAGGGAGCCGGGACAGGGCATCCGCATTGACATGCTCTTTACCTGGCCGATACTGGAGCTGATAGTCATAATTAGCCAGCTGGGCCACCCACCGCTGCTCTACGGCACCCAATTTGGCCGTCTGTAGATGTACAAGAGGGTTATTGTCTGTGATGACTTGTACCTTCGCACCCCACAGGTAATCCTTGAACTTTTCGCTCAACGCCCACTTTAGTGCCAGCAACTCAAGCTTGAAGGAACTGTAATTAGCGTCGTTCTTCTCTGCTGGATGGAGGCCCCGCTAGCGTAGGCGATGACCCGCTCCACTCCCTCCTGACGTTGGGCCAACACTGCCCCCAAGCCCAGATTACTGGCATCTGTGTACAGCACAAAGGGTTGGTTGAAATCGGCATAAGCCAAGATCGGTGCTTGCAGCAACTCGTTTTAGCCGTTGGAAGGCCGTCTCACACTCGGAGTCCCATGCAATCGACGGGGACCCACGACCTCGAGGTCGCCCCGTTCCTGCAAACAGATGGTTCAGTGGCCTCGCGATCTTTGAGAAGTCTTTAATAAAGCGCCGGTAGTACCCCACAAAGCCCAGGAAAGATCTGACCTGTCTCACCGTCTTCGGGGCCTTCCACTCTCGCACGGCCGACACCTTCTCTGGGTCCACAGCGACCCCGGCAGAACTGACAAAATGGCCCAGGAACTTAACTTCCCTCCTCAACAGATGGCATTTGTCCGGTTGTAATTTCAACCCATACTTCTCCATGGCTTGAAATACCTTCTCAAGATGTTGCAAGTGAGACCCAAAGTCGGGGGAGTAGACTATGACATCGTCAAGGTAGACCAGCGTCGATTCCATCAGTTTACCTCCCAAACACCGCTGCATGAGTCGCTGGAACGTGGCGGGAGCATTGCAAATGCCGAAGGGCATCCGGTCCCACTCGAATAAACCAAAGGGGGTTGTAAAGGCAGTCTTTTCCCGGTCCACTTCTTCCACCCGCACCTGCCAATAACCGCTTGCTAGATCCAGTGTGGAATACCAGGCAGATTGAGTTAAGCTGGCTAGCGAGCCTTCAATCCTTAGCAGAGGAAAGGCATCCTTCTTGGTGACTTGGTTTAACTTACAGTAGTACACACAGAACCTCCAGACTCCTGTCTTTTTTTGTACAAGTACTATGGGTGCTGCCCAGGGGCTGCTACTCTCCCGGACCATCCCTCTGTCGAGCATGCCTTGCAACAAGGTACGTACCTCTGAGTATAGAGTGGGTGGAATGGGACGATACCTCTCACGGATTTGGTGTCTTACCACACTCGTGCAGCCATAGTCTTCATCGTGTGTCAAGAACACATGTTGCCATTTCATCAAGAGCCCCTCTAGTCTACGCGCCTGAGCCTCCTCCAATCCTTCTCCTTGTAGAGACTCGCCCCGTAGATGGCCAGGCATTCCCACCTCCGCCTTGTTCAGTGGCGAGTCCACTTGGGTTAGGGCTACCTCAACCACGGTGGGGCATACCTGCCGAAAACTTACATCCCGTTCCTCTGTCACCTGATGGGGGCTGACCATTGTCACTCTGGCCAATCGCTGGTGCCAGTGCAACTGAATCGGGTAGGGACTCTCATTGTGTACTTTTACTGGGACTCGTCCTCGGCGGACTACAGCCAATCCTCGGGCCACCTCCACATTTTGACAGTCCAGATGGGGCTCCTCTAGTACCCAGCCTTCGAGTCCATACTCCTGTTGGGGGAAACTCACCCATACAATGGCCTCGGTCCTTGCTGGCACGGACAGAGCAAATCGACAGGCCACTCGGCCGGTGTCCTCTCGGTCCATTCGGGCCCTAGCCGTCTGGATCCGGCGGCAATCAGCAACGATCCGTTTCTATTCCTGCTGCTCTGACGATGGAATTGTCTTCACGGGCCCTGCCCGAAACAGTTCCTCCCAACACTCAGCAATAACATTCATCCCACAGAGGGCTCGATGGGTCCCTAAGCAATGATCCTGGACAATGACAATCCCCTTCTGTGGTACGACAATACCATGGATCTCTAAATCAGTGACTAAATACCCGATATAAGGGATGTCCAGCCCGTTCGCTCCCTTCAAGGTTAACCATGGGGCCTCGGTTCCTTGCATGCTTCGTCTTCCAAATACTTCTCGTGATAGGCTCTCTGAGAACAGGGTGACTTGGGATCCAGTGTCTACTAAACAGGGCACTTTGGTACCACATACTTGGACCTCCACCACAGGACTGTATCCAATCAATCCGTCCTTCGAGCCTGTAGCTAATGCTGGGTGTTCTAAAGGGGTCCCGACCACATGACCCACTGTGGCCGGTTGCTCTATAAACCCCCTGCCGAACCTCTTCGAGAGCCACATTGGCGGCTGCAGTGTCCAGGCTCACCGCAACAATTACAGATAGGTCGCCCTTGTTCGTCCCATTCAAATCGGGTGCGTGCAGGCCGACTAGGTCGCCTCCCGGGGTCTCGGCCGCCATCTGAATAGGCCCGTTCTCGCGGGGTAGGCCTTACCTCGTGCATCGGTGCCCCAAGACGCAGCTCCTCCAATAGCGTCTTAGACCATTCCTTCATCTGTTCACGGACGTCTTTCAAAAGCTCCATCTTCAACGTTTGCTTCTAATCCACTCCTTCGGGAGCGACAGTTGCGGTACTACTCACAGCTGCACATACCGGGGGGTCTTTGACTTCAGCCTGATCTAATTCTAGAGCCACTGCTTCTTTCTTCAGATCCTCGAATGTCAGATCTGGGTCTCTTTGAAACTGGACACATAAGCTCTGACGCACGGGGCCTTCCCGCAACCCCAGCAGGAACCTCAAGCTCAGACCTGTAGGACTGGTAACAGACAGACAGAGTTCCTTCACAAATTTACTTAGCTTCAGTGAATATATGGAGAAAGACAGTGGATAGAAGTACAGATTGAAGTTGCTGCACGTTGGGCCTTCCATGGCCTCAGCTGGTGCCACCACGCTAGGTGACTTCAGGTAGGTTTGTGCCACTGGGTATGTACCTCGAACGCTTCCCTCTCCTCTCTTCCAGACAACGGACCAGAGATCTAGACAGGGGCGAACCTCTGAAAAACAGGTACTCCACAAACAGGTATTCATACACAAGGGCTACACAGCTGGATGTTCATATAGCAGCCAACACTTCCCTCAGTCATCGTCCCCCACAATATGCACACTGTTCCTTAGTCGCTATTGTTGACACGTCACCACTCGGCGGAGTAGGGGTCCAAAGCCACGAGTGGGCATGTATATAAAAGACGGTCAGAGGAAATGTCACAGCCATGCCAAGGCACCAGATTCCGTTTTCGCTGGTTCCGGCTCACCCACCAAACTCTCTCAACAAGACACCTGTTCCCAATAACATGCCGATTTGGGTTCGCCGGCGTTCCCGGAAGCGGCGGTGTTTGCGATATATGGTCCGGGCAGAACTAATCTTCCTCATTTTTGGTTCCGCCCCGTCATAGTCACTCCGTCACAAATGTGTTTAAAATTATGCAAATTTAATAATCACAGATAGATGTAGATAAACAGTCTACAAATGACTTGATTGGTGTATTTCAGATTGATCCTGCCGTTGCGAAACTACTGAATAAAGAGGAAGTATATTCTAAGTATATCAAAGTGTATCAAAAGAGGTGGAACACAAGAAATTGTTGTTAAAAAAGGACACAGTGTTAAATGTTCTGAATATCGGGAAATAACTTTTTTTCCCTACACTGAAAAAAATGATTATGGCCCCAATTAAATTAAGCTTAATTCAATTTTGCTAATTTAATCCATTTAAATTTAGTTTTTGATTTTAATTAATAAATATTAATTGGTTTTAAACGAATTACACGTGTGTTAAATCCAAGCCATGTGAATTAATTAAATTCAGTTTGAAAATATTAAGTTGAACAAATTTTGCTGAAAATTAATTTTATATTTTGGTGATAATAAATTTGTTCATTTAAATATAGCTAAAATAAATTGATTGCAACCACTTAAACCACCATAAAAAATTTAGTAAATTCAATGAATCATTTTTTTTCAGTGTATTTCCCATCATGCACTGGGGCATGAATAATTAAAAATGTTAAGTTTTTGAGTTGTATTTAAACAGTTTTATGGTTGCTTTTGATGTTAGTTTTAGTGACATTCATTTTTTGTGAAGCCTGAAGTTCATTTTTTACTAAAAATGACCCATTTATACTCAAACACTATTCACTGATTGTTACCATCATTGTGTGTGGTGTACCATGTATTGAGGTCTCTGAGAAATGGTGACTACTGAGTTACTTTACAGGCATTCTTGTTTGGGAGAGAAAAAAATCTCTTGGATGATAAAATATAAAGTTAGAGTTGAAAATATTGGGTTTGCTTTATTTGTCTGAATATTAATGAAAGAGACTATACTAATTAAGTTTAATATGTAGAAATTGAATGATTAAATGGATCTGGTTGCACAATTAATCTGAGTAAGTTCTACTCAAAATAGTTTAGCTAAAATTATGAATATAATTAATCTGAAATTACTGAAAGAGATTAATAAACTCAATGTATAAAATAGAAGTACAACCAATTTATACAATATTAGTAAACTCAACTTATAAAATATAAGTTCACTCAACTTAAAATATATATCTGGATTTAGATAAATTTACTTCGTGCAACCCCTTGACGTAATAAACTTAAGTAAATTCAACAAAACATTTTTTTCAGTGTAATGGTAAATCAGTAAAAGGGAATATTGACGATTTCAACTTTATGCTCTGTGTCATTTAAGCAAACGCCCAGTTTAGTGTTTTTTAATAAATGTTAAACAAATAAGATAATTTTATAGCAGAGTAAATTACCTGAATTATGGATAGAAAACAGAACTGTATAAGGCCTTTGTCATTTGACTTTAGTTCTTTGAACATATCCATCCAGTAATCTGTGTTTTGTCGTCCGTAGATACCCCACTTTCTATTCTCTGGTTTGCTTGGCTTGTTCCTTGAAAGATACATGGTCCATGCACAGTTCCAGTCGAGTCTTCACGAAGAAACGCTTGTAGACTGTTGACGTGGACAAATTTCTCGGTACCAAAATCAGATCGGATTATTTGAGGGCAACCCCTTCTTTCAGCAACAGCATGGAAATAATACCCAGCAATTACTCTGGGATTGTTATTTGTGAAGTAGGCTTGCATCCAGATGAGGTGCCATGAAAAACCATCAATGCAATTACATATAAATACGTATAGCAAATGTTAACTGCTATGCCATACGACTTCAGTTTGTCGTAAGAGTCCATGTGCTATATATAGTTAGGTCCTGGCACTCCATAATGTCACCTACGCAACCTCCCTCTTCTTTCCTCCACACCTGATGGATCCAGACTTATCTGTAACTCTAATGCTGTGTTCACACCAAACGCAAATAGAGCGTCAAATTTGCGTCTACCGCGCTTAGTTTGCCGCTTGACCATTTTGAGTGCATTCGCGCGTCTAGAGCGAAATAGACGCGCGTGAAAAACAAGCGCTTGAAGCAAAATTGACGCGCGTTCGAGGCGAAATCCGCTTCTAGTGGGAGGGGCAAGTGCTAGCGGTTGTCTGTTTGCAAGATGGCTGATGTTGATCGAGTATTCATCGAGAAAGTTACCGCTTTATATTTGCTCTGGAGAGCAGAACAGCGGCGTAGGGGTCAGCGTCACCGTACTTGGGTCCACCAGACCCTCCGGAGGCGTTCCCAGTTTGGTGAGTTTCATCATTTGCTGCAGGAGCTGCGCCTGGATGACGGCCGCTTTCAGCGGTACTTCCGTCTGTCTCGCGCCCAATTTGATGCCCTGTTGTCCCGCGTCGGAGCGAGGATCACTCTCCAGGACACCAACTACAGGCGCTCTATAACAGCTGCGGAGCGCCTGTCCATCTGTCTTCGGTTAGTAAATGTGTAACGTTATGTATTTTAAATGCAGTATATTACATATATTAAATACAGTATGATTAAATACGCTATGCTATCAATGTTTCTCAAACTACGGATAACATTACCACTGTTGGTGCTCTTTCTAGTGATACTCAGTAGGTCTTTGTATTTTAAGTCCTGATTTAATTTTATTTAGACCTGATTTTGTTCTGGTAAAATCGTGGGTTAGAGCTGATTGAGACCTACTTTTGTCCTGGTTTAGACCTGGTCTTTCAGTCACAGTTTAATCCTTGTTAATTTGTGATTTTAGGCTTCCTTTAAATTCAATAAAGTGTTACTATTGCAGTGTACTTATAATAATGTTATAACATTATAATGATATTTATAACCATGTTTTCTAGGTTTCTTGCCACTGGGGACTCATTCAGGACCATAGCGTCCAGCTACAGGGTGGGTGTCTCCACGGTGTGCCAGATTGTCCCCCAGGTAGTGACTGCCATCTGGGACTGTCTTGTGGAGGACTACATGGCTGTGCCCACCACTGGTGACTGGAGGTCCATCGCAGAGGGATTCCAGGAGCGGTGGAACTTCCCTTTGTGCTGTGGAGCGGTGGATGGGAAGCATGTGGTGATGAAGGCACCCCCCAACTCAGGATCCCAGTTCCACAATTACAAGGGAACCTTCTCCATTGTTCTCCTTGCAGTTGTGGATGCGAAGTATCGTTTCCGGGTGATCGATGTTGGGGGGAACGGCAGGACCAGTGACGGTGGGATTCTGGCGAACTCCGTCTTTGGGCAGGCTCTCCGGACTGGCACACTTCATCTGCCTCCTGACCAGCCTCTACCTGGTGCTGATGAAAGAGGGCCCCAGCCCCATGTCTTCGTGGCTGATGAGGCATTCCCGCTGCGGAGGAACCTCATGTGGCCTTTCCCTGGACGCACCCTTCCTCCGGAGAGGCGTGTCTTCAATTACCGTCTCTCCAGAGCCCGACTGGTGGTGGAGAATGCCTTTGGCATCCTCTCCTCACAGTGGAGGATGTACCGGCGGCTCATCGAGGTCCACCCTGAAGTTGCGGAGAACTGTGTGAAGGCGACATGTGTTCTCCACAACTTCATGAGGTGTTCGGAGAGGAGAGAGGCACCTGCTGTGAGGGGCGCGGGACAAGCTGGAGAGGAGCCGCTGCCAGGTCTGGGTCGGGTGGCAGCAAACTTCTCCTCCAGAGAGGCAGTCCGGGTGAGGGATGTCTTCATGGCACACTTCTCAGCGGAGGGAGCAGTAGCATGGCAGCCGACGGAGTAGTGTTTGAAGTCCTACTCATGACTTCCCCACAACGGTTCTTTTAAGAGCCAGCCACAAACCTATAAAGAGCATGACTATCTTAAAAGAGTTTTACATCCATTACTAATATATATATACACACACACAGAAAAAAAAAAAAAATATATATATATATATATATATATATATATATATATATATATATATATATATATTATTATTATATAACATTATATTATTGGTTTGTATGTTTTGTTCTGCCTCCTCTGTTTGCAGGTCATGGCTGCACTGTGTCTGGTCTATCTGTCTGCTCTACTCCTGCTGGCCCAGTTCCAGGCTGTCAGGCGAACAACAACAATCCACATTTAATAATTTTAGACCCTGAGTCATTAACTTTTTCAAATGGTAGGTTTTCCACGTTAGTATATAAGGTAAAATGCTAAAAGCAGGTAAAATTATAAAAAAATTCATAGTTAACATAGCTGAACAAGTTCATTCCTCATTTTATGTATAATTCTATAGGTCTGTGACCTTTCTATGTTCAGGTTATTACTGTAAAATTATGTCATTTATTTTTGTTTTGATGATAAACAGAGCTAGCCTCCAAAATTAATTGACCCTTCCTGTGATTTCTTTGTTTTCCTCACACAACACTGTCCAGACACACTAAAGTATATTGGTTGTCTTAAGATTTAGATATGGAATACATTCAAAACAAAATGAATGTGTCATATATTGAAATCAAGTTTTAATGTGATAAAACACTTGATTTGTTGTGCAATAGATCCACACCAGGCATTTGGTCATATTTAAAAATAATTTATTCAGGCCAAACATAAAATAATCTGAATATAAATTTTAAAAAAATACAAGCAATGTACAACCATTTAACTATTTAACTATATAGAGACAGAAAAAAACGTGGAACGTGGAAGAGCCTCAGGGAACAAAATGAAGGAGAAGAGGAAGGAGGGCATTCTGTGTTTTCTGCAGAGCCTGCTGCCTCATATTTTTTAAAGCTTACTGTGGGCTGTTGGGGTCTGATTGTTCCAAATTTAGCACAACGGTGCTGTTTTCCATCGCTAATTTATAAATTTGAAACTTGATAGTTTCCTTAATATGAGGCTGCATGCTCTGCAGAAAAGGCAGAAGGCTGAGGAGGAAGTGCTCATCAGCACACTGTGGTGGTTGTGGTGGTAGTGGTGGGGCTGGAGGACGCCTCAAGAGTTGGAGCAGCGTCTGCTCCACCTCCGACGGACCATCACGGGGCCGCCGGGTGCCTCTCCTCCTCTGTTGGCCTGTGAAATCAAAAATACAACACACAGTGCAATGAGAAGACAGAAAGGTGATAATTGAAATAACAAAATTGTCTAGATATTGGGGGAATAATCTGTGCCTATGTGAGTGACATACATAGCCAGTGCTTAAATACAAGGGTGAAATTGTTTTGAACTTGAATGATGCATGAGCTGCGACGTGGGGGTGGAGCTAAAGAATCACGAGTGCCAGTAGGCTTTTGCGTTGAGAGCGTTTGGAAGCTGTGAGTGACATTACCGTGAGGAAAAAAACATCCAAAACAAACCATGGCTAACAGTCAGATTCAGCGTATATTTATGATCCAGAATCAGATCCAGAGGCTGAAATTTAACAAGAGCAGCATCAGCAACAACGTCTCTATGTGGTATGTACTGAAACTGTATATATTTGCTTAGCGGTTTTGGAAAATGACTAAGTTCCAATTTATGTTGTCTTTTTTTTTTTTTAAGCTGTACATGTGGAAAGTGCATTTTGATGACAACATCGCATGTTGTTTACTTGATGTGCTTAAGCGCCGATAGCTAAGTTAACAACACAGAGATATTTGAAGCAGTTTTACTCACCGCATGCGGTTCCAACACACGATCGTGACCCTTTTTCGTTGGGACTGCATTATCCTTAAGAAATAAACGATGTGCAAATCCGGCGTCAAACTGGGCCTTGTTTGTAAAACAAGCATCTTCGAAAGGCAGGGAACAAACAAAAACACCATACTCGAAAAAAACGTTCCGAAAATTGTGACAAACCGGAAGGAGTACTTCAAACGTACAACTTAATTTTTGAAACTTTGTCCATGTTTAGCATGGGAATCCAACTCTTTAACAGTGTAAAAAAACTCAGTATGCATGAAATAGCATTTCACCCCCCCTTTAAGTGTCTTGCTCAGGGACACATTGGTGTCTCACTGTGGATTCGAACCTGGGTCTCTCACAACAGAGGCATGAGTCTTATCCACTGCGCCAACACCACCCCTAAGTATTGGTCCTAAGTATTCAGACCCTTTGCTCAGTATTTAGTAGAATCACCCTTTTGATCTAATACAGCCAGGAGTCTTTTTGGGAAAGACACAACAAGTTTTTCACACCTGGATTTGGGGATCCTCTGCCATTCCTCCTTGCAGATCCTCTCCAGTTCTGTCAGGTTGGATGGTAAACGTTGGTGGACAGCCAATTTCAGGTCTCTCCAGAGATGCTCAATTGGGTTTAAGTCAGGGCTCTGGCTGGGTTATTCAAGAACAGTCACAGAGTTGTTTTGAAGCCACTCCATTATTTTAACTGTGTGCTTAGGGTCATTGTCTTGTTGGAGGTCCTGGGCACTCTGGAGAAGGTTTTAGTCCAGGATATCCCTGTACTTGGCCGCATTCATCTCTCCATCGATTGCAACCGTCATTCGATTGCAAGGGTTCTGGACATTCCAAACGTCTTCCAGTTAAGGATTATGGAGGCCACTGTGCTCTTAGGAGCCTTAAAGGAACACTCCAACTTTTTGGGACTTTAGCTTATTCACAGTATCCCCCAGAGTTAGATAAGTCCATACATACCTTTTTCATTTCAGTGCGTTCTGTAAGTGTTATTTGACGCACCCACCGGTAGCATAGCTTAGCACAAAGACTGGATGTAAATGGATAATGGTAGCATAGTAATCCCAATAAGTGACAAAATAATGCAAACATTTTCCTATTTACATGTTGTGATCTGTATAGTCACAGCGTGTACAAATAACAAGGCTATTTGAGACAGAGACCATTTTTAATCGTATAAATATTGGGAACTATATTCTCACTAGGCGTAGGAGCACAGCTTACGTTACTCTTAACCGCTCTGTCGCGGCTGAAGTAAGTAAGATAAACAAAAAAAATATGTTGGCGCGGGTTTCGAACACACGCTAAAAGACGTTTTTTCTCGCCACGAGACGAGAGTCTCTAACCACCGACCCACCGCTCTACACAGAATCAACTCCAGATCTCTCGATTCAAGACAGGCACATCGTGCAGCTGCTCAATCAAGGAAACGTGACCGTGTTTACCTAGTATGAAAATAAACCATAGCAGACCACTGACTACATTTTATGGTTCATGATGTTAAAGAACATTTCATAACGTCTCAGACAAATTGTACATTTGTGGCTACTGTGGTTTAATTATAAACTATCGATAACTCATATTTACCATAGTAAAACATGGTACATTTTAGTGTGATCGAAGATACAAAAATTCTTCCACAACAGACTTGTATATGTGCATTCCCAGATGAGATGAGAAATGGATTCGTGTTCAGCACCACAAAAAGAACATAAAGTGTCAATATCAGGAAACATCTTTTTTAAGTAAAGCTTCACATGATAGAACAGATGAAGTAATTTTTAAGACACATCCTTAACCTTATTGGTTATTAAGTATTTAGATGACAAAGTCCACACTAATTAATTAATGATTTTTTATTACCGTCGACTGTGAGTTACGTCACTTCCCAATGCAAACACGCCCAATAAAATGGCCCCACCCCTGTCACTTGATTGACAGGTTTCCATGTAGACCTTGGAAATTCAAATGAAAAAGGAATTGTGATTACATTTGAGTTTTGGCAGTTTACATGCACAGTGCAGAGAGAGTGAAAAGGCAAATGTGGTAATTAATATTGCTATTTAAATATGACAGGCTCACAGCTTGTAAGATATGGGAAACACAATTGCAAATGGACTTTGCATTTCCATTTTAAGTTTGGCAGACACTGTGCGTTCGCTTAAATGAAAATGCAAACAGTAATGCGCGATTTGCATTTGCGTTTGGATTATGTCACATTTTATGCGTCCACAAATTGAAAAGGCAATTGCAAATACAATTTGCGACTCCTTTTGAATAAAGTCGGCGATATCATTCCATACAGAGGCGCTTCAGAGTGCCTCTGGCTTAAAGTACTTATAAAAAATATTTTATTCCAAATGCCATTAGTATTCTTAACCAAACAAAGTAACAACAAACAAACGAGCTGCTGTTTTAATGTATCTAAGTATATTATTCTTAATATGATATTTTGCATTGTATCTTTCTTTCTTTTTTTTTTTTTTGAGTCATCCAGGATATTCTTTATTATGCTTGAGACATTGTTTGTATGTTTATCTGTCCTGTATGTTGAAAGATTTTCACCCGGTGGACAATAAAGATTTATTCTATTCTATTCTATTCTATTCTAAAACAAGATCATAGATACAATAGAATTAAAATAGAACAGAAATTGTTAGAGGTTCAAATAAAGACGGAGCAGATGTGTTTTTAGTTGTTCCTTGAAGATGGCTAAGGGCTCAGCAACTGGGATTGAGTTGAGCAGGTCATTCCACCAGGAAGGAACATTTAATGAAAAAGTCAGTGAAAGTGATTTTGTGTCTCTTTCACGCCAGTGAAACTGGCCAATGGCATTCAAGTGCGCAAAATATGAGGGGCTCCCACTCTACATAAAGCAGCACTTGTACGTCATCCATTAAGAATCTTTACCTTCAGCCAACCTTTTACGAGAAGCAAGAAACCTATGATCAAGAGTACTCACCATGATCTACAGTCTGCAGCGGACACGTCTTCTCTCCCCTGCTGTGTTCCAGTGAGCTTCGGACACGTATGACCTCACGTGAGCCAAGGAGTAAAGTGCAGCAAGCTTCCCATGTGGATCAGTCCAGGTCAGGTGACGAGCTTGTGCCGGCTCAGTGCCCACACACTCCTCACCCCCCTGGTGAAGGTTCCCTTCCAATGCGCTTCATGACCGCTTATCTCCATCCTTCCCCTAGCATGTGGGGTATGATGTCTTTCAGTGCCATGGAGGATGCTGAGGATGAAGATGATGCGATTTCAGTGGCACATCTGCAAGGGAGGAGTGGTCCAACAGCCTGCTGGATTACACTTTGCCCCATGGCAGTGACTACTTTTAGTAACTGCCAGGGTTCTGAACTGGTTCAATAAATGAAAACGAACAAAATTTAGGCAGGATCAGAACCAGAAACAGAAACGAAGTCAAATGTTATAGTTCCGAAAAGAATCGAACATTTGAAATGGCCATTAACTGGTTTATAATGTTATTTTATTGTTACATTCAATATTTGAAATTTGCTCTCAACTAATCACGAATTCCAGCAGTACTATACAGATATGACTCTAAAGCCAATGAGTGAAATGTCTGCTCAGCTCTGAACTCATCATAGGTAAGTCACAATGGCAATGCACCACCCTTAGAGTTTATCTGAGTATAGTGTGAAATGAATTCAACAGATCACACGCACCTGCAGTGCTTCTGTGAATGGAGAAAACAGAAAAATTATAGACTCACATAAAAAGGAATATATTCACTAAATATATTTCACTTAAATTGTATTGACAGATTATGAAACAAAATAAAAAAATTGCTAAATTATGGTTCATCGTTCCAAAGTTTTTGGATAGGAAAACGTAACAGCAGAAAGTAGTTTTCTTTATTTTGCAAAAGCTTTACGGTTTTAATTATTTTGCAAAAGCTTTACGGTTTTAATTATTTTGCAAAAGCTTGACAGCTTTGAATAATGTCTTGCTTCTGTATAACCAACCAGCTTTGGTATGACCATCACGCCGACACAACATCATTTTGCTATATTGAAGCCTGTTCATTATCAAAATAAAACAGAGTTAAAGAAACAAATAAAAAGTTATACAACTTCGTTATACAAAATGTGTTGCATTAAGCGTGACCACGCCTCACTGGATCTGCGTGATGTCTACCGAATTAGTAGAGTGGTCATCACTAATAGAAAAGACTGCTGTTCAGAACTATTAAACAGAACAGAGATTCGCATCGTAAACTCTTTGGAGAACAGCACCAACTATCCCATGTAAGAAACTCAAGGTTGACAGATCATGAGTACAAATGTGAAGGATTAATGCACATACAGTAGGTGGCCAACCAAAATGCCTAATACCACCAACACATGGCCATGGCGTTAACTGCAAGTCAGTAGCATGTTGAAGTTTTTCACGAAACTTCCACCAAGTGGTGCAAAGGGAAAGTTTGCAAACTGACTGAAATATTTTTCATATTTTGTTTTGTAAACAAGATCAATTAAGGAAATAAAACAACAGTAACGTTATAATATAAGGAATTATACAACAAAATAAAACTTAAGAATTTTCTCACTTAATTAGATAACAACCCCTGATTCACAACATTCATTTCCAAATGCATAAATCTGGTATAGACATGCACAGGCCTCTAACCTAGGCATTACAGCAGCTGACAGCTTGCCAGTGTCCTCTGCCCAAGTCCGACTGGAGCCTGTGTCTCTTTTCTCTACTTTTTGCTTCCTATAATTACACTGCTGTTGCCATTAAAATAGGTCAGTTTGTTGTTGATTGCAAAGTTACATTCCTTAATGTTTCATAATTACTTAAAGCTCCAATATGTAGGAATTTTGTAATAAAATTTCCGAAAATAACTTGCACAGTGTGATATATTTCCTCCAGTTGTGTACTTACAATATCTTAAAAGTCTTCAAAGATTTTTTATTTCAGAGAAATTCCGATTTTAAATAACTGGCCGTCCCGGAAAAGAAATGTCGCCTCTCAGTGACGCAATGTCCACTCTATACTTTGTTTCCGGTGTAGACCATGTGATGTTCCACCACACCGGTCAAATGTCACATGGTCAAATGCGGAAGTGGTGGTTATGTTATAGCCGCGGCGTATGGTTTGGTTGTCATTGTTATGGATCACGATTACTCTTTGGCGAGTATTGAAGTGCCAGTAAAACTTAAGCGTCCATATTCGGATACACGCAGACTGTGTGACAAACGGAGGAATAAAACCAGGATAAATATTGACCAGGCGTTTACGAGATGGAGAGAGCTGCGCGAAAATCTTGGACTTGACAGAGACTCTGCTCTCACGAGTGTATTGATAGACAGGTAAGCAAATCAATTATTTATTTTGTTATTGTACAAGTAACGTAATAGCTACAGTAAAGATGATTTTAATAGATATGAATTACACCACATTCCTGTACATTCTGTCACTGTAGCATTTTTTTATCAATAACGTTACCTGTGAGAAAATAACATAACGTGGCAAATGGACTGTTTCAGTTTCCAAAAAGGTGGACCATCAACGTCAACTCCAAGTAAAAGACCTGTAATACCTCTTCAGACACTGTCTACCATAGCTTCGTCCAGTGACTCTCAATCAGACAGGTAGGCATTTGCTGAATATCAATTCTAGAAGAGGTTTGATAGAACAACATTGGCTAAAATACTACTATGTACATTTCAGAGAGCATTGTTTTCTGGAGTCTTGAATAGAACAACTTTCCAAGGCAGAAAGTGATGAGCAGTTACATGAAAGGTGCTATTTTATATTATATATTATTTTACGGATGTTGTTATTAATTCTTTTATGATGTTTTATCTTTCACAAACTTCAATCTTTCACCAAGCCATTCTTATTAATTAATAATAAAAAAAGATCTTATGTGTTGTTTAGTTTTTTAAAGATGATTGTTAGAGTCCACCATAACCCTGAATGAAGATGTCAATGATCTTCAGAATACCGTGTGAGTTTTCAGATGCATTTTTAAAAATCAAATGTATTTGCAGTATATACATTTTTTTGTAGGTTATATAAAAATGTTATTGTTGTTTACATAAATGATGATTATAATAATTATATAATATAATTATTACTTTTGTTATTATTGTAAATGCCTATTTTGCAGGATTGAATGGAGAAATACTGATGATGCCACAAGGGACACAGACAGTGAAGACAGCACTTCAGATGATGATTATGTATGGAATAAAACCACTTTCAAAAATAATCATACGTAATTCAAAACATCTGTGTGTAATTTTAATATACTCGTGCGTAATTTAAAACTATTGTATGTAATTCTGTTTTTTGTCAAAGTTGGATTCCAAAATCTATGGCCACGACAGTTTACAGATACGCGATTTTGTGTGTTTTTTAGAGTACAACTCTAAAATGTACGACTGTGACAGTTTACAGACACGGCGCTTGTTTTCACAATAGCTCTGTTACACACACGACATGCGAAATTACGACCACGAAATGCGGTGTGCGAAACGACTGTCAAAAATACGTCATCAAGGTCACAGGCATTACTATCCGAGGGAAGATGAATCGATTCAACAAAGTGCGCATGCGCCCCACCAAAGTTTAAACCACTGGCGCCAAAATGGCGGATCAGCAGCCAAGCGCTCACACCTCGTCTCAGGTAAGTTAATTATTATTATTATTTTTAATCTGACATGTTTAAGCAGTGGTCATCAAACTTGTTCCTGGGCGGTCATGAAGTAAAGGAGGCTAAACTCTGAAGGACATGGGCCCTCCAGGACCGAACTTGACGACCCCTGTGTTTAAGGGTTAATGTTAGTTATAACTAATAACAGAGAGTAGCAATATTACAGAGATAGTATAGTAGGTAAGATAAGCTCTCAGAGTACATGTAACGTTAGGTGCTTAAAGAAGACAGTTGTTTAGGAGGTCATCACTGCAGCCTGTAGCGCGATGAGATAGGGTTACATAAAAGAATGAGCAGTTTTAAGTGTTGACTTCCTAACAGCAGTGTTACGTGCACTGTACGTTAATACACAGGCAGGGGCGGAGTGGCAATCGGGGCGATCCCGATTGATGAATTTTCATGATCGGCCCATTATAAATTATTCATAACGTCCGTGAGAGTGGCCGGAGCGGGAGCGGGAGCGGGGCGGCCAGAACTGTATTTCTCAGTCATAGTTACCCCCCTACACACTCATCTCATCTCCCCCGTCATATTCTTCATACAGAACTTTCATGGTCACAAATAAACAAACAAAAAACGAGTATTTAATTAATTTGTTTGTTCTTAAATTAACATAGAATGGAGTAAAACCTCCTGGGAATGGGGAATTCGTTTATCCAGTGAACTGATTGCAGGTCAAGTCTGTTTACAGAAATGTAGGGAGATAATGAACGCCCCCTGCCTCGTCGTCTAATGGCATGACCCAAAAATGGCACACGCCAGACTAGAGAGAGAGAGAGAGAGAGAGAGAGAGAAAGCGCGCAAATTCTAGAAAAAAAAAATTGACAGTCAGGATTGATTAGCGTGATTGCTTAATTTAACGATATGGAAGGTAAGAAGAGAAAGGAGAAAGGAGGGGCCGAAAAGGCCAGAATGAAGAAGAAGCGGATGCTGGAGGAGAAACCATCAAAGTGCTCAAAAATTACGGATTTATTCCGTAATCAGGCATCAACAGGTGAACTGACAGAAAAAACAGTGGCGCCGCTAAAGCATTAACGTAAGTTATTGCTAGCCGCCCGTGAACTAGCACAAGCTAGTAAATGTTGGTAGCCTAATAATAATGATTAATTTAATTAGTGGTAGGTAGACAGTGGTGTGTGTATTATATATATTCATACTATAATGATGTCGCCAACGCCAATTAATAATCAGTAACACTTTATAATAAAAGTTCAGTTGTAAGTAATTTATAAGTGGTTAGTTTATGATAAACTATATAATTTACAAAAACATTCATAAATGTTTAGCGTTAAGTGATATGCACACATTTTATGTATGTTTTGAAAATTCTGTTACAAGTAATTTAAAAAGTGATTAGTAATGATTAACTAAATCATTAACAAAACATGACTTTGCTTTTTTTATGGGACTATGGGTAAATGTTTAAATATTAAAATAAATTGTTACATTATTTTGTATGTTTTGCCCACACAAGGTGCAAAATGAGTGGTTAAAGACTCCATGTGTTTCAGAGAAGACAGCTGTCTATACCCTCACCAGTCAGCACTTACACTGCAGTACACACTACAGTGTTCAACACCTGTAAACTATTCATCACTTGTAAATGTATGTGTTAGTAGATTACCACATCAAGCATCAAAAAGGCATAAGATCTACAAATCTTATCTATGAATGTGTAACACATTTACAAGTGATAGTTTACACTTTAGATTAGGGGATGCAGAAAGTGTTGTAAATGATTTATTCATTGGTTCACAGTGTAAGGTCCAGACACTCGGCCCAAGGAAGGTATCCGGTGCTGGATGAAGGTTTCCTGCGTGTTCTGTCTTTCAGCGCGTAGAGTTATTCATTTTAGGTTAAACTCAAATCTGACTCCATTTTATTATTTAATCTGACTCCATTTTAGTATGACCTCGAATTTAGGTTGAAATGCAAATTGGTTGTATGCCTTTTTAATTAATATTCTTCTGACATTTGATTATTCTAGTTAACTCTATTTTTATATTAACTCATTCATTCGGGTGCTCATGTTGCTAACAAGGATACAATGTAATCTACTAGTCAATAATTACAGAGTAAGACAGAATAGAATCAAAATGTAACAATTTATTTACAGTCAGGTAGATATGTATTTTGCCAATTACATATCCAATTGAAACACATCAAATCATATCAATACAAAACATCAAGTTCTCAAAGATGAATCTACAAGTAAAATATGCATACCTGACCTTAGAAAATACATAGTATGAAGTGAAGAGACACACAACACACTACGGGCTTTCTGGCTACAGAAATCGCCCTGATCCTTTTGCTGCAATCCTTTAAATACCTCAGACCAAGACAAACATCCCCCGAGATGAAGACAGAAACTAACAATTGGAATTTGCATTACCTCAGGTCCCAAGCCTGGGTGGTTTTACACCTCAATGGGAATAGCGGGTAATTTACATGGAGGGCCCTAGGAAAGGACACTCCCATCACAGTAATCAAGATATCTCTTGACTCTTCAGATCTGTATTATCTTCTAATCTACTTTTGTGAGAGTGAGACCATTGTACCAGTTGCACTGAGACATTTCCAATGATACTAGACATGAGTGTTAGTTCACTTGCATTGACATTTTCATGTAATCATTTTGAGCAGACTGAGTAGAAGGAAGAATGGGTGAAGGGATTTAAAATGAAACAAATGGCCAGAAGGGGAGGAGGTCTCCTGCTCCTCCACTCTGTGGGGTGTCTCGAAGATGCCCGTGTATGTTTGTATTGTCTGTTTCTCAGGAAATCAAAGTATCTCAGGTTCTTTCGTCCTTACAACAGTGTTGAAAACTGTTACAAATGATCTGTACGTGTATTCAAGGCATTTACAACACTTAGTTTATGCACCCTCTAATTGCTACATACAAACATTTATTTTATTTTATTTAAACATACTTTATTTAACATTAATGAAATGCATACTCATGTTGTGTATAATTTTTAGAATCTAACGAGTTGTATTTTTTGGAAAATATTATAATACATTAACAATGTATTGGAACACATTCATTTTCTTCACACAGGTAGTGCATCCAAAAAATGTTAGAGTTAACATTGAAATTCATGTGCAGCATAGCTTACCTTTCAAATAAAGTTGTTGTTTTTTTGGAGGTGGGTGAATTGTATACCCCCTAACACGCAGCCTATATACTATCAGGGGGAAACGCAGTTATCATTCTGCTGTAAATAAATAAATTTGTATGTGTGCCTGTTCTGTTTTTTCCACACAGTCTCAGAATTCAGTCAGACTCAGCCCAGCGATGATGTTGATCAGACAATGCTAGGAGAAGACACGACAACAAGTACAGGTGTGCACACATTGCACAATGTTATAGGTACAACAGAAGATAGAATGCAGTGAAAAGGCTAAACAAAATGCAGATGTTCATTTGTGAAATATGATGTAATGTAATGATTGCAACATATGGAGAATGAGACATTATACTGGAAAGACATACTGTCTTCCATCATTTCAGAAGTGAGGGGGACAGAAATCACACACACATACACACACACACACACACACACACACACGTCTGTGTGTGTTATGTATGTGTGTGTGTGTGTGTAATTTCATTACGATATAACATTTCTGTAATCTATATAACTCATGCGTGTTTGATTAGGGTTAGAGCTAAACTTTGCAGGAAAGTGGATCTCACGAGCCAGATTTGAGGATCACTGGTTTATATACTACAAACACTTTTATCACATAATAAGCAGTATTAATTTTGACACGAAATTTTAATTTAGTTTTAGTCTTAGTCTTTTGACTATAATTCTTTTTAGTTTTAGTCAAGTTTTAGTCATCTGATTTGTTTTAATTTTAGTCTTATTTTAGTCGACTAAAATCGCTTGGTATTTTAGTCGACTAAAATCGCTTGGTATTTTAGTTGACTAAAATAAGACTGATTTACTAGACAATTTTTTACAGCTGGTATAGGAAACAAACTAAACCAAAATATATAAAAACAACTTTATTTCAACACAACTGTGTCTTTATTTCGATTCAAAAGCTTTTATGCAGCAACAAACACTGTCATGATAATGTAAACAATAACTAGCTGCCAATTGACCATCAATAAAAGAAAAATAAAGTTAGGTCCAGGACCTTAAAGCTTACAGCTGAGCTGAACAATAAGTGCATACATTTAAAGTAAATATTTAATAAGTTGGGTGGATAAAAAAAGTAACAAGATTTTTATTTTATGTTTTAAATACTACAATATTACTAGATTAGTATGTATAATGATAGGATGTGAACATTCACGTTTCACATGACTAATATAGAAATATTTGTGATATTGTCAACAAGTAGAACATTATAAAATATACTAAACATTAGTATTAATCAAATGTATGTATCATAATATTACGTATTAGTATTGTGCTCTCATCTAACTTGAAGAAGGGGCTATTTTACATTACTTTTCAGTTTGTAATATTTAATGCTACAACATCTACGCACTGCAGTCTTCCAATTTTGCTTAGCTCAATAAACAAAAGAACATCGTTGTGAAATTACATTTGAGAAAATGTCCTGGTGGCTCTTCAGTAAATGTCTTTTCAAATTGGTTGTGTTCTTGCCACGAATGAGCGCTCCGCGTGCTTTACACTTTGTTTTGTTTTGTTCGTCGTCAAACGTGAAGTGAGCTGTGAACATTTTGTCGCTCTTTTAGACATCACCTCTTCGAATGCCGTCTTCCCGGGAGCTCATTTAAAAACTGAAAACCTTCGCTTCACGTCTCAATAAGTCGGGCTCGGATTGGTTCTCTTCTCTCATGCAGTCTCGCCTGTTCCGTTTTGCCGGTTTTTTTGTTCATTCCTCGCATCTCTCCCGTCTGCTGATTTGATTTTCGTCACAGTCTATTTTCGTCTCGTCCTTTATTCGTTGACGATAATGTCAGTCAATTTAGTCATAGTTTTAGTCTCCATCAGTGCCTTCTTTTTTAGTTTTCGTTTCGTTTTCATCCGCAAAAATATATTCGTGACGAAAATAATGACGAAAATATTTAGTCAACGAAATTAACACTGATAATAAGGCAGAATAGTTTCTATAAATGCTATGTCAATTAGCACTGCATTGTTTATATACTTTATTCATCAACTGCTGTAGATTTTTTTTTACTTGAAAAACCAAAAACAACTGTTTTCATACAGCGACAGCTGGACGCTTTTGGCCATATTAGGAATTTCCTGTTATGACTTTCTGCGCGAGAGCCCCGTCCGTCTTCGAGTATGAATGAAACACACATTGCAGGAGTGTTTAGCGCTCTGTGATGTTCATTTCGCCTTCTCGGTCCGAAAATAATTATCAGGTCATGTGCAGACTATCCTGTCTCTTTGAGTTTAAATCTATATTTATTCACATCAGCTCTTGAAAACCTCTATATGAACACACTTGCCCGAAAAAGTGCGGGGGACCAATTTCCGTGATATTAAAAGTGGGGGGGACACGTCCCCCGGGTCCCCCGCGTAATCTACGCCCCTGTGTCTTAGTGTAACATAAGTGTGGATTATTCATATTAAACTAATTTGTATATATAATTTATGCAATTGTGTTGCATGTAACCATGTAGTGGTAATACCAATAATAATAATAATAGCTGTTTTTATTTTACGTCATCTTAACCAGACAGAGGGGAAGATGCTTTGTCAGTCAGTGCAAGGGAGAGGGAAGCCTCAGGGTCCAGGATTACAACAGAAACAGATAGCAGTGCAAGGGAGAGGGAAGCCTCAGGGTCCAGGATTACAACAGAAACAGATAAGGAGAGGGATGTGGAGAGTACAGAGGCTGGACCAGCTGAGAAGGAGACTGAAAGTGTAGAAGCTGGACCAACTGAGGAGGCTATTCAAAGTAGAGAGGCTGGACCAGCTGAGGAGCAGATTCAAATCATCAATTATTTTGCACGTCCCAAGTCTAAAGATCTGTCTTTATTTTTTCAATATCACCCCCAACAAACCCCAAAAAGAACCTTGCCTAACATTTTTCATAGTAGGGAAGGGATCAACCGCAAGTGGTTGACTTACTGTGAAGAAAGTCATGCTCTCTTCTGCACAGTTTGTTTGGCATTTTCAAAGCCCTCTACTTTTGACGGCGCTTTTGCTAGAGGAGGCATGCAATCCTGGAAGCATGTACATCAAAGAATTGAGGAGCATGAAATAAGTCTTATCCATCAAGACTGTGCAGAGGCTTACTTCTTGAGGGCACATAAGGGGGACATTGAGAGTAGATTAAGAGGAAACCAGCTCTCCCTCCATCAAGAGCAAGTCAGAAGAAAACGGCAGGTGATGGATCGTGTAATCAAAGAGTCTAAGCTACTGGGGCTCCGAATTTGAAGCTGCCTACACTTTTGAAGGCCGAAGTGTAGACCACGGTAACTTCCTTGAAATTATCATGCTCCTGAGTATGTATGACCCCTGCCTGCAACAACATTTGACTGAATGTATTGAAAAAAGTAAAAAACAGCATGAAGCTGGGGCAAGAGGCAGAGGTTCATTGGTCACTCTGCTTTCAAAAGATACAATCAACAAGGTTGTCAAAGTCATCAGTGGGCTGATAAGGGAGACAATTGCCACTGAGGTCAGAGAAGCTAAAATGTTTTCTGTCCAGATTGACGCCACTCAAGACGTCACATCCAAAGACCAGTGCTCTGTGATTCTCAGGTATGTCACAGATGTGGTCCATGAGAAGTTGGTCGCTCTGGTTGATTGTGAGGCTTCTACTGGACAGTGTGTTCTCCATCTCCTGAAAGAAACACTCACAAGACTTAATCTTGATGTGTCATGTTGTGTAGGGATCACTACAGATGGGGCAGCCAATATGCAGGGCAGTTACAAAGGCTTCTCTTCCTTTTTATCAGAGGAGGCCCCTAACCAAATCCACGTCTGGTGCTATGCACATGTCCTAAACCTAGTATTAGCAGACACAACAGGCAGTGTTATTCAGAGTGCATCGCTTTTCACTCTCCTGAACGACATTGCTGTTTTTATAAGGGAATCTTACAAACGCACAAAGAAGTGGGAAGAAACCAGCACAGACAAGCGACACAGAATTCTCTCTCCAATAGGACAGACACGGTGGTGGGCAAAAGATGCTGCTCTCACAAAGGTGTTTGGAAATTTTGGAAGGCCTGACAGTGCCATGTATGTAGATCTTGTCTTGACTTTAACAGCAATTCAACTAGAGATAACCATGAATCCTACTGCTAGAGCCAAAGCCAAAGGATACATTGAGGGTCTTCTAAAATTTGAGACAATTCTCACAGGCCAAATCTTCCTACCGATTTTTGAGCACACGTCACCCCTGTCCAAATACCTCCAGACAAGCGGAATGGATCTCCTGACCGCACACCGCCTGGTAGTGGGAACAGAGGATGGGCTGAAGAAGTGTGTACGAGACTTCAGTTGCAAAAAATGAGGCTGCAAACAAATTTGTGGAGTGGGCTAATGGTGAGCTTCTGGAGAACGAGGACTGTGAGATAGAAATGGAGGTAGCACTACCTGAAAAACAGGTTAAGAAAAAGAAGATCATGCCAGGAGAGCTGGTAGAAGATGAGCCCTTAACAGCAGCTGAAAGGGACGTTGAGGTGACCATACTTAATGTCATTATGGACACTGTCACTCAAAGTATTCATGAGCGCTTTGCTGTAAGTGGAAAGCTTTGCTCAGATTTTGCCTGTCTTGATCCAAAAAACTTCCCTGAGGTAAGGGATAAGGGACTTCCAGGATCAGCAATGCAAAACCTCAGCAGTTGTTTAATGAAATTTGATGCCAGAGCCACTACTGGTACCTTACAGGCTGAGCTGGCCAGCCTAGCCACTCAGTGGGAAAGACTAAAGCTGTCCCCCCTAGAGGAGTACAAGGTCCGGACCTCAAGAGAAGAAGATTCACCTGAAGGCACAGAGATGGTGATGTAGAAGAACCATGTGATGTAGAAGGAGCGGAATTGGTCAATGTTAACTGTTCTATGTGTAAGAATTGTGCCATTTGTGTCTACCTTATCTTGGCACAATACAATTTACTGACAAGTTCATACCATGTAATTGGACTGGCCTACAAATTTCTTTTGGCATTATCCACTACTCAAGTGGCCTGTGAGAGACGTTTTTCTACCCTTACATTTGTGAAGAACAGACTTAGGAGCACTATCACCCAAGAGCACTTGGAAGCATTTATGCTCATGGCAACAGAGAAAAACATTCTGATGTCCTTGGACACTGATGAGGTTATAAACAAGGTTGTAGAGACCAGTGACCTACTGCGACGGCAACTCATGTTTTGAGGCAGTCTGTGTGTGTGTGAGAGAGAGAGCGAGAGAGAGAGAGACAACAGCAAGTGATGAGAGAGAGAGAGAGACAACAGCAAGTGATGAAAGAGAGAGACAACAGCAAGTGATGAGAGAGAGAGAGACAACAGCAAGTGATGAGAGAGAGAGAGACAACAGCAAGTGATGAGAGAGAGAGAGACCAGCAAGTGATGAGAGAGAGACAACAGCAAGTGATGAGAGAGAGAGAGACAACAGCAAGTGATGAGAGAGAGAGAGAACAGCAAGTGATGAGAGAGAGACAACAGCAAGTGATGAGAGAGAGAGAGACAACAGCAAGTGATGAGAGAGAGAGAGAACAGCAAGTGATGAGAGAGAGAGAGAGAGTGTCAAGGAGACAAGTCACACTTGAGTTGAGCTCCAGATAAATTGCAAGAAAAATAATATTTATTTGCTAACAAGCTAATGAAAAAAGAGGATTCAACATACAAAATCATCTAGACAACATCTAAACAAAGATTTTGTTGAATCTGGACAGTTTTTTGTTGTTCTTTACACTGTCACACCTTAATTTGAGGAAAAGTTAAAGAGAAGCTGATCACAGGATAACCACAGGATAACATCAAGCAAAACAAAAGCCAACAACAACAGCCACTATAAGAAAACTTGGAGGATAAGAGAGGTAAAAACATTTTGAATAGACAGTGCTATTTATCTCTCTTTAGACTTTTGCTTGATTCCTGTTTGAAAGAACAACACAGAAAAAACATTCTTGGACATTTTGGACACAACTGGAATTTTAAAGAAATCAGTGAAAGTCATATTTTCCCCATTTTTGGCTTATTTACTCATTTTTACCAGTTGGATATCTCCACTGGGAGATGATAAACAAAAACAATTCAAAACAGTGGCAGTTATTTCAGTTGATTGTTTACATTCCAAATCAATGATGGCCAACGCATCATCCTGGCCACGCCCCTTCATCTACCCTCAGAAGAGCTCTGAGACCTCCAGGCTGATGCTCAGACACAAGCAGATGAAGGAGACGCCCGACACACTGTTTGCGGATCTACAAGAACACAGTGCCATGAACAACCTGCTCTTTTACACCGAACACAGCCCTTTATGGCACATTGCCTTCTGTCAACATCTCACCTTTACCAAGAAAAGAGGCATCTGCAAAGGCAGACAGATCTTAGCATTTGAAGATGCTGAAAAAATGATGAAACAAGATTTTTGACCCTGAACTTGTATCAAAATGGCACTGTCATGGCCCAGGGATCAGCGTCTGCTCTCAAGATCTTCATTAAAGATTTTGAATTAATAAAAAAGCTGGCACTGTCTGATGAAGTGTACAAGAATATAAACATGGTTCCCTCTCCTGAAAAATCAGTTCTAAAGACGACAGTGACTTCAGCAACTACCATTCCATCTCCAATGTCAAGAATGAAAGATAACTTTTCACTTCTGGAAGTAGAAGTCATGGAGATAAAAGAATTAATACTATCCCACCTGAAAGACAACAACATGGAACAAGTGACAATTGACATAAAGAACTTAAAACAAGAAGTTGAATCTCTGCAGAGACACAGAGAAGAAATGACAGAAGAACTTCAGAAAACCAAAGATAAACTAAGGGAAGTAAAATCAACTTTAGGAAGACAACTAACGGAAGTTAGAGAGCCTTGAAGTCAGTACTCCACACCAAATATGAACTCATCACAGATCTGAAAGAAAGACTCAACTGTTTCAGCACCTAAAGAGTCTTCTGCCAAACCCTTGACTCGTCCAGAGATGCTCATGGAAAACCCTCAACCTGAACAGCAGCCAGTGGAAGAAAAGCCTCACTGCTCGACTGATCCTGCACCCCAGATCCACAGCTCCTCTGCACAGGACCCGGGAGAAACACATGCTCTTATCCTGACAGACTCTAATGGGAAATATGTCAATGAGAGACTTCTGATACCAAACATGAGAGCCAAGAAAATCTGGTGCCCAAACACAAGAAGTGCTTTTCAGATCCTGCCACGCACCGATGTGCCTTTCCACGTCATCCACGGGAATAATGTGGAACTCTCCAGAAGCTGCGCACTCATTCCTAATGTTCATCTCGCCCCTCACAAAGACATACAGCCTCATCATATGTATGACCACATACATCTCAATAAGCAAGGAGTGAAAGTCTTCGCCAGAGTGCTGAAAAGCACAGCCCTTGGAAACACAGCAAGAAACAACAGAAACTCCGCTAACAGGCGAAGCTCTCGTCCTCCAGCAGAGCCCACACGGACCACCGGACCTCCATCCCAACACAAGAGCTACGCGACACAGAGAAGCCCTCGTCCTCCAGCAGAGCCCACACGGACCACCGGACCTCCATCCCAACACAAGAGCTACGCGACACAGAGAAGCCCTCGTCCTCCAGCAGAGCCCACACGGACCACCGGACCTCCATCCCAACACAAGAGCTACGCGACACAGAGAAGCCCTCGTCCTCCAGCAGAGCCCACACGGACCACCGGACCTCCATCCCAGCACAAGAGCTACACGACACAGAGAAGCCCTCGTCCTCCAGCAGAGCCCACACGGACCACCGGACCCCCATCCCAAAACAAGAGCTACGCAGCGGCCGCTCAACAACCACAGAACCCTGCAGCCGCTGAACTCAACCAGATCCGACCTCTGCTGAACGTCATCTGCTCCAGGCTGAGGACATAACCTGCATAGCACACACACACACACACACACACACACACACACACCTATTCATGAAATCATTTAAAATCAGTTTTTGGAATATACAAGGTCTGCACTCTTCTACTTTTGGTAATAAGACTGCAGACCAAGACTTACTCAGCAGTGTAACAGACATGGACATCTGTATCTTTCATGAGACGTGGTGTCGTAGTAATGAGACCTTACATTGTCCAATAGCATACAAGGAAATTATGGTTCCTTCATCAAAAAATTGCATAGAATGCATAGAACAAAACCTGTAACTACGTACACACCGTTGCCGACTTGAGCTGCAAAGAAGCTCTGCCCGCCCAGTCAAGGACGCTTGTCACAAAGTTCGGGGAAGCTTGTTGACGCTTTGGCCGCTCTGACGTGGCAGCATTCTGTGTTTGATCATGGGAGAAGAGAAGTGTCACACCATGAAATGTAAACAGAAAAAATCAAGCAATGCATTAGGCAGTTTAGGATATCGCACAAGATTTGTCAACACAGAAAACATTTCATCACTGAGAGTTTTTTTCGACACCATTGTATCACTATCAAGTGATTTTGATTAATATGCGCGAGGGAGAGAGAGTGCAAGGCAGCGCTCGTGTTGTCTGAAGCATAGACTAAAGGTTTGAAGACGGCGGAGGTGAGTGCGCGCACGGCCGAGGCTCTCTCTCTCTGCTCGTTCTTAAATATACCCTGTTTAGCGCGCCCTGTTAAACTGACAGGACTTAAAACACATACGAATGATACACTTTCACTCTATGATGGTTAAACTGTGCAATCAATCCGATAATAATAGGAAACCCAATTTTGCAAGGGTTATGACATTAGTAGTATATATTTTTTTGCATTTTTTTTTTTGACCACCGAGGGGCGGTGGTTTACAAAATTTCCGGGTAGATTTTTTGGTCCCACTCCGCCCCTGTACACAGGTCATGTTATATAAGTGTTCACTGTTTAAGTATTGAAGTCATATTTCATTGTTCATCAGGTTCCATTAGGTGACATGTTGCATACAGCCCAGAATCTGGTGTCAATGTTGAGCAACACCTTAAGTGATGGACAACCGAAAGTGGGGAACCAGTCCAATATCAGTGTACAGTCAGCAGAAGAAAGAAGGTCCAAGTCAAATGCGCAGTCAGTTCAGCAGGAAATGGCTAGGTGTGAGATTTAAAAAAATGTGTGTGTGTGTGTGTCTGTACTGGTGAAATATACAGTTTGTACAGTATATATTTTTTTTGATTACATACTGTATATAAGTTTCATCCCACATTAACATTACATCGCATATATTAGTGTGCATGTGAGTGTTCTCAATGTTCTAAACTGGCTCGAAATAAAAATAAAGTCCATTTTAGGTCATTTCCTGGATTCTTCAGAAAGGAATTGAGGGGTAAAAATGTTTTGGACCATATAAACGGCCACAGAAAACATTTTTGAAGTTTTTTTTTTTCTCCTTGACCAACAATATGAGAAAACGCCCAAAGGAGAGACAGAATTACAACTTACACTTGCAGGACTTGGGAGAAGATCATTAACTATAACCGAAAACATGACTCATTCAGAGGTAAGATCAATAATGTATTTTTTCTTGTTTTTTTTTGTGTTGAGTGAATTTCCTTACTCTTGTTTTACTCTGCCTTTGATAATTAAGCTATCAGAGGTGCTTGTTAATGCATATCCAAAACTGGCAAAAGTCTGCGGAGGATGGTTGCTTCACAAGTGCTCAGGTATGAAGGATCGTTTTGAAAAAAATGTCCTAACCTCTTAAAACTTATGTGGATTGAAATCATACGCGTTTATAGATATCAGATGGATTCTATCTGTTAAATATTTTTGGTGTATTGTCTTTCTATATTCTGTTAAATACTTTGAATCATAGGTGGAGGTGGTCAACGGAAATTGACTGTCATCCCTCCTGACCCTGATGGGTATAATGGACAGCAATTAAAAACCGTGAGCAGCAATGGAAAGAGCACAATGTATGTAGTTCCTCTGCAAGAGCAAATTGACATAACTCCATTACCACCTGACGCAAGGGAATTCGAAAAAATGCCCAAAGCCCAGTGTGCACTTTGCATCAAAATGGTTCCCCTTCAGTGCCTTCCAGTACACATAAAACACTGTAAGATGGAACATGTGGATTTGTGTATCTCAAGTGATGATGTAAGTCTAAGTTGTTTATTTTAGTCATCAGTGAGCTCTAAAAACAAGGTTGATTTCTGTTTTATTTCCAGTCGATGGAGAAGTCCCCAGACTCCCCACAAGAAGCTATTTCAACTTCTATTGACACCTGGAAAGAGGCGTGTTTAAAAAAATAAAATAAAATAATTATACTGATCTTTTGTTAATATTTCATAACCTCTGAAAACACAATTTTATGTGATTTTTACGTTTTCAGGAATTGGAAAAGTCACCAGATATTGAAAGCTGTGCTTCAAATGTAAATGAAGTCTGGACAGAGAAGGTGAAAAGGATATTTATGTGTTTAAAAAAATATATACATTTTCAGGTTATGGTTTATGCATAGTTCCAAAAAGATTGTTTATGTGTAATTTAACTCAGTATTTTAATTTCACATCAGACTGCTGAGTGTCCATTGTGCAAGAAATCCTTTGACAGTGATGTTATAGAGATACATGCAGCCAACTGTGGATTACAGTAAATTACTAAATAGTTTAGTGTCACTTATCTAATATTAATCATTTCAATGTTTCCTATCCAGCAATTTGAAATATTAAAGCATTTATTTTTTTGTTTTTGTTTGTGTGCAGAACTGCAGAATATGATGATAACTTCAGTGACCCAGTAAATACACTTCAAAGGTAAAAATGGTATATTAAGAAAGTGTTTGTTTTACTTTGCTGGTACATTTCATGTTTTGTTTCTGTTTATTTCTATTACAAAGTTCTGGGGAGATTCTGAATTGGATCGCCAGTAAAGTTGATCAAACCAACACCTTTTCCATCTGCATTTCTCGGAATGACATCTACAACAGAGGAATGCAGCAGGGGCAGCGCCAAAAGAAATTGACACCAAAAGACAGACTAAAGGGTTACCTTTTTTGGAGAAGCTGGGGTTGACTCTGGTGCTCTTAGCAAGGAGTTCTTAACAGGTATAAATAATTTAGTTTATTATAAAATGTATGTTTTATATTTTAAAGCAGACATTTTGTCAGATCAGATTTTAAACCGGTTGTATTTGTTGTCTAGAAATGATTGCAGAGATTGAAACAAGACTTTTTATCGCTGGTGTAGATAAAAAAGGGAAGAATCCAGTCTATTGTCTCAACAGCTTGGATCGTAACTACTTCAGGTATGCAATATTTGATCAGTTAAAGGGATACTCTACCATATTTTCATATTAAACTATGTTATTCCCTTATCTAAGACGAGTTGATAAATACCTCTTTCATCTCAGTGCGTGCACTTAATTGCTCTAGGATAACTATAAAAGGATAACTATAATGTATAGCTTAATTGCACTTTTGGGAGTACTTCGACTGGCACAGTGAAAAGTCATGCCTGATCCTCGTCCCACTATTGACAGAAGGCAAGACTTTTTACAGCGCCAGTCGAAGTACTCCCAAAAGTGCTATTACGCCATACATTATAGTTATCTTTTAATCGCCAGAGTGATTAAATGAGAGAGGCATGCATCAACTTATCTTGGTTAAGGGAATAACATAGTTTAATATGAAAAAACAGTGGAGTATCCCTTTAAAAATTTTAAACATGTTTCAATAAACCTTTTTGGTTGATTCAAGGTTTTGTTTTATCCACTGTGGTATGGTATTAGAAGTGCAGGAGAAATTATGGCTGTCAGTCTAGCAGAAGGAAGACCACCGCCAGTTTTTTTTTCCCTGCTCATTGAGAAGGTAAAATAGTAATCTGAAATGTAAGTAAAATATAGTAATGTTTAATTCTGTAAATGTAAATAAGTATTCTATTTCTCTGTATTTAGGTTAACTCAACAGATGACATGAGTGAACTTACAGATGAGATTCTACACAACCAGCACTTGCACAGACTAAGCCAGAACGCGCACACATATCACACACCAGGAAGCGCGCGTGCCCTCAGATCACTTGGATGTGTTTGTGTACAAGAGGTAAACGATATAAATACTGTTCGTTTTCTCACACAAACCGCTCGTTTCGTGTCTTAGGCCATCAATGTGTCCTTACGATGGGGAATTGTTTAATTTGGACTTAACTGTGCATGCTCTTTGAGATTGTGACCATAGACCTGCATTGTATGACTGACAGACAAGAACGGTTTGACCTAAAAATATCAAAATTTAAACTACTGCGGGAAAAAAGACACCTACATCTTGGATGCCCTTGAGGTAAGCTAAAACATACCAACATTTAATTTCAAAGTGAACTATCACGTTAAATGCTATAGAAATGCTAACACTATCTCTTTTATTTAAGGTGGATGCAGGATGCAGGCTTCATTCTGGAGAATTTGCCACCCTGTCTTTAGTGACAAAGGTTCTGTGAAATACACCAAAGAAGTAAATGTAATGAACTTTTTGCAGGATTTCCTACAGGAAGTTGAGGATCGTGGTATGTATTATCATAATAGCACAACATACTTAGTGGAATGAAAACAAGATTATCAGAACTTTAAGCCTCCCTCCCTCCCTCCCTGTTTTTAAGACGGTGAAGCTGAACAAATGACTGCAGGTAAAGTTATGCAGTGGATGACAGGCCAAAGACATAAGCCTATTCACCCCAGTGACCAGAAGAATTTCAACATCACTGTGAAGTTTAATCACGACCGTGACACAAAACACAGTGTGTGTTTTCCAACTGTAAGCGCATGTACTCGCACGATTACGTTTCCTTCAGCTCACCTGAAAACACTGGATGAATTTAAAAACATAATGGAAATAGCTATGAAATATGGGGAGTCATTTGACAATGTTTAAATGTCTTTGGTGGTGAAAGAATGTTGAAACAGCAACTTTAAGCTTCTCTTTGAATCACTGAGTAAAACTGATCCTTTGAAAATATTTGTTGAAATAATTTTCATGTTAAAGAATCTACTCAATTCTCGTTGAATCACTGTTTAGTGGCATAAGTAAAACTGATCCTTTGACAATATTTGTTGAAATAATTTCTTAAAAAAACAACAACAACTCAAAATCATTAACTGTTCTGAATTTATTTACAAATTAGTTTTCATAATTCATTCATTGTGCTGCTTTGTTACAGTTTTCAAAATGTATACACAATTTGCAAAATAAATGTTTAAAATGTTCTCACACAGTTGTTTGTGTATTTCAAAGACTTTCAAAATATTGAACCAAAGATGTATAAATATCTCTGCCATAACAGTCAGATGTTGCAAGATGATTAAAGATGAATTTTACGGTTTCCATCAGAGCGGGAGTGAGTGGGCACTCAATTTCTGGAACATGAACTCCAACATCATCTTCTGTCACACTATCAAACTTCTCCCAGTCTGTTCCAAATTCTTAAATGAAATAAATAAATTTACTTCACGCATCATGAAAAAGCACAATTTGACAGTACAGGGCATGCAGAATTATTAGGCACGTTGATTTTCTGATCATATTTTATTCCCAGGCACATTTTGTCAATTCCAAACCATATTAATCTTAACTACTATTCATTTTGTATTTAATCACTTATAACTGATATATAATTGTTCACGATGGCTGGAAATGAAAATGCATTATTATTGCATTCTCATGGGGATTTAATCATTTTTGACTTTTCAGTCTGAGTTAAATCTCTTTTTTGGCTTGTTTTATCTAAAATAAAATGTGCCAAATAATTCTGCGCACCTGAATTGAAGGCATTTTTCATTTTCAGCCTTCATGAGCAATTATATATCAGTTATAAATGGAAATCTTTTATGCGGTTCCATTGCACTCTTTGTCCGTCTGCTTGCAGGCAGCCTTTTATCATCCTATATCAAGCATTTGGTAGTCTTCTTTTGATGGCCAAAATGGCATTATCCAATTCATTGTCAGACATGGTGCTATACGTAGTTTTTACAGACAAACCCAAGTCACGCATTCGGCGAAAGATAGTTGACTGGCTTACTCCTAAAATGTTCGCAATACAAGAAACTGGTAAAGACATCTCTATGAGACGGGACAGCATTTCCTCGGAAACAATAAACTTAGGTCGACCTTCGTCCTCCACCACATTCCCTCGTAAGAACTGGGGCCACCTCTTGGGAAAGAGCTGCATGAATTTTTTGTTGTAAATCCATGAGGGTCTCCAAAATATAATTTGGCACATCAAAGATAGTGGAGGCTGATGACAAAATAAACACTTCTTGATTGATAACATACTGAAAATAGTCCAAGTCCAGCTGATATCCATCTAAAAATGCACTTATTCGTGACCTGAGGCTTTCTAGTAGGTCCGTCAGCAGCGGTCCCTGTAAGTCAAATTACTCTGACATTAATATTACTTAAGACAAAATTCTATTTTCAAATTGCAACTGATTTTGTGTCAATTGTCCTGAGTAAGGGAAAAAAAATCCCAAAAGAATCCCTTTAGGGGAAAGTTTTGATAAAGACCCAAATATAGCCTATTCATTCTTTTTCTCACGTGAATAGGGTAACATTTTTAACCTTTAGACATCACCATGAAAATGAGTTGATTACTTACATCAAGACAAACAAAAAATGTATTACAAGTTTTTTAATTGTTTGTTAACATGGATAAACGGTGCATAATCTAATTACATATGTGCTAATTTGCATAAATACCACAACAGATCTTGAAAATGAAAATGTCTTGTTCAATCTTGTTGATAGCAGTAACATACTTAATATTAAGGTCTGAATTAACCCATTTAGGCTACCCATGAGCATTAATACAGAGGCAGGAAGAAGTACTTTAGAAACCAGCCTTTATTAATTACTAATGCAGAGATGGGGTTTGGGGTTGGGTCTGTGGGACTGTTTCTGGGGATTTACTTTTTATTTTGCCTACCTTTTGTCTTCTGCATTCTCCTTACTATTGTCTCATGTTCTTGCCTCAGACTCGTCCCCCAGAAACACCCCCAAATATAATCTTTTAAAAATTAATAAAGCAGCCAGCCTAAGTAGGAACCAAAGTACTTCTTTTTAATTGAGTTTTTCCTTACTCAGGACATATTGATACAAAATCAGTTTGCTTCTGTTGCAATTTGTTCAACCTTTTTTCCTAAATGGACTAAACTATTAGTGATAAATGAAATATGACTTCAATACTTAAACAGAGAACACTTATATAACATAACCTGTGTATTAACGTACAGTGCACGTAACTGCTGTTAGGAAGTCAATACCTAAAATTGCTAATTCTTTTATGTAACCCTATCTCATCGCGCTACAGGCTGCAGTGATGACCTCCTAAACAACTGTCTTCTTTAAGCACCTAACGTTACATGTACTCTGAGAGCTTATCTTACCTACTATACTATCTCTGTAATATTGCTACTCTCTGTTATTAGTTATAACTAACATTAACCCTTAAACACAGGGGTCGTCAAGTTCGGTCCTGGAGGGCCCATGTCCTTCAGAGTTTAGCCTCCTTTACTTCATGACCGCCAGGAACAAGTTTGATGACCACTGCTTAAACATGTCAGATTTAAAATAATAATAATAATTAACTTACCTGAGACGAGGTGTGAGCGCTTGGCTGCTGATCGGCCATTTTGGCGCCAGTGGTTTAAACTTTGGTGGGGCGCATGCGCACTTCATTGAATCGATTAATCTTCCCTCGGATAGTAATGCCTGTGACCTTGATGATGTATTTTTGACAGTCGTTTCGCACACCGCATTTCGTGGTCGTAATTTCGCATGTCGTGTGTGTAACAGAGCTATTGTGAAAACAAGCGCCGTGTCTGTAAACTGTCACAGTCGTACATTTTAGAGTTGTACTCTAAAAAACACACAAAATCGCGTATCTGTAAACTGTCGTGGCCGTAGATTTTGGAATCCAACTCTGACAAAAAAACAGAATTACGTACAATAGTTTTAAATTACGCACGAGTATATTAAAATTACACACAAATGTTTTGAATTACGTATGATTATTTTTGAAAGTGAATTTATTCCATAATTATGTACCATCCATCTGTCTCAGGTTTGTCTACAGGAGTCATGTTTTTAGCTTGTGTATATGTAGAATAGATTAATCTTCAACCCTGTTCATGAAAGATCACTGTCCTGCATAGATTATTCGGAATGTTATCTTGAAAATTGACTTGAAAGAAGAGCTTGATCAGGTGGTTATGTTGTGTTGGGGTAGAAGCTAAACTCTGCAGGACTATGAGATGATGGGGCAGGGTTGAAGACCTATTCTGTAGAATTACCTTTTGTGGCATATACCAGTATAGACTGTTTTGCCTCCCGGGTGACAATTGTTTAACTTTGAATATGACAAAAAAGTAGAGATTTTGTATTTACATTAAATATTTACAGAACTGGAAGAGTCAAAACGGACTTTGTGAAGATTCAGGAGCTTCCAGTTCTTGGCCTTGAAGAGACCGTTCATATTGCAAAACGCAAAATGAAGTAGTACCAGTACGAGAAGATCATGTATCCATGTCTTCTGGCATCCAACATGTCTTGTGTGAAGAGGACATCGTTGGACAAAAGGCATCAATCGTCTATGAGTCAATGCTGAAACACCTGGTCACATTTTTGCAGCTGCCGATGGTGAGGTGTAATTTCATTGAGACAGTTACAAAAGAGTCATGCCAGGCTTCCGGACCTTTTGAAGTCCAGCTTTCTTCAAGAGGAACTGGCACTGTCATACGCTGGGTAAATATATGTACATGCATTTTTTTTCTTTTTAAATATTTAATTATTGTGGTTTTGGATGTACGTAAAAATAGACATTTTTGTAATAGGTTCCATTCAAAACATCATACTATATATTCTTGAAATAAATGCAATTATCATCAGCTTAAAATATTTTTTTTTAATTTGAACTTAAAATTACATAGTACTAATGTGAAATAGCTGGTGTTTATTACAAATTGTTGGTAGTGTATAACATATTATGTGTCAGTGCGTAAATGCAATTAATCTACTGTGTCATGATCTTTTAGATGTGCTCAAATGGACACAAAGTATGGGTGTGGAATTCACAGCCCACACTTCTAGTACAACTAGTACATAATTCCTGTGGTTAATTGCTACTTTAGTCCGTTTCATAAAAACTTTTATATATGTTTTTGTTGTAGATTTTCTTTATTTATAAAAATATTTTTCACAAATATAGCAATCTTTCAATGTTTGTTTATTGTTAATACTATGCTTGTTCATCATTTATAGTGTATATCAATGATCATTTACAGATTTATTGTGTCCTGTACAGCAGATGGGCGAATGGACAGTCCTGGCTACTGTGCCCAGTATTGCTCCTACACTGGCATGGAGAATGATTCAAAAGAAATCATCTCAGTTGTTACCATCGATAAGAGGCAGACCGCAAGCAATTCTGTGTTTATGGAGAAAGAGGCTTTTGTCACGACCAAGGACAAGCTTCTTGGTGAAGTTAAGATGGCAGAAATTTGCACTGATGCTCACACACAAATTGCCTCCGTTATGAGTAAGTTTGTATGATTGAAACCACAACCAGAAAAGGCTTTTGATATATTACACATGTGAACAGTATGATTTGTAAGCTGCTCTTATCTCCCTTGTAAGATAAAACAACTGGTCGCTATAAAGAGAAAGGAATTGTCCACTCATGGGGCATATGGCATGGGGCAAAGAATTTAGCCAAGATGATCTCTGCGGTAATTTGTCATTCTTGAGTCTCTTTGTTGCTGGTATACATCTGATGCTGTTTTATGCAAAAATGTCCTAAACCACATATGTTATTTGCAATCTAAGGCAGCACAGCAAACTGGACAAAAGATCCTTCTCCACTGGTTAAAAGACATTGTAAATCACTTTTGGTTCTGCTGCAAGACGGCAGACATGGAGCAACAGTTCATTGTAAGTATTACACTAGCAAATTCTATCCAATTTCTTTCATACAAAAAATAAATATATAACACTTCTTAAATTTATATAACGTCTACTCCTTTGCAACTATGTGCTATGTCTTAATTCACACATTAGGCTGGTGATAGGTTTTATACTAGGGCCGGGACTCGATTAAAAAAAATAATCTAATTAATTAGAGGCTTTGTAATTAAGTAATCGAAATTAATCGCATTTTAATCGCATATAAATATTTGATCTGAGAACAGTGCGAAGTAATTTTTTTTCACATGGATTTATAGTATACCATTGAATAATGACTGAATACATAAGCTTAAGCAACAAAATATTGTTTATTTTAGTCCAACCAAGTCTAGCAGACCAGTGCAATTTTTGCCATGAAGTGTAGCAATAGCATATTTAGAAACAATTTAGAAATATTACATTTCAGAAAATCAGGAAGCTTATAGGTGCTGGAACCTTCTGTAAAGTGTTTTTTAAGTAAAACACAATACTGTCAATTACATTCAGACCATTGGAAACACTGACTATTAGAAAACATCTCTCTGTTGCTTCAGAGGCCATAACATACTAAGTCCAACTCTCAATAACCTTGGCCAAAACAATAAAGAGTTCAACATAAACTGTTGCACCAACAAAATAATACATAGTTCAACATAAAGTGTAAAGTCCACGGTAGCTGCTATATGTTTTGCGTTGAGGTGATACTTGAGCCTCGATGTGCTGTGGTGATATGCGAACGCTAGTTGGTGCTTCAGTATAATCGGTCCGCCGAAACTCATCCAGTGAGAAACGTACCGCGGTGCAAAAATAAGTTATTAAAAACGCGGGATTTTTTTTCCTGTTACTAATTAATCTTAATTAACGCGTTATTTTTTGTGTAATGAATTAATCTCAATTAATGCATTAAAGTCCCGGCCCTATTTTATGCATTAAAAAAGCAATTTATTCTCAGAGCACTGCATAATGAGTACACAACAGAACACCTACAATATCTCTATTATGCGGTTGTTAAACTATGTGATTATAGTCAAAACATTTTTATTTTAGAAACTGTGGAGCAGTGTGCTTCACCACGTAACCAACAGGCACGAGTGTTACCTTGGTCACTGCCGGCATGGGCCACTGCCAGAGAACCAAGACAGACAATGGCTGGAGAGTGGTTCGAAGGCTCATAAGGAATTGGAAGCTATAGTGTTTAAGAAGAGGTGGCTCAGAGATGTCCACCGTTATCTACCTTTCAGGTAACTACAGGAAGCACTCTCCTTAATGACAAATTGATTTTAGATTTTTTTCGTTTTCCATTACTCAACAATTTTCTAAATTATATTCTTGAGTAATTACAGATTATTTAATTTAACATATTGATTAGATTACAGTATGTGTTTAGTAACCCTGTGTGTGAGAATATAAATACAAATTATTTGAACAGATCGACCTGTCATCTTGAGGCGTTCCATAACCACTTGCTTATGTGGTTCAGCTCTTCACCAATGGTGTACGAGGCAAGAACTCTCCTGGCAGCCCTGGATTACAACCACCGTAAAGATAGACCACCACTGCTAAACAAAAAAGGGGAAAAGATGTAAGAATATCATAATTTAACATGCCTGGCTTCCATTAGAGGCAATATCATAGTATGATTGTGAAATTCAACAGTTTTGTTTTGATTTTCAAACAACTATTTATGCTTTGTGTTATTCATTTTGACATATAAAATATGGTATATGTTTGTATCACTAATATAATATCATTCTTTACTTTACAGCTATCGTCGAGTGTTTAAAAAAAAAACAGGAAGATGGACGGTATATGCTATGAAGGTGAACAAAGACTACAGCTACATACCAGATCTACAGGCAGCAATTCTGCATGAAAGACTACAGGCTGACAAGGGGATGCCAAAGCGTCGGACTCTAAGGACAGAGGATCCACGGAGACTGGGCCTCATTCCAAAAGTCCCACCTCCACCAATTGACACTATTCTTGAGTCCCATGTGAATAGAGGGATAGGTATGTCCATCAAAATATCACTTGCTTTGTAGTGCATAGTAGCTGCTGAGATATCTGTTACAAGCTAATAATTTATGATAGTTCCTTTGATGCGTATGTTTGTTTTTCTATTGCTATGAATCAGTGAAATGTTTGGTACATTGTGCTTATTTATCTGTACTTAATGAAATGTTTATTTTATCCCCAAAAAGAAGCCATTCCTACACTATGTGAGACGGATGAGCCCTGAAATACAACCTCTCATCCACACCACCAGAGCTCTGTTTTGGACAGTCTAAACCAAAATAAGTTATTTTGTTTATAAAGTTTTGGAATCAGACACTTAACCATGTATATATTTTGGACGACAGGTAATATTTGATATAAAAATATTTTATATACATCATGCAAACAAATAAATATTGCAAAACCACTATAACATTGTTGTTTTTTATTTATACTACTCTGACAATACAGTATTTATTAAATACGGTCAGTAAAGAACACAACATTAACATTTATTTAAAAAAATTATCATATAAAATCAAATTTAAACAAGCTAATTGAAAAATAATAATTTACATGCAGCATAAATACTTGTCCAGTCAGTTATTTGCACAAAAATAAACACGGGTCTAAACGAGGACAGGACTTAGGATAACAACAGCATGCTCTGCAATTACAAAACCTCAGCTATAAAACCAGTGTACTGGCTATTTGGGTCAGGATATTTATCACGTATTGTGCAAACACAGCAACTGGGGATGACCACACGATTTCTTGGCCCAAGTGAACCACACTGCTACAAGACATAATTCCTATATGCAGCATAGCGGTATTCCCGGTTGTCATCCCCAGGTTGCTGTGTGTCATGTAGTGCATAAATATAATTTCTCAATCGGCGTGACAATCGCAATACATGTTCATCTAAAATGTACAAAGACATGTGAGGTAGCTTGCTTATACATGTTGCCTCTGTCATTCCACAGCATTTATTTTCTACATCTACTTATCTTCTACGCTCTTTCAATCCCTTTTGCTCTTCCTGTCCCTCTTCTCTTTCCTGTGGATGCTCGTCCTCCTCTACCCTGTGATGCTACATTCGTTATATTCTTAGGAGGACTCCAGGTCTCATCTGGATTTGATAATTCCAGTGAGGATGTATCTGTGTTTCCCTGCAACACATGCAACTGTCAATAATAGCACTTTTAAACAAAGTTATATAGCTCTTTGTACTAAGGTAAGGATTTTTATCACGTGTGGTGACTGAGATTATGGCAGTACAATTAAATACAATCGGTTATGCTAATCACATTGCTATGTTGAAAACGCACTAAAGACGACATCTCCCATAGTCACCTGCTTCATAGCGTCATCAAGCTTCGCCTTTATTGTTGGAAATGCGCCCTCTTGTGGTCAATTACAAAAGTCACAGACTGGAGCTTTAATTTGGAAAAAAAATTGAAACATTTTTGTTTGCTAAATTCAAGTTGTTGTTCTTTTAAGTGATGACCAAGTGGACAGCAGCAGAAAGCCGAGTTGATCATGTTTGACCAATTTAGCATTCTCAAATAATCACGACTTGCTTAAAATCTGTAGAAATTAAACACTTAAAGCAGTGTTTCTCAAACCTGGTCCTGGGTGACCCCCAACACTGCACATTTTGTATGTCTCCCTTATCTGACACACCTATTTCAGTTCCTGGAGTTTCTTTTAATACACTAATGAGTTGAATCAGGTGTGTTTGATTAGAGAGACACTAAAAAAAAAAAAAAAGCAGTGCTGGGGGTCACTCAGGACCAGGGTTGAGAAACGCTGACTTAAAGCATAGTACAATGTTAGCTTAAACATTTAACCTAAATAAAAGTGCATTGTTAGGTGCATATCTAAGTGTTTGTGCAGAGAGTGGAAGCTGAAGTGCACTTAATGGACGAGGCACTGATCACTTAATTTTGTCCTTCAGTGGAAACAAGTACTACGCCGTCATTTTTGCTCATACAGATAAGACTAATACTTCATTCGGAACTGTAAATGGTCTCCTCCTATTTTTGTGTGCACTCTCAATATCAACAAAACATTTGTAAAATAGAGAAAACAAACAGGAAGTGCTTACCGTCTCATCTGCGTGAACAGGGAAACATTGAGCTCGGGCTGAAATGCAAAGCTCTAAAATCAGTTGGAGTTTAGCTTCACTGTGTCTGAAACTGATGGTTTATATTCACAATAAACTACAGAATACATGTAAGACTTGATCTGTGAATGGTTAAAATCTACATTTACATTATTCATTTAGCAGACTTTTTTACCCAAAGCGACTTACAGATGAGACCAGTGGAAGCAATCAAAAACAACAAAAAGAGCAATGATATATAAGTGCTATAACAAGTTTTAGTTAGGTTAACACAGTACACGTAGCAGGGGATTTTAAATAATATTATAAATAAAAAAAGAAAACAGATAGAATAAAAAAAGAATAGAGCAAGCTAGTGTTAGAGATCTTTACACATACACACACATACAATTGCATAATATATGAATAGAAAATAGAAAACAAAAAGATAAGAAAGTAGTTATATTTTTTTAAAGAATAGAATTAGAATAGTGAGTGTTAAAGTTAGAGGGTCAAATAAAGATGGAAGAGATGTGTTTTAAGACGATTCTTGAAGATGGCTAAGGACTCAGATTGCTGCTCGGATTGAGTTGGGGAGTTCATTCCACCAGAAGGGAACATTTAATTTAAAAGTCCGTAAAAGTGACTTTGTGCTTCTTTGGGATGGCACAATCAAGCCACGTACACTTGTAGAACGCAAGCTTCTAGAGGCACATAAGTCTGAAATAACAAATTTAGGTAAATGGGTGCAGAGCCAGCGGTAGTTTTGTAGGCAAACATCAATGCCTTGAATTTTATGCGAGCAGCTATTGGAAGCCAGTGCAAATTGATAAACAGAGGTGTGACATGTATTCTTTTTGGCTCATTAAAAATTTATCTTGCTGCCGCGTTCTGAATTAATTGTAAAGGTTTGATAGAATTGGCTGGAAGACCTGCCAAGAGAGCATTGCAATAGTCCAGTCTGGACAGAACAAGAGCTTAAACAAGGAGTTGTGCAGCATGTTCCCAAAGAAAGGGCTTGATCTTCTTGATGTTGAATAAAGCAAATCTGCAGGATCGGACAGTTTTAGCAATGTGGTCTGAGAAAGTCAGCTGATCATCAATCATAACTCCAAGGCTTCTAGCTGTTTTTGCAGTTATGGTTGATGTGCCTAACTTGATGGGGAAATCGTGATGAAACGATGGGTTTGCTGGAATCACAAGCAGTTCTGTCTTGGCAAGGTTGAGTTGAAGGTGATGGTCCATCATCCAGGAAGAATTGTCTGTTAGACAAGCTGAGATGCGAATAGCAACCGTCGGATCATCAGGATGGAATGAGAGGTAGAGTTGAGTGTCATAGCAGTGGTACGAAAAGCCATATTTCTGAATGACAGAACCTAATGATGCCATGTAGACAGAGAAGAGAAGTGGTCCAAGAACTGAGCTCTGAGGCACCCCAGTAGTTAGATGTTGTGACTTGGACACCTCACCTCTCCAAGATACTTTGAAGGACCTATCTGATAGGTAAGGCTCAAACCATTGAAGTGTTGTTCCTGAGATGCCTTTTGCCAGTAGGGTTGATAGGAGGATCTGGTGGTTAACCGTTTCAAAAGCAGCGGACTGATAAAGCAGGATAAGTACTGAAGATTTGGATTCTGCTCTTGCCAGTCTTAGAGCTTCAACAACTGAGAGCAAGGCAATCTCAGTTGAATGTCCACTTCTGAAGCCAGATTGATTGCTGTCAAGGAGATTGCTTTGTGTGAGAAATGTAGAGACTTGTTTGAACACAGCTCGTTCAAGTGTTTGTGCAATGAAAGGAAGAAGGGAAACTGGTCTGTAGTTCTCTAAAAGAGATGGAATGAGGTTGGGTTTCTTAAGTAGTGGAGTTATTCGTGCCTGTCTAAATGATGAGAGAAAAACACCAGTGTGGAGGGAAGTGTTGATGATGTGAGTGAGTGCAGGTACAACTTCAGGAGAAATGGCTTGAAGGAGATGAGATGGAATAGGATCAAGCGGACAAGTAGTAGGGTAATTAGAAAGGATGAGTTTGGAGACTTCTGCCTCAGAGAGTGAAGAGAAGGATGTAAATGAGTGTAAGTTTGCTGGTGACATGAGCTTGACTGATTGTGGTGTGGAAAATTGTGCACTAATGTGTTTAATTTTATTAATGAAAAACATTGCAAAGTCGTCAGCTATTAGAGAGGAAGCAGGATGAGGAGGAGGAGGACAAAGAAGTGTAAAAAATGTTTTAAAAAGCATGCGAGAGTTAGACGAATTGTTAATTTTGTTATGGTAGTATGTCATTTTAGCAGTGGAGACATTAGCAGAGAAGGAAGATAGGAGTGACTGATACACATTAAGGCCAGTAGAATTTTTGGACTTGCGCCACACCCTTTCAGCAGATCTAAGCTTAGAACGGTGTTCGCATAGAAAATCAGATAACCAAGGGGCAGAAGGGGTGTTACGGGCTGGCATGGAAGATAAGGGGCAAACAGTGTCTAAACAAGATGTAAGAGTGGAGCAGAAAGTATCAGTAGCACTGTTAGCATCCAAAGATGCAAAGAAGCATCATCCACCAGCAAAGAAGTAGCATCCAAAGAAACATTTTCCTCACTTCTTTGTCCTCCTCCTTTGTGCTCCAGGTGTAGCAGTGTCCTGTGGTTTGATCCAGGTCTTTGTTAGGGCCATGAAATGAAGCTTTGAATGACTAATAATAGAAGTAATGAAATCGGCTTTGTTTACAGCAGACTGGCAATTCCAGAGACCAATAGAAAAAGAAAGTAGTAAATTAGCAGATATAGGCAAAGTGTGCAGATTGTTAAGATTGTGCTGTCTACATTGTGTGATTTGCGAGTGGTAGTGATAGTAGGGATCTGGAAACACATAGTAAGATTTGGTTATAAACAAAAAACAACTGAAACAGAAATTAAAGAAGAGAAAGAAAAAGAGATTAATCAAAACAATACTTATATCCCCTGCCGGTGTCCCTGCCCGGTGGAGTCGCATGGTAGAGTCGATGGTCTTTACACTCTTCTGTCTTCACACGAGGAGGGCTTAACTGAAGGTCTGCCGTATACTAAACTTTTTTAAACCCGACAAAATGGAAATTGAATTGAGCTGAACAGAACACACTTTACTGTTTATCACAACAAAGGTCTAAGCAAGCGCACAACACTGACAACGTATGCGATAGAGTACGAGACCAAACGCAGCATGTCTCAACACAGTAAACAAACAAGTATAATAACAGTAAGACGTCAATAATGTATGATCAGGCTTTGATTCATATTTAAGAAATGTCTTTTAAAAAGATTTATATTATTACAGCAAAAATGTGTTTTTTTCATTTGATAATTTTTATATGAGGTTGAAAAAATAAATGGTGCTATAAGTTATTTTTGCTGCAGGCTATTCATCAAAAGCAGCATCAAAAAGAAGCATGCTCACTGGCAGTCCAGTTCATTTTATATATAAAAAAAACATTAAGCCTATATAAGATCAGTATTTGAAATTTTTTTAATAACTTAGGGAGGACACTGACTTCCGGTATTATGGGGATCACCACTGAACAATGGAGGCAAAGGATCGGACGATATTTCCAACCAGCGTCCAAAGGAAAGTTCAATACAGCTACAATTAACATTCAGTATGGTATGCTACGGACCGGACTACGGCTGGCGGTGGCTGTTGGCCTTCTCTTAATCTTAGCGGGCGATGTGGAAAAGAATCCCGGGCCTGGGAGAGGAAAGCGTGGTGGAGTCTCAGACACGATGTTAAGGACGGAGAGAACAACCCGACAGACAACATTGTTTGGAGAAACGTCTGGCTCAGAATTACATGCACCTTTATTAATCGAGTCCCTTCAAAAAGAAGTGAGGGACTTAAGAGAACTCGTTGAAAGTGCATGGAGTCAGTTGAGAGACTCGAGCATGTAAACGCTGAACTTCGGGAAGGACACGATCGCATGGAAAATCAGAACAGACGAGATAATCCTGTCTTCTATGGCATTCCAGAATCGGAATGGGAAACATGGGAAGAGAGTGAGAAGAAGGTTCGAGACCATGTTACCGAATTTTATGATCTGGCCAGAGCCAAAAGTGATGTGGAACTCCCGATCGAATGCGCTCACAGGATGGGGAAGAGATCACCTGGGAGAGCGTGACCGGTGGTTGTCCGTTTTACCAGGTGGAAGGATAAGGATGAGATTTTACAGAAGGCATGACAAAAAACACGAGAATGGCATCAACGAGGTGACAAGGAAGAAGATGGACCTAATGGCCGAATTCGGGTGTCGGATGACTTCAGTACTCAGGTGTGCGAGATACGGAGAAAGCTGATTCAATATATGAAAACTCTTCATCTAAATCAACCTAACACAAGGATGTCGCTTCGTTTTGAGAAACTTTTTGTGGACGGTAGAGTTTTCACTTATGACTACGAGTCAGAGACTGTGGTTGAAATTGGAGTGAATAATGAAGATACATTTGGCACTCGTGTAAGGTAGGATGCCGGTCTCGGCCCAGATGAACTTACTATTATCGAATGTAAAATTCAAGGGTTAAAGACGAAAGTAAATAATAATGAATTAATGGATACCTTGCAAGAGAAATCTATCATCTGTTTGACTGAAGTGTTGTTAAAAGATGAGTCTGAGTATTGTCATTTATTGGCTGGTTACACATGTTTTTGTCTCATGCATAAGTGTGTGGCAGCTTTTGGATGTAATATTGGAGGTACAGTATTGTTCAAAATAATAGCAGTACAATGTGACTAACCAGAATAATCAAGGTTTTTCGTATATTTTTTTATTGCTACGTGGCAAACAAGTTACCAGTAGGTTCAGTAGATTCTCAGAAAACAAATGAGACCCAGCATTCATGATATGCATGCTCTTAAGGCTGTGCAATTGGGCAAATAGTTGAATTAGTTGAAAGGGGTGTGTTCAAAAAAATAGCAGTGTGGCATTCAATCACTGAGGTCATCAATTTTGTGAAGAAACAGGTGTGAATCAGGTGGCCCCTATTTAAGGATGAAGCCAACACTTGTTGAACATGCATTTGAAAGCTGAGGAAAATGGGTCGTTCAAGACATTGTTCAGAAGAACAGCGTACTTTGATTAAAAAGTTGATTAGAGAGGGGGAAACCTATAAAGAGGTGCAAAAAATGATAGGCTGTTCAGCTAAAATGATCTCCAATGCCTTAAAATGGAGAGCAAAACCAGAGAGACGTGGAAGAAAACAGAAGACAACCATCAAAATGGATAGAAGAATAACCAGAATGGCAAAGGCTCAGCCAATGATCACCTCCAGGATGATCAAAGACAGTCTGGAGTTACCTGTAAGTACTGTGACAGTTAGAAGACGTCTGTGTGAAGCTAATCTATTTTCAAGAATCCCCCGCAAAGTCCCTCTGTTAAAAAAAAGGCTTTGCAGAAGAGGTTACAATTTGCCAAAGAACACATCAACTGGCCTAAAGAGAAATGGAGGAACATTTTGTGGACTGATGAGAGTAAAATTGTTCTTTTTGGGTCCAAGGGCCACAGGCAGTTTGTGAGACGACCCCCAAACTCTGAATTCAAGCCACAGTACACAGTGAAGACAGTGAAGCATGGAGGCGCAAGCATCATGATATGGGCATGTTTCTCCTACTATGGTGTTGGGCCTATTTATCGCATACCAGGGATCATGGATCAGTTTCCATATGTTAAAATACTTGAAGAGGTCATGTTGCCCTATGCTGAAGAGGACATGCCCTTGAAATGGTTGTTTCAACAAGACAATGACCCAAAACACACTAGTAAACGGGCAAAGTCTTGGTTCCAAACCAACAAAATTAATGTTATGGAGTGGCCAGCCCAATCTCCAGACCTTAATCCAATTGAGAACTTGTGGGGTGATATCAAAAATGCTGTTTCTGAAGCAAAACCAAGAAATGTGAATGAATTGTGGAATGTTGTTAAAGAATCATGGAGTGGAATAACAGCTGAGAGGTGCCACAAGTTGGTTGACTCCATGCCACACAGATGTCAAGCAGTTTTAAAAAACTGTGGTCATACAACTAAATATTAGTTTAGTGATTCACAGGATTGCTAAATCCCAGAAAAAAAAAAATGTTTGTACAAAATAGTTTTGAGTTTGTACAGTCTAAGGTAGACACTGCTATTTTTTTGAACACACCCCTTTCAACTAATTCAACTAATTGCCCAATTGCACAGCCTTAAGAGCGTGCATATCATGAATGCTGGGTCTCGTTTGTTTTCTGACAATCTACTGAACCTACTGGTAACTTGTTTGCCACGTAGCAATAAAAAATATACTAAAAACCTTGATTATTCTGGTTAGTCACATTGTACTGCTATTATTTTGAACAATACTGTATATGTGTATACGTACATGACTCTATAGTGAAACATTTTTCTCGAATCCATAAACAAGCAACTGACTGCATATTTTTATACTCTGACAAAGAGAGTGGATTATTTGGCGATAAAATTGTTTTTGCCTTTTGGTATATTTTTCCTGAGGGATCCAGTTCATATAGAAATAGAGAAGAGAAAAATGGCTCTCTGGAAAATAACATTTTAAGTGTGCTGGATCAAGTAGGGGAAGATGCACAATTAATTAGCTCAGGAGACTTTAATGCTAGAACAGGTAGTGAATTTGATTATATTGAATGTGATGATTCTGAATACGTAGCATGTGGTAGATATTATACGAATGATTATTTTAAATGGAATAGAAAATCAAAAGATAAGGTTATTAATACTTTTGGTCGTTGTCTTTTGGATATGTGTCGTAGTTTAAATATACATTTTGTAAATGGGCAAGTTGGAAGAGATATTTATGGTGATGTTAGATTTGTCTCTGCAGCTGGATGCAGTGTGATTGATTATTTCATCATATCTAGTCAACTATTTGCACATGTCAGGGATTTTGAAATTCTACAGGTGGATATTTCTGATCACTTTCCATTATTGTACAATATGAGAGTAAATAGGGTTGATTCAAGGGTTAAAATGAAGAATAACAGTCTTGCTAGACCCTGGATAAGATTTAAATGGGGAACTGATTGTGAGAGGCAATTTCTGCAAAGACTATCTTATTTATTGAATGAAAACTTTTTTAATAACTTTTTTACCGCAGTGGAAGAAAATACTAATGCAACCATTATGATTTTGACAGATTGTTTACATGAAGCAGGTAGATTTTTGATTAATAAATTTACGTTGAAAATTAAACAACCAAAGTGGTGGGATAAAGACTGTTCATCTCAGAAACTTGTCAAAAATAATGCTTTAAATCAATTCAGAAGAACCGGTAATGTGAGCAGTTTGAATAGTTATGTGCTTGAGAGGCAATATTTTAAAAACTTATGTAATAGTAAGAAAAAGCAGTACAACTCTAATGTTTTAGATAATGTGTTACAGAATGACATGAATACACAACAGTTGTGGAAGAAAATCAAAAGTCATGAAAAATTTAACACAAAGGCAAACGATATCAAGGGCGACAAGTGGCTAGTTTAAGTTTATTGTTTGATTCAAAATTTAACATGGACAAAGAAAATGTTGTAGTAAATTGTTTAAACACTCATGAAAGTTCACCTTCACATGGTCCTCAGAGCACTCATAGGACCTCCCTCTGATATGCTGCGGTCAGCTAACTTTCGGCTCTTTATGCTTAAAACCGCTATGCTACGTGCTCTAGCATCAGTCAAGCATTTTGGCGATTTGCAGGCCCTCTTGGTGAGCCCTGCCTGCCTTGAGTTTGGGCTTGAAGATCATTTTAAAACCCAGGCATAGCTACGTCCCTAAATTGCTCTCAACCCCATTCAGAGCACAGGTTATTTCCCTCTCAGCACTGCCTCCTTTGTCAGGCGAATGGGAGCTGAAATTACACTGCCCAGTGTACATTGAGCGGTCACAGCCGTTCCACTTTTGTCAGATTCTATGACCTGGACATCCTGACCTTGCATGCTTGGGTCCTTTCCATGTGATAACGATGGCCTCTATAAGACTCGTCATCATGCCACCTCCAGGGAGCTAGCTCCCTCTAAGCAGTGTAGCGTAAAGGTTTCGATGGCTCCGGCCCTCTAACTTGTCCCCTTGACCCCAAGGTGTCCAAGATAAATCTTGTTGTTTCCTACCGTGGCACGGTGCGGTTTAATTCATTCCTCATACGCAGTATGAGTGAAGTATCTAAAGGGAATGTACTCAGTTGCGAACTTAAGGTTCCCTGAGATATGGAATGAGTGCTGTGTTATATGCCGTGCCATGAGGTTGCGGCTTCAGTGTCGTTGCTTCAGTCATATGACCTGATTTCCTCTGGTGATTTGCCTGCTTATATAGCCATTCGCCCCACTCATTTTGGCGGGCTTTGGCGTGCTGCATCGCACAGGCTCATGCAGCTATGCAGTGCTGTCATTGGTTTAAAAACGTTTAACAGATTAAACCAATGGCAGTGCAGTTGCACTGCGTTATTGAAAAAAGGCTTCGGTATCAAGGAAAAAAAGGAGCTTTTCCCCATACACAGTACTCGTTCCGTATCTCAGGGAACCGAGTTACGTTCGTAACTGAGTACGTTTTTACACCTGATTTGGTAGGTCTCTGTAAATTGACAGGAGTTTCAGGTTCTTGCACAGTTTCCATGACAATAAAGATGTACACAACAACTATGCACAAAATTTGCATTATTCCGATAGACATGAGGACAAGGTAAACGAATACAGTGTGTTTGTTTGAAACATGAGAGGCAGTTGATTTTGATTGAAGGGAGGAGAGACCAGGTTGGTCATGTGACACATTTTCCATAAAACGAATATCACTCACACTCTTCATCCTAAAGAAAGACAGACTCCTTTAATCAGCCATGAAGAAGCTCTACAAGTGCCTGTGGATCTTACTGGGTAACGTACCACATTCACAGTAATACCTGCGCTGAGTTTTCTGTATTGTTTTCCTTTGTTCAGAAATATTAACTCATCCTCTAGAGTGGATTTGCAGCATATTATAAAGTGTTACAATTTCTGGCCAAACTAACCTAAATTAACATCAATTGCTGTTTTATACATTCATGCTTGTCTATAATTATTATTTTTTTAAACCACACATGAATGTTACATTTTATTTATTTCTGTGATTTAAAGCTGAATTTACAGCATCATTACTCCAGTCTTGAGTTTCACATGATCCTTTAGAAATCATTCTGATATGCTGATTTGCTGCTCAAGAAACATTACTGAATATTATCAATGTTTAAAACAGTTGTGCTGCTTCATATTTTTGTGGAAAACGTGATTGATTCTATTTTTCAGGATTCACAGATCAATAGAAAGTTCAAAAGACCAGCTTTTATTTGAAACAGAAATCTTTTGTACACCTATTTTGAAAAATTATATTTTTCTTCCATTCAAAAATGAATCTTGCAATTATGTGAGGAATGAGGGATTTATGCCACTCCCAAAACTTTGCTGCTCGTACAGGGTATATGGCCTCAAGCATAAAACACATTTTATTCAAATTCTGAATGGATTATATTTAGCCTAGAAAGTAGGCAAATAGCACTTCCTTTATAATCACTAAAAAGTTGTCATTTCAGTTCATTGCAATCTCACAAAGTTCCTTTATAATCAATGAACCTCTAATTTACATCGCGTCACAGTGAGAGGATTCGCGAGCGTACAGAAAAAAACCTGGCTTTATTTGAACAGAATAGCCAATCAGAGGTGTTCAAGAATCAACAGATCTCTCTGTAACTGGCTACATTGCTCAACAATACAAAAACAAGTTGAAAACAAACACTTTTCACATTCTCCAGAGCACAAACATAAATACACACTGAAGCTTTTCCAAATGTTTTGCCAATGTCCTATTACATTTTAAACTTAGGGTGCTTTCCACTGAGAGAAAATGGAAGTGTGGCACGAGAAAATGTCAATTACGTCTTGTGCTGAATGCGTTAGAGTTGGCAGCCCTGACAAATGTCTTTACTGGCACATTTGATCAATTTAATGCATCCTTGATGAATAAAAGTATCAAGTTCTTTAAAAAAAAAATATATATATATACTGTCTCTAAACTTTTGAAGGGTAGTGTAGATTGTGATTAGGATTTTGTTTGTCGCTTGATCTCTAGGAATGTTTTTATCATTGTTTTTTGTTTTTGTTTTTTTGGATCTACTTTACCAAACAAATCTTATGTTAAAAATGTATGTAATCAATGTGTTAAAGTGTCAATGTTTTCATCCAACATGGTCATTACGTAAGATCAATGTGTTATTTTTCCATTATCAGTCAGATAATGCTTTTGATTATTAGCGGCAATATCAAGGTGAATTAAATCGAAAATGCTAATTCAAATGTGATTTAACAAAACCAGGTTGTCTCCCTTTTTTTTCTTCAGGGTTTTTATTGAATGAGGAAATGGCACGTGGACAAGAAGGTAAGAATTCTTCAGTGTTTTAACAATTTTGTTCTATTTTGTCTGTTAAATGGTCAAATATAAGGGAACTTAGAAATTTAGTGCTGTAATGAAGCACTAATGCAGTTAGATTTCCAGTTCTAAAAGAAAAAAGAAAAAGTGTTTGTAGCATATAAACAAATCATTATTATTTGTTATTGTTTTTTGGAACCTGTGACCGTACACTGCCCGAAATAGTCTAATATAGATTTTTTTAATGACTTTTTGCACCTACAATAAACTAAAAAATGTATAAAAATGTATATAGTAAATGTTTGATTTTAACAAGTTTTCTTTGGCCAAATTAGAAGTAGGCTAATGCTTCTAGAACTATATCTCTGTCTCTGTGCTAGATCATTGATGGGCAGCTGGGCAATTAATAGTGAATATGACCAAAATAGGGTATTATTATTATTTTTAAATGAATAATAAAATCACTATATAGGTGCATTCAAGTGTTTATGAGGAGTGTGGCAGTATTATCGAGCTTACTGTATGATATGGAGGCGCCTGCATAATCCCTTGCATTTATTTTCATGCGGAAATAATTTTTTTGGATGTGCTTTCGTTTTTCTCATGCAGTCTCCATGAATGGAGCACGTCACAACAATGAACCAGCTCACAGACAAGAATTAAATCTGTGTAAATCTTAAAATGTCTACTATCAAACAACCCAATTCAAATAAAAAACAAATCTTCTCTAATTATGTGATATGAATGAAAAAGTGCATTTCTCTGCATTATTACATCTATTAGGCACTAAATTCTTCTATTAGTCCATTAGTGGAGATGGCCATCAGCGTTGGCATTTGGCAACTTCAAATTCCCAGCTGACACTGACTGAGAAAGTACAAGTTTAAATAATTACAATGTCTTCTTTTCCCCCTATGCATTCAATCAATACTTTCACTAGTGCTTTGCTGCAAGCTTTATGTGTGCGCATGAGCATGGAATAGGCTATAAATGCCTATATATTAAAGGATGGTTTAATAGGTTATTATATTAATCAATTTAATATAAACATGGGAATAGTTGCCTAGGAACAAAATATTTTAAAAAGACAGTAGCAAAAATGAAAATATTACCAGCAAAAACGAAGCACAAACAAAAAAGATTCTTTTGGGTGAATTTTGAGCATGTAGGGGTTTGAGTAAAATCATCGCCTACAATACAATGTCTTATATTTTAGAAATCAAAGCAGCGCAAACTAAAATACCACTTGCACAAACCAGCACAAACAAAGCACAAACAAACAAGTCTATTTGGGGTGAATTTGGAGTATGTGGGGGGCTGAGTGCCCTCCGAATGACCTATAAATATTATTTCAATATCTAAAAAACCAAAGCAGCAAAAATGAAAAATTTACAGCACAGAACACTTAGAGAGTGTAGGTTGCTTCTGGTGTTTGGATTTGTACTTCAATATAATGAGCTCCACGTTTGAGAATAGCCTACACTAGTTCTACACTAACTCTCTATTTAACTTACAATGAAATACGTCTTCTTTCAGGTAGACTGAATGTTTTCCTGCTTTGCTAAATTTTGGGCTCATGATCAATATGTTACATTCGCCAAAACTTGCGGACAGTGAACCTGGGTGCAGTTGGCGCTCGCTGTGAAGCAGAAGCAGCTGACGGAGGATTCCACTTGATCTTAAAGCCTTCCTCAAACGCCTACGATCAAAAAATAACAATGATTTTCACAAAAAGAATGATTAATTATCAATTGATAGTTTGTTATTATTATGGTCTGGTGAAAATAATAATATGGGCTGCAAGAAAATAATGAATATAAAGAGTAAGGCTGGTGAGTGCAGGCAGCATATTTAATCCCAGTAGCATGGCAACAAACCGTTTGTCATGGCCAAAAAAAAGACCGAATTCAGTTCAGCTGGAGGGGGTTATGGTAATTCTGCACCGAACTTCACAGAACGAGCCGTTTAACATAAAATCTGATATTAATATCCAAACTATAGTGAAAACACTATTAAGCCATTAACTTGTAATTGCATAGACATGAACAGACATCAATCACTTAATTAACCATCGCATTGAGTTTCTTAAAATTATATTAGATACACCAGTATAGATCAGAGTCTGGAGGTACTTGTGTTGCCTGTGTAAAGGGGTTCCCTTTGTTGTCGTTGAAAAGGGGGTTTCTCGAGGTAGCTGATTGGCTGGAAGTTCAGTAGTCGCTGAAGTGACATCTTGGGAAGCCCGTAGTTGGGTGTTGTCTGGCGATGCAGAGTGGTGGGGTGGTTGAAGTTGAACAGGCACTCGAGGTCAGACTGGGATACACTGTGTTAAAAAAACTTAATTTAGAACAGGAAACTAAAGTAAAAGAACAGAAGTAAAGTTTGACCAGACTCTGTGGTGTTTCTTCTCATCGTTGCTAAGTAGCAGCAGGCGTGCAGGCAGACGCACACTGGAACCGCATTCAAAGAAAACTTACAGTGATGACTAAAAGTATGGCTAAAAGCAAAAGCAAGGACTTATGGGTGTTAATGACCTGACTCTGGACCTTACTGTGGAAGGAAGTCAACGGGGACCTAACTTAAATCTGGAAGGTCGATGGGGACCTGACTTGACTCTGGGAAATCGGCAGGTGCCTGAATGGACTCTGGGAGGTCGACAGGGACCTGACTGGACTCTGGGAGGTCGACGGGGACCGGACTGGACTCTGGAAGGTCGACGGGGACCGGACTGGACTCTGAAAGGTCGACGGGGACCGGACTGGACTCTGAAAAGTGAACTGGGACCGTACTGGACTCTGAAAAGTGAACTGGGACCGTACTGGACTCTGAAAAGTCAACGGGGACCTGACTGGACTCTGGAAAGTCAACGGGGACCTGAGTGGACTCTGGAAAGTCAACAGTTAGCTGACTTGACTCTGGAAGGTCTACTGTGGCTGCCATCTTGTGCAGTGGCTCTGGGTTGGCGGCCATCTTGTACAGTGGCACAGGGCTGGCGGCCATCTTGTGCAGTGGTGCTGGGCTGTCGGCCATCTTGTGCAGTGGCGTGGGGCTGGCGGCTATCTTGTGCAGTGGTGCTGGGCTGGTGGCCATCTTGTGCAGTGGCTCTGGGTTGGCGGCCATCTTGTGAAGTGGCGCTGGGCTGGTGGTGTGGGTATGTGGCTGGTGTATCCCATTGATCAGGATGGTGTAGGCATCTGGTGAAACCCCAAAAGTCCAGGATTTCAAGCCCCTTCAGCTCTCATTGAGGTAAAGGGTCATCAAGGCAGTGATTAAACAAGTCAGTCAATGCTGCATCATTATACTCCAGCCCTACTGCCATGGTCCAAAACAATTGTGCCAGACCACCCACCTCACACCCCCTTTGACTAAGGGTGGTTAAATTCTGGATTCTCCCCCTCCGCTCCTCCATGGTGGCTGGGGAAAGAATTTGAAATCCCAAACCGCTGGATCTGGACATTACATTTACATTTATATTTAATCATTTAGCAGACGCTTTTATCCAAAGCGACTTACATAGAACACATAGCCAGGTTTTTTTGTTGTTGTTTTTTTTATAAATGAAAAGACAAGAAAAGGGAAAAAGGGCTGGTATTAGTTGGTTAAGTGCAGGCGAAAAAGATGAGTCTTTAGATGTTTCTTGAAATGAGTACGAATTGAGATTGGGAGGTCATTCCACCTGCTGGGCACAGACCGGGAAAAGGTCAGTGAGAGTGATTTTGAACTTTTTTGGGATGGCACCACAAGGCGTCGTTCACTTGCAGAGCGCAAACTTCTGGAGGGCACATAGGATTTAACCAGTGAGTTTAGGTAAGTTGGTGTCGTGCCAGTGGTCGTCTTGTAGGCAAGCATCAGTACCTTGAATATGATGCGAGCGGCTGCTGGTAGCCAGTGTAACCTGATGAGGAGAGGAGTAACATGAGCTTTTTTTGGCTCATTGAAGACAACCCTCGCTGCTGCATTCTGGATCAATTGCAGAGGTTTGACAGTACATGCAGGAAGGCCCACCAGGAGAGCATTACAATAGTCCAGTCTGGAAAGAACAAGAGCTTGGACAAGAAGTTGGGTTGCTTGCTTTGCTTTGCTTCCTAATGTTGTATAAGGCAAACCTGCAGGACCGGGTCGTTGTAGCAATGTGGTCTGTAAAGCTTAACTGATGATCCATCACAACTCCTAGGTTTCTGGCTGTCCTCGAAGGAGTAATGGTTGATGAGCCCAGCTGTATAGAGAAGTTGTGATAAAGCAATGGGTTAGCTGGAATCACCAGGAGTTCAGTCCTTGTAAGGTTAAGCTGAAGGTGATGGTCATTCATCCAGCTAGAATTTCACTCACAGACAGGCTGAAATGCGAGCAGCTACCGTCGGGTCATCTGGCTGGAATGAAAAGTAGAGTTGGGTGTCATCAGCGTAGCAGTGATAAGAAAAGCCATGCTTCTGAATGACAGATCCTAATGATGTCATGTAGATGGAGAAGTGAAGTGGTCCAAGTACTGAGCCTTGAGGAACCCCAGTAGCAAGGTGGTGTGACTTTGAAACATCACCCCTCCAAGACACACTGAAGGATCTGTCAGAGAGGTAGGACTTAACCCACAGGAGAGCAGTTCCAGAGATTCCCATCTTTCTGAGGGTGGACAGGAGAATCTGGTGATTAACAGTGTCAAAAGCAGCAGACAGGTCCAGTAAGATGAGTACTGATGATTTTGAAGCTGCTCTTGCTAGTCGCAGGGCTTCAGTAACAGAGAGCAGAGCAGTCTCAGTTGAGTGGCCACTTTTGATGCCAGATTGGTGGCTGTCCAGGTACAAATATTATTGTACAAATAATAATAAAATGCTATAGACTGCGAATTTTGCATATGCATTACAAAGTTAATCATTTTTTACATGCAATTATGCAAAATAAAACAAAAAAATATTTGTAATGAAGATAAAATATTTAGACATATAAGAATAATGCTGCACGTCGCACTCAGCATCATGCGCGCCATGCAAATTTTGGATTTGAATTTAAATACGGCTGCATTTTTTTTTACTTAAATTGTATGAAAACAAGTAAAGAAGGCTCCCTTTAACATCACTGATGTACTAAACTTTCATCTGTAAATATTCAATATTTTAACTACAGTGTTTTTCTTTCATTTTTCCCGGCTGCAGCTGTCAAATGTAATACATCGGTGAGGCAAAACTGACGTCTATTTGAGAAAATGTGCTTTGATGCGCTTGTTTGATAACTTATAGCTAAAGTACCACTCAGTGGTCAAAAGCTGCAAATGCACTTTGCAGACACGGCGGCACTGGCAGTGGCAGAAAGCTCGTTTTGGTTGGCCACCTACTGTAGGCGAAAATTAAAAAAATACACTATCTAACAAATATTTGTTGTCCAAAATAACAATAAAAAAGATGCTCACTATCATTCTTTTACCTTTGCATTTTAAATACTTGTCACTGTTTTTCACCCTTAACGGGATAGTTCACCTTTAATGTCTTACCCTGTGGTGGACATGTTGCTGATGGTGAGTAATAAAAAGTTTGGTAAAAGTCTTCTTCAGTAGATGACTTCTTATTGGCCTTTATCCATACATTTTTTTTTCCAGAGAACGCAGCACTATGGGGCACACCTAGTGAGTCATCAACTTATGCAGGCTCTGAACCTAAATTGGCTCTTGATGGATTGTTAAACAGCTGGAGCCACACTATTAAAGAGACTGACCCATGGTGGAGAGTGGATCTACTGAAAGTATATAGAGTGAACAGGGTCACCATCACTAATAGACCAGGTCAGGCTACAAGGATAAACGGAGCGGTGATCCGTATCGGGAACTTTCTTGACATTTATAGCAATGACATGTGAGGATTTCTTTCTTGTGATTTGATTTCTGTGGCTGAAGTGAAGGATGAACAGAAATGGATAACAGATATTTTTTATGTCTGTAGATGTGGTGTGATTTCTACTCTTGGAGCCGGTGCCACAGTCAACTTCTCATGCGGTGGGATGGTGGGACGTTATATGGTTGTTCATATTTCTGGAAATCAGAAGATTCTTAGTATTGCTGAAGCTGGAGTCTACGGGAATTTGGCAGGTAATTTGTTATTGTAGAAAACTTTTATTGAATGCAGTAAACACTTTTTTAGAAACGTACTTTAAACACATAGTTTTCCAAAAATCATGCTTGTGTCCTTCTAAACCAGCATGACAGTGCTGTATTGGCATCATATGTACAGATGATTCTGATAAATGTGGGGCTTGAGCATATAGTACTTACCACAAAGTGGGGGAAATGTTAATATGGGAAGTTTCATGATATATTATGTTAAACAGTCCACATTTGTCAGACAAATCATCAGTCAACTGTCTTTTCATTCCAAATGGTTGTTATTGAAGATATTGGTTATATTTCCTCCAAGTTGTTAGTACTAATTATGTAATGAGTTACTAGGGACCAGTGTTGGGCTTGTTACACAAAAAAATATAATATTACTTAATACTAGGTACTCCTTTCAAAAGTAATAATATTACTTTTATTATTACTTCCAGCCAACAGTAATTAGTTATACCAAAAATGGTGATTGTAGGCCTACAATTTTTGCAGTTTGTGAATACATGAAAGTTACAGGTAAATGAAAGGTACAACTGGCTCAAACTGATGACAAGCCACACTTTAAACAACTTCTGTTATTTAATAAAGCAGCAACACAGTAAAATCTGCAACAGGGTTTAAGCAGGTAGAACAAACAAAACATGCTTGCAGAAGGAAAAAGAAGCCAAAAAGTACCAGCACCTTTAATCTGATGATGCAATAAGTTTATACAGTAGTATACAGTAGATGGACAAACAGAATGGGTAATACCGCTGCAGGGCTGCGTATTGAAGTCTAAGGCCTTTTCAAGTCGAATGGCAAACTCATCTAATCTGCGGCCTATTATGCATCAAACTAAGATTGATATAAAGACACAAAGCACTTCCATCAAGTAAGCATTTTTTAAACAATCTGGATTTTATGTTTCTAAACGAAACATGGCTGGAAGACAGCTGCAGTGCAGCAGTCCTCAATGAAGCAGCCCCTCCTAACTTCACTTACATGAGTGTCTGAAGAACTGTTAGGAGAGGTGGGGGTGTAGCTGCTCTATTTAAAGATGTCTATCAATGCAGGCAAGTGTCATTTGGTCAGTACTTGTTTTTTGAATATCTAGGGATTGTGCTGAAAGGTGCTCCACGCATTCTGTTTATTATTATTTACAGGCCTCCAAAATACTCTCCAGCCTTTGTTGAAGAGGTCACAGAAATGTTATCAATGATTTCCTCAGAGTTTGACTGTTTTGCTATTGCAGGGGATTTTAATATTCACATAGATAATGCAGAACAAAAATACAAAAGAAATGCATTTGATCACTTCTGTTTTTTCTTTGATATTTTGATCTCTGCTAAAACTGAATCTAGATCGGTCTCTGTCAGAAGGAGATGCATAAACAAGAACACAAGTGTACTATTTATGGAGGCTATACGTATCTTTAACACCAAGCATTTCTGCAGACTCTGTTGATATTCTCCATGATTCCTTCAACTTAAAAGTTAAGAATGTTATTGATGATATTGCTCTAATAATGTTATTGATGATATTGATCTAATAATAGAGCAATATCATCAATATCATCAATATTGCAATATCATCAATAAATCATATTGCTCACTTCAGTAACTGTCTGGTTCAGCTCAGCTTCTAAATCTGACCTCAGAAGACTACAGAGAGTAGTCCGGACTGCTGAGCGAATCATCGGTTCATCTCTCCCATCTATTCAAAAACTGTACTTATCCAGAGTGAGAAAAAGGGCTGTCAAAATCACTCTGGACCCCTCACATCCAGCACACTCCCTCTTTGAACTGTGTCCATCTGGTCGACGCTACAGAGCACTGAGCACTAGAACGACCAGACACAGGACCAGTTTCTTCCCTCAGGCAATCCATCTTATGAACAGCTGATAATAACGGCGAACACACTACACTTTATATTTATATACACATACACTTTATTTATCTAACACACATACTTAGTATACACTTAAATTTTGCACATAATACACATGTACATACATAACTGCATTTTGTAATATACCTGCCTACAATTGTCATTTGTATATTGTCATTCACTATCTACTTATTTGTATTTTTTATTCTTTTATTATGTGTTTTATGTTCTGTCGCTGTCATTCTGTTGTACTGCGGAGCTTCTGTCACGAAAACAAATTCCTTGTATGTGTAAACATACCTGGCAATAAAGCTCATTCTGATTCTGATTCTGATTCTGAATAATAGTTAGTAAGGAAAGGCAAGGCAAGTTTATTTATATAGCACATTTCGTACACAGTGGTAATTCAAATAAAAAGAAAGTCAAATAATAATGAAGAAAAATAATAACAAGAATAAAACAAGCAATTTTAAAACTTTTCAAATTATTAAAAAATGTACTTATTTCAAATGAATTTAAAACCGTTAGAAAATGATTTTAAATAATAAAAACTGTGAAAATATAGTGCAAACAGTTCTGACATTGCACAGTGCTCATTCAATAAATGCACAGCTAAACAGATGAGTTTTGAGTCTAGATTTAAATGTGACTAGTGTTTTAGCACATCTGATCTCTTCTGGAAGCTGATTCCAACTGCTGGCAGCATAGTAACTAAAGGAGGACTCCCCTTGTTTTGTGTGAACCCTTGGTATTTCTAACTGACTTGATCCTAATGATCTGAGTGCTCTGTTAGGCTTACATTCAGTGAGCATATCTGCACTATATTTTTCGGTCCTAGGTAATTTTGTGACTTACATAGGAGTAAAAGTACTTCAAAATCAATCCTAAATGTAACTGGAAGCCAGTGTAAGGACCTGAGGACTGGTGTGATATGCTCAGATTTTCTGGTTCTAGTCAGAATCCTGGCAGCAGTGTTCTGGATGAGCTGCAGCTGTCTAATGGTCTTTTTGGGAAGGCCAGTGAGGAGCCCATTACAATAGTCCACCCTGCTGGTGATAAAGACATGAACAAGTTTCTCCAAGTCTTGACTGGAAACAAAACATCTAATTCTTGCAATGTTTTTTAAATGATAGTATGCTGATTTAGTTACTGCTTTGATATGACTACTGAAACTAAGGTCTGTCTCCAGAATCACACCAAGATTCCTGACTTGATTTTTAGTTGTTTGACCCCTAGAGTCAAGGTATGCATTCACCTTGAACACTTCATCTTTGTTTCCAAATGCAATGACTTCAGTTTTTTCCTTGTTTAACTGAAGAAAGTTCTGGCACATCCAACTATTAATTTCATCAATGCATTGGCAGAGGGAGTCAATGGGGCTGTAGTCATTTGGAGATAAGGCTACGTAAATCTGGGTTTCATCAGCATAGCTCTGGTAGGCAATTTGGTTCTTTTCTCATTATTTGATTTAGTAGGAGCATATACAGGCTAAACAAGAGCGGTGTAAGAATTGACCCTTGTGGGACTCCGCATGTCATGGACGTCCACTTAGACTTATGCTCTCCTAGACTCACATAATAGCCTTTCCCTTCTAAGTATGACCTGAACCATTTGAGTACCATCCCAGAAAGCCCGACCCAGTTTTCCAGTCTCTCTAGTAGTATGTTATGATCGACAGTGTCAAACGCAGCACTGAGATCTAGCAATATCAGCACCGATATTTTGCCAGAGTCACAATGTAATAATAAAAACTTCATGATCATGGGAAGGAGGAGGCGGGAACCGGCAGACAATCAAACCAAACTTTAATAATCAAATAAACACAAAACAGCGCGGCAGCCCTTCAAGGCCGACTGCCGCACACAAACAAAACCAAAACACATACTAAAATCCAGGCTTGGTCCTCTCTCGTCCGTCACTGTCGTCACTCCTGTTTTATATCCTTCCATCTCCTCCGTGGGACTCGAGACCGGTGGGTCGAGCAGGTGTCACTCATTTCTAATCACTCCACCGGCCTCGCCCCGTTCCCACGGCTCTCGGCCCCACCCCACTCGTCACACACAATTTAAGTGAATATAATTTATTATCTTAATGAGTGCTGTCTCTGTGCTGTGATGCAGTTGAAAACCAAATTGAAAATTGTCCAGGTATCCATTTGAGTTTAAGTATTTGTTCAGCTGATTAAAAACTACCTTTTCTATAATTTAGCCTATAAAAGGAAGATTAGATATTGGTCTAAAATTGCTCAAAATGGTGTTATCAAGATCTTCTACAGGAGGGGCTTAACAACTTAACTTAACAACTGCAGGGAAGTCGTGGCCTAATGGTTAGAGGGTTGGACTCCCAATCGAAGGGTTGTGGGTTCTAGTCTCGGGCCGGACGGAATTGTGGGTGGGGGTAGTGCATGAACAGTTCTCTCTCCACCTTCAATACCACGACTTAGGTGCCCTTGAGCAAGGCATCGAACCCCCAACTGCTCCCCGGACGCCGCAGCATAAATGATGAACACTGCTCCGGGTGTGTGCTCGCTCACAGTGTGTGTGTGTGTGTGTGTGTGTGTGTGTGTGTGTGTGTGTGTGTGTGTGTGTGTGTGTGTGTGTGTGTGTGTGTGTGTGTGTGTGTGTGTGTTCACTGCTCTGTGTGTGTGCATTTCGGATGGGTTAAATGCAGAGCACAAATTCTGAGTATGGGTCACCATACTTGGCTGAATGTCACTTCACTTTAAGGAGTTTGGAAATGTCCCAGAAAGAAGTGAGGCGTTCACCACTTCTAAAAGATCTGCTTCTAAGCAGTTAAGCACAATTTTGAAAAAAAGATGTGGGAAGTGTGTCAAGACAACAGGTTGACGATTTTAGGTGCTGCACTATGTCTTCCAGAATTTTGCTATCAATTTCTTCAAAAATAGACATAGTATCTTTTTGATATTGTGGCCTAATCTGTCTGACCTCTGCATTACTTGAGGATGTGCTAATTGCCTTCCTGATATTGATGATCTTCTCAGAAAAGAAGGATGCAAACTCATTGCATTTGCTGTCTGAGAGCACTTAACTGGGAATCTGACTTAGGGGGTTTGTCAGTCTCTCAACAGTGGCAAAAAGAGTACGAGTGTTATTTAAGTTACTGTTTATAAGGTTTGAGAAGAAATTCTGTTTAGAAGTGGCTAGTTTCACATTAAAAGCATGAAGGCTGTCTTTATAGATGCTATAGTGAATTTCAAGTTTTGTCTTCCGCCACATCCGCTCAGCTTTTCTGCATTGTCTTTTCATAGTCTGAACTGCTGCTGATCTTCTCCAAACTGATTTCTGTCTGTTTGTTTTCTTACTGATTATTATTGGAGCAATATCATCAATAACATTCTTAACTTTTGAGTCGAAGGAATCAAGGAGAATATCAACAGAGTCTGCAGAAATGCTTGGTGTTAAAGATATAGCCTCCATAAATAGTACACTTGTGTTCTTGTTTATGCATCTCCTTCTGACAGAGACCGATCTACATTCAGTTTTAGCAGAGATCAAAATATCAAAGAAAAAACAGAAGTGATCAGATAGTGCTATGTCCTTAGTAACAATGGATGAAATGTTTAGACCCCTACTGATGATTAGATCCATTTTTCCAGGAAATCGGGCAGTAGGAGGAGCAACTATGCAGTCGTCAACATCTGCAGACTGGTTTTCTGAAAAGGCCATTGATGGTAATCGAGGTCTCCAGCAGTTGAATACGGGATGTTCCTCAACACTTAATGAGACTAACCCGTGGTGGAGGCTGGATCTGCATGATGTCTACAGAGTTAGTGAAGTGGTCATCACTAATAGAAAAAACTGTTGTGCAGAATGGATAAACGGAGCAGAGATTCACATCGGAAACTCTTTGGAGAACAATGGTACCAGCAATCCCATGTGAGAAACTTGAGGTTGAAAGAGCACGAGACGTCAAGCACAAACATGAAGGACTGAAACAGATATGACAGTATTTTTTATATCCCTTGTGTTTCTCTTTCTGTAGATGTGCTGTTATTCCTGATATTCCAGCAGGAAAGTCCAACAACTACTCGTGTTATAGATTGGAGGGACGTTATGTGATTATTCATATTCCTGGAGACTGGAAGATTCTTACTCTTTGTGAGGTTGAAGTCTACGGCTATTTGGCAGGTAATTCATTGTTGTAAAGCATTATATTCAACATTTTACATTAATATATAATTCATGTCATAACATGCCAGGGGTCATATGATGTTGCTAAAGAACATTATTTTGTGTATTTGGTGTAATAAAATGTTTATGAAGATGAAGGTTAAAAAAACCTCTACCCCCCACCCCTTTCTAAAATGTGATTTTTACAAATCTTATCATTCTGTAAAAGCGAGGTGTGCTCTGATTGGCCAGCTATCCAGTGCATTGTGATTGGCCGAATACCTCAAGCGTGTGACAGAAATGTTACACCCCTTACCATACTGTGATGGAGCGATGAGACAAAACATTAAAAAAGCCACTATAAACGAGGCATTTGTTGCATCCAGTGGGGACATCATTACTGATTATAATATTTGGGTGGTACTGTATTGGAACAGCGTTGTAAATACTGTACCACCATAAAATGGGGTGGTGTTAGCGCAGTGGATAAGACACACGTCTGTGGTGTGGGAGACCCGGGTTCGAATCCACTGTGAGGCACCAATGTGTCCCTGAGCAAGATGCTTAACCCCTAGTTGCTCCAGAGGTGTGCGACCTCTGAAATATATAGCAATTGTAAGTCGCTTTGGATAAAAGCGTCAGCTAAATGAATAAATGTAATGTAAATGTAATGTAAATGTAAATACAACTTATTCACTGATTTCTAGTTGTGTCCTCTTTTGGAAGGCAAAACGAGGTAGTTTCGCTTTCACAATGAAACACACAGAGTCACAAACGGCAGACTAGAGTGAGAACGGCATGGCCGGTAGGCTTGCGGCAACCACATGTCCCCGGGCTGGACTCTGGACGGGCTTCGTCCACGGTGAAAGCCGATCCAGCAATCCACAGCACAAAGTTGATGTACTTCCTTACGACCAGCATGGATCAGCTCTTTTTTGGCAACAACAATACAATAACAATACTAGAGCGAGAATAAAAGTTACAGCTTCTTTATTTGCGTGAACATCTGGGCAGCGTTATGCAAATCTTCCCACATAGTGATGTAGAGATGTGAGGGTGTGTTAGATCAAGCCGTTTTAGGGGGTATGGTTGCCTCTTAATTTTTAAAAAGAATATCTCTTTGGATTTGAGACTTTAGTCTTTGTAAGTTTACAGATCTTCTTTTATGCACCAAGAGCTTGTAAAAATTTTAATTGCATGATATGATCCCTTTAAAATATATTATAAAGGAACACAAAGTCATAATTTTCACAATTCAGTTTGGTGAGGGTATTGATGCAGTAATAACACCCTTCACCTCCAGTCACGTTTCCTCAATTTTTCCCTCTGCTCCAAACTTTGTGCATTAAGACAAGTCATGACATTTTTTTTCATACATTTTTTAGAAAATCTGGCGGTAGCTGGAGCTGCTATACAGTCGTCAACATCTGCAGACTGGTTTGCTGAAAAGGCCATTGATCGAGGTCTCCAGCAGTTGTATACTGGATGCTCCTCAACTATTCCTGAGAATAACCCGTGGTGGAGGCTGGATCTGCGTCATATCTACAGAGTTAGTAAAGTGGTCATCACTAATAGAAAAGACTGCTGTGCAGAACGAATAAACGGAACAGAGATTCGTATCGGAAACTCTTTGGAGAATAATGGCACCAACAATCCCATGTGAGAAACTTAAGGTTGAAGGAGTGTGAGACGTTGAGCACAAATCTGAAGGATTAATGCAGATAATAACAGTATTTTAATATCCCTCATCTCTTGCGGTCTGTAGATGTGCTGTTATTCCTGCTATTCCAGCAGGTGAGTCCTATAGCTACTCATGTGATGGGATGGAGGGACGTTACGTGAATCTGATCATTCCTGGAGACATGAAGACTCTCACTCTGTGTGAGGTGAAGGTCTATGGAGAAGGTATACATCTGTAAAATTGGTTTATAATATATCTACAGTATATTAATTTATATTGTGTTCATATCAAATTTATCAATATGACATTTTAATAAATGCAAGCTGATTTGAAGGGTCCAAACCATATCTCTTAAGATTGTTTTTATTTATTTATTTAATTTACATATATATTTTTCTAGGTCCCTTTTTAAAAAGATCATTTATAAAACTGATGTTTGATTCCAGCAAAGATTTGACCGATTCTACAATGAGAGAAAATATTCTGAAACAGGTGAGAAAAAAAAGGAACAAGTGATGAGAAAACAAACACTAATTGCATTGTTAAATATTATGCCTTGAATTTTTAAGACCTGTTAACCCACACCTAGACCCAGACACACTGAACGCTTTTTGTTTGCAAGTGTAAATGTTTATGAATGGAATAAATGAAAATACATCTTTACAAACTATATATATTATAAAGGTCTAATCCTCAAGCATCGACGACAGATTGCTGTTTTTCAATGGAAAGCGTACAAGGAATGTATTTGCTAAATTTGTGTAAGCAGTACAAATCAAAACAAGCATTATAAAAACACAGTAGATACCAGATTCATCGTAATAGTGAGTCATAAAAACGTCTACATCTGTATATCCCAGTTTAGTTAGTGTAACGAGGGGTCAGAGACATTCAGGTCCATGTGCAATGTTTATTAAGAACTCGTAGTGTTAACAGGCAGGGTTTCGAACAACAGCATCAGGCGACATAAACATAAACAAGATCAATTACCAGGCTTGAATCAGGGCAGGCGGCAGACAGTAGAAGAATTGTGGACAAAGCAAGGGGGCAGAGGATCGGCAGAATCAGAACAGGTCAAGATAATAGACGGGAAGGCAGACAGGAAATAACGCTCAGAATTGCAAGAATGGGAAAACTGAGACTTCGCAATGAGTGTGTGTTTGGCTGCAGTTTATATAGGGCAGGTAATAATTACACCTGGTTGTGACTAGTCCAATGTACGGGACTGCTGGGTAATGTAGTTCATGAGAGTGTCAGTATTCCAGTGAAGGTGCACTCCGGTGGCCATCGGAGAGAGCCACAGAGGCCTGAGTCATAACAGTAAGGTAAGGGTCCACTGAACGACATCTCAGAGCACTCAGAACACTTTTAGTCCAATAATGTTATATGGATGATAAATCCTTTGTTTAGGTCTCAGTTCTTCAGGGACAGTATTGTTTGTGTCCATTATGGAATAACTGCATAGTGACACACGCTGTGACGCACCTGTCATCTGATGGAGGCGTAATTTAGTGAGCGGCTTTTTGCACAAATAATTCTTTCTTTTTGTCTTCAACATTTATTCATATATATGTGTGTGTGTTTTTTGTTGCAGAAATAAAATTTTTCATTGTATCTTCTTCAGATTTGAAATAGAAACTCATGATTGCTCCAGGACTGATTTCATGTATTTTTATATGAAATATAAAAAAAAATCAGTGTGGTACAATTTTTTTAAAGCCACTTCAGTGTCTATTACTTTTTATATTTTTGAACATTATCATCTCTGGATGATGAAGAGTAAAGCCCAAAGGGTCTCTTTTCCTAAGACACCGAAATTGTGTGTGTAGCACACTAAAGTCAGGATCTATTACAATTTTAAGTTAGCTAGGGCATTTTTAGCTGTGAGTCCCATAATGGGGGGTGCAGGTTAACAGGTTAAAAACAAAATCAGCTGTTGTACTCCTGCAGTGCAGTGCAGTTGCAAAGAAAGAACTGGTTTATATTTTGATTCAAAGGTTCATTGTCAGGAGTGCCGATCACCTATTGATTATTCAGTCAAACTATTTGCAGGATGAACAAATGTACAATTTTCATACATTTTAAAGAGTCATGATTTACAAAATATTCTGATCTAATCAGTTTGGTATGAATGTAATTTCCAGTTGGGATCTGCTCTGGTTGATAGAGGATTCACAGATGTGACATTGAGTTGGTCTCAAATCCCTAAACAGGAAGTTATGCAGAATGTGAACACTGGCAAAAGTGAGTGTGTTCTCACATCTATTCAATAATTTATATGCTGCACAAATAGGAATTATTATAAAATATGTAATAGCAAAACTTTTTCATTTACAGGTCGCTGTGATACAAGAAAATAATGCCCTGGAAATCAACATTCGTTGACTCACTAAATTCACATTCAATATATTTCTTCATATTCTTATTAAATTTCTTAATAAAACCAGGCAATTCTATGTAAAAAAGTCAGAATTTTTAGATAATAAGTCACAATTACCTTATTTATATTTTTATTCAGTGGTGGAAACGGGCTTCCATAATAATTACTTATTTACAAAGTAAAAAACGTAAAACTCTTGTGCTTCATTGTTACTCTTGATTTAAATCTAAGAACTTTTAAACATCTTGTATAATTGTGTAATGTCAACAAAGCACTAGAAAATATAAAGGCTGTAGATAATAATGAATATAATGAATTAATGTCAAATTCATACAACTCACAAGCATAATAAAACTTCAGATATATTTTGTTCTGTTTATTTCAATTAATATTTTATTATTAGAATTAAGGACTTTCAAGTACTTTTTACAGAACTTCCAGTAGTTAACGCATCCTATTAAAGCACTTTTAAGCTCAAAAGTCTGAATAGTATATAACTTAACAACTCATTTACCTACCTGCTCCAGTTTCCCACATTTTGTTTGAATACTACATGACCACCTTATTGACATAACTGATGTTGATCATCTGATTGCATGACCTCTTTTCAATAATTAAGGGGCAGCTTATTCCATAACTTAGGGCCTATAATACTGAAATATATACTAGGTATTGGTGTGCGATGCTGTGACAGGCCTTATAAACTAAAACTAAGAGTTTAAACTGTATACGTTTGGCAACAGGAAGCCAGTGAAGTTGTGAAATTTGGGAATAATGTATATTGTATTACTCCCATCCTTCACCATAGTTGTTGAGGGCCTTATCTGAATACCATCAATATCAGTGAAAATATGATGCTGGTGGGAGCTCTGTGATTTAGGGCAAAACAGCAGGATTTCAGTTTTTATTTAGTATTTTATTTAGTTGTAAAAAGTTATCTGACATCCAGGTTTTAAGTTCTTGAAGACAGGTTAACAATAGAAAGGGGTGGACAAACTGAGCTGGGTTAAACCGTAAAATGAATATCATCAGCATGACTATGAAAATTGAAAATATCACATCTGATGATCTGACCAAGTGGCAGTACATAAATGAGAAGTAAAAGTGTGCCAAGTACAGAACCTTGGGGTGCACCATGGGAAATATCTATTCTTATCTATTTTTCCTTGATTATGCAGTATGTACACTAGTTGTCACATATTATATGATCTACAGTAACAATGACCATATTTCAGGCTTTCTAAGCCAAGTCAAGTCACCTTTATTTATAGAGTGCTTTTAACAATACAGATTGTGTCAAAGCAACGGTACAGCATTCATTAGTAAAATAGTATGTCAATAATGCAAAATGACAATACTATTTTTCATTTTTCAGTTAAAGGCAGTTCTTTATTGAATTCAGTGATGTCATTATCCAGCTCAGTTCAGTTTAAATAGTCTCCGTTCAGTCATTTGCAATCAAGTGAATGATAATGCTGAATATTACGTTTTCCTTATCCCGGTGGCCATCTGAAAAAAGGTCTTTACAGGGGATCTGTATCTGGGGCTCATTTATTTGTCCTGGTCTCTGCTGTCTTTCAGGGATGTAGAGGTCCTTTCTAGGTGCTGAGCCACCATCTTGTCTGGATACTTACTGGATCCAGGTAACTGCAGTGACCCCCTGTTTTTCCTGAATTTAGTTTGTCAAAATGGCACATTTTGCTGTATCATCAGTAAAACTGTAAAAGCTAACACCATGTTTCCTGATGATATCTCCCAAAGGTAACAAGTAAAGAGTAACGGCCCTAGAACTGAGCCTTGAGGTATTCCATACAGCACTTGTGATCGATATGATACCTCTTCATTCACTGCTACAATTTGATGGCAGCCATATAAGTACAATTTAAACCATGCTAATGCACTTCCATTAATGCCAACAAAATTTTCTAGTCTATTCAAAAGAATATTGTGGTCAACAGCACTAAGATCATATAGCACTAATAGAGAGATACAACCACGATCAGTTGATAAGAGCAGGTCATTTGTAACTTTAATGAGAGCAGTCACAATACTATGATATGGTCTAAATCCTGATTGGAAATCCTCACAGACACCATTTTTCTCTTAGAAGGAATATAATTGTGAGGATACTACCTGTTCTAGTGTCTTGGACAGAAAAGACCAATTTGAAATCGATATGTAATTAACTAGTTCTTTGGGGTCAAGTTTTGAGCTGCTTTTAGAGCTGCTAAAGAGTCAGAGCATATGACTTCCTTGTCTAGCCTTGTTTCTTCCACCCACTGTAGAGCCAGATATATTGCCACAACGTCAGCTGTAAACACCATGAAATAATCTGATATTCTCTTTTTAGCTTCCTGATATTTTGGAACATATACTGCTATTCCTGTTTTTCCAGATTCTGGGTCCTTTGATCCATCTGTAAACATATATAAAATATTACTATATTTTTGTTTTATATATTTTATATATTGATTTACTAAATGTTTAACGGTCTTATCCTTATTTTCTTTAGTTATTTTTTGTATGTGTGTATATATACACATGGCATAGGAAACAACCATGGAGGCACACTTTGAGTGTATTTCCTTTGATCTACATCCAGGGGTGCACATAAGTGGTTCACTTAAGTGGTATAAATAAGTTCTGACAGCGCATTTGTGTACCGACATGGTTAACAGCTGTTATTACACAATTACCATTTTAGATAGACAAACTACTACATACAATTTTTATTTTCAAACTGAAAGCATAAATCTAGGCTTGCTGTTTTCAAAGGACGATGCAAGACTGTGACATTGATTCACTGACACTTCTTTAATCAGCAGCAGATCTAAATCTGGACACGCATATACTTACTTGCCGGCAACCCACCCAAATAAAAGCCTGCTGATTTGAAGTTTGAAAATGATGAAAACGCTTTTATTTTATTCTTTTTAGACTCTTTTATCCAAAGCGACTTACAATTGGGGAATACATAAAGCGATTCTTCTTAAAGAAGCAAACAAAGAAATTCATAATAAATATTAGCATTTAATTAGCATTTAAGTTTACTATAAAATAATTGTATAATTATTTTTAATAATATTATCACTCATTATTTTTTCTTTTATTATTTTATTTTAAAAACTAAGTAAATAATGTGCAATAATATAACTATTATTAATTATTTTTTATAGTTATATTTAATAATATGCAGTGTGAGGAGCAAACCAAATCTCCAGGTTCCTTTATGAGAACCAGGCTGAAAAAATTATGTGCACCCCTGTCTTTACCCATTATTTGCGCCATTCTATTTCCTGTACAGCTTATTCTTTTGATGTTGCCTTGGATATGTTCTCAGCTCTCATGAAACACAGACTTAGTCAGGTGTATGTCACGTCCTTTTAATGAGACCCAATAATTCATTGCTATTTTTTGTCTTCTCACTTGAGGCTTAGTGACTTTTCAAGAAGGTGGCGCCAGTAACTTTCGTGTGTGCTAGTGATGGGAATTCATAGTCTTTACAAAAGACCATAATTTTAAAAATTTTTGGTATAAAAACCTAATGTATGTAAAAACATGAAACACAAGTTAGTGACTTATCCAAAACACAAACTATTATTAAGATGGATCAGAGTGTGCCATGTAACAAATAAAAACTACATTAATGTGTGTGCAGAACAGAAGCATCAGAGAAAATGTAATTGTTGCAGCTACTGACCATGAAGTATATTCACATTGCACATGTGTGTTGAATCTGTGCAGAATTTCAGTTAATTTTTATACCCTGGTGTAATGACAAGCCAAAAGATGGAGCCCTTATCCGAGTGCTGACTGTGTTCTCCTCCCCTTGCTTCCTCTATGCTCATTTCCTGTTTGGTTGCTTTATAACCAGAGGCTGTGCTCAACCTCCTTGCAAAGTATTTCCAGTTTACCTTCCTTACCAAGCATTTCTCTCTGATTTCTGACTGCCTGTACTGTGTATGATTCTGCCTGTTTACTTGCTTAGCGATTACCTGGATTCTTCCCCTTGTTTAGTTTGCCTGATCGGACTGATGCATGTATTTGGACCTTTTGCCTGCCTCCTCACCTTAGCCCTTTGGATTGCCCAGAAGTGCTGATATATTGGACTGTTATTCTAGTTTTGACCCTCTGCCTGCCTTTAGGTCATTGTTTACTAAAGCTGCCCTTAATAAACTTCCGCACATAGATTCAGACTCTGCCTCAGCTTTCTCATTAAAGAATACTTTGCCCACAATTAATCCAGCGGAAGTTTCAAACCTGCAAACGGCCTTCACCTACCAAAGTGAGATATTAAAAGGCTACCGGGAACAATTCGTAAACCTTCAAGCACTTAATGATCACCTGACTCATTACATCCAATCATTCCCCGCACCTACACCGAAGACGGTAAGCTTTGCTCTAACTGATAAGTTTGATGGAACCGCTGGACTGTGGAGAGGTTTTGTTCACCAAGTCCAAATCTATTTCAATCATTAAGAGGATAAATTTGAGTCTGAGTCAAAGAAATGTGACTTTACTGATGGGTAGAGTGATCGATTGGGCAGCAGCAGTTTGGGATACAGACACGTGATTCAAAACCTCCGTAGATTACTTTATTCAACAGCTTTGTGAGGTTTTTAATATCCCGCAGGAGGAAATAGCATTTCAGCTCAACTACTGAATATATCACAAGGTTGTTGCACCGCTGCAGAGTATGCCATTGAGTTCCGAACAATTGCCACTCAGAGTAATTTAAATGATATCGCTCTTAAAGCAATCTTTCAGAAAAGCCTTAGCCTCGAATAACAATCTTAACTGATTTGTAAGGGAGAGGATTTATCTTTCTCTGACATAATTACGCTACCCATAAAGATTGATAACTTGATGAGACAAGCCCCGAAGAGAAGAAGAGGTAAAGGAACCCAACACGAATCATTAAATTCCTCTTAGCTTTTATTTCCAGCACACTAGCTTTAACCACGAACCCATGCAGCTTGGTACAGGAAAGGACAAGACATCGACCGCTTTGTTTGTGCTTTTACTGTGGTGAGGCAGGCCATTGCAGCCCTGGATGTCCACACAAGCCCCAAGGGTGAATATTGAACATTTCTCCTTTTTAAGTCATTGACACAACCCATTACAATTAAGAATGAGGAAGACACTCTTGAATTCACAGCGATGATCGACTCAGGAGCTGCCTTGAACTTAATTAACAGAAGAACAGTTGACCAGTATAATCTTCCCACTCAACCTTAAAAAAGTTATTGACGACACACTCCTTGGAGAAGGAATCACTCAATAGACCAACCTTGAGGGTAAGAGTTCTGGTTAGTTTCATCAAGAGTCCATGTACAGGGTGTACATTGTTGATTTCCCTAAGCATGAAATTATCCTCGAATATCCTTGGCTATCCGTTCACGACCCTAACATCTCTTGGCATCAAAGTTAACTAACCCAATGGCCCAGGTTTTGTATTAATCCCTGCCTCAACACACAGCCCCAACCATGTCTCACAACTAGTATCGAAAGCCCAGATACCCACAAGATCGTACACATCTCCTCTTGTTAAAACGACTTGTCAGAGGTGTTCAGCAAGACCAAAGCCACCCAGTTACCACCCCACCGACTATGGGATTGCACTATAGATCTACTTCCCAACGCCATCCCACCTAAGAGTAAGGTCTACCCACTATCAAGAGTTGTAAGCCTGGCAATGGAAGAATATGTTGAAGAAGCCCTGAGCTCCGATAAATGATGGAGATTAATGAAAAACTGCCTTCTTCACCACTATGGGTCATTATGAATATCAGATCATGCCTTATGGACTTTCTTAATTACCCACAATCTTCCAATCCTTCTTTAAATAAATCTTCAGAGACCTACTCTATCCCTTTCATCGATGATATCTTGATTTACGAAATCCGAAGTGGAACACATTAACCATGTCAGAACTGTACTTACTAGATTATTGGAGAATCAGCTTTATGTCAAGGCAGAAAAATGTGATTTCCACGTTAAGCAAACAACATTCCTGGGCTATCATATTAGTCACGAGGGGGTTAAGATTGATAAGACTAATGTAAAGGCAGGCAGCACATGGCCTCAACTCACTACGGTAATGGAACTTCAGCGATTTCTAGGCTAATTTCTATAGATGTTTCATTCGAAATTACAGCATGGTTTCATGCCCTTTGACATCTCTCCTATTGGGCAAGCCCTTAAAACTATGATGGACTGAAAAGGCTAACAATGCTTTTAAGGCCCTGAAGAAAAGATTCACACAGCATCCATCTTAAAGCATCCGGACCCCAATCTCCCATTCATAGTTGAAGTAGACGCCCTCAGACTGTGGGATCAGAGCAGTACTCTCCCAACATCATGGCCAACCAGGCAGGCTTTTCTCATGTGCGTTTTCTCACGAAAAGCTAATGGCAGCACAACGGAATTATGATGTGGGTAACAAGGAACTTCTCTCCATGAAGGCAGCCATTGAGGAATGGAGACACTGGCTAGTGGGCGTAGTTATTACTGATCATAAGAATATTGAATATATATAAAGGTGCCAAATGTCTCAATCCACGCCAAACTCGATGGTCCTTGTTTTTCACCCACTTCCAATTTACAATCACGTACCAGCCAGGTAGTAAGAATAGCAAGGCAAATGCATTGTCCAGACGCTATAATCCCTATAGTGACAGGCTAACACATGAACCCATTCTTCCTCCTACAGTTATCATTGCTCCAGTTACCTGGGACATCATGGAGGAATTACAGCGTGACCAGTAATTTGACCCAACACCTAATAACTGCCCTCCAAACAAACAGTATGTACCTCACAACTTACGACGGCAAATCATGCAATGGGTCCACACCTTCATTGGTGCGGGCCACCCGGGAATGTAATTCTGTAATGCCAAACCATCACCCAAGTACTTACAGTGTTCTACTCCCCCTGCTTCCTCTACACTCATTTCCTGTGTGGCTGCTTTGTAACCAGAGACTGTGCTCAGCCTCTTTGCAAAGTTTACCTGCCTTAACATGTGAGTGTGACGTGACATGGCCCAGTATGGTGTCCCATACTCAGAATATTTGCTTTGTATCTAAGTGCAAACACACCGCATTAAGTAGTAAACACACACCCAGAGCAGTGGGCAGCCTGGGTGACAGGGGAGCAGTTGAGGGTTCAGTGACTTGCTCAAGGCTCTCACCTCAGTCATGGTATTGAAGGTGGGAGAAAGCAGTAGTCATTCACTCCCCCCACCTTCAATCCCTGCTGGTACCGAGACTGAAACCCACAACCTTTGGGCTTAAGTCAGACTCTATAACCATTAGGCTAAAACTGTCCCATGTGTATGTGCATGTGACCAGTCACAAGCAGGGATGGCTGACACAAAACTGTACATTCGCCTCAAACTTGATGTCCACTTCACGGGGCACGAATAGAACAAACATCTGAAGCAATAAGTGAGTAAAATGTGCAATAATTTAATTATTATAATTTAATATTATTTGTAACAATTGCGGATGTCGTCTGTGATCTTAATCCTGTGCGAATCAGCCATGTCTGTAATTTGTAAAGTAAAAAATTCCCCCGCAAATGACCTACCATTTTTCACCGTTCACCGAGGTCATGTGATAATATTAGTCCCATCTGATTTTGCATCTCTTTGATTTGGCCAGCATTTGGCAGGTCATATATAATTTTTGAGATTTTTGTTTCCTGTGCGCCTTTTTTTCCATCTTTTGAAGAATGGAGCTGCGTTGTAGTGTGTGATAGTATTTAGGGTGCTGTCATATCACTACACCATACAATTTGCAGAAAAATAAAGCTGAAAAGGTTTTGAGGTTAATGTGTTACAAATAAATGCACCACATGAAATTCAGTTGGGGGGGGGGTCATTTGCAAAATCCCCTTGCGAATAGGGCTTTAGACTGTTTCAGTGTTTCATGAAGCCATTTGGTTTCTTTTAATGTACTTATTTTAATTCATTTGTCACTTATGTTTTAATCAAGTTATTTGTTCGATCAGGAAAGTAAAAACATGTTAAATTTGCTGGAAGGCTGATCAGCTGTAGCTCGATCTATATTATTATTATGGAGAACATTAAGAAAGTACTTCGACCTGTTTTATGCTTCTGCGATTCTCTCTGATGATGCAGTAACTATGTGGGGGAGAAAAACAAATCTTTGGTCTGTCCAATGATTGTAAACAGTAAATGGAAAAAAGACAGGCTGCATATCTCTCTTCAATTGTTCAGAGACTCTCTTACTTCATACCAGTCTGCAGCTAAGTCTGCAAAAGCTGCATACTTTTCTAACATAATTGAATCTAATCACTCTAAACCTAAGGTTTTATTTTCAATTATTCAGTCTGTTACCAATCCTTTTGTTAACACCTTGCCTGTGGCCTCTGATGCTCTCTGTGAAAGCTTCTTGAGATATTTTAGTGACAAAATTACTAACTTAAGACTTGGTGTCTGCCCCACTTTAACTTTAACCATCTCTCCTATCATGTCATCTTCATCTGCATTTTTGGATGCCTTTGAACCCATCAGTCTCCAGGAATTGAAGGAGGTGATTGACAATCTTAAGCCCTCATTCTGTTCTAGCGATATCATTCACCCCAAATTTTTAAAATTAATTATTGATTCGATTGGGCCAGGTCTGCTGTCTCTTATTAATAAGTGTCTCCAAACTGGCTCCGTTCCTGCCGACTTTAAAGTTGCTACAGTCACTCCTCTTCTCAAGAAGCCGTCACTGGACCACACTGTTCTAAAAAATTTTCGTCCAATTTCTGTTATGCCTTTTATTTCAAAAGTTTTAGAGAAAATTGTGCTGAATCAACTTCAACACTTTTTGACCAGTAATTCTATTTATGAGGTTTTTCAATCTGGTTTTAAATCTGCTCACAGCACTGAGTCCGCCCTTTTGAGGGTGTTAAATGATATTTACCTCTCCACTGATTCCGGGGACTCTGTGGTTCTTATTCTTTTAGATTTATCAGCCGCTTTTGATACCATAGACCACTCCATACTATTATCTAGATTAGAGTGTTGGGTAGGTCTAAAAGCAAATGCTCTGAAATGGTTTCAGTCGTACCTATCTGACAGAAGGTTTTTAGTGAAACTGGGAAATTGTTCCTCTTCCCCTGCTCCTCTGACCTGTGGCCTTCCACAAGGCTCTATTTTAGCTCCCTCTCTATTCTCTCTGTACATGCTGCCTCTGGGTTCTATCCTAAGAAAACATGGTGTGTCTTTTCATTTCTATGCAGATGACACTCAAATATATCTTCCAGTTAAGAAAAACAACTCCACTGCGATCACTTCTCTTCTCCAATGTTTAGAGGAGGTGAAATTATGGCTAGCCCAAAATTTCCTCTTCTTAAACGAGGCCAAGACCGAGGTAATTATTTTCGGTCCTAATGACAACTCTCAGTGTATAAGCCCTGAGCTAGATAGTTTATCCGTTTTTAGATCCTCACAGGTGAAGAACCTAGGTATTACTATTGACCAACACTTAAAATTTGATAGACATATCTCTTCTGTTATTGGATCCAGTTTCTATCAGCTTCGTTTACTGTCTAAAATTAAAAACTTTCTCACTCCAAAAACTCTAGAAATGGCTGTTCATGCATTTGTTACATCGCGTCTAGATTACTGCAATTCTTTATATTGCGGTATATCTAAATCTCAAATTGCACGACTTCAGCTAGTCCAAAATGCTGCAGCCAGACTTCTTTTAAACTGTCGTAAACATGAACACATAACCCCAATTCTCAGATCCCTTCACTAGTGGCCAATTTCTCAGAGAATAGACTTTAAAATTCTCCTCTTCATTTATAAATCCCTTCAAAACAAAGCTCCTGTCTATTTATCTGAACTTCTTCATCCTTATACTCCATCAAGAAGCCTACGTTCCTGTGACCAGGCTCTGTTGGTGGTCCCTCGTGTTAGGCTAAAGCGTAGAGGGGAGCGTGCATTTGCAGTGGCTGGACCACGACTCTGGAATACCCTGCCTTTAGAGATCAGACTGGCCCCTTCCTTGTCTATTTTTAAATCCTTGCTAAAAACTTTTTTTATTTTCCTTAGTGTACTGACTACTGTGTTATGCTACATTTTGAAATGGGTGGTTTTAAATTTTTGTCTGGTCTATTTTATTTTTTATTTATTTTATTTTTTTATTTTTCTTTATGTATATGTAATATTCTTGCTCTTATGTAAAGCACTTTGGTCAGCCAGGAGGCTGTTGTAAATGCGCTATACAAATAAACTGAACTTGAACTTGAATTAGGTCCATTAGACTTAATATAATCAGAGTTTCCATGCTGCAGGCAATTATACAGAAACACTTTGAAGACAAACTTTGTTCGGACATTTCTGAATGACCATAACAACATTTTAGGTGCTGTGGAACAAGATCGGTCCACTGGTTAGTCAGGATTTACTGTCCCATAGCGCAAAGTCACATTTATTCGCAAAAATGCATTTCCATGTCCCATTATTCACAATAACCCGAAAGCGAGCGTAAAAACTTTTTCGAAATTCAGCATTTCCATCATTGAATTCTGATGTGATACTTCAAAATTCTCATAAAAGCAGGATGATGGAAACCCAGCTATATTTTAGAGGTAATGTGACCAAAAATATTTATTAAACATTTTAAGACTTGTTAAGGACTTTTATTAGGAAAACGTTATTTAAAACTTAAGAACACGCGGACACCCTGGATATAGGTGATGTGCATGTCTTTCCCGGTACCACCTATTCTATTGCATCCTATTTTAATACCTGCTAAACACTACCATAATATGCTGCTGCTAGGTGCAACCCTAGCTAACCGTATCATGATGGAGAAAGCAAGCACATCCAGCATAACGCAAGAGGGGGCTCAAAATATGGGTGGCCAAGGCAGTTGTCTGCCTTGCCTGCCCTACTTCACTCTTCTGAGCGCACAGCCTGAACTCGAGACCGCTCGCCTCCAACAAGACAGAACATGGGGTGTGAGTGTCCAAACCCAACAGGAAATTAATACTGAACAAGACAATGTGTGCCAAGTTAACAGTATATCCAGAAAGGGTACCAAACTCCCTGATTAGCTCTAACAAGAAAGGGAGAGATCTCCCTGGCTATGAAAGAAAAAGAAGAACATCATCCGCATATAAACAAATCTGGTGTTTTACACCCCCCATCATGACAGGGGATATATGCGGATGATTACTTATACTTATTGCTAAAGGTTCCATTGCGATAGTGAAAAGTAAAGGGCTCAATGGGCAGCCCTGACAGGTACCACGATGGAGGAGGAAAGGGCATGATATGTTGTCGTTTGTGAGAACAGAGGCAGAGGGGCAAAGGTACAACATCTCAGCCCACGAGAAACGAGAACAATTTTGTCCCAATCCAAATTCCTTAATGGTGCTTATTATGTAGGACCATTCCACACTATCAAATGCTTTATAAGCATCCAGGGCAAGATGTTTCATGAGCCTACGTATATTATGAAAAGAAAATCTCCCGGGGATAAAGCCTGTTTGGTTTTCATGTACTATTGAACTAATACCTAACCTAATACTTCACCTATTTGCCAGGATTTTAGTAAATATTTTAAGATCATTACCGAGAAGGGAAATGGGTCTATAAGAGGAAGGGTCTGTACAGTACTATCTTTATCATTCTTTAAGATCAATGCAATATGTGCTAAATAAAGTGTTTCTGGTCATTTTTTTATTTCAATAGAATTTTTAAACATCCTTAATATCAAAGGGCCAATTTGATTAGAAAAAGCTTTATAAATTCTATGCAGAAACCATCTGGTCTAGCTGCTTTACCACTGGGAAAACTTCTAATAGCTGTAAACTTCTTCCAAAGTAATGTCTGAATTTAAGTTTTCCCTATCTTTTCAGTGTAAGTATATATTAGTTCCAGGGTACCAACGCAGGTTCCACACTTTATTTTAAGTGGTCAGTTTTTGTGTATTTTCAGTGTAAGTACGCATTAGTTCCTGGGTACCAACGAATGGTTCCACACTTTATTTTAAGTGGTCAGTTTTTGAGTATTTTAAGTGTAACAGTTCCTGGGTACCAACACAGGTTCCGGACCCTTTCTGGTATCACTTTACAATAAGTTTTCATTTGTTAACAGTATTCCTGTCACGGTTGGTAAACCGTGATCTCAGGGTTTTTCACTATGTGGGTGAAGTTTGTGTGTTTCGCGTCAGTACTGATTGTTTCATGTGGGCGTCTCCACTAATTGTTATCAGCAGCAGCTGTCACTCATTTCCACTTCCGGTCGGGTCGGATACGCCGGCCCGTTTGGCTGCCGCTCCTCTCACCGTTTTGTTTATTTTAGTAATGTTTTAATATTATTTTAAGCGCGTCTATGATTGAAATGGTGGTGCCATTTTACTTGTTTCGGACTGTTGTTTTTATATCTGTGCTTCACCTGGAATATCTGCAATGGAATAATTTGCAACGAGCGACGGGGAATTCAACGCGTTGGTCTGTGTATGTGAATTCTACGACATCAAGATCACAGTGTGCTACGGGGATTCAACGCCTAGAACCAGCTGTGTTTGCGGATTTAATGACTATGGCCCTAAGGTACATTGCAGGCGAACTGTTGAATTTAAAACAGAACCCATCTCGTTTAGCTAAAGACTCTTACGATCTTTGCCGTGACACTGGCTTGCTACGTCCTAAACGGTATATTCACCGGGATTTGATGCGAAGCTTTACAGCTTCATCTTCACCCAGCATTTGTATTTCTACATGTCAATGTAAGACTAACAATCTGTTTTACTCTGGTATTGATCAACATAATTTAATAATAGTACCCCGTGTGGAGATTAAGTAATTGTTGACTCCATTTCATAGCTCGGCTTATGCTGCATTATTTAATGCCCGCTCTGTGAATAGCAAGGCACTGTTCTTATCGGATTTTATTCTGGACAAAAAGTTGGACTTCCTGTTTTTAACTGAAACATGGCATAGAGAAAATGATGGGCTTCTGTTCAATCAGATCACTCCTGTTGGTTTTGGAATCTTAGATCTTCCGAGGTTATCTGGCAGAGGTGGAGGCATTATTGTGATTTAAAACCTGCAATTCAAGATAAGCCCTGTATCTGTATCCCAGTTCTCATCATTTGAATGCCTAGTTCTGAGTATTTCTGCTCCTACATATACCATCATTGCAACAGTCTATAAACCACCTAAGACATCACACAAAGCTTTTACATCAGAATTTGCTGTTTCTGTCTATGTTGAGCTTGAAGTTCCATATAATTCTTATTGTGGGGGACTTTAATATACATGTGGACCGAAGTGATTCTGCGGTTGCCAAGGAATTTTTATCACTTCTTGACTGTCTTGACTTCTCACAGTTGGTAACAGGCCCAACTCATTGTAAAGGCCATACCCTGGATCTTGTGATATCAAATGGTTCATTTGTATCACAGTTATCATCTGTTGACATTGGATTGTCTGATCACTCAGCTGTTTTCTTTAATCTGGAGATGCATCTTTCAAGTGTGCCTACAAAATGAACTGCAACATTCCGGAAGTGGAAGTCTATTGATCAAAAAGTTTTTTCTAATTCTGTTGTATCCACTTTAAGTGACCAGCTTTCAACATCTTTGGAGGAGAAAGTTTTACAGTTTAACAATGCACTTGTTACTAATCTTGACTCTTATGCTCCTCTAAGGTCACGTTTAAATCTTGCTTCGATGTTTGAGCCCTATTGTCCTTAGTATTTTAAATAATTCATTGCAGATGGGAGAGGTTCCAGCAGCATTAAAGATTGCTGCTGTAACCCCAGTACCAAAAAAAGAAAATAGTACTCTGGAGGATTTTAATAATTTCGGCCTATCTCCAACCTTCCGTTCATGGCAAAAATACTTGAGCGTGTTGTTGCCTTTCATCTACGTAACCATCTCGCAATTAATAATCCTCTTCAGTCAGGTTTTCGTAAATTCCACAGTACTGAAACGGCTTTGGTCAAAGTTACCAATGATTTGTTGATGGCTTCTGACTCTGGTGTAATTTCCATTCTCATCCTTCTTGATTTAAGAGCAGCTTTTGATACTGTTGATCATAGTCTATTACTCGCCCGCCTTGAACAAGATTTTGGTGTGTCGGGGACAGCTTTGAAGTGGTTTAAATCCTATTTTACTGACCGCTCTCAGTTCGTTTCCATGGGCAGTTTCAGGTCTGAGATTAGCTCTGTTTTCACTGGGGTTCCTCAGGGCTCAGTCTTGGGCCCTCTGCTTTTTAATATTGGACAGTTGTTGTGATTGCTTGGCCTCCACTATCACTTTTATGCTGATGATACGCAGATTTATATACACTCAAATTTCTGTCCGGCTGTGTTTCTGAGATAAAGGAATGGATGAGTACAAATTTTTTGTGTCTGAATAGTGGTAAAACTGAAGTTATGCTTATTGGTTCCCGTCATCAAATTTCAAAAGCTGGTTCCTTATCTTTGACTGTTGATGGCTCTGTCTTGGCTACTTAAGATAAGTGATGAATCTTGGAGTTATTTTTGATACCAGGCTTTCCAGAGTACTATTAAATCATCCTTTTTTCACCTCAGAAATATAGCTAGATTACGTCCTATGCTAAATTTCTCAGTAGCTGAAAAGCCGATTAATTCCTTTGACATCTCTAGGATAGATTACTGTAACGCCCTTCTAGCCGGAGTCTTTAAATCCACACTTAGACTACAATATGTACAAAACTCGGCCGCCAGGATATTGACTGGGTCCAGGGTAAGCAATCACATCACTCCAGTTTTGGAGTCCTTACACTGGCTCCCAGTCCGATTCAGAGTGGATTTTAAAATTATGATGCTGACATATAAAGCATTGCATGGCTTGGCCCCTTATTATTTATCTGCATTGTTAACTTCCTATACCCCAACTTGGAGACTGCGTTCTGCACAATCCAACTTGTTGGCTGTTCCTCAAACACGCTTACGATCTATGGGTGACAGGGCCTTTTCTTCATATGCTACCGTCCTTTGGAATTCTCTGCCTCAAGATCTTAGGGAAGCACAGGGCTATGATATTTTAAAGGTAGACTTAAGACTTATTTTTTTAAATTAGCATTTGATTGTTAATGTTGCTTTTATTGTTTGAGCTTTGTATTGCTTGTTTTTGTACAGCGCTTTGAGAAGTTGCCTTTAAAGGCGCTTTGTAAAATAAAGTTTATTATTATAAAGTTTATTATTCTCCCTATATACTGCCCTGTTGAGCATCTTGTGTTTGTCAGAGCATTGTTTCAGTTCCTTTTCTCATGTTCTGCTCTCCTTGTGTTGTTTTCTTCGTTGGATTGTCTTTTCTCCCCGGAACCCCGTCCACTCATGTCATCTCACCGTTGGATTCTTCACTTACCTTCTCGGCTCGCTTCCCCGCAGTTCATGTGTCACCCTCTCCTGCTGCCAACTCACCACCGCACTTCGGATCCTCTGCACACCAGCATCTTCCCGCACTGTGTATCCCCTGCCAAGTATCACCTGTGTTCCTGTCTTTATGTACTTTGTTATTCATTAAAAACTACTAACTCTCTGACCATCATGGAAGCAGCGAGCACCACTTCCCTCTCCGATTTCATTCACCACAGTGTCACCCGCATGGATCAGCAGCAGGAGAGTACTGTAAACACCGGTAGCACGGTCCAAGCACTGGTGACACAGATCCATCAGCTGACTTCTCCCGCGGTGCCACCCATACCACCTGCACCGCCCGCTCCCCGGGAAATCTACCATGACCACTTCCAGCCTGAACCTTGACTTCTGGCACCGGAGAGTTATTCTGGTGAGCCTGAGTTTGGCAGAACTTACATTAACAAGTGTTCCATGCACTTTGCCTTACAACCCCGCACCTTCGCGACAGAAGAGTCTAAGGTCGCATTTGCTCTCACTTTGCTCTCTGGCAGGGCCACCTTATGGAGGACGGCGTTCTGGGAGAACCATCATTCGTGTTACACCTTGTTCCACGCACTCTCCGAGGAGATGAAGAGGGTATTCGACCGGGCCGTGGCCGGCAAGGAAGCCGCTCGTCAGCTATCAAACCTCTGACAAGAGGACCTGTTGGTGGCGTACTATTCCGTCCAGTTACGCACCTTGGAGGCCGCGTGCCAGTGGAACCAGGAGGTCCAGTGGGATCGATTCCTGCATGGGCTGGCCGACCATGTTCATAAGGAGATCTACCTCCTTGAGTTACCCCCAACTCTCAATGGTCTGATCGACTTGGCGCTCCGTGTGGAACCCCGGATTTATCGTCTTGGAAAACAGACCAGTCATTCACGCCTTCACAACTCTCCTGAACGGGGTAACTCGAGACGAGAGAACATGGTCGGTCCCGTCTACGATCACAAACCCATGCAGGTTTGTAGAGCTCGACTGTCCCAGGAGGAGAGAAAGAGAGACGGAGGTCCCGACAACTGTGTTTATATTGCGGTGGCTCGGGTCATACCCTTTGTTCATCTCCGGTAAAAGAGCCAGCCCGGTAGTAAGTTTGAGACTACTATCGGGTGGGATCTCCGCCGGGAAGTCCTCAACCACATCATCAACTCTCCTTCCAGTGTAACTGCGGTGGGAGAAACACACTCACAAATGTCACACCCTTCTGGACTCTGGAGCCGAAGATAATTTCATTGACACTGTTCTTGCACATCACCTGAACCTTCCTGTCGTTCACTTGTCTTGTCATATCCATGTCACCGCATCAGGAAGGGGGATGAGTGGAAAACTGCCTTTAACACCCCTAGAGGGCACTTTGAATATTTGGTGATGCCGTTCGGGCTCTCCAACTCACCAGGGGTTTTCCAAGCACTCGTTAATGTCGTGTTGAGAGACATGGTAGATCATTTTATATATGTTTACGTGGATGACATACTGATTTTTTCTTCATCTCTCCAGGAACATGTGCAACACGTCAGACGAGTGCTCCAGAGATTACTTGAGAATGGTCTTTTTGTCAAGGCGGAGAAATGCTTATTTCATGCAAAGTCTGTTCCCTTCCTAGGGGATATCGTCTCGTCCGAGGGAATACATCTAGATTTTGACAATGTTAAGGCTGTGATATATTGAACAAGTCCAGATTCCCGTAAGGCCCTACAGAGGTTTCTGGGGTTCAGCAATTTTTATGAACGTTTTATTTGTCATTTCAGCCAACTAGTCTCACCTCTGACCGCCTTAACCTCCCCCAGTACTCCGTTCAGCTGGTCTAATACAGCCGAAACTGTATTTACCAACCTCAAGAGCCGCTTTGTTTGTGTTATTGGTAACACAGAATTGTTGGCTGTCAAATTAGCTTTAGAGGAGTGGCGTCACTGGTTGGAAGGGTCAGGGGTACCTTTCATTGTTTGGACCGATCATAAAAACTTAGGATACATTAGAACTGCCAAAAGACTAAATTCCAGGCAGGATCGGTGGGCACTTTTTTTGTCGTACCACCTGGGTTCCAAAAACGTTAAACCCGATTCTTTGTCACATCTTTTTGATATATATATATATTATATATTTATGTCATTGTGATATAAAGAATATATATATATATACACACACACACACACTCCCAGACACCCCCCGTCTGTCTGTCTGTCTTTCAGTCTTTCAATTTTTCTTTGCCTATTTCTCTTTGCATTCTTTCTCTTCTTTTCTTCAATATGGCATCTTCAGGTTTTGACCAGTTATGTCAGGAAGCTGCAATTATTTCAAAGGATCTTAAAATGAAAGCTGACAATGCTGAACTTGAAGCAGCTACCAGGGAGGCTGAACAAATTCTACAAACGTTCAATCCTCCACTGGTAATGTTAATAACATTTCAGTTTTCTTCATTTAATTACTTTTTTATTTACATTAAGTTGCTTTAATACATGTATATTGTTTTATCTGTCAATAGATTTCCAAGTCCTTACTTTCAGTCACTTTTAGCAATTTCTTTCAACATGTTTATTTATTTATTTTTTTCAGCCGAAAAAGAAGACCAAACGAGCCAGTGGCACTCTTCTCAAGCCGGTCTGTTTTGTGGAGAGGGATGAGTATGGGCATCATTGTGCCTAAACGGAGAAAGCCAATATCTATCAATATCTACTTATATCAATTGCACAGTGTATTCTAGCATCTCATACCATTTTCTCCCTTTGATAATGTGTAGCATCATCATTTGTCTGTACTGTATATTTCTAATAATCTCTAATAAATCTCTATTTGTAGCTACAAAGATCAACAATCCAGTCAGTACATCATCTTTGGAGTCTGGGCAAGGATACATTGATCATGGTGAGTAATAACACCAACAATTTTCACAAATCATGCAGAGGTTATAATTATTAATTATTTGTTATGTCTTGTTGTTCACAGGTGAAAGACCATCACTGTCTGCTCGCACTGTTTGGTCAGCTGTTGAAGATATAGGTGTGTATTATTGTGTCATTACTGCTTTGTAATGATCAATCTAACTAACTGGCATGTACTGTACACTATATTGTGTTAGTTTTTTATTTGACAGAAACTCTTCATCAAGAGGTAGAGAATCTGCTAGCTGTGAAGACATTCAGTACACAGATCCGACTTCCTCAAACACTTGGTCTATTCGCATGGACCAGAGTAAGAGGAAGTGGGCAGCTTTGAGGCCAGAGATAGTGGAGTCGTTATTAACGTCAGATTATACAGAGATCCAGCAGTGCCAGCACTGCAGACTAAAGCGATCTATTATCCGCTGTAAGGACTGCATTCCTAAACAGCTGTACTGTGCAGACTGTGATCTACTGGCCCATGAAAGGAAACTTCACAACCGAGAGACAAATGTGAAAGGATTCTTTCAACCCCTATCTCCAACAACTTTGGTCAAGGTGGATATTGAAGGCCAATTCCAATTTGAAGAAAAAAGTATGTTATTTTTTTCCAGAATTATAAAACCTTAGAATCCATCATGTGAATTTCATGTAGTCATAATAATAATGGAACAATGATATTTACGGTAGCTTAATTTCTTTTTTCTAGATTGCCTTTTGAATCTTGAGGCTCTTGAGCAAATGTGCCACCGATTCCATTGAGATGTCAGAAGGTAAAAGGCCCATTCTCATAGGAATCGATGGTGAGTCCAGTATAAAACAAATATTTTAATTATTTTTTTGATATATATTACAAATACATTATAAATACATTGTTATTTCAATAGGTCGCTACAATGTCAGCTTGCCACACTTCAAATGTCCGAAATGTCTTGTGAGCAGAAATACCAGCGTCCCGCAACTGATCAAATCTGGTTACTGGCCTGCCACAGCAAGCTGTGAAACATTATATAAAATAGGTGTATTTGTTTTTCTATGACCACATGAAACTGACTGCCCCTGGAATGTCTAGACAGACCTTCACCAGTTTACTAGAACAGAGTTTTTTGGCAGAGTATGAATTGAATTACCAAATTATTTATTTTCTTTTTTGGCAGTGAGCTATTTCTTATATTGTTTTTGACTTTTATATTGGTTTTTTGTTTTATAGAATGGAAAGATATGCGCAGATGCTTTGCAACTAAGTTTTTTCGAATGGAGATACTGCCAGTTCGAAATTGATCAGGTCTGTGGACTGAAAGTGTTTGACTGTCCAGCCTGTTCTCCATTTATGCTTGCTGTGGCAGTAGATGGTAACAGAAAAATGTATCGCTTCAAAAGAGAGTAGGAGAAGTTATATATCTGTCTTTCAAAATGCATTTCAAAATAATATTTTATTCCAGTTAGTTTTTCATTTGATAATTAAATGAAGCCCTTCTAATTATCTTCAAGGGATGAAGATCATGGCTTGTTTAAGGGTGTCTTTGTCTGTGAGGATGACGATGTTTCCAAGTTTGTGGACTACATTAATGAGAAGACAAATCATGTAAGTTGTTTTGTCTTAATGATCATTGAAATTGTATCCTAAACAAAAAATAGGAATGCAAATTTTACTTAACTACAATAGCAAAATTAAGAACAATGCATTGAGAGCACTTTAAACTGCATTTGTTTTACAAACAAAGCCCAGTTTGACGCCGGATTTGCGTATCGTTTATTTCTTAAGGATGATGCAATCCCAATGAAAAAGGGTCACGATTGTGTGTTGGAACCGCAGGCGGTGAGTAAAACTGCTTAAAATATCTCTCCCTCCTTGTTAGTGCGTCCGCCTCCCATCGGAGACCCGGGTTCGAGCCCCGCTCAGAGCGAGTCGTTGCTGCTGCTGCTCTCGTTCAGTTTCAGCCTTCACAGCTGTCACAGTTTCCAAACGCTCTCAACGCAAAAGCCTACTCGCGCTCGTGATTCTTTAGCTCCGCCCACACGTCACGCCTCCAGGCGCTCGTGTTTTTCCGGGAAAAATCGGTACAGACTATCTTTCTCTTATGAATATAATAAAACTAAATACTTTTTGAGTTATGAAGGATGCAGTACTACTCTATATGTACTCAAGATTAACAGGAGATTGAGTGAAAACGAGCATTTCACCCCCCCCTTTAAATATTTAAACTAAAGTGTTTTCTTTCATTTTCTGTGACTGAAGCAGTCAAATGTAACACATCAGTGAGGCAAAACTGACGTCTATTTGTGAAAATGTGCTTTGATGCGCTTGTTTGATAACTTGTGGTTAAAGCGCCACTCAGCGGTCAAAGGCTGCAAATGCACTTTACACCGCCGCTGCGGCGGTAGGTGTAGCGGTAAAAGCGGCGTTTTGGATGTCTACTTAGTGTATGTATTGACCTGCTTACAGTAGATATTGTTTATGCCTATTGTGCATCAGCATTTGTCTCAGCTATACCTAGTTATCACTTGCTCTGCAGCAAAGCATTTATAGTCCCCCAAGACCAAATGCAGTAACTTTTCCATCATAACTTGTATAATATCAACTTCTATCAATATACTATAAACTTATTTTGCAATTAGTCATTAATTAAATGTAATACATTCACTAAAACTCAATTGTAGCTATGCAATTGTCAAAATATATATTGGTTAATTTGTCATTTATATATTTAACAGACTTTGTACAAAGTATATTTATACACTATTCCTTGCATTATTTTTAAAAAACATCCTCCACAGATAATCTTATAACCCAAAAGAAGGCTTTTGACCAAGTTATGATCCTGAACCGGCTTACTGAAGAGGAGTGCATTGTCTTGAAGGAGATCAAAAATCACTGGAAAAGCCTCAAAAGAGAATATTCTGTTCTAAATGATAATTCAAGACACATTGATATTGAAATGTAAAAGAACAGTAAGTACTACATAATTTCCTGTTTATCTTGTGTAAGCAATAATAACACCAATACAGTATATCCACAATATCATGCTCTTTAACTGAATCTGTGGTATTTAGCCATAACTGCTGCTCTGTATTGGTAAATAAGTTAATTGATGCTGTAAATTCAGCAGAAAATTACAGCAGAGCAGTACTTCATTAAAATGACATGATTTATGTTGTGGTTTTTGTGTAGCTTGCAGAACAGGGCTGTGGATTTTCTGAAAGTGGAATTCTAGGACTCACTCTCTACTTCTGAAAAGACTATTCTACCTCAAATCTCACATCTCCTCTGTTCGTCAGCTGTACAGTAGTGTACTATTGTGAGTTGAAAGAAGACGATTTCACGGATGAGGAGGATATCCAGTATGGTGTGGAGGAGGAGGATGATGAAGACGAAGATGATTTTTTCTCACAATCAGTATAAAAAGTAACCACTTTTTGTATAAAACTTCTTGACTTTTGGCAACTAGCGTCAACTTGTCCAGACTTCAAATCGACACACACATCTAGCCAAAAGTTGTATTGTGTATTCCAGCCTTTACTGTAGGCGTAGGTAGTGAAGGGTTACAAATTTTAAATCTATTAAAAATATGCTTCCATACATAACATCACGGTATTTTGAATGGTATTTCGAATAATATAACATAATAATAAACATAATAATATTGTATTTAGAGTTTAAGGTTGAGATAATGATTCTCCTCAGCAAAGATGCAATTCCTGTTTTCTCCTTATTGTCTTTAATGGCTCTTGGCGTCCCAGTTTCACTCAGAGCCACAGCCCAGACGTTGAATCGGTTTTGCTGATTGGATTGAGACTGGTAACACGCTGGAGTCGGGCGGGTTCCTTAACCTGTATATTTAATATGCTGGATGCTTTGTTCAACCTCATTGTAAATCCCTCCCCCTAAATGTCTATAAGTTTGAAAGGCACCTGTGTTGAAGTCAGACTTTGGAAAAACTGCAGCCATTTCAACGCGAAGTCTTAAAAGAATAACTTCTTTAACGTGATCCCAACATCTCCTGGTCTCTGCTTTGAAGAAGAAAAACTTTCCTACAGTACCAAAAACTTGTGCAAAGTTATCAAAGATCAAAAACTTTGCTGAATTTTTGATTTTCTCTTATCATGTTTTACCAGAATGTGGCTAACACATGATACCCTTAACACACCCTGAACATCAAGAATATACTGTCATTTACATTAAATCTGTCTTTGTTACGTGATGAAACACTGACAAGGTGTACAGTTAAGTTCTTATGTTTGTATATTCAAATTCATAATTTACATTGTAAAACATTACTAGGATTACACCCACTATTGTTATTTTACTGAATTAAAAAGCTTTTTCATGTAAAGATTCATGACCCTCTGAACAATGTTTTACCAACTTGTCATTGTATATTCATATTATCTGCCAAAAATACAAACTTTTTTTTTTTTTTTTTTTACTTTTTTATGTTTAAAGTTTAGTGTGTGAAGGGGGGGGGGGGGGATTCTAGTGTTATCTCAACTCCTGATTAGCCCCATAGTATCAGTTATCTAGGTAGCCTTGTGTTGTCAGGTCAGATTTTAGGATTGAATCCTCATCTTGTTTAACACATACCAGCAAATCTATAAATATTCCTGCACCATTGTGAAACAGTAAATATCATTGTAAGTTAGGACTATAGATCAAATTCATGCTTACCTTCTAGCAGAATCTTGTCCTGGATACTTCGCTGAGTAGTGGTAATATAAGTTAAACTAAAATGCTCTTTATATTACTTATAGAACTGTCTTTGTAAGATGAAGTAAAAATAAACAGTACTTGTCTTTAAAAAAAATAAATTGTATTTATACAAAACATAAAATACTGTTTACACAATGCAAAAATATTTGTAGCAAAATATTAAAATGTTACAGGTTAAAATACTTCAGCTAATCCCATATCAACAGGGCAATCCTGTCCTGTATGAATGGAAAATTACAAAGCCTATTTACTTTGTATGCAGTTCAAGCAATATGTAAAAAATAACTTGTCTTCGTCCTAATTATTCAAGTTACAGGTCCTTCTCAAAAAAATTGCATATTGTGATGAAGTTCATTATTTTCCATAATGTAATGATAAAAATCTAACTTTCATATATTTTAGATTCATTGCACACCAACTGAAATATTTCAGGTCTTTTATTGTTTTAATACTGATGATTTTGGCATACAGCTCATGAAAACCCAAAATTCCTATCTCAAAAAATTAGCATATCATGAAAAGGTTCTCTAAACGAGCTATTAACCTAATCATCTGAATCAACTAATTAACTCTAAACACCTGCAAAAGATTCCTGAGGCTTTTAAAAACTCCCAGCCTGGTTCATTACTCAAAACCGCAATCATGGGAAAGACTGCCGACCTGACTGCTGTCCAGAAGGCCATCATTGACACCCTCAAGCGAGAGGGTAAGACAAAGAAAGAAATTTCTGAACAAATAGGCTGTTCCCAGAGTGCTGTATCAAGGCACCTCAGTGGGAAGTCTGTGGGAAGGAAAAAGTGTGGCAAAAAACGCTGCAAAACGAGAAGAGGTGACCGGACCCTGAGGAAGATTGTGGAGAAGGACCGATTCCAGACCTTGGGGAACCTGCGGAAGCAGTGGACTGAGTCTGGAGTAGAAACATCCAGAGCCACCGTGCACAGGCGTGTGCAGGAAACGGGCTACAGAGAAGCAGCACTGGACTGTTGCTCAGTGGTCCAAAGTACTTTTTTCGGATGAAAGCAAATTTCGGAAAATCAAGGTGCCAGAGTCTGGAGGAAGACTGGGGAGAAGGAAATTCCAAAATGCCTGAAGTCCAGTGTCAAGTACCCACAGTCAGTGATGGTCTGGGAGGCCATGTCAGCTGCTGGTGTTGGTCCACTGTGTTTTATCAAGGCCAGGGTCAATGCAGCTAGTTATCAGGAGATTTTGGAGCACTTCATGCTTCCATCTGCTGAAAAGCTTTATGGAGATGAAGATTTCGTTTTTCAGCACGACCTGGCACCTGCTCTCAGTACCAAAACCACTGGTAAATGGTTTACTGACCATGGTATTACTGTGCTCTCCTGACCTGAACCCCATAGAGAATCTGTGGGATATTGTGAAGAGAAAGTTCAGAGACGCAAGACCCAACACTCTGGATGAGCTTAAGGCCGCTATCGAAGCATCCTGGGCCTCCATAACACCTCAGCAGTGCCACAGGCTGATTGCCTCCATGCCACGCCGCATTGAAGCAGTCATTTCTGCAAAAGAATCCCGACCAAGTATTGAGTGCATAACTGAACATAATCATTTGAAGGTTGACTTTTTTGTATTAAAAACACTTTTCTTTTATTGGTCGGATGAAATATGCAAATTGTTTGAGATAGGAATTTTGGGTTTTCATGAGCTGTATGCCAAAATCATCAGTATTAAAACAATAAAAGACCTGAAATATTTCAGTTGGTGTGCAATGAATCTAAAATATAATAAAGTTTTACTTTAATCATTACATTATGGAAAATAATGAACTTTTATCACAATATGCTAATTTTTTTAAAGGACCTGTATATTGTTGTTATTAATTATTTTTTATCTGACATATACAGTATACATACAGTATATGTGTATTATTTCCAGTCAAACTGACATCCAACTTCAAGCAGCATTCCAGAGTCTCTCATACCAGATTGATGCTGGCCCACTCGGAGATTACTCCAGTCATTTTGAAAACACAATAGCCACAGTATTTAGTCTTTGCTAACTTTGTTATTCAATGTATTTATTAAAGTTGAATGATTTATGGCATTTATTGGCACTATTATGTATAATTATTGACACCCCACCGTGGACCTCACTAATTATTAAACCCTGGCTATGGCCGTATCCAGTGTTGTATGTTGTATACATATGTTAACATATGTTATACATATGTGTATATAGCCTATTAGATCACTTATGTCCTATATAAGTTTCAACATGGATTTTTAGATAAATGTTTTCAACTATACACATTTTTTACAGATCTTTAATAAAAAGGGTTTCAACTTTCATGCTTGTTCAATGAAACCATTATAATATGCACATATGTGGATAAGGCTGTGTATAATGGAACAATTAAAGTCATGGTTATGGGGCATTAAAGAGACCCTTCTACTTACTCAGAAAGCAGATGAACAGCCCATAAACATCTTTCACCCTCATTAGCTTAAAAACTTTTAGCTTGCTTTGAAGAGAATATTAAAAACAAGAATAAATGTGTGGGGTTTATTATATATTTTTGCATGATATGGTGGTCAAAACTTTACAATCACCTTGCAGAATCTTAAAAAAATTTCACACAAATAAGTGTAATTTTGAAGATTTGTTTTATTTAGTACTGCCATGAACAAATAATTTCACATAACAGGGCAAAGTGCTTTTTTTTTCCAATTGCAAAAAAAGATGAGGTTTGAAGTAGACGTAAGTCATAGATGGTGCTGTATAATTATTACCTGAACATTTTTTACAAAAATATTTCAACAGATTATAACACCTAGTCCTATTTAGCGAATCTGTGCTGTCTGCTCGGAAAGAGAGGGTTGTGTCGTTAACAGTAACAGCCACTAGGTGTAGCTAGATACAAATGACTAAGTGCACTCTAAAGGTGTCATTATCGATAGCGATATCAGTGAACCCATCATGTCGATGATGAGACGACTTGAAGCATTAAAGGGGGGGTGAAATGCTATTTCATGCATACTGAGTTTTTTACACTGTTAAAGAGTTGGATTCCCATGCTAAACATGGACAAAGTTTCAAAAATTAAGTTGTACGTTTGAAGGAGTATTTCTGTTCCCAAAATTCTCTTTCCGGTTTGTCACAAGTTTTGGAAAGTTTTTTTCGAGTATGGCTCTGTGTGTCGTTAGATGGAGCGGAATTTCCTTAAATGGGTCCTGAGGCACTTCTGCCGGAAGAGCGCGCTCCCGTATAGCAGAGCACTGAGAGCACAACAGACTTCACTGATCAGAGCGAGAGCGTCATCAAATGTCACAAAAGAAGTGTGTTTTTGGTTGCCAGGGCAAGACAACCCTGCACAGATTACCAAAAGAGAAACTGCATTAAGGGACCAGTGGATGGAGTTTATTTTTACAGAGCATCAACGGAGTTGTGCAAGTGTTTGTGTTTGTTCCCTGCATTTGGAAGATGCTTGTTTTACAAACAAAGCCCAGTTTGACGACGGATTTGCGTATCGTTTATTTCTTAAGGATAATGCAGTCCCAACGAAAAAGGGTCACGATCGTGTGTTGGAACCGCAGGCAGTGAGTAAAACTGCTTCAAATATCTCTCCCTCCTTGTTAGTGCGTCCGCCTCCCATCGGAGACCCGGGTTCGAGCCCCGCTCGGAGCGAGTCGTTGTTGCTGCTGCTCTCGTTCAGTTTAAGCCTCTGGATCTGATTCTGGATCATAAACAAACAGCTGAATCTGACTGTTAGCCGTGGTTTGTTTTGGATGATGGTTTTTTCCTCAAGGCAATGTCAGAGCCGTTAAATATGTTTTTCAATGGCTCTGGGTAATGTCACAGCTTCCAAACGCTCTCAAAGCAAAAGTCTACTGGCGCTCGTGATTCTTTAGCTCCGCCCACACGTCACGCCTCCAGCCGGTCATGTTTTTCCGGGAAAAATCGGTACAGACTATCTTTCTCTTATGAATATAATAAAACTAAAGACTTTTTGGAGATATGAAGGATGCAGTACTACTCTATAGGTACTCAAGATTAACAGGATATTGAGTGAAAACGAGCATTTCACCCCCCCTTTAAATACAAGATTTAATGCACTGATACAAAATCGTTTAAGAAATAACACAAAAGAGGATAACAACTTTTCGCAAGGCGACGCCATTGAGAGGTTTGTTTCACGGGCCTTTAGTTTAATTCATATTTTTTTGCGCCAAATTTTAACACACGTTTTGATCAAGTCTGTAAATTAAGCTAAATTAAATTTTAAGTTTCAGTATGAAGATCAATCTGTTTGAATTCTTGAAAGGGTTTTGCTAGACTATTAACGTTATACTCACTTTCAGTGTAAACACTTATGTGGCATACATTTGGAGATAAAATGAAATGTGCTGGAACTGGCCAAGATGCATGAGGGGACTACTAGTTGTAAATATTATTCATATTTTTAAACAATATAGATGCTGAAAATCACACTTTATATGAAACCTTTGAAGGCTGTCTCATTTATAAAACCTTCTACTTGGGTTCTGAGAGGATATGTGTCAACCAATGTTAAACTAACATTTTCTACAAAATTGTACAGGTCAACTTATAAATCATTATTTTAAGCTTGCTGTTGTATACCAGGGGAGGTTAGGCAGATTTTAATGTATTGTTACTTGCCCACTAAGTCAGGGTATATGCAGGAATCTTGAAGTTAATTTTAATACCTTTTCAAGACTTTTTCCAAGACCTTCTCACTATTTTTTAATACCTCACCGCCACTTCAAGCTGTAACCATTTACATCAGTTATACTTTTAACTTAACAGTTTTAGTTTGTGATAAAGACTATAGACCACTCTGATACAAAAAAATCTAATAGGCTGCGATAGTAAATCAAAGCAAAGTTTATAAAAAAAATAAATAAAAAATTTTGCTCCACCCTCAACAACAATCATGCTGACATGTGCCTCAGTTCTTCTGATTTTGTTCCCAGCAGCTCGGTGCGTTGTAATACGCACTGGGAACGCCAGAGCGTACTTTGTGGTTTTGAACTTCCGCCCGCCTGCCTGCTCTGGTGATCTCAGAGGCAATTTACAAACACACCCACAATAGCCAATAGCCTAGTTTATGTACCTGTTAGGGCTGGGATAAACAATTATTTTTTAAACGATTAATCTAGCGATTATTTTTTCAGACAGATTCGATTTCGATTATCTCCCCATTAATTGACTACTAACAATTTATACATGTTGATTTACATATTTGAATGAAAAAAACATGAATTCCTTAACATTGCAATATATGTTTATTGCTCTTAAAATTACAAAATAAATTACTGACTAAGAATGCATTACTTTGCACTTTTATAGATAGCATTCAATAAAACCTTGAAGCCTTGAAAACACATAGCTTACTGCAACAAGCTTACTGAACACATAGGGCCTAGCTTACTGAAAAAAAGTTTTCAGATGAAAATAACAACAACTTGATGTCTAGCATTCAATAAAAAAGGTCACCCAAAATACTTGTTTAGAGCAATTGAAAGAATACAGTAACCAATGTAAACTTGAGGGCTTTAAGCTAATACAGAGAGTGCTTTTCCACACAAAAAAAAAAAGAACAGTGGGAGCCAGCAGCCTGTAATGGAGAAAAAAAAAATATCTGAATGCTTCACGTGAGAGATGGGTATAAACGGAGGTCGGAGCCAGCTCCGAATGGGTGGGACTTCAGCTCCAAGTGGGCTGTACAAACTTCCAGAATCTTTTGTTTGATTTATTTAATGTCATGGGGTTAATGCATGCTGCGAATCCCCACCCACCCAAAAAAAAAAAAAAAAAAAAAAAAGACGACGTCAACTTCCCAAAGCTTTTCAGCGTCAAGAAAGAGGAATTTGAAGGGGTAAGTTTAGAGTTGTACAACGTATTACAAGTTGTGAAAAAGTGCAGTACCTTGGCGGTTGATGTTTTAGTCTTGACGTAGTTAAATCATGATTACAAGCTCATTGCATTCATGTTTGAAAATGGGAGGACATTCATGTGCAATTTTTACCGTCAAAACTCATATTTACGATTATTCCGAGAGCACGTTAAGACAGCATTAGCAGCACAGATAAATTACATCTTTATTGTGTCCGTTACCCTTTTGTGCTAAACATTTCTGCAATACATATTTAGGATTTACGCTGCAGATTATGGACACTGAAGACCATAAGCAGGTATTGTGACTAACATTACGTAAAATATGTAGGCCTATGTATTATAACTGCACTGATATTTAGGCGATCAATAACTATTAATAGATTTAGTACAGTGTTCCATAAGAATGAGTCTTAGTTAAAACTCCTAACTGATTATGCTTGACATTAACAAAGCTGGTCATTGTTTTAAAACCTGCTGTTATATTTTTTAAATGTTATCTAATTTTTACGTGTAACGTTAATTCAAATAATGTAATGCAATTGAAACATTTGGTTATAGTGGATATATGAGGATAACTGCAGTGTCCACTACCATGCATTACATATCAACAGTATAAGGTGTAGAATTAATTTTGTCATTGTAGGAAACACCAACAAACAAAAACATTATGTGTAAACTTTGTGTTACAGAAAGTTCAAGTCTGGGTGGCCAGAAGTTACATTTCAGTGACCTGGTTACCGCCTCTCTCTGGAAACCCAAAGGATCACTTTCCTGATTTTTTGTTCTTTCTATGAATCAAGATGTGTAATTTATTTTTTTCTGAAGATTTTAGACTAATGTGTGTGTGTGTGTGTGTGTGTGTGGGTGGGTGGGTCTTTGTGTGGATAAAATATGTTCATACTTTAAAGGTGGACATTTGCAACAGCGCTTGTCCCTAAAATTGCTCCAGGGGTATGGTCAGAGACTGTCCTAAAGGACAAATGTTGGAATGTAAATGACATTACATTCTGTGGACGTCCCACATAAATGTGCATTGTACTTTAGTTAATGTTAACTTGTCAACAGTGAATTATTTTAGGATGTCACTGGACTGAATGTTTAGTGACTAATGACACTTCATTCCAGTAAAAATATAATCCATAGCATTGGAGAGAAAGCAGCTGCAAAGTGTTCCAATGCTGATAAAAATCAAACAGGTTAAAACCTCAGGTTCCTTAAATATCTGTTCTACCGGACAGTATGGGGTTGGACAGATTTTGTAATGGTTTTGAAGTCTGATGCTCACCAGGCCTTCATTTATTTGTTCAGGAATGCAGTAGAAACAGTCATTTTTAAAAAAAAATTTTAACCCATATTTTACCAGGAATAATCCCTTGAGATAAAAATCTCTTCTACCAGGGAGTCCTGGCCAAAATGGCAGCATACAAAATTTCACACATAAAATATTACAAGACAAACATTAAAGGAAAACAAAACAAAAAAAAATCCTTTCACAAAAATGTCCAGCATTCAAGATTAATGTAATATATAAATGTTAAGTAAAACAGGAACATGATTCTTTCAAATGTGACATCAAAAGGTTTCTAAAAATATTTAACGATGGCAGCATGTTTAGCTTCAAAATACTCTGCATTTCATTCCATAGTCTGGGCGCATAACAAGAAAAGGCAGTTTTACCAAACTCGGTGTATGATCGAGGCACAGTTAAAAGTAATTTAAAAGACGATTGTAAATTGTAATAATATTTTACAATAACATATTAGAATTTTGAATGGTGTGGAGCGTTACCTGTGATTGAGTTGGTGATAAAAAGGAGATGGAGAAAACAGTGTCTTAAATTGGTCTTTAGTACCATTAATATTTTCCTCTTAAGTCTTGGAATGTTTTTTTATTATTAATTCTTGTATTACTATTTAGATTTTATTTATTTTTTTAAATTAAATGTTTATTTGTCAAATTGACTTCCATGTGTGGCCTTTTGTAATGTTGTTTCACATAGAGCCAAGGGGGTTGTAACAATCTAAACAACATAATTCTCCCTCAGATTTCAAACTTGCATTAAAGAAAAACATTAACATACAGTAAACATTTTATTGCTCTAAATTACTCATTCATTTTCTTGAAACTGATATTGAATGTTTGCAGTTGTCACAAAATTAAATAACAACCTCTTGTTAATAAAATTCAAACTACAATGAAAAACAATAAATCTGTTTTTCATTAGTATGGCTACTTTATGCCATCCTCATTCGCGCGCACCCCGGCAATGACGCAATGTGAAATTTCGGCATAAACCCCGCCCATTTTTAAAGTCCCGCCCACTAGCGGCAAAAGTTCGTCCCACTTGGAGGTCTCCGCGTGAAGTCCAGCCCACTTGCGGCAAAAGCTCCTCCCACTTGGAGGTCTCCGCGTGAAGTCCAGCCCACTTGCGGCAAAAGCTCCTCCCACTTGGAGGTCTCCGGGCTGCAGCGATACCTACTTGTCACGTGAAACGTTGGCGTTCTGCCCTTTTTCTATCGTTTCTAATGATTTTGGAGGGAGAGAAAGAGAGAGAGAGAGCAAGACAGTGCTCGTGTAGTTTGAAGACTGTGAGTGCGCGTGAAACTTTGTTGTTTCACCCTTTTTCTATCGTGCTTAATGATTTTGATTAATATGCATGAGGGAGAGAGAGAGCAAGAAGCGCTCTGTTGTTTGAAGACTGTGTGTGCATATGGAAGGCCAAAAGGGTCAAATTCACGTGAATTTTAACGCATCAACAACACGTTAAATACGTGTATTTCACGCGTAAACAACACGTATTTAACGCGTTAAATACGTGTTGTTTACGTGTTAAAAATCAGCGCGTATTTAACGTGTATTTCACGTGTTAAATACACGTGAAATACACCTGAAGTACGCCTTAAAAATCAGTTTGAACGGGTCAATGTCATTGGCTGCTAAGGACTTGGGTCAAACCACTTCTGTGAGCTTAGAGGGGTGTACCATTCACAGACAGGCAACCATCATTTAACATGCTATAGATCAGCTTATTCAGCCTTATTATTTTATCTTTTTTTGTATAGCCTATAGAAATAATATAATTAAATAGCAGTTTTATTAAATATTTATTTTTAAATAAATATTAATTATTTATAAGTGTTTATTTATAAGTGGCCTAATGGTTAGAGGGTTGGACTCCCAATCGAAGGGTTGTGAGTTCTAGTCTCGGGCCGGCAGGAATTGTGGGTGGGGGTAGTGCATGAACAGGTCTCTCTCCACCTTCAATACCTCGACTTAGGTGCCCTTGAGCAAGGCATCGAACCCCCAACTGCTCCCCTGGCGCCGCAGCATAAATGGCTGCCCACTGCTCCGGGTGTGTGCTCACAGTGTGTGTGTGTGTGTGTTCACTGCTCTGTGTGTGTGCATTTCGGATGGGTTAAATGCAGAGCACAAATTCTGAGTATGGGTCACCATACTTGGCTGAATGTCACTCCACTTTCACTTTCACTTTCATGTTTATAAAAGTTACAGTATTTTGTAATGAAACAGGACTTTTTGTTTAGCTCTTGACTCGCCAAAGTATACTATTTAAATACTGTTGCTTTCTGAGTGCCATACACAAAAATACCAACTCATAACTCCACGAATATAGCAAGGAGAGTCAAAAGTTATAGTCTGCTGTGACGATCCAAGGGGCTGTAGTATTTTATTTTGCCCAGCAGGTGTCTCGAGGTAACACTTTTTGTGTCTTTAGGTTAAGTGCTGTGATGCAGGTGTGGAAAATTGATTGTGATTAACAATGCTGCCTATAAAATGCTGGCTTTCTTACCCTCTGGAGGGAAGGAGATTGGGGCTTGGTCTTTGCTGGTCTTGCTGTTTGGTGGTCAGCCGGACTTACTCACGCTATCAGTCCAAGGCTTGATGTTGTGTTTTTGTATCTTTATATTTTTTATGTTTTACCTCAATGTGGTTATGTCTCTTTTCTGATTAAAACACATATTTGTGCAAATTTGATTATGTTGTATGGACTCTCTATTCATGTTGCTACTAATTGATCCAAGGGGTTGTAACACTACGTTCTGTCAAATGTTTAATAGAGCTCTCCAACTGATTCATGGGTTTAGGTATTTTTTACATATGCAAGATCGTAATGGATTGTTTTGATTTTGGACTCATTTCAATCTTGAGAATCGGCTGTAAATAATGATATGCCATTTTTCACAATCAGAGCATGTTTCATGAACTTATAAAGGTAAAACCATGAGAATATTGCAGCATGTGTGCATTTGGAGTTTTTTTCTTGTTTTGTTATAATTCGATAACGAATATCTTCAAATCTGAATGACAGATTATTGTACAATTGGGCTCATTGTAATCAAGAGTTTTAAATTTTCCAATATTATTAAAATAACTAAATTACTAGTAACTACTTACTGCTCAACTCTGACTTTCAGTAAATAAAAATATATATTTGCACATTCTCCTGCTGAGAAATAACTGACAAAAATGTAAGAAAAAATATAGTGTTCAAGATAAATTATTTATATCCATCATATTTGATATTCAATATCTCAGGACATACATAAGTTTAGTTAAAGTCTATCCGTTTCAAATGTTTTGTGATCGTATAAGACTTAAGTTAGCATCGAGCATTAACATTTGTGTGGGGGAAATAGTTACAATGGAGGTAAGCAATCAATTCAGGTTTAAGATATAAACCATTGAAATCAATATCTGTCTTTAGAAAACAATCATCTTAGGAATCGACAGCTTTTATTGTGCTTACATTTACAGCTATCGCCAGCAGGTGGCACTTATTGAAACCTCTTTTTGTTCAGCAATTCTGCACTTTTTGTTCAGCGATTCTGCACTCATCAGACAATCAGTAATTAGGGACACAGGTGATGTTATAAGACATAAGCATTTAAGACTTTCAGGATTAGAATGAAAACTTGTACTAGGGTCAGGACAACAGAAGTATTCTGCTGCTACCACCGTCAACCACCCCCCCCCCCCCAACGCATCAACATTACTAAACATATTTTTCAAACTGCTGAATTAAAATCAAGAAAAAATAGAAATCATTTGAAAGCTTAGAGTATGAGCATTACAATGTATATAGCATGTTGATCAACTCCAAAATAGTGCTGAGAAAAAAATTAATAATCATTTTGCCATGTACTCTAATATTTATAAAAATATCACACAACTCGGATACTCATGTGCCATATGTCATCTGAAAGGTCTCATGAAGTAGAATAAAACAACAGGGCTCTAGGCTCATTTTTTCACTTATTACACTAGTGCGCCTAACTTTTTTCTTACAAGTCCACTTTTTTTTAAATCGCGGTCCATATAAATAATATTGACTTGTAGCCTAAAAGATTAACTAACAATCTGGTCAACATAATGTATTTGAAGCACATTTCTACAAGAAAGGTAACTTACTGAAAAAGTTTTGGTGCTTAAAGTGTTTCACTGAGGTGAAATTTAAACCTAAAACATCAAGATATATGAATAAAGAAAATCTAAATTAAGGTTTTAAGGGATTCAAACTGAACAGATCATGGCTCAATGTCTTATGGACTATCCTCCACTGCAGTCACATGCCCCTCAGATGGACAACTCCTGTTGTTTGGCCTTCTTGATCTTTGGCCTTGGCTAAACCCGCTGGCCACACTCTCTCTAGCATCAAAATCTTCCAGACTTGGCCCTCTACACTGATTCTTATCAGATCTTCCATTGTGTCTGAAAAAATTGGACAAATATATATATTAGAAAAGCGTTTGGAGCATTTTATGTTTGTTAAATATAAGTTTTAGGTTTTTTTAAGTTACGACCAAGCTGCCAGCGGCAGACAGTGAGCCTATGTTTGATCAATTTAGCCTTCTCAAATCATCACGACTTGCCTAAAATATAATATATAGATATAAAACAGTTGAAGCATATGACAATGTTTAAACGTTAGACCCAGATAAATGTAAGCTATATCCAATAGTTTGTGAGGAGATGCTTCAGGATAGGGAGACGGCAGCATGATCACTTGCAATGTTTTCCGTGGATATGCCATCATTTTTGCTCATAAAAGGTAAAAGTAATACAATCTTCATAACTGTACACACAATATCAACAAAACAGTTGCTCGTTCTGCCGTATTGTCTTTAATAGGAGTACAAAAATGAACCGAAACTCAGTGAAAACATATATATACACACACACACATACATACATACACACACATAAAAAAGTAAGTAAGTCTAAACAGACTGGAGGCCCGGCCCACATCTGAACAATCGAAGCCCGGCTCGAGGGGTTCCCCTTGAATGGCTCGTTGCATTGGTGCGACCTCAGAGTTTTAGTTTTAGTCGCACCATTGAGAAATTGTTTGAGGCTTTGAATAAACTAGAGCGAGTTTTGTACAAGAAGTCAACCCCAGACCCATATAATAATAATAATAATAGGCCTATTGATGTCACCGTTTTACTTGTAACTTCATAAAACAAGATTTCAGTGTAAAATTATGCACCAGCATTTAGAGTATATTCTCCTGATTAAAAGAGCCCAAAACTATCTGTCATTTATATCTAAAGATTTTCCTCATAAATTTATAACGCACATAAAACTGCACAGAGAGCATGTAGTTTAGCCAAAAAGCTATGGTAGCTGTCATCAGTGTTGCCAACTTAGCGACTTTGTCGCCGGATTTAGCGACTTTTCAGACCCCCATAGCGACTTTTTTTCCAAAAAAGCGACTAGCGACAAATCTAGCGACTTTTTTTGACAGACCTTATTTAGTCTTTGAGACTCTCTGGTACTGCCGCACAAGCTTTCTCTCTCTCTCTCTCTCTCTCTCTCTCTCTCTCTCTCTCTCTCTCTCTCTCCCAGCGTGCGCACAAGCCTCTCTCTCTCTGCATCTGCTCTATTCAACAAGCAGAGAGGAGCAGCACTTTCAGTTAAAAAAAATATATTCTGTTGCTTCTAACTCTATTTTACATACAAGTATAGCCGAAATCACAGTACAATCATTATCTTAATCTTATGTGTATGTGATTTCATTAGACAATGTCGTGAATAGGATTTTAGTGCAGAGATTAACATCTTTGAGATCTGGTTATGTAGTCTTAATAGACGCGTTTCAGTCGTTATAATATTAATTCCGTTGTCGGACAACAGAAACATTCAAATATAATAATAAAAAACTTTTATTGAGAATTTTGACTGCCTTAAAATGCAGTACATGAGCACAGAAAGGGCAAGATAATATGACACTTACGTCATGAATATGCTAATTAGCATATGACGTCATCTAGCGACATTTAGCGACTTTTCAGGCAGGGTTTAGCTACTTTCCATTGAAAGAAGTTGGCAACACTGGCTGTCATGTAGGCTTTCCACTGATAACTTCATGAAAAAAGCATAGGCTATATCATAAAAAAGACACGTCACTATTTGCAGATTAAACACTGTCGAAACTAACCAGAAAACATCATTTAAATCTAAAAATATTTCATAAAGATATAACACATAGAAAAAAATTAGGTAATATAAAAAAAAAATATCTTTAAAAAAAAAAAAAAAAAAAAAATCTGAGGTTTCAGTCCCGTGCCGCTTTACCTCTTAACTTCACCAAACATGCATAGATCCTTTGATCAGATCGAAAGATTTCGTTCATAGAGCTGTGCCACATTAAAGCAGACTGGCGCACTGAGGCTGCAAAGAAAAACAGCTTGATACTTCACGTTTGGATTTCATTCATAGCTTCAAGAATCATGCATAGATCATTATTTTCAGAAAATTATCCCAATTAAAATGAGCCCAGAGATACTGTAATCCATGGATGAGATCCAAATATATTGCTATAACACATAAAATCCAACAGGCACAGCACAACAAATAACTTTAGTTTCACTTTGCGCTTTTATTAATAACTTCATGAAACATTCATAGTAGATCATGCAAAATCATATGTCATTTTTTCTGAAAATTCTCCAGATTAAAAGGAGCTCAAATTCATCGTAATTTGTTCACTTGATCTAAATATAAGTGTTGTATACAGAGATATATTTCTGCTGTGGCCAGTAACTCAGAAATGTGGTCTAACAATACCAGGTGGTATTTTGTAGAAATGTAGAAAGACTTCAGTATAATTTCACTTTGAACATAAGTTGCACATTGTTACTTTCAACCCCATCGGTTGGGACGAAAGTAACACACAGGTGGGTCAAAAGTAACACAACAATATAAGCTAGATTTTTCTTCTGTTAGTCTTATTTTTCTTAAGTATACCTGATTGTGACCTTGTTAATAAGTAATTGCAAATATATTTTGTCCTTTATCTTTGCAAAAAAATTATTAAATTACATTTTCATATCTTCATTTTAAATTTAAGTTTAAGTTTCATCAGATGTCTTAAAACCTGACTGTATTTTTTATTGTAAATTTCAATGTATTTTTATATAATAATAAAAGAATTCTACAGAATGCACAATATAAAATTTCTAATCACATTAGCATAATAAAAAAACTCTAAACATAATGTAACAGTAGGCCTATTTATGTTTCCATCCAGTTGTTTTTATGCATGAACTGAAAATGTGCATTGAAACATCTGGAAACACTGCAATTTCACAGGTGGAGGTGTAAAGGCTAAGATATGGCTAAAACCCAGGTATAAATGTGACGTAGCAGCTGCCCAGAGAGAGATGTTCCTCTATGTCCAGAAACGCCCTCTCAAAAACATCTGGATAAAACCAGACCTCTGTCCGTCTTCTGACCCTCACTAAGACATATTCTTTTGGTATAATATGACATTAACATTTGTAAGAAATGATACAAGACACAGAAATTCACAATATAGCTTGCACTGGAACAAAATAAATACTTTTTGTGACTGTAGCAGGACAAAAGTAACAACTGTTACTTTCGTCCAGACAGGAACTCCTGACATTTAAACTTGATTAAATTTTATATAAAAATTTTTGAAAATGCAAACTTTAGGATGTGTTAAAGCACTAAATAACCTGTAGATTGATCATTACTTTGACACATGAAACAAGAAAAACAACACAACTAATAAAAAAAATTACCGCTTAAATAATTTACTTTTTGTACTCGAAAACAGTTTTACGGACCTAACTTCGGGAAACGATGAGGAAATCACATGATATTTCTCAGCTCCGTCAAGGATTGCATGCTGAACATGCTGTCATAGCTGGGAATGCAGAAAGAGGCTCGAAGAAAATCGCTTTGTTACTTTCGTCCCGTGTTACTTTCGCCCCGGTTCTCCCCTACTTACGATATTATCACTCACATGAAACCATTCAATTGAGAAAAAAAACATAGGTTATGTTTTTTCATAACTTCATGAAACATGCATAGCTCGTGGAAAATGTTAAATTCTCTCAATTAAAATGAGCCCAATTATACAATAATCTGTCATTCAGATTTGAAGATATTCGTCATCGAATTATAACAAAACAAAACAAAAAACTCCAAATGCACACATGCTGCAATATTCTCATGGTTTTACCTTTATAAGTTCATGAAACATGCTCTGATTGTGAAAAATAACATATCATTATTTACAGCCGATTCTCAAGATTGAAATGAGTCCAAAATCAAAACAATCCATTACGATCTTGCATATGTAAATAATACCTAAACCCATGAATCAGTTGGAGAGCTCTATTAAACATTTGACAGAACGTAGTGTTACAACCCTTGGATCAAGGAGTAGCAACATGAATAGAGAGTCCATACAACATAATCAAATTTGCACAAATATGTGTTTTAATCAGAAAACAGACATAACCACATTGAGGTAAAACATAAAAAAAATATAAAGATACAAAAACACAACATCAAGCCTTGGACTGATAGCGTGAGTAAGTCCGGCTGACCACCAAACAGCAAGACCAGCAAAGACCAAGCCCCAATCTCCTTCCCTCCAGAGGGTAAGAAAGCCAGCATTTTATAGGCAGCATTGTTAATCACAATCAATTTTCCACACCTGCATCACAGCACTTAACCTAAAGACACAAAAAGTGTTACCTCGAGACACCTGCTGGACAAAATAAAATACTACAGCCCCTTGGATCGTCACAGTAGATTCAGACTATAACTTTTGACTCTCCTTGCTATATTCGTGGAGTTATGAGTTGGTATTTTTGTGTATGGCACTCAGAAAGCAACAGTATTTAAATAGTATACTTTGGCGAGTCAAGAGCTAAACAAAAAGTCCTGTTTCATTACAAAATACTGTAACTTTTATAAACTTTATACTATCACCACAAAATTTTAATTAATAATAATTAAAAAATAAATATTTCATAAAACTGCAATTTAAATATATTATTTCTATAGGCTATTCAAAAAAAGACAAAATAATAAGGCGGAATAAGCTGATCTATAGCATGTTAAATGATGGTTGCCTGTCTGTGAATGGTACACCCCTCTAAGCTCACAGAAGTGGTTTGACCCAAGTCCTCAGCAGCCAATGACATTGACCCGTTCAAACTGATTTTTAAGGTGTACTTCACATGTATTTCAGGTGTATTTATTTATTTTACTTTTCAAGACCCCGCGGATACCCTGTAAGTGAATTTTGATTTATTTTACCCAAATAAGTTATGAAGTTGTGAAGCCATATAATAATTTACTGAAAGTTGCTCTTAGATTCTTTATAAAAGTCCTCTTAAAAAGTCCTACTTGTAACTATAATTTTTTTACACTCAAAACTTGAGTTTTAGGAGCATTTATGAGAAGTTTTAAACATACAGACCCAGGTTATATTTTGAAGATAAAAGTTAAATTCTAAATAGATTAATTTATAACTCCACAGACTAAATTCACAGACTTTATACTGTGGTATTTTTTTTTAAAAAAGACAAGAGTAGGTAATCCTAAACTCAATAGGTAAAAATGGACAAATCAATAACAGCTCACTGGGCTTTAAAGATATAATCTACAACACACTTTCTTGTTTATGCTGTTATGTTTATTGAAAAATTGTCTGTTTGAACTGTTTCATTAAAGACTGAGAATGTTCCGCAGCAACATCCCCAATGATACCTCATCCACAAGCAGGCGGCAAGCTGCAAGACAAAGCATCATTAGGCTATCTTTTATTGAAAACGGCAGTGAGCATCTGCTCACAACACAGCATAAGTGCTTAAGTGTAAAATCTTTGACATTTGTGATATTTTTATTTTTAAAGGTTAAAAAAATGTTTTTCTTTAACAGGTACAGCAGTTAAAAAAATAATTGTTCCCCTTTCAATGAATGAGAGGGCATTTCATCTGAAAATTAGAGAAACCTTTCCAACAATGGAAGAGGGGGAGATTGAAATCTGCAGAGTTGACAAGAGTCGAAGGATCTTACCAGTTCAGTTGAGCTCAGTTTGCCCTGCATCAGTTAAAGCATGCCCAGAGTTTGGCAGGTAAGCAGTATATGTACGGTTAAAAGTAAGTATACGTAGTTAGTGCATATGTTCAACATTTTGCCAATGGCGTTGTGCAGAACAGGACATATCTGTACTGTAATGTCTGTTTTGACAGGACACATCAAGACTGACGGGTATACAGCATGAGAACAATGAGGTAAACTGTGAGAGGCATACTAAAGTATCAAAATGTTTCTTTAGATATGCAGGGTTACTTATAACAATAATTTCAACATTAAACTTAAAAACACAAACATCTCCCGCAAAAGCAATATTGTTTTCTAAAAAGCAAATTATTGAAACAAATGTCAAAATATGTAAAGCTTAATTATCTGCATACTAATTCACTGTATGTTTCTTGATGGAATTCTTTCAGTGGAACCGCAGAAACAATGCCAGGCATTCCAGGAACAAGTGACAGGGTAAGCTAGAATTATTCTCCTCATCATTAAATCAATGTATTAAGGACAATCAAAATGTTTTAGACAAATTAAATAAACAAAACTTCTAACTAAGGTTTTACTAAAAACTGTGTTAAAGGGATAGTCCATCATTTTCATGAACAGAAAGATATTTGGAAGAATGCTTATAACCAAAGAGTTCTTGGACCTCATTGACTACCAAATTGCTTTATACGTTTCTTTGTTCTGTTGAACACAAAAGAAGATATTTTGAAGAATGTAGGAAAGCAATTTTCCTACTATGTTAGTCAATAGGGGGCAAGAACTGTTTAGTTAAAAGCATTCTTTCACATATTTATTTCTGTGGCCAATTTATACAGATTTGGAACAATTATAGAGTAATTCATGACAGAATTTACATTCCTGGGTGATTTCTTTGTGTTAACCAAAAATCCTACAAAAATGGGCATGGCCCACACAGATCTTATCATCATAAAGTCAGTCAGAGGTGATGTAATAAAGGTTACAAAAAAAAATCAACCAACGGAGAGATTGTTACTGTATAAAAATGGTAAATGGTGAATTCCAAGATACCTGGAACAACATCTAATGCATCTCAAGTGCTTGTAGAGACCCCCTCTGGAATGCTGAGACAATCCTTGATCACTGGACCAACTGGGATAAATTTCATTATTAATATTCTTTGTTTTGGCTTATCGTTACATTATTAAAAGTTATATTCTTTGCAGTACAATCAGTTGCTTAATACTGAATAAAACCAAGTTTAAATGTAAAAAAAACTCTAAATACAGTATTGTTCAAAATAATAGCAGTACAATGTGACTAACCAGAATAATCAAGGTTTTTCGTATATTTTTTTATTGCTACGTGGCAAACAAGTTACCAGTAGGTTCAGTAGATTTTCAGAAAACAAACAAGACCCAGCATTCATGATATGCACGCTCTTAAGGCTGTGCAATTGGGCAATTAGTTGAATTAGTTGAAAGGGGTGTGTTCAAAAAAATAGCAGTGTGGCATTCAATCACTGAGGTCATCAATTTTGTGAAGAAACAGGTGTGAATCAGGTGGCCCCTATTTAAGGATGAAGCCAACACTTGTTGAACATGCATTTGAAAGCTGAGGAAAATGGGTCGTTCAAGACATTGTTCAGAAGAACAGCGTACTTTGATTAAAAAGTTGATTAGAGAGGGGAAAACCTATAAAGAGGTGCAAAAAATGATAGGCTGTTCAGCTAAAATGATCTCCAATGCCTTAAAATGGAGAGCAAAACCAGAGAGACGTGGAAGAAAACGGAAGACAACCATCAAAATGGATAGAAGAATAACCAGAATGGCAAAGGCTCAGCCAATGATCACCTCCAGGATGATCAAAGACAGTCTGGAGTTACCTGTAAGTACTGTGACAGTTAGAAGACGTCTGTGTGAAGCTAATCTATTTTCAAGAATCCCCCGCAAAGTCCCTCTGTTAAAAAAAAGGCATATGCAGAAGAGGTTACAATTTGCCAAAGAACACATCAACTGGCCTAAAGAGAAATGGAGGAACATTTTGTGGACTGATGAGAGTAAAATTGTTCTTTTTGGGTCCAAGGGCCACAGGCAGTTTGTGAGACGACCCCCAAACTCTGAATTCAAGCCACAGTACACAGTGAAGACAGTGAAGCATGGAGGTGCAAGCATCATGATATGGGCATGTTTCTCCTACTATGGTGTTGGGCCTATTTATCGCATACCAGGGATCATGGATCAGTTTGCATATGTTAAAATACTTGAAGAGGTCATGTTGCCCTATGCTGAAGAGGACATGCCCTTGAAATGGTTGTTTCAACAAGACAATGACCCAAAACACACTAGTAAACGGGCAAAGTCTTGGTTCCAAACCAACAAAATTAATGTTATGGAGTGGCCAGCCCAATCTCCAGACCTTAATCCAATTGAGAACTTGTGGGGTGATATCAAAAATGCTGTTTCTGAAGCAAAACCAAGAAATGTGAATGAATTGTGGAATGTTGTTAAAGAATCATGGAGTGGAATAACAGCTGAGAGGTGCCACAAGTTGGTTGACTCCATGCCACACAGATGTCAAGCAGTTTTAAAAAACTGTGGTCATACAACTAAATATTAGTTTAGTGATTCACAGGATTGCTAAATCCCAGAAAAAAAAAATGTTTGTACAAAATAGTTTTGAGTTTGTACAGTCAAAGGTAGACACTGCTATTTTTTTGAACACACCCCTTTCAACTAATTGCCCAATTGCACAGCCTTAAGAGCGTGCATATCATGAATGCTGGGTCTTGTTTGTTTTCTGACAATCTACTGAACCTACTGGTAACTTGTTTGCCACGTAGCAATAAAAAATATACTAAAAACCTTGATTATTCTGGTTAGTCACATTGTACTGCTATTATTTTGAACAATACTGTATGTTCATTATGTTTGCAGGAAAATCGGCGACGCCAGATGGAAACCTTGGAACAAAGGCGAAGACAGGTTTTTATTATTTTTTTGCTATTTTTACCACATGTTTTGTTACACTGACATATTTTTGTTTATTTTTTAAGAAAATTTCTGAAAGGATGGAGCCAGAGCATGGCATATTACTACAGTTTCAACCCTGATGGTTCCAGGAAAACAAGGAGATTTTTGGAGTCTCAACCAATTCAGGTATTTGATGTTGAATTATTTATGGTAAATAATGGACTTTTTCATTATCACCATATACAGTGGGGATCGAAAGTTTGGGCACCCCTTGCAGAATCTGTGAAAATATGAGTGATTTTCAAAAAATAAGAGAGATCATACTAAATGCATGTTATTTTTTATTTAGTACTGTCCTGAGTAAGATATTGTACATAAAATATTTTAACATTTATTCCACAAGACAAAATAAATGCTGAAATTATTAAAATAACCCTACTCAAAAGTTTGGGAACCCTTTGTTCTTAGTACTGTGTTCTGTTACCTGGATAATCCTCGACTGTCTTTCTGTTTTGTGATGGTTGTGCATGAGTCCCTTGTTTGTTCTGAACAGTTAAACTGAGCAGCGTTTTTCAGAAACATCTTTAAGCTCCTGCAGATTCTTCAGTTTTCCAACATCTTTGCATATCTGAACCCTTTCCAGCAGTGACTTTATGATTTTGAGATACACCTTATCACACTGAGGACATTTGAGGGACTCAAACACAACTATTTAAAAAGATTCAAACATTCACTGATGCTCCAGAAGGAAACAAGACGCATTAAGAGCTGGGGGTGAAAACTTTTGAACACGATGAAGATGGCCAAATTTGTCTTATTTTGTTGAAATATAATTGTTTTCCATTTAGTTCTGCCCTTCGTAAGCAACAGAAGATACTTGTATGTTTCCCGGTACACAAATTAAGTACAATTTACCTTGATCTTCAAATTCTTTAAGTTTTCACCCCCCAGCTCTTAATGCATCTTGTTACCTTCTGGAGCATCAGTGAATGTTTGAATCTTTTTAAATAGTTGTGTTTGAGTCCCTCAAATGTCCTCAGTGTGAAAAAATGTATCTCAAAATCATACAGTCACTGCTGGAAAGGGTTCAAATATGCAAAGATACTGGAAAACTGAAGAATCTGCAGGACCTTAAAGATGTTTCTGAAGAACGCTGCTCAGTTTAACTGTTCAGAACAAACAAGGGACTCATGCACAACCATCACAAAACAGAAAGACAGTCGAGGATCATCAGGTAACAGCACACAGTACTAAGAACCAAGGGTTCCCAAACTTTTGAGTAGGGTTATTTTAATAATTTCAGCATTTTTTTTGTCTTGTGGAATAAATGTTAAAATATTTTATGTGCAATATCTTACTCAGGACAGTACTAAATAAAAAATAACATGCATTTAGTATGATCTCTCTTATTTTTTGAAAATCACTCATATTTTCCCAGATTCTGCAAGGGGTGCCCAAACTTTCGATCCCCACTGTATATGGTCTATATAATGAACTATATATCCGTTTGTAATGTTTGTGTAATTTTAAATCTGCACCAAGAATTCCCTGTATACCAGTGTGGTTTCGATGTAGCTGTGAGAGACATCCTCTGATAAAGATCTGGTGGGGAGACATGTAACGTGCAGTTCTTAGCTTGTGGTGGTTCCACTGATTAACGAACAGTTGAAGATCCCTGTTGATTCTGGGTATATACACATAATGCAATGCCCAGAGATGCATTTCACTAGAGCTGTCAATTTTACCCTCACTCTCCAAAAGCAGGAACAAGGTGTAGTAAGTATTAGTGATGCGCCGCCAAACATCACCCCACAGTCTCTCAATCCTTTGATTGTGCGTGCTCCTTCCTCTCAGAGCACTTCCTCTGTTTGTGCCCCGGAAAATGTTCATAAAAAGACAGACTGCGTTGTTCTCACCTCCATTATCACAGCGAACTCTAGAAAGTAGTCCGTGTTTTCCAATGGCCCCTACAAAACTATCAAAAACAGTGTTGCTCCGATTATTGTCAGAAGCCTTCAAGAAAACAACACGTCTGCTGTAACCATCAATTCCACCGTGTATGACAATTCGCCACCTTTAAAAAAAGGACATGAGGACAGGATTATTTGAAAAAACATACAGTAGCATATATAAAATTACAACATTATGTGACATACTGGCTGTCATCTGTACTACATTTACATTAATTAATTTAGCCGACACTTTCAGGAGCTACCATGTTACTAGGAGAATTAAAGCTGTACTAGATTTGTTTGTATTTGAACATATCTGTGATATCACAGGAATATACTTCAAAAAGACTCTAACATATCTTAATAAGTAATAAAAGCCAAAAATATGTAAAATGTATTTTAGGTTTTAACACATGCTATTTTATCTCTGTAAAATAAGAAAAAAAATTAATAATACCTGATTAACTTGTGGTTGCCATCCAAATGCCATAATGAGTTTGGGCCTGCAACTTGATAAATTCTTGGGGGTAGTCTGCGCGTGGTGACCCTCTGGGCTGCTCCTATTGGATTGGTCCTGATCAAACTTTGTCGCACTCTGCGCCGCTGCACTACAATCCCCTGACCTGCCAGACGAGCTCTCACCGCTTCTGCCCCAAGCTCATCGTTGCCTCCAACTACTTCTCTGACCAGGTTATCAAGATCAGAGTCTGATAGATTGCAGTATCTGTCTCTAAGTGAAATGTTGTACTTCCTGTTAACAGAAAAAAGCACATTAGAGACACAATGGAATATTTTTTTTGTTAAATATCAAGTGAATAATGTACCCAATCCAACTCAAATACAAGGGTAGCATCTTTTACATCTGAGAAAAGTAACCTCACCTTAAACGTCGCTTTACAGTTCGTTTGGAGACTCCCAAGATTTCGCCCATCTGTTTTGTTGAAAAATTATATTCCAGCAGAAAACGCAACTGCTCCTGTGTAATGGAATATTGTGGTTGACCAGAGAAACCCCTCACCAATGGAGCACTGTAAGCCTGGGGAACTAAAGTTAACAGAAGAATAAAATGAATTATAACAAAAAGCATTATATTAAAATTACAGTCAATCTGACTATTTAGAGCATACCTTGTGGTTGAGGCAATGTTTCCAGAATATCCATGAAATCAGACAGACTATTCAGGATACTATTTGCCGTTTCTGGATCAAGTAGTCACACTCTAGACCATGCCACACTTCTGGCCCATGGTTCTTGCACCATTTTAAAAGTAAAATTTAATGCTTTTTAAGACCTTTTTAAGACCTCAACAAATATAATTTAAGACCCAAAAATTTCATAATTTCTTTGGAACAGGCTACTCAATTTATTGCCTCCTACAATAGAAATCAAAAGTTTTCCATTTGGTATCAATTATGTGCAATGGTATCAATTATGTGCAATGTGTAAACTCGGTAAGTAAAAAAAAAATACTTTTCTTTGAGACCTTTTTATTTTCTTTTTTTTGTTCCTTTGTGATGTAGAACAGAGAGAACGTAACCTAGATAAACTGGATTACACTAAACAACACAATGCCTTGTATGAAGGAACCATGTAGAATAGAATCCTGAAAATAAGATCAATAATGAAAGTCCTCAAAACAGCCTTTCACAAGCCAAAAAGTTGACAAATAATCTACAGAATTGTTAGAAAACACAAATGTTATTACATGACTTTTAATGAGAGAAACCCTTTGTTTTGTAACATCCCAAATTCTCCTCAAGACATGTGTCATAACTCTGCTGCTCTTTTCTCAATTTTATGATCTAGGTCCACCAACTCTTTTCTCTTTTCCTTGCATCTTTTTCTCATGGAATTAGATTTAGTAATAAGTTCTGCCATCTTGGTCCCTGCTGTATTCTGCATCTCTATTTACAGCTCATTAACCCTTAAGTGAATGTTTACTGTTGCTATGGCATTAAGTGACACCCTACATTAGCAGCTACATTTGCCCAACAGCCCATAAAACCACAATTCGGCATATTTAAACTATAAACCACATATACCAACAGTTATACCCCTTAAACTCTGAGCTAAGTGTTGTTACCTGTTAGATTGTAAACGTGACCATAGACCTGTGACCTGACTGGAGCACATAACCAGTCCTCTGCCCGGAGTGGGAACACTGAGCACCGGGGGAGTGTTGGCGTTTACACCGCTAGCATATGAGCTTTAAACCGCACTAACATTACATCACACTTAGTATGAATAATAGTATGCGATTTCAAACACAATCGTAAAGTTACTTACATTGAAATGACCCAACATGTCCTCGGCTCTGGAGTGACCCATGAACACCGACCCATAGTAGCAGGAGATGACGTAGTGTGTGCTAGTCTCATCATCAGTAGTCCAGAATCGCAAATGAAGGTCCATTTGTTTGTTCTTTGTCCTTTTATTCAAACTTTCGTCAAACATGACGACATATGGCTTCTCACTAACGCTGCATGATAGCTCCTTCATGATGAATGAATCGATGCCATATTTGGCGACATATGCAGTTTTGTTTTCACCACAGGTGAATGACTTGGCAAGCTGCGAATCGGGGAACATGGCAGCAAAGATGTCACGTATGTCCTCGTTAGATTTAAATGAATTGTGCCTCGTCACAGTATGGAGAACCCACAGTACCTCTGCCTTTTGGGTATCAGGTGGTGAAATGAAACTTGTTATAGCCGACTGTGAGGTGGCGTCTAAACTAGTAACATCGTTAGGTCGAGCTGCAAACAATGCAGGGATTGACCTGGACCCGCTATGACTAGCTGCTGCAACGTACCGCTGGTGCTTTCCTCCTTTCATGTGCGACTCGACGAATTTGAGCACCATGGTCCCTAACGAAAAGGTCTTTTTGCAGAATTTACACATTGCCTCATTGTTATTTTCAGCCGGCGCCAACCACCTCCTAAACGAATCCTCTTCCATCCACTTGTCATTAAATTTACACTTTCCCATCTTTGCATTTTGAACCTAACCTCGACAACCGCGTAATGGCAGCACGCAGGCGCAGACCGACGTCAGCGTCTGTAAGCCAACCTACCGTAATAAGCTAATAAATCACGGAGACTGTCATTTCACACCTGTTTCACACATACTAAATTGATCAACTATTAGATGTTTTATGGTGGACCACTGTGCTTCCCTATCATCATTAAGCACACCGGCTGAAAATGTAATACCTACAGCAACTTTACGGTAAATTTAAGACATTTTAAGACCTTAATGTCCCGGATTTTAATTTAAGACATTTTAAGACTTTTTAAGGACCCGCGGGAACCCTGTGGCCATTGTCTGCATTCTGTAATTCATAAACATAACTAGTTGTAGTAAAACTTGCAATCTTTATGTTGGCTTGAGAAAGAGAGAGAGGGAGACAGAGATCAAAACCAGGAAATAACCATGCAATAAAATGTATGTGTTTTAAACATGGTTTCTGAAGCTAAAGTGTTCTGTGACAGTACAAATTACCATGCAGCATGCAAATACACAGTAACGTTAATACAGTTTTTAAACTTGGCTTCTTGTCCCCAGTTTATGGTAACACAGATCGTTTAACATAATTTTGACATAAAAAACACTGGGTCTCATTCACTAATTTTTGTGTACAATTTTGTGTACAACACGTGCGTATGCACATGAGCTTGTTCTTAAACTCGTTCTTCTGTTAGTGAATTTGGAGTCTTCTAAATGAGCGCCCGCGTGCACGAGGTCAGTAATTAGCATAATTCACGCCCAAACCAGCTCCATATAAGGGCTTTCCACAACGAGGCACTTGTACAGAGAAAGATAATTATGGCACCGAAAAACAAAAGACAAAGAAAAATAACTTTAACGATAATGAACGTGAGGTTTTGCTGTCGGAGGTGGAAGCCAGGAAAATTTTTTATTTATAAGTGTATCCACTGGCATAACGGGCACAGGTAAAAAAGAAGCATGGGTTATAACACAGGCTTTGAGATAAGGTGGTATAGGGTGAGAGCGGTTGGTGATGTGGCTTAGGTGTGGTTCCAGTGAGTTGCATAAATCAATGAGGACTTCTCTGGGCAACCTAAAGCGACTGAACAGCCGTTCATCACTCTCAGCGAACATATCTGTGCACTCTCTAAAGACGCGCTCTCTCCTTAGAGCACGCGCCGCGATGTCTTCTAGCAGTACCAAGTGTGCCATGCCTCTAAACACAAGATGAGACACATTAATCACCGTTTATATAAGGATAGATCAGGTGATTGTTGTTTGGACCTCTAATATATATATATATATATATATATATATATATATATATATATATATATATATATATATATATATATATAAAATTTGAACTGTAATTATAATTGATTAATAACATCTAATTATATAGGGTTCTTAACACATGCTTATAAGGCCCCGTTTGTACATGATTATTGCGTACGAGTGGTATAAGTTGTTCTTGAATCTTTTCGTACATTTAGGATAAATTTTAGTATGAAAGTTTTTGATGAATCATGATTTATTCGTGAAAACGTCCGTATGCACATTTCACGCAAAAATCTGTGCCTACGCATATTTAGTGAATGATACCCACTGTTGTTGTAAGGCATGGCATTTATCTTCTATTATTTCATTTAGCATTTCAAGTTGCTAGAAGTCAGCCATCTTGTAAATGTAATATGTTTTGGACATACCTGGTTATGATGATATTCAAATCATCCTCCGTGTTATAAGAGGATGCCAACTAAACGCACTCTGTAAAAGTTCTTTGACAGTTTAATAAAAAATTTCTAAGAGCCATCGTAGAGAGCAATCCAGTACAAATGGGATGAGATGCCACAGCATGACACAGCACCGACATCACAACCAACGTATAAATGCATCATTGACTCTAAAGTTTTACGCTTGCCTATGTACATGCCAACGTAAAATTATGATCTCATTCACGAACAAATGTTACGTGTGACGTTTGCATAGGTACACTCCTGAACAAAATCTTAAGACCAGGGGATGCTTGAAAACTTTACACATTTCGCACTAGTGGATCATAACTGGGTTGTAAGTGGTGCTTCAAAATGCCAAAAGAACAAACAGGAGCAAGAGACAAAAAATAGAGAGTAGGCAATTTATTGAAAACTGCATTTAAAGTCAAACAGGCTGTTCATCAGCTGATCAAAAGTTTAAGACCATAGCCATAAAAAGGTCAAATCTGCACAAAAATATGGCTTTCATGTCATTGTTCTTCAAGCAGTCATACTGTCAAGATCTCCTGATGGCAAAGGCAAAAAAGCTTTCTCTCTTTGAACGTGGCAGGATTGTTGAGCTGCACAAACAAGGTCTCACACAACGCGCCATCGTTGCCGAGGTTGGACGCAGTAAGACTCTCATTTTACATTTCTTAAAAAATCCTGAGAGTTATGGGACAAAAAAGTCAAGTGGTAGACCCAAAAAGATTTCACTTGCACTGAGCCGCAAGATCCAACGGGTTGTCCGTGAAGACACAGGTCGATCCTCGACCCAAATTAAGGCCCTTACTGATGCTGACTGCAGCCCAATAACGATAAGACGTCATCTGATAGAGAAGGGCTTCAAGAACAAAAAACGTCTTCAAAGGCCACGTCTCCTCCCACGACACAAACTTGCCCGTTCGGAATTTGCAAGGGAGCACCAAACATAGGACATTGAAAGGTGAAAGAAAGTTTTATTCTCTGACGAGAAAAAATTTAACCTGGATGGTCCTGATGGCTTCCAAAGTTACTGGCATGACAAGGAGATCCCACCTGAGATGTTTTCTACGCGGCACAGCGGAGGAGGCTTCATCATGATCTGGGGTGCTTTTTCCTTCAATGGGAAAATGGAGCTTCAGGTTGTGCAGGGGCGTCAAACGGCGACTGGCTATGTGGATCTGTTGCAGCGGGCATCCCTCTTGACCGAGGGCCCCCGTCTGTGCGGTAATGACTGGGTCTTTCAACAGGACAACACTGCAATTCACAACGCCAGCCTCACAAAGGACTTCTTCCAGGAGAATAACGTTGCTCTTTTGGACCATCCTGCGTGTTCCTCTGATCTAAATCCCATTGAGAACATTTGGGGATAGATGGCAAGGGAAGTTTACAAAAATGGACGTCAGTTCCAGACCGTGGATGCCCTTCGTGAAGCCATCTTCACCACATGGAGCAACATTCCCACCAGCCTCCTGGAAACAGTCACATCAAGCATGCCGAAACGAGTGTTTGAAGAAATCAACAAGAACGGTGGGGCTACTCAATACTGAGTCCTTTTTTGACACTTTTAGCTCTGTTGTGAGTTTATTTTTGGGATATGGTCTTAAACTTTTGATCAGCTGATGATCAGCCTGTTTGACTTTAAATGCAGTTTTCAATAAATTGCCTACTCTCTATTTTTTGTCTCTTGATCCTGTTTGTTCTTTTGGCATTTTGAAGCAACACTTACAACTTATAATCCACTAGTGCGAAATGTGTAAAAATTGCGATGCATCCCATGGTCTTAAGATTTTGTTCAGGAGTGTATTTGCTTACCTAACAGCACATCATCCCTCATGGAAAGAAATGTTATCTGATGTTTATATATGTATACAGCAACGTGCCATCGCATCACAAATGCAAAAGAAACTGACGCATTAACACGACCAGAATGTGCGTGTTTACACATACAAAAGAAACACGTAAAAAATTACAGCGTTAATGCGAACAAACAGTGCGTGTTGACGCAGTCAAAAATCATGCGTTTCGTTTAAAGAATATTGGCACCGTCGGCGTTACATAGTATACACGTTTGTTATCTGTCATGCTTGTCAGTCTTGTCTCCGCAATAATCATTTCAAGCGCCATATGCTTGCGCTGTCCGCCGCTCCTCCACACGCGCATGCTGAGTCACTCCTCCCGCTGACTCTTGTTGGTGGACTGCCCAGCACGATCAGTGGCAGAGGATTTGACCAGTTTCACTTAAGAAACTATTAAGAATGAAAGTGGATCACTTACTGTTTCTGGACTTATCCATGCTCTTCTTTTCTTTGCTATATTAACTTGAAGATAGCTGTAATATTTTCATCAAAAACACATACTGTACACTACCACTGAAAGGTTTGTGAACCGTAAGAGTTTGAATGTTTTTGAGTTTCTTCTGCTCAGCAAGCCTGCATTTATTTGACTCAAAATACAAAAAATCTGTACTTTTTTATATTTAAAAATAACTGCTTCCTTTTTAAAGAGCCAGTAAGATGAAAATTCTAAGCTTCCTATCACTGTTTATAAGTCCTGTACAATAGGTTTAAATCTATCCAAGGTTAAAAAACATTGTCATTTTGTCAAAATATCATTTTAAAATTACCTCAATTCTCAGAGATCCCCAAACGGTTCGCGCAAAGCTGTTCAAAAGATTCAGTTTCCTTAAACCCCACCTTTCAGTAGCATACTGTGTTCTGATTGGTCAACTAACAAAGGCAGTTTTGATTGGTTGTTCTGCACACAACTTCACGGTAAACAATGCGTTAGCATCTTTTTGGGGTGAATTATGTCTTATTCCTCTCATCGCGAAGCAAACAGTCAAATAAAAAACTTGAACAGTCTCGCTGCTTTTTCTTCTGTTTGTGCGTATTCAAGCCGCGCGCTTCAGTTTGAATCTGAATAGTGCATTCAGCACGGGGGCGTGGTCACATTAGATATAATGAAGGGAGACGTGAAAAACGGACATTGCGTTGTTTTCATATGGATTACTTTATCACAGAATATCTGTTAACAGCACTTGTTACATTTCATTTTAATGACGTGTTTGTAAATGAAGATCAGCACAGACAAAGGCTGCAGACAGCATACAAGTGCTAGCTTTTTCCATTTTCCCCCCAGCAAATAATTGACTAAATAATTGACTGTAGTATAACTCTGACAGCAATTAAACAACACGAGTGCTATAATGTGATTGGTTTTCACGAGTGCTACAATGTGGCTCGTTTAATGTGACTGGTTTTCACAAGTGCTATAATGTGGCTGGTTTAATGTGACTGGTTTCCACAAGTGCTATAATGTGATTGGTTTTCACGAGTGCTATAATGCGACTGGTTTTCACGAGTGCTATAATGCGACTGGTTTTCACGAGTGCTATAATGCGACTGGTTTTCACGAGTGCTATAATGTGACTGGTTTTCATGAGTGCTATAATGTGACTGGTTTTCACGAGTGCTATAATGCGACTCGTTTTAACAAGTGCTATAGTGCGACTGGTTTACAGAAGTGCTATAATGTGGCTGGTTTAATGTGACTGGTTTTCATGAGTGCTATGATGTGATTGGTTTACATGAGTGCTATAATGCGACTGGTTTTCAGGAGCGCTATAATGTGGCTGGTTTAATGTGACTGGTTTTCACGAGTGCTATAATGTGACTAATTTTCACGAGTGCTATAATGCGACTGGTTTTAACAAGTGCTATAATGCGACTGGTTTTCACAAGTGCTATAATGTGACTGGTTTTAACGAGTGCTATAATGCGACTGGTTTTCACGAGTGCTATAATGCGACTGGTTTTCACGAGTGCTATAATGCGACTGGTTTTCACGAGTGCTATAATGTGACTGGTTTTCATGAGTGCTATAATGTGACTGGTTTTCACAAGTGCTATAATGCGACTGGTTTTCATGAGTGCTATAATGTGGCTGGTTTAATGTGACTGGTTTTCATGAGTGCTATAATGCGACTGGATTTCACGAGTGCTATAATGTGATTGGTTTTCACAAGGGTTATAATGTGACTGGTTTACACAAGTGCTATAATGTGGCTGGTTTAATGTAACTGGTTTTCACGAGTGCTATAATGTCACTGGATTTCACGAGTGCTATAATGTGATTGGTTTTCACAAGGGTTATAATGTGACTGGTTTACACCAGTGCTATAATATGGCTGGTTTTATGTGACTGGTTTACACAAGTGCTATAATGCGTCTGGTTTTCACGAGTGCTATAATGTGATTGGTTTTCATGAGTGCTATAATGTGACTGGTTTTCATGAGTGCTAAAATGTGGCTGATTTAATGTGACTGGTTTTCACGAGTGCTATAATGCGACTCGTTTTAACAAGTGCTATAGTGCGACTGGTTTACAGAAGTGCTATAATGTGGCTGGTTTAATGTGACTGGTTTTCATGAATGCTATGATGTGATTGGTTTACATGAGTGCTATAATGCGACTGGTTTTCAGGAGCGCTATAATGTGGCTGGTTTAATGTGACTGGTTTTCACGAGTGCTATAATGTGACTAATTTTCACGAGTGCTATAATGCGACTGGTTTTAACAAGTGCTATAATGCGACTGGTTTTCACAAGTGCTATAATGCAAATGGTTTTTACGAGTGATATAATGTGACTGGTTTTCATGAGTGCTATAATGTGACTGGTTTACAAGAGTGCTATAATGCGATTGGATTTCATGATTGCTATAATGCGATTGGTTTTCATGAGTGCTATAATGCGATTGGATTTCACGAGTGCTATAATGCGACTGGTTTTCACGAGTGCTATAATGCGACTGGTTTTCACGAGTGCTATGATGTGGCTGGTTTAATGTGACGGATTTTCACTAGTGCTATAATGTGACAGGTATTCACGAGTGCTATAATGCGACTGGTTTTCACAAGTGCTATAATGTGACTGGTTTTCATGAGTGCTATAATGTGACTGGTTTACAAGAGTGCTATAATGCGACTGGTTTTCACGAGCGCTATAATATGACTGGTTAACATGAGTGCTATAATTCGACTGGTTTTCATGAGTGCTATAATGCGATTGGATTTCATGAGTGCTATAATGCATTTGGATTTCATGAGTGCTATAATGCAATTGGTTTTCACGAGTGCTATAATGCGACTGGTTTTCACGAGTGCTATAATGTGGCTGGTTTAATGTGACAGGTTTTCACGAGTGCTATAATGTGACTGGTTTTCACGAGTGCTATAATGCGACTGGTTTTCACAAGTGCTATAATGCGACTGGTTTTCACGAGTGCTATACTGCGACTGGTTTTCACAAGTGCTATAATATGACTGGTTAACACTAGTGCTATAATTCGACTGGTTTTAATCAGTGCTATAATGCGATAGGATTTCATGAGTGCTATAATGCGATTGGTTTTCACGAGTGCTATAATATGACTGGTTTTCACGAGTGCTATAATTCGACTGGTTTTCATGAGTGCTATAATGCGATTGGATTTCATGAGTGCTATAATGCATTTGGATTTCATGAGTGCTATAATGCAATTGGTTTTCACGAGTGCTATAATGCGACTGGTTTTCACGAGTGCTATAATGTGGCTGGTTTAATGTGACGGGTTTTCACGAGTGCTATAATGTGACTGGTTTTCACGAGTGCTATAATGCGACTGGTTTTCACAAGTGCTATAATGCGACTGGTTTTCACGAGTGCTATACTGCGACTGGTTTTCACGAGTGCTATAATATGACTGGTTAACACTAGTGCTATAATTCGACTGGTTTTCATCAGTGCTATAATGCGATAGGATTTCATGAGTGCTATAATGCGATTGGTTTTCACGAGTGCTATAATATGACTGGTTTTCACGAGTGCTATAATTCGACTGGTTTTCATGAGTGCTATAATGCGATTGGATTTCATGAGTGCTATACTGTGATTGGTTTTCACGAGTGCTATAATGCGACTGGTTTTCATGAGTGCTATAATGCGACTGGTTAACACGAGTGCTATAATTCGACTGGTTTTCATGAGTGCTATAATGCGATTGGTTTTCACGAGTGCTATAATGTGATTTGTTTTCACAAGTGCTATAACGTGACTGGTTTACACGAGTGCTATATTGTGGCTGGTTTAATGTCACTTGTTTACACAAGTGCTATAATGTGGCTGGTTTAATTTGACTGGTTTTCACGAGTGCTATAATGCGACTGGTTTTCACGAGTGCTATAATGTGGCTGGTTTAATGCGACTGGTTTTCACGAGTGCTATAATGTGACTGGTTTTCATGAGTGCTATAATGTGACTGCGTTTCACAAGTGCCATAATGCAAATGGTTTTCACGAGTGCTATAATGTGACTGGTTTTCATGAGTGCTATAATGTGACTGCGTTTCACAAGTGCCATAATGCAAATGGTTTTCACGAGTGCTATAATGTGACTGGTTTTCATGAGTGCTATAATGTGACTGGTTTACAAGAGTGCTATAATGCGACTGGTTTTCATGAGTGCTATAATATGACTGGTTAACACGAGTGCTATAATTCGACTGGTTTTCATGAGTGCTATAATGCGATTGGTTTTCATGAGTGCTATAATGTGACTGGTTTTCACGAGTGCTACAATGCGACTGGTTTTCACAAGTGCTATAATGCGACTGGTTTTCACGAGTGCTATAATGCAACTGGTTTTCACGAGTGCTATAGTGCGACTGGGTTACACGAGTGCTATAATGTGACTGGTTTCATGTGACTGTTTTTCACGAATGCTATAAAGTGACTGGTTTTCACGAGTGCTATAATGCGACTGGTTTTCACGAGTGCTATAATGTGATTGGTTTTCACAAGAGCTATAATGTGACTGGTTTACACGAGTGCTATAATGTGGCTGTTTTAATGTCACTGGTTTACACAAGTGCTTTAATGCGACTGGTTTAATTTGACTGGTTTTCACGAGTGCTATAATGCGACTGGTTTTCACGAGTGCTATAATGTGGCTGGTTTAATGCGACTGGTTTACACGAGTGCTATAATGTGACTGGTTTTCACGAGTGCTATAATGTGACTTGTTTTCATGAGTGCTATAATGTGACTGCTTTTCACAAGTGCCATAATGCAAATGGTTTTCACGAGTGCTATAATGTGACTGGTTTTCATGAGTGCTATGTGACTGGCTTACAAGAGTGCTATAATGCGACTGGTTTTCATGAGTGCTATAATATGACTGGTTAACACGAGTGCTATAATTCGACTGGTTTTCATGAGTGTTATAATGCATTTGGATTTCATGAGTGCTATAATGCGATTGGTTTTCACGAGTGCTATAATGTGACTGGTTTTCACGAGTGCTACAATGCGACTGGTTTTCACAAGTGCTATAATGCGACTGGTTTTCACAAGTGCTATAATGCGACTGGTTTTCACAAGTGCTATAATGCAACTGGTTTTCACGAGTGCTATAATGTGACTGGTTTCATGTGACTGTTTTTCACGAATGCTATAAAGTGACTGGTTTTCACGAGTGCTATAATGCGACTGGTTTTCACGAGTGCTATAATGTGATTGGTTTCACAAGAGCTATAATGTGACTGGTTTACACGAGTGCTATAATGTGGCTGTTTGAATGTCACTGGTTTACACAAGTGCTTTAATGCGACTGGTTTTCACAAGTGCTATAATGTGATTGGTTTTCACGAGGGCTATAATGCGACTGGTTTTCACGAGTGCTATAATGTGGCTGGTTTAATGTGACTGGTTTTCATGAGTGCTATAATGCGACTGGTTTTCACGAGTGCTATAATGTGGCTGGTTAAATGTGACTGGTTTTCATGAGTGCTATAATGTGACTAATTTTCACGAGTGCTATAATGCGACTGGTTTTCATGAGTGCTATAATGTGACTGGTTTACAAGAGTGCTATAATGCGACTGGTTTTCACGAGTGCTATAATGTGATTGGTTTTCACAAGTGCTATAATGTGAATGGTTTACACGAGTGATATAATGTGGCTGGTTTAATGTGACTGGTTTTCACGAGTGCTATAATGTGGCTGGTTTAATGTGACTGGTTTTTACGAGTGCTATAATGTGACTGGTTTTCACGAGTGCTATAATGTGACTGGTTTACACGAGTGCTATAATGTGACTGGTTTACACAAGTGTTATAATGTGACTGGTTTACACAAGTGCTATAATGTGGCTGGTTTAATGTGACTGGTTTTCACGAGTGCTATAATGCGACTGGTTTTCACAAGTGCTATAATGCGGCTGGCTTACACCTTACACATAAGTCGACTGCTGCGCTTTAACATTGGAGCTGTGGACAGGGCTGGGCGATATGGCCAAAAAAATCACATCTCTGTATTATATTGCTGAATTGCGACTTACGGTGTACATCTAGGCATTTTTTTTTATGTTTTTCTATTTGGACTAAAAATATCTATTCATATAAAAAATGTAATATTTAACATCCTGTACAATGTCCAATGAACCTATGTTTATATTAAAACTAGGCCAAAGGCCTACTCTAGTAGGCCATGCTATATCTTATGATCAAAAAAGGATTAAAATCATATTTCAATCAAACATTGTAACTTTAGGACTTTAGAAGTTAAATTCACTAAATTAAAAATGAGAAGAAATAGAAACGCATATTTAATTGCATTATATTTTGACAACCCATTACAATAGTCATTTTACAATTGATGCTCTCATGTAGATTTAAAATTCCACACATATCACATTAATTTTAGTACATTATAGTCTAAATGATTCATGTTGACTGAAGTCTGTGAAGTTTAGTGGAGAATCGCATGCAGTAGGCTCATGCACTCCTGACAGAAAGTCATGGAAATATTTCAAAAACATGTGGCTCAAATGACAACATGGGTTAAGACATCGTTCACATTTATCTTCTATTCCAGGGAAAATTGCAGATAATCTTGCTTTGGAGAAATTGACCCTGTGTACAACCTTGAAATGAATCAGTACAAGCAAGACGTGCACAAGATGATACAGTACTCAGTCTATCAATGACCTCTTGCCACAACTCCTCACTGAATTGTTGTCCCAGTTCCTCCTCCCAAGCAGTCTTTGTTTTTGAGTTTGAGTAGTTACAAAGATCCAGAAAACAATTGTACATTTCTGAGACAATCCCTCTTTGTTGTGGCTTAAAGTCAAGCAATCTATCCCATGATTGTTGAGGAGGTAAGAAGGAAAAATTAGAAAAACTTTTTGAAACAAAGTGCCGAACTTGAAGGTACCTAAATAAATGGTTCACAGGTAATCCATACAATGATGACACATTGGTAAAACTTCCAAAGATACCACTGGAATACAAATCAGCGAAACAACGTATACAGTTGCAATCAAAATTACTCAACCCCCTAGAGACTGCAGTACTTTGCAAATACAAGCTTTTCTGAAGATCCAGGATAAAATAAAAATTGTATCTATAACAGTTCACTGGCATATTAAAAGTGATATTGTCAATATATAATGTAATACTTTTGAGTTATAAGATTTTTTAATAATACTGCTATGTCATAAATATTCAACCCCTATTCAACATTGCTGTTTTTAAATCACTTATTTGCATAGTGGGGAATAAAACAGTCTCAAAACACAATTAAGCTTTTAGAAACTCTATTAAAAACAGAATTAGCTTGAGCCGTTACACATACAGTTAGCCCATGCATGTGTTGAAGTTGAGTAGCAAAAATGTCAACAGAGATCTCACAAAAGCTAAAGAGAATAAATATCGTAGTACGTTATAAAGGCTAAGGCTATATGAAGATTTCCAAGACATTGAAAGTTCCTATAGACACAGCTCTCAGCCTTATTCCTTAGCTTAAAGTGTGTTTACCAGAAAATCTTTGAGGTTGTGGAAGAAAAAGCACAATATCATAAAATGTTTAATCAGAGCAACAAAATCTGCAATGTTAAGCCAAAGACTTGCAAGATGACCCGATGAAAGGAGGAAAACCATTTCAAAGCAGTGTGTAAGAAGATCACTAGACAAGTATTGCCTTTATGTTGAGACATCTTGTAGAATACCACTCTTGATCAAGAAGAACAAAGGACAACTTGAACTCGTCATACCAAAGTACACATCCAAATCTACTTCTGCTTGGTTCAGGGATCAGTCATAGAATGTACTTGAGTGACCTGTTCAGTCTCCAGGCTTAATTCTCATTTCAAATATCTGGTTGAATTTGAAGAAAGCAGTGGCAATGTGAAAACCAAAGATTATCATTGATCTGGAAGCTTTTTCAGGTGTGGAATGGGCCAAAACTATAGTAGAGAGGTGACAGAAGCTTCTAAACACTTACAGACAGCGTTTATTGGAGATTTTAAAGAATAAAAGATTCTGCACAAAGGGGGTTGAATAATTTTGAACATGAATGTTTAGAGCCAAATCGAATTTTATCATGATTCATCAATGTTCCATTCTCAGAATCACTCAAAAGTGTATTAACAAACTTTCTCTAATACTTTACTGATGCCTTTGTTAAATTGATTTCATAAAATGTTTTTCTCCACAGCAAATTGTCTTGCAAGTCAAGAGGGTTGAATAATTTTGATTGCAACTGTACCTTTGCTATGCCATATTAAAAAAGTAGAATCAAGAGATGAGGGAGGGAACATATGATTCCTACACAACTGGAGATGATGTTACAAATTTGAAATGTTTCCTGAATTGATACCAAACTTTTAAAGTGTTAAGCACCACAGCAAGAAAGGGCTTCCAGTTTGCACCAAGGTAAATAAGGAAACTCATTCCAGCATCGTATTTTAGAAAATACGGAATTACCTTCCACTGTTATGCTGATGATACTCAGCTATATATCTCAACGAGACCAGATGAAACTTCCCAATTATCTAAGCTAACAGAGTGTGTTAAAAATTTAAAAGATTGGATGACAAATAATTTTCTCCAATTAAATTCGGATAAGACAGAAATATTAATTATTGGACCAAAAAACACTACACAGAATCTTGTAGATTACAATCTGCAACTAGACGGATGTACTGTTACTTCCTCTACAGTCAGAAATCTGGGTGTTATATTAGACAGCAATTTGTCTTTTGAAAATCATATTTCCAATGTTACAAAAACTGCATTCTTCCATCTTAGAAACATTGCCAAGCTACGAAACATGTTATCTGTTTCTGATGCAGAAAAGCTAGTTCATGCATTCATGACCTCTAGACTGGACTATTGTAATGCACTTCTAGGTGGTTGTCCTGCTTCGTCAATAAACAAGCTACAGGTAGTCCGAAATGCAGCAGCTAGAGTCCTTACGAGGTCAAGAAAATATGATCATATTACCCCAATTTTACAGTCTCTGCACTGGCTACCTATTAAGTTCTGTATCAGTTACAAATTATTATTACTTACCTATAAGGTCCTAAATGGTTTAGCTCCTGCGTACCTAACTAGCCTTCTACCACGCTACAACCCATCACGCACCCTAAGGTCACAAAACGCTGGACTTTTGGTAGTTCCTAGGATAGCAAAGTCCACTTAAGGAGGTAGAGCTTTCTCACATTTGGCTCCCAAACTCTGGAATAGCCTTCCTGATAATGTTCGGGGTTCAGACACACTCTCTCTGTTTAAATCTAGATTAAAAACACTTCTCTTTCGCCAAGCATTCGAATAATGTATCTTTTAAATTGTGAGTGTAGTTGCATCTGATCAAAGGTGCATTTTTATTCATTAGCTTGGGTTAAACTAATTTTACTTTGTTGGATCAGCAGCTATGCTAATGATGTCTCTATTTTGTTTCTATGTTTTGCCACAGGATTTACATCCATTTGCATTTACACAAGCTCCAGTCTGGATCCAAAACACCTGAGAAGAGATGATGCTGACCCTCAGAGGACCTCAGATGATGCTAACCCTGAATCAACAAACAGAACTAACAATTATTGCTAAATGTGTGACTGCATCATATAATAACTTAATTAATAATATTGATAGTTCATCGTCTAGCTGACTATTTTTTCTAAAATCCTGTCAAATGTGCACAAACTACTAGCTACTACTAAATATTGTAGAAACATAATTTTCTGTAAAGTTGCTTTGTAACGATTTGTTTTGTAAAAAGCGCTATACAAATAAACTTGAATTGAATTTTATAAATATGAATAGCCCAGTAGTAAAATTGGAAGTTCGGTAGAGCAAGACCACCACCAAATTTACATTGCTGTAATGACCTGCGGACCCGTGGAGGCTTCGCGCACCATATAAAGGAACTTATCATTTTGTCTAAGGAGGAATATGTAGGTAAAAATAGAGGAATTGATTGAAACAAAAAAAATAAATTTAGGTAAAACATTCATTTTAATAACATTGTTCTTCCCAAAAGGGAAAGAGGTCGATTATTCCATCTCTGGAGATCAGATTTAATTTTAGCCAAAAGCGGGGAAAAGTTAGCAGACAGAAGACCGGAAAATGTCCGAGTCAGATTAATACCGAGATATTTGAAGCCAGAATGACTGACATTAAAGGGCAAGTCAGTTTGTTGAAGTAATAAACCCGCTGTATTAATATGATAATATTCGCTCTTTTGTAAATTTATTTTATATCCAGAAAAAGAACTGAACGCTTTAAGAGTGGACAAAATGGTAGGAAGACAGGATACTGGGTCGGATACATATAACAATAAATCGTCCGCATATAAAGATAAACGATGTTCAATGTCATTGCGAAAAAACCTTTAAAACAGGTAGAGGATCGTAACATAATGGAGAGCAGTTCAATAGCCAAGGCGAACAAAGATGGCGACAGGGAACAACCCTGATGCGTCCCTCAATTCTAATGGAAAATATTCAGAGCAGATGTCATTTGTTTGAACACAAGCTTGTGGTGATGTATATAATAATCTCACCCAATTTATAAATTTATCTCCAAAGCCAAATTTTTTTTATTCGGCGAATAAATATCCCCACTCTACCCTGTCAAAAGCAATCTCAGCATCTAATGATATTACAAGCTCAGGTAAATCTGTTGTTTGGGCCGAATGAATTATGTTTAATAGAGTATGAATATTATAAAATAAATGGAGTCCTTTAATAAAGCCGTTCTGTTCTTCAGAAATAATATTAGGCAAAACCTTTTCCAAACGAAGAGCAATAGTCTTAGCCAATACCTTTACATCAACATTTAGTAAGGAAAGAGGTCTATAAGAGCCACAGAGGTTAGGGTCCTTGTCAGGCTTTAAGAGAAGAGATATTGATGCTTAAGTAACTGTGGGAGGTAGTAAACCGTTTTCCAAAGATTCATTATACATCTGCAAAAGTAAAGGGGCAAATTTATCACTGAATGTCACGGTTCATTGATACATAGTGTCATCTTGTTGTCTGTGTGTAGGTTGCGGGGTGTGTCACCTGATTGTTCTGTGTGGGCGTCGCCGCTTATCACTGATCAGCGGCAGCTGCGGCTTATTACATCTTGCCTATATTAATGCCTTGTCTTTCGTCTCATGTTTGTCAGATCGTTGTTTGGAGTCCTGGTGTTGTTGTGTCTCTCTTGTAGTGTTCCTGCTCTGGATTGCTCGTCGCTGTTTCCTGTTGCCTGTTAGTTCCTGTGGATATCCGTTCTGGATTACCTCGTTCATTACTTCAGCCCCAGTCACTTCACAGACTCCACACACCACGAACACCAACACCAACGCCCATCAAGGTCCCTGTGTTGCCATCTCTCCTGCTGCTTGTTTGTCTTGTCTATCCCTGAACATCTGATTATCTGTGGAAAGCTCTTATTAAAGAGATATTAACTTGCATTTGCATCCAGTTTTCTTTTCCGTGACAGAACGATCTGACCATCATCATGGATGCAGCGAGTTCAGCGGCTTTCACCAAGTTCATCAGCCACAGCATAACTCGTATGGATCAGCAGCAGGAGAGCATCTCTTCCACCGGACGCACCGTCCAGGCGCTGGTAACACAGGTGTCCGAGCTCTCACAACAGATGCAACAACTTCGCGCTCCCACTGCGCCAGCCCCGCCGACCGCTACCCCACCACCTTCAGAACCACGGGACATCTCGGAGCCCCGCCTCCCCGTGCCACAGACTTATTCCGGTGAGCCTGACTTTTGTAGAGCATTCCTCAACAAGTGTTCTCTCCACTTCACTTTACAGCCCCGTATGTTCGAGAGGGAGGAGTCCAAAGTGGCATTCGTACTTCTCACGGGGAAGGCGGCGCTGTGGGGAACGGCGGTTTGGGAGAACCGTGATCCTTGCTGCTCCTCGTTCACGAAACTCACCGCCGAGATGAGGAGGGTGTTCGACCGTGCGGTGGCGGGCAAGGAGGCCGCCCGGAAACTCACCGCGCTCAAGCAAGGCAACCGCACGGTCGCGGATTATGCCATCGAGTTCCGCACCCTCGTGGCGGAGTGCAGGTGGAACGAGGAGGCGCAGTGGGACGTTTTCCTGCATGGGCTGGCTGATCGCGTCCACACCCTGGACTTACCTGAGACTTTTAATGGCCTGGTAGAGCTGGCATTACGTGTCGATTCACGCCTTCAACGAGTGGAGGCTATGGAGGAATCTGGAGAACGAGGGAGCGGTCTTCGAGTCAGTCCGGTGGATGCGGTCAGTCCACCATCCGATCCTGAGCCCATGCAGGTGGGGAGAGCACGGCTTTCCCAGGAGGAGAGGGAACGGCGGAGGTCCCTGGGCCTTTGTCTCTACTGTGGAACATCTGGTCATCTCGTTAGGAACTGCCCGGTAAAAGACCAGGCCCGATAGTAAACTCGAGGCTACTATCGGGCAGGATTTCACTACTAAAGGCTCAATTCCAGGCAGCCTCGGTGGGCACTTTTTTTCGGACGTTTTGATTTTACTCTATCGTACCGCCCGGGCTCCAAGAACATCAAGCCCGATGCCCTTTCTCGTATTTTTGGTCCGTCCGAACGCCCAGCCACTCCCGAGTGTATTTTTCCTGAGACATTAGTGGTCTCCACTCTGACATGGGAGGTCGAGTCGAAGGTCCTAGCGGCCTTAGAAGGGGTAACGCCTCCGCCCGCATGCCCACCGAACTATTAATTTGTGCTGGATGAGTTAAAGTCCTGCGTCATTAAGTGGGGTCATTGCTCTAACATAGCTTGCCATCCAGGGGTTAATCGAACCAGATGTTTGGTCAAGCAACGGTTCTGGTGGCCAGGTATGGCTCGCGACATCCGCGATTTTGTTTTGGCTTGCGCCACTGGTAAGACTTCCAACCATCCTCCAGATGGGTTACTCCAACCGCTGTCTGTCCCTTCGAGACCCTGGTCCCACATCACGCTAGATTTTGTCACCACCCTCCCACCCTCCCAAGGGTGGACCGGTTCTCGAAGGCGACCCATTTCATACCCTTGGCCAAATTACCTTCTGCCAAGGAGACCGCGGTCGCTGTCATTGACCACATCTTCTGGATACATGGCCTCCCGGTGGATGTGGTTTCTGACAGGGGGCCCCAGTTTGTGTCCAAATTCTGGCAGGAGTTTTGTAAGTTGCTGGGGGCATCGGTTAGTCTTTCCTCGTCTTAACTCGTTACCAGTGTCTTCTACGGGCCTCTCCCCGTTTGAATCTAGCTTAGGTTACCAGCCACCTGTTTTTCCCAGTCTGGAATCCGAAGTTGCGGTCCCCTCTGCCCACGCCTTTGTCCAGAGGTGCCGCCACACCTGAAACAGAGCCCGTGAGACTCTCTTGCAGGTGAGGGCACGCATCAAGGCTAAGACCGATCGCCACAGGTCAAAGCCACCCGTATACGTAGTTGGTCAAAAAGTGTGGCTTTCTACTAAGAATATTCCGCTCTGCTCCGTTGCTAATAAACTTGCTCCCAAATTCATTGGCCCGTTTACTGTCACCAAAATCATTAGTCCGGTGGCAGTCCGCCTCAAACTGCCTCCAGCGTACAGGAGGATTCATCCCGCCTTTCATGTTTCCAAAATTAAACCAGTTTTTCACTCACCGCTTAATCCGCCTGTCCCGGTTCCTCCACCGCAGCGACTCGTAGACGGGGAACCCACCTATTCGGTTAACCGTATTCTGGACTTGAGGCGGAGGGGACGTGGATTTCAGTACTTGTTGGACTGGGAAGGTTACGGTCCGGAGGAGAGAAGTTGGGTACCTGCCTGGGACATTCTGGATCACTCCCTTATCGATGATTACAATCGACAGGTAAGGGGTGGTGGGAACGCCGAGAGGGGTACTGTCACGGTTCATTGATACATAGTGTCATCTTGTTGTCTGTGTGTAGGTTGCGGGGTGTATCACCTGATTGTTCTGTGTGGGCGTCGCCGCTTATCACTGATCAGCGGCAGCTGCGGCTTATTACATCTTGCCTATATTAACGCCTTGTCTTTCGTCTCATGTTTGTCAGATCATTGTTTGGAGTCCTGGTGTTGTTGTGTCTCTCGTGTAGTGTTCCTGCTCTGGATTGCTCATCGCTGTTTCCTGTTGCCTGTTAGTTCCTGTGGATATTCGTTCTGGATTACCTCGTTCATTACTTCAGCCCCAGTCACTTCACGGACTCCACTCACCACGAACACCAACGCCCATCAAGGTCCCTGTGTTGCCATCTCTCCTGCTGCTTGTTTGTCTTGTCTATCCCTGAACATCTGATTATCTGTGGAAAGCTCTCATTAAAGAGATATTAACTTGCATTTGCATCCAGTCTTCTTTTCCGTGACACTGAATTTCTTAAAACACTCTACTGTAAATCAATCAGGACCAGGGGCTTTATTTGACTGCATTGCTTTGATAGAAAGCAGTAATTCTTCCAAGGAAAGAGGAGCATCCAATTCCTTCACACGATCACAATCAATAGTAGGATTTTCAAGGTTATCCAGAAACTGATTCATCTTAGTGGTATTTGTCGGAAATTCTGATTTGTACAGAGCAGAATAGAATAACTTAAATGACGCACTAATTTCCTTAGGATCTGTGACATGTATACCAGAAGAATTCTTAATTTGGGGTATGAGACGCGAGGTGGATTGCCGTTTTAACTGGTGTGCCAATAACCGATTAGCTTTATCACCGTGTTCATAAAAAGTACCACGAGTTAATAATAACATTCGCTCTGCGCTTTTAGATAAAATTAGATCGAACTCTGTCTGGAGATCAAGATGCTTCTTAAATAGCTCTGGGGAGGGGTCAGATGCACATTCTTGATCAAGGTTACCGATAGCTACTAAAAGTTCTGACAGCCTTGTTTTATGTTTTTTATTGGAGTAGAAGGAATACGAGATAATGTGTACCCTGAGAAATGCTTTCAATGACTCCCAAAGCAGTGAATATGATGTATCCTCATTCTGACTAAAAGAAAGAAACTCATCAATAGAATTAGAAATAAAATCACAAAATGTTTTATATGCCAGTAATAAAGAATTTAGTCTCCAAAGCGGTGCAGTACATTTATGTATGGATAATTGAACATCAAGAAACAATGGAGCATGATCGGATATTAGAATGGCTGAATAATCAGTGGAAACAACACAACGATTAATACTGTTATCTATAAAAAAGTATTCAATTCTTGAGTAAGACTGATGTACCTGGGAGAAGAAAGAAAACTTTTTAGCTGAGGGATGACGATGCCTCCAAGGATCAACCAAACCACTCTGAGTCATGAAATCAGCGAAGGATCTTGACATACAAGATTGGGATATTGTGCGAGGGCTATATCTGTCTAACACTGGGTCAAACACACAATTCAGATCACCTCCAAAAATCAACAAATGGGTGTTTAAATGAGGTATGCTGCTAAGTAGTCTATTGGCAAAATCAACATCATCAAAATTAGGTGCATAAACATTAACAAGCAACAGCTTGGTCTGCATTAATGTACCTGCCACTATGAGATATCTGACATTTTTATCTGCAATAACCTCACTAGATAGAAATTTAACTTTTTTACCAATTAAAATAGCAACTCCTCTGACTTTGGAGTTAAAATTGGAATGGTGGATCTGACCTATCCAGGAAGACCGGAGCCTATGATGGTCTTTAAGTCTAAGATGGGTTTCCTGCAAAAACACAATGTCAGCGCTAAGCCGCTTCAGATGGGTAAAAACCCTGGATCTTTTAACAGGATTGCTCATACCTCGTATATTCCAAGTGAGAAAACGAATTGGCTTGAATAGGATTCAAAGTGTGACCTCCCCAAATTCCCACCCATACACATACATAACCCAATGTACCCACATACAATCAAGTGCGTTTGCTAACTAGGCCTAATTTAAATTTTAAAGAGGAAATATAAACACTTCCCTTACGAAAAATAACCATGGTTTTATTATAGTAATGGTTAATTTGTGGTTACCATGGTTTAACTACAGTAACCATGGTTTTTTGGTTTTATCTGTATTAAAACCATGGTTAATTCTCGTAAGGGTTGGCTCATCATAACTAAACTTATATTATAAACATAAAAATTAGTTAAAAATATACTTTTTATGGCATTTTTTCATGTAAATTTTAAAGTGATATATTATATTTTGACCTGTTTTTTTTTTAAGATTTAATTATTTTTTTGGTGAATTAAGTTTTGCATTTTACAAAAATATATTTTTTTTAAAGCATATGCAGTTAATAGTTTACATTTAAAATTCAACTGCCAGTCATTAAGTCAGCAATAGGGAAAATATATTGTATGCCATCATTTTACATACTTTAAATATAGCAAATAAACTTTTTTTTTTAAATAATTGCTTTTCACAGTAAACTACTTGAATGTGTGCATTTGCTATTTAAATAAGTATGTTAAATGCCATATACAATATATTAAAAATGCAGTATACAATATATTTTTTTCTAAAAATGCAGTATACTGTTAAAATATGCCTGTAAATGTTACAGTAAAATACTGGCAGCAGGGTTGCCAGCCAGTTACTGTAAATTTTACAGTAGTCTTACTGTCATTTAATTTACTGAAATTTACTGTAATTGAGAACTACTGTAAAATTTAAAGTAACTGGCTGGCAACCCTGCTGCCAGTATTTTACTGTAAAATTTACAGTCATTTTTTAACAGTGTATGACACAGGTATTACAAGGAGAGGGTGACTTATGAGGACATAACCCATGTCCCCATTTTTTAAAACGCTTATAAATCATACAGAATTAGTTTTTTGGTGAAAGTAAAAGTGCAGAAAGTTTCCTGTGAGGGTTAGGGTTAGGTGTAGGGTTGGTGTAGGGCCATATAATATACAGTTTGTACAGTATAAAAAACATTACACCTATGGGATGTCCCCACTTTTCACAAAAACAAACGTGTGTGAGTGTGTGTGTGTGTGTGTGTGTGTGTGTTTGATTGGCGGCAGCCCAGTCCAGCTGACACGTGTGGGAGACATGTCACTTCCTGCACATTTCCTGTGAGCTGCTAAGAGGTAAGATTATTAAAAGGGACAAAAACAACTGTTTCTGATCCATCCCCATCATCCTCAACATAAAATTATGTTACTTTAATTGTGGCTTTTAAATCTCAGCATTTTTCAGCAGTTATCTTTCATTTCAACCATAATTTGGTGCATTAATTTATGATAAACCCCTTTAGCATCTATCAATCAGTTTACAATACATTAAACTAATAAATGCTAATCCATGATTAGATTTTCATATTTTATACATGCTCATGTAATTTTTGATGAATGTTTGAAGGAATATATATATATATATATATATATATATATATAAAATCTAAGCAATACATGTTAGTCTAAGTGTCCATGCCTTCATGAATTGTCAAATTTTTCAAATCTGTCATTTTAATGAACCAAGCTAATGTAGTACTTCATATTAGTCCATGTCTTACAGACACGGTGATGTTTGGTTCTGTTTTATTTTGGTATTTCTCAAAATAAAGCCACAAGGTGAGTCTCTTTGAAGAAACAGGTGACTATAGATGAAAGCATGATATTCAGCTGAATGACAATTCCTACATTTCAGTCAAATAAATGCTATTTTTGCTTGGTTTAAGATGCATACAATGTTTGTTTGTATATATAAAGATATATGACTGTAAAGACACGAGAAGGCTATGAAGATGTTGTGGGGAAACTGTAAAAAAAAACTTTACATAGCTGCAGTATTATAAAGTTTACCGCCCAATTTAGAAATTCAGGTATCAAAAAAAAACAAAAAACATTTGTTGTAAATGTGACTTGTGAGGCCATTCATGTCCAAACTCTGACTAGGAAACTTGTATTTACAATACTTCTGATAGCATGTGAAGGGAAAAGTCTAGTCATGATTTACTCATCCTGCCTTAAAGATATGACCTTTATTTTTCTGACATGAAAAGAGAAATTAAAAATGTCCTGCTTATGCTCATCCATATAATGTGAGTGACCAGCTTCAGGCCTAATGAAGAGGGTCTTTAAACGTAAAGCACCACAGAGATATCCCACATGATGAGAAAGCACAGAAAATCATGATCAATCAGAACACACTGCCCGAAAAACCTGAAAGAAAAAAAACATTTGTCTGCTTTCTTCTCTGCGCTGAATATTTCCGGAGCAGAACTAAACAACCACAACACAAGAGAGGTTTTCACCTCAAAGTAGAAAGTGTGTGCATGTTTTCCAGGAGCCGTGTTTAATTTCATTCACCTTCTACAAATGGTGTGCTTGTGAGTCATTCTATATTTTCAAATGACAAATTACTTGTATTTTAATCCGATACATTTCTCACAGCAGTATTTTGTATTTTATTTTGATACATTTGACAAGCAAGTATTTGTTACACAAAAATGCTGAAGCAAACATTCTTACAACATTCAAAAAATTTGACTAAAGTGCAGCAAACAGGTGCCTTGGTCACATTTGCACAGGTTCTTTGCATGCATAGAGTTTTCTAAACCATGCCTATTTTTCACAGAGAAAGCTGTTTATAATGACTACATACTAACCCATTCCAAAACCCAACTGCCTAAAACTAGAACTAGAAGAAAAATAAAAGGTTTGTTGAATTCCTCCTTCTTTTACCCTACAAGATGTTCCCAAATGGAGGTTGTGTCATATTTAGCTCAGTGTAGTAAACACACAGGCCACACTTGAGTGTGCGTAACGGCCAAACTGGACCGAATTCATCTGTTTCTTTCATCTGTAATCTACAGTCTCATGCTCAGATGAATGAAATTAATGGCACAGAAAAACAAACTGTGCCTACATATTTCATTCTTATTAAAAACGGGCTTGTTTAATGTCAGAATTATAGCAAGATTAAAAAGGCAGTTCACCCAAAAAATGAAAATCAGGTCATCATAAGCTGTTCTGAATGTTCTGTTGAACACAAGACATTTGTAACACTTTAGTATAGGGACCAAGCCTCACTATTATTGCTTCCGGCTTTGCTACCGTACGGACATTCTAGCTTATTGCTCTTGCGCTTTGCTTCTTATTTCCGTAATTTTCTCTGATCTTTCTAAGATTTTTAATTCAGCAGATCAGCACAGTACTCAAACAACAGATTTTTGGCACAAACACTAAAACTAAAAACATTGGGACTGGAATAATACTACAAAAAGAAGACTTTGTCTCCCACTGCTAACAGCTTCCATTCCTGTGATGGGATAACAACTGCCTACATTCAAACAGAAGAGAGAGAAAATGCCTCCTGTTGGATCTACTTGTTGCATGAACTGCTGCAAACTTCTACAAACGATTGTGATTCTTGAAACAAAGTTACTTTCTGGCCTTCCAAAACAGACGGAACACTCAGCGGACCGTCGTCATGGACCCTCTCAGCGTACAGCCGGTGAGTCCCATGAATCTGCTGAATCTCAACAGTTTATACCAAGTGTAGAGGAACAAGCCGCAACTGATCACCACACTAATCGATGGCACAAACAGGGAGCGAGACCCAAAGGAACATGAGATATCAGATTGTCACGAGTTTCTCGTATTGCTGCCATAGCTTCCTCTACCCCAGATTCGACTATGACAAGGCTTGTGAATACTGGTATTCTACCACCCCCTATACATCTGGAGAACAGATTTGAAGCATTAATAAATGTGGGTGAGGAATCCCCAAATGTGATTAAACATGGAACGGATCAGCCAGCAGCTAACACCGCTACTAACAGGCGCTCAAGGACGAGCAGACAGCAGCATTCAGCTCAGAGCGCAGCCGAGACAAGGACTCTGATAGTGGGTGACTCTGTTATCAGAAACATCCGTAGCAGGACTACAACAACATGCTGCCTTCCTCAAGCAACAGTCTCTGATGTGAACAAGGAACTTCAGAACATTCTGATTAAGCACAAAACTGCAAATCAAATCATCATCCATGTGGAGAAGAATGATATTCGGAAAGAGCAGTCAGAACTCCTTAAGAAGGACTTCAGTGAACTCTTTGAAACACTTCAAAGACTCAAAGTTCAGTCGTTCATCAGTGGACCACTCCCAGCAAGGGGAACAAATATGTTTTCACGGTTGCTTGGGCTGAACACATGGCTACAAAGATCTTGTAATATAAAAGGAGTAAATTTCATCGACAACTTCAATCTTTTCTGGGGCCATAGACAATTGTTTAAACCGGATGGCCTCCACCCAAACAAACTTGGTGCAAGTGTGTTTAAGGACAATATCTTCTTCTCCCTTCGTCATCCTTCAGCAGAGTGTGTCAATCCATTCAGCACACACACACCGGGTCCGAGTCATCATGTGGTTGACATATCCCACAAGGACAATGATAACACCATGCAGCCACACTGAATCATCTAGATCTGTCCCTGTCAGAAGGGGATGCATAAACGAGAACACAAGTGTACTATTTATGGAGGCTATATCTTTAACACCAAGCATTTCTGCAGACTCTGTTGATATTCTCCTTGATTCCTTCAACTCAAAAGTTAAGAATGTTATTGATGATATTGCACCAATAATAGTCAGTAAGAAAACAAACAGACAGAAATCAATTTGGAGAAGATCAACAGCAGTTCAGACTATGAAAAGACAATGCAGAAAAGAAGAGCGGATGTGGAGGAAGACGAAACTTGAAATTCACTATAGCATCTATAAAGACATCCTTCATGCTTTTAATGTGAAACTAGCCACAGCTAGACAGAATTTCTTCTCAAACCTTATAAACAGTAACTTGAATAACACTCGTACTCTTTTTGCCACTGTTGAGAGACTGACAGACCCCCCAAGTCAGATTCCCACTGATATGCTATCAGACAACAAATGCAATGAGTTTGCTTCTTTCTTTTCTGAGAAGATCATAAATATCAGGAAGGCGATTAGCACATCCTCAAGTAATGCAGAGGTCAGACAGATTCAGCCAAAATATCAAAAAGATACTATGTCTATTTTTGAAAAAATTGATAGCAAAATTCTGGAAGACAGTGCAGCAACTAAAATCGTCAACCTGTTGTCTTGACACACTTTCCACATCTTTTTTCAAAAGTGTGCTTGACTGCTTAAAAGCAGATGTCTTAGAAGTTGTGAATGCCTCACTTCTTTCTGGGACATTTCCAAACTCCCTAAAAACTGAAGTTGTTAAGCCCCTCCTGAAAAAGACCAATCTTGATAACACAATTTTTAGCAATTTTAGACCAATATCTAATCTTCCTTTTATAGGCAAAATTATAGAAAAGGTAGTTTTTAAATCGGATGAACAAATATTAAACTCAATCTGGTTTCCGACCGCATCACAGCACAGAGACAGCACTCATTAAGATAACAAATGATATTCGCTTAAATTGTGACTCTGGCAAAATATCGGTGCTAGTATTGCTAGATCTCAGTGCTGCGTTTGACACTGTCAATCATAACATACTCCTGGAGAGGCTGGAAAACTCGGTCGGGCTTTCTGGGATGGTACTCAAATGGTTCAGATCATACTTAGAAGGGAGAGGCTATTATGTGAGTATAGGAGAGCATAAGTCTAAGTGGACGTCCATGACATGCAGAGTCCCACAAGGGTCAATTCTTGCACCGCTCTTGTTTAGCCTGTATATGCTTCCACTAAGTCAAATGATGAGAAAGATCCAAATTGCCTACCACAGCTATGATGATGAAACCCAGATTTACGTAGCCTTATCTCCAAATGACTACAGCCCCATTGACTCCCTCTGCCAATGCATTGATGAAATTAATAGTTGGATGTGCCAGAACTTTCTTCAGTTAAACAAGGAAAAAACTGAAGTCATTGCATTTGGAAACAAAGATGAAGTGTTCAAGGTGAATGCATACCTTGAATCTAGGGGTCAAACAACTAACAATCAAGTCAGGAATCTTGGTGTGATTCTGGAGACAGACCTTAGTTTCAATATTCATGTCAAAGCAGTAACTAAATCAGCATACTATCATTTAAAAAACATTGCAAGAATTAGATGTTTTGTTTCCAGTCAAGACTTGGAGAAACTTGTTCATGCCTTTATCACTAGTAGGGTGGACTATTGTAATGGGCTCCTCACCGGCCTTCCCAAAAAGAGCATTAGACAGCTGCAGCTCATCCAGAACACTGCTGCCAGGATTCTGACTAGAACCAGAAAATCTGAGCATATCACACCAGTCCTCAGGTCCTTACACTGGCTTCCAGTTACATTTAGGATTGATCTTAAATAATAATAATAATAATTCCTTACATTTATATAGCGCTTTTCTAGACACTCAAAGCGCTTACATAGACAGGGGGTATCTCCTCATCCACCACCAGTGTGCAGCATCCACCTGGATGATGCGACGGCAGCCATATTGCTCCAGAACGCCCACCACACACCAGCTTACTGGTGGAGAGGAGACAGAGTGAAGAAGCCATTCAGCAGATATGGGGATTGTTAGGAGGCCATGATGGTCAGAGGCCAATGGGCGAATTGAGCCAGGATGCCGAGGTCACACCTCTACTCTTTTCGAAAGACATCCTGGGATTTTTTAATGACCACAGAGAGTCAGGACCTCGGTTTAACGTCTCATCCGAAGGACGGTGCTTGTTGACAGTATAGTGTCCCCATCACTACACTGGGGCGCTAGGACCCACACAGACCACAGGGTGAGCACCCCCTGCTGGCCTCACTAGCACCTCTTCCAGCAGCAACCTAGTTTTCTCAGGAAGTCTCCCATCCAGGTACTGACCAGCTCAACCCTGCTTAGCTTCAGTGGGCAACCGGTCTTGGGCTCCAGGGTGATATGGCTGCCGGCTTTTACTTTTACTTTTTTATATACTTTTACTTGTATATAAGTCACTAAATGATCTAAGACCGAAATATATTGCAGATATGTTCACTGAATATAAACCTAACAGAGCACTCAGATCACTAGGATCGAGTCAGTTAGAAATACCAAGGGTTCACACAAAACAAGGGCAGTCCGCCTTTAGTTACAATGCTGCCGCAGCTGGAATCAGCTTCCAGAAGAGATCAGATGTGCTAAAACACTAGTCACATTTAAATCTAGACTCAAAACGCATCTTTTTGGTGGTGCATTTATTGAATGAGCACTGTGCAATGTCCAAACTGACTGCACTATATTTTCACTGTTTTATATTATTTTTTTATGTAAAAACCTTTTATAACTGTTTTTAAATGCTTTAATCATTTTAAAAGTTTTAAAATTGCTTGTTTTATTTTTGTTATTATTTTTCTTCATGATTATTTTACTTTCTTTTATGTAAAGCACTTTGAATTACCATTGTGTACGAAATGTGCTATATAAATAAACTTGCCTTGCCTGCATATTAACTAGTTGCTTATTAGCATGCCTGTTATTAAAATATTAGCCTTTTTAATAGTCATTATAAAGCTTCATGTCCATATTCTACATCCCTAATCCTAAACCCAATGCCTAAATTTAACAACTAGCTCATTAACTATTAATAAGCAGCAAATCAGGAGTTTATTGAGGCAGAACTCAGAGTCAAGAGTGGGAATTGGACCTTAAAATAAAGTGTGCCTGTTATTTTGAAGAATGTTGGTAGCCAAATCATTGACGTTAGCCATTGGCTTCCATACTAGGGGAAGAAATACTATAAAGGTCAATGGCTATCTTCACTCTGTCATTGCACTGAGGAAAGCAGCAGCCACTCGTTTACAGCAAGCAAATACCAGCATATCACTCTAGTTTCCTGAATAGCAGTGAAAACGGCTTTTCAGATTAATTTTGGATGTTAACAAGTTACAGGGTTGCACAACAGAAAACACAACCTTCATCCGACTTTGAAAGAGGATAGGAAATAAAAAAAAACATATTGAATATCCATTCAATCATTTTTTCTTCAATCCACCATGTCCCAGTAGAGCGGTGCATGACCACACGACCACATTAGCATGTCTTTCTTCCTTCAAACAGTCAGAGGAGTGGATGAGGCCGTGACACTCGTTCCCATTTAACATACACACACTCACACATTCTGCATTCTGTAGTCATGTTTCATAAGCTGCTTCTGTGATGATCATAAGAGCCAGTGGAAATGAGGGACAGGGGAATGTTACCAGTGTAAACGCTGGCTCTGGCTGCTCTGTGGCCGCTGGCCGTGAGCAGTTACCCACAGTGTATTAACAGCTCTGGCTTCTCTGTGGCATCTGGCCTTCTGTCATCACTTCTGTTTGCTTGCATTATGGCTGAGCGACGTGCCCTGCACAGTAGTCCCTGAGGGTCCTGAAAGACTCCAGTGTTTCCAGCACACTTGGTATTCTGGCAAGGGGACGCAGGCCACATCCCAACATGCTTCAGTGATGAAGGGCCTCACAGAAACTGCTTGATGAAAGGGGAGTTTTATATGATGACTCAGGGAAACTGTTTTGATTCTTGCATATATAATTGAGACACAAGCAGAAAAGGCTCTTATTATAGGTCAGAAAGGAGTGTGTTTGTACACCTGAGTGGTGTACTGTGGTGGGTTTTCATTTCATTCTGCATCTCCTTCCTCTTGGGACATAAAGCAAGTGTCTCAGATCACGACATGTCACTGATGATACAGTCTGATTGAGAACAGGTGGAAACAAATGACAAATGACAAATGACGGGCCATGCGATAAGTTCAAGTGAAAACGGAGCAGCTTTGAATAACAAATGAGCCCAGTTTTCCCCATTCCCGGGAGCCCTCGCTGGGGAAGTTATCCCGAGCCATCGAGGATGTTTTTTTGGATGCAAAGTGACATGCAGAAGGTGAAAGATTTGCATGTTTGCTTCCATCCACCTGTTAGTCATGCAGTGTTGTTACACAACATGTCTGCTGTCTTGTCATTTGGGGTACAAAAGAGTCATGAGCTGCTGTAAAAACAAAAAAAACATTACTAATAGAATAATTTCTTACTGTACGATGCTGATAGGTTGCCTGAGTAAGGAGTCTCTGCTCTCCTCAGGATTATGGGAAGTGTGGGTCTTTACAGCGAAGTGAAACTGCCCTTTGACTTTCCTAGAAACACATCATCACTTAATTTAAAAATACAAAAATGCAATATATATATGTACATGTATTGTGATTGGGCTTGTCATTTATATGGTCTTATGAGACAATATATTATTATTCCAATCATCATTGAGATATATTAAGTTATACATTCATACCATACATTAAAAACCCATAGTAAAACTAGTTTAAATACATTTAAATTAATGTTTATAAGGTACTGTATGTTAAGACCATATATGTGTATAATATATTTGTAGTTTAAATATGCAAGTATATTTAAACAACATTTTTGCAAACATTGGGTGGACTTTCTATAAGTTTATACGTGTATGGCCCTGACTAAAATACTGTTAACATGTTTTTGAGTCTAAAGACTGGGGTTTTCATTAAATATGTTTTGTTGTCAACTGCAGAATGTTTAAAAAGGGACTGCCTTTTTATTATTTTGTTTTGATTGGTAAAGACATTATACGTCAATTCATGACGACAGACGCAACGCGATACTGCCATTATTTTTACGCCCGCTAGAGGACACTTAACTTTAAAACGTAAATATAGGTCATAATAAATGCTTGCACAAATGACCTATATGGTCATTTTTTTGTTGGAGGACAGGCTCGATAGGTGTCAAGACTGGATTGGTACACGTCAGGAACAGCTGACTGTCAGCTGATGCAAGCGTGACTAACATGACCTGACTAAACTAATGCAATGCTCGATTTGTTCACAAAGCTGACACTTAAAAGTTTACTGTTCAGGAATCAGATTCACTCAAACTGTTATGATAATAGAGATAAGCTCAAACATAAAAATAAAAATATTAAAAACATTTTTTAAATGTATAAAAACAAAATTGTTGATGAAGGATATGAGTTTAGAAATACAATATAGCTAAGGCCACAAGTCTTTCAAAACTTCAATAGAAATTTCATAATCTAATCTGTAAAACTGTGAATTTTATTAAATATTTTCTAAGGCCATGTCACGTGTGTTTTTAGAGAAGGCTAATCAGATTAAATTATGGCACTTGCCATCTCTGTAAGATCTCACATGTAAACACTCCTGTGTGCTCTCTATACGTGTGTTAGCTTTAAAAACTCCCCGATTCATGATTATATTGTTCTCACCAAATGAGTCTTTCAAACCTCCGCCAGGTATGAAACTTTATCCGCATTATTCTTTTATCATTATTCTTTTGCTTTTATTGCACCTTTGGTAGCATTAGAGCTAGCATTAGCATCAAGCTACATCAGACCATTTATGAAATTATTAGTACACTTTCACAAGTCACTTTAAACTCCGATCGAGTGTTTGTAATAACATCCTTTTGCGATCAGGGGTGGAATTTGGTCGTTAACTGTTGTAAAAATATGCTATTTGTAGCCTTTTAAATCGCTGCACAAGTTAGCATTTCAGATGTACATTTGCAATTTTATATATAAAAACGCCCAAGATATAAAGAAAATATCATACCAAGCTTTACTATGGTAATCGTGGGTTTATTATTCGGATATTTCATGTGTACAGAGGTGTATCAGTTTTGTATTGGTCACATATCACCCAGGAAGTGTACAGAAAGCATCTGGCGGTGTCCAGTTATGACACTCTAAAGATTGACAAGGCGAAGGACCAATCAGAGTCCATCTGCCCTTAGGAAAATTAACCATGGTTTTACTACAAATAAAACCAAAAAAACATGGTTACTGTAGTTAAACCATGGTAACCACAAATTAACCATGGTTTTGCTATATTAACCATAGTTTAACCATGGTATTTGTAGTAAATCTGTGGTTTTACAAATGGCAGTCAATATGCCAAAAAACCATGGGTTACTACAGTTTTACTATAATAAAACCATGGTTATTTTTCGTAAGGGTGAGCCACGAGCACACGGGTCTGCACACACACACACAGATCGCTGGGAGAGGCTATTTATCATCAGATCGCGTAAATCAGTGGAAAATGAATAGAAATTATGATTCTGTCTGAAGAAATATGAAGTAAACATCAGTAAATATATCCATATATCTCCGCAGATATGCATCTTTGGTCTATAAATCCTTATTAACGCTGTTCAGTGAGTCTATGTGAACACAAATAAACCGCTGCTGACGTGACTGAATATGAATGAGTGGTGAATTTCTATTAAAAATGTGGCATAATACGGATTTATTATTTTGCACTCCTGACATAAATTACTAAATAACTGTCACTGCAACAATGTTTTATCAAAATATTGGTAAAATATCAAAGCTAGAGTCTTTAAACTTTCAATTGATGCACAGTTTGTCCAGATCAAGTAAAAGAGTGATGTTTAATGTGCTGTGAAAGTGAAACAATAATAAACTGGGGCCGTCAGCGATGTTTGAATGCAAATGGGTTAAAATTAAAAATAATAATAATACCCTGCGGTGGAAAGCACAGCCAACTATAATACAGGTATGTCATACAGTATGTCAAGAGACAAGTGTTTAACAAAAGTTTTTCAATAAACCACTGTTAAAATGTATTACAATGTATTATTATTATTATCATTACTGTTTTTGTTCTACTTTACTAAAAAACACACCCTCGGCATAGGAAACTTCTTTATTCCAAACGTTTGAAAACTAGGGAATACAAATATCAAGCCAATAATGCTAGGGCTTTTCTTTTATGAGACATGTTTGAAGGTGAAGTAACCGGTGTCACACTGATTATCATCAGTCAGTTCCCCTTAAATTATTAATAATTATATTATTTATGGAATGCTCAACAAATGTTTGAGAACCATGAAGTGTCACAATGGTTTTCACAACTTTTGTTTTCTCATTTCACAATGAACAAGCTTCCTTTTGTAAATTTTTGAAAGTTTGAGCCATAGCTAAATATGTTTAACGTGAATTCTTCATTGTATTAAAAAAATTTTATGGCGTGTTGATGTTTTCATGCTATCTATTCCATGGTCTGTCTGAATACTGGATTCTGATTGGCTGGCAGGTATGCAGTAAAACCGTTTAATGTACAGGTAGTTCCAAGGTTGTTTAATCACCATTCTGTAATAATGTGCTGCCTTAATTGATGCACACAAACCCACACACATCATGCACACAAACACACACAAAACATTAGTAACCATAGTAGCTCAGTGAAAGTTGCACAGCAATTGAAAACATTTTGTATTTTATTATGAATGTTGTTCAGTTGCTTTGACGCAATGTATTTTGTTAAAAGCGCTATTTGAATAAAGGTGACTTGACTTGATTAGCCAAAATGGATGATTTTTGCATGTCATTTAGCATGTATGGTGAATATGGTAATTTTGATAAATGGGCGGAGGCCCAAGATAAACTTGACTTGTTTTATGGCCTTATTTCAGCTACATTTTTCCCCCAGAACTTACTTACCGTGCATTTCTAAAAAATGCAAAGATGTAGATCAGTCTTGCCCACATGTTATCCACATTCCTATCTTCTTTCTCTGCTAATGTCTCCTCTGCTAAAAGGACATACTACCAAAACAAAATTAACAATTCATCTAACTCTCGCATGCTTTTTAAAACATTTTCCATACTTCTTTGTCCTCCTCCTCCTCCTCCTGCTTCATCTCTAATAGCTGACGACTTTGCAACGTTTTTCATTAATAAAATTAAACACATTAGTGCACAATTTTCCATACCACAATCAGTCAAGCTCATATCACCAGCAAACTTACACTCATTTACATCCTTCTCTTCACTCTCTGAGGCAGAAGTGTCAAGAAACCTTACTTAAGAAACCCAACCTCAACCCATCTCTTTTAGAGAGCTACAGACCAGTTTCCCTTCTTCCTTTTATTGCAAAAACACTTGAACGAGCTGTGTTCAACAAGTCTCTACATTTCTCACACACAACAATCTCCTTGACAGCAACCAATCTGGCTTCAGAAGTGGACATTCAACTGAGACGGCCTTGCTCTCAGTTGTTGAAGCTCTAAGACTGGCAAGAGCAGAATCCAAATCTTCAGTACTTATCCTGCTTGATCTGTCCGCTGCTTTTGACACGATTAACCACCAGATCCTCCTATCAACGCTACTGGCGAAAGGCATCTCAGGAACCGCACTTCAATGGTTTGAGTCTTACCTATCAAATAGGTCCTTCAAAGTATCTTGGAGAGGTGAGGTGTCCAAGTCTCAACATCTAACTACTGGGGTGCCTCAGGGCTCAGTTCTTGGACCACTCTTCTCTGTCTACATGGCATCATTAGGTTCTGTCATTCAGAAACATGGCTTTTCATACCACTGCTATGCTGATGACACTCAACTCTACCTCTCATTCCATCCTGATGATCCGACGGTAGCTATTCGCATCTCAGCTTGTCTAACTTACATTTCTTCCTGGATGATGGACCATCACCTTCAACTCAACCTTGCCAAGACAGAACTGCTTGTGATTCCAGCAAACCCATCGTTTCATCACAATTTCACCATCAAGTTAGGCACATAAACCATAACTCCTTCAAAAACAGCTAGAAGCCTTGGAGTTATGATTGATGATCAGCTGACTTTCTCAGACCACATTGCTAAAACTGTCCGATCCTGCATATTTGCTTTATTCAACATCAAGAAGATCAAGCCCTTTCTTTGGGAACATGCTGCACAACTCCTTGTTCAAGCTCTTGTTCTGTCCAGGCTGGACTATTGCAATGCCCTCTTGGCAGGTCTTCCAGCCAATTCTATCAAACCTTTACAATTAATTCAGAACGCGGCAGCAAGATAAATCTTTAATGAGCCAAAAAGAATACACGTCACACCTCTGTTTATCAGTTTGCACTGGCTTCCAATATCTGCTCGCATAAAATTCAAGGCATTGATGTTTGTCTACAAAACTACCACTGGCTCTGCACCCATTTACCTAAATTTGTTACTTCAGACTTATGTGCCCTCTAGAAGCTTGCATTCTGCAAGTGAACGTCGCTTGATTGTGCCATCCCAAAGAAGCACAAAGTCACTTTTATGGACTTTTAAATTAAATGTTCCCTTCTGGTGGAATGAACTCCCCAACTCAATCCCAGCAGCTGAGTCCTTAGCCATCTTCAAGAATCGGCTTAAAACACATCTCTTCCATCTTTATTTGACCCTCTAACTTTAACACTCACTATTCTAATTCTATTCTTTAAAAAATCTAACCTCTAACTAGCTTGCTCTATTCTTTTATTTTTTATTCTATCTGTTTTCTTTTTATTTATTATATTAGTTAAAACCCATGCTACGTGTACTGTGTTAACCTAACTGAGACTTGTTATAGCACTTATTTATCATTGCTCTTTTTGTTGTTTTTGATTGCTTCCACTGTATTCTTCTGTATGTCGCTTTGGATAAAAGTGTCTGCTAAATGAATAAATGTAAATGTAATGTAATGTAATGTTATTTTAGCATAGTTTGTGCTGAATACAAAAAAAATTACATGTTGACCAATAGTATGTTATAAGTAGCTGATATAAGCACAATGTCAGGGCATGTCAAAACATCTCAAGACCCCCAAAATCACCTCAGACCCCAGAGGGGTAAAACAAAATAAAATATTAATGCCAGTAAAATATCACATTATGTTTTATTATGCGGGTTATATGAATTTGACATTAACTCATTTTCATTATATTTATTATTATCTATAGCAGGGGTCGGCAACCTTTTCAGAATGACGCACCATTTAAAACATTTCTGGTTAACAACTGTAACCCCCCTCCCCCCTTTAATGCTTTGATACTTTGTACAGGACATACATATTTTAAGTGATATGATAAAAAAAAAAAAAAAAAAAAAAATAGGCTTATTTGATTTTAATGCTAACAGTTTCTGAATATTTTTTCATAGTTTTTTACTATGACTAAACTAAACTTTACAAGTTTCTTGAATAACAGATATGTGTGTGACAATCCCAGTGCATTAAAATCCTTCAGTTTAATCACCGTTTATATTAATACCCTGATTTACACACACCACTGGTACACAGATCTGAGATCGCACTGTGCAAAGTGCAACATTCAGAAGCTCATAAACCTGTTGTCAGCGACATTTATTAATCGATACTGAATCAATACATCATATTTCTCAGCAAGGAGGGGTGAAAAATTCATTGCTTTTAGGTAATTAAACTCAGCTTCATTGTTTGTAGAGCGAGACAGAGGCAGACAATTAATACATCTCTCTCTCTCTCTCTCAAAATGAATAAAATAAATCAGAGTAGCTTAAGTCACTGGATATAGCTGTAAATCATTTAACATTTATATCGTAAATGTATTGTTAAAAGTTGACTAATATTAAATTATTTGCAACTTCATCTCACCTCGCTCTCTTTAACGTTAAACTGATGTGTCACACTCTCCTTGTCAACAGTGAATCCCGGCTACGTTGATTTGATCGGCCATCTCAGTCATTTTGACATTGACGAGCGCTGTTAGACCACTGAGGCTTTGATCTGAAGCGCCTACCCTGCTGAAAAAAAACAGCATATTTTGGTTAGGTATGTTTTGACACTGGGATGCTGGTCGTTTGCTGGTTTATGCTGGTCCTTTACTGGTTCATGCAGCATAAACCAGCAAAGGACCAGCTTAAACCAACATCCCGGAGTCAAAACATACCTAACCAAAATATGCTGTTTTTTTCAGCAGGGTAGTATGTGCAGTGGTCTCGTGCACATCCGTAAACTAGCGAAAGTTAATTATCATAATGTAATAGTATGTACAGCTCGTAACAGGCTGTGTGACTATGAGAAGTTATTATCTCAAAATGTACGTCAGTATGCAGTCTTCGCTATTGCTCGCGTGTAAGCAATTATCCCTCTGCGTGCCGTAGGTTACCAACACCTATTCTATATAGCCTTTATATTTTCTAATGCTTTGATGACATTACACAATTATACAAAATGTTAAGTTCTACAAGATTTAAATAAAGAGTAACAATGAAGCACAAGAGTTTTTTACAAGTTTTTGTTTCTACTTTGTAAACAAGTAAATCTTATAGAAGCCCTTTCCACCACTGAATAAAAAAAATAAGATAATTGCGACTTCTCACAATTCTGACTTTTTATTTAGAATTACCTGGTTTTATGAATGTAATAAATTATGAATAAATTTAATATGAATGGGAATTTAGTTTGTCAAAGACTGTTGATTTCCAGGGCGTTCTTCTTGTATCACAGCAACCTGCAAATGAAAAATTTTTGCTTTTACAATTATAATTTTATGAACATTCCTATTTGTGCAACATATGTCATAAGTTCCCTTTCAGTCGGTCACTCTCAACATCACGTCGGATGACAGATGAATTGGGCTCCCGAGAGACCAGAGAGAGAGACCAATCCACTTTGAGTGTAAACTAATTGAACCAATGCACATTGGCATGTGATTATTGTATCCAGCTGTCACTGATCACAACGTTAGTTTAAGTTGGCAGCCGGTGCAGTGCATATTCAGCTTTTCTGAGCCGAGCGGTCTCATCGTTCTGCTCCTGATCTTCTGCTTCAAATGAAATGACAAGTTCGAGTACAAGCTCACTCTTAGGAAGCTCCTGTGCTGGTGGTATGGCAGTAATTCTTCTCATGTCAAGTTTGTTGCACACATCAGGCTGCACTACCCCGTTTGTGTTGCAGCCGCTATCTCCCCTGTGAGCTGCAGCACAATAAAAGAGCAGTTCTAAAACAGCATTCACGAGTGGAACATCTTTTTGAAGACATGTCTTTTCATCCATGCATTTCTGGATGCGGTCTTTACCTGGTGCCTGGTGATGGTCACATTTGCGTCTGGGCATTTAGCATGCTGAAAATTGCAGGAAAATTACTGTCTCAGAATTGGGTACCAGACTTAATATCCTGCAAAGGGGCAGGGGTGCCCATGCTGCTGCCCAGGTCTAGGCTCCTCCTGCCACCAGCTCTTCACAGCCACTGGTTCCCCCCGATGATCAAATGTCGATCGCTGCATTGGAGGTGTGAGCCAGACTTTTCTGGAGAGGATTTGGATCCGGAATGATAGCTATGATTTCCTGGGCTGCCTAGAGCGTCGTGCTCGAGTGGAAACCTCCACAGCATCCCAAACCCTCGAGGCTGGACAGTTGGTTTCTCGGAGTGGCTGTTGCTCATTCTTGGGGCACCACTCCAGTGCCTTTCTTCCCAGAGGGGCATGATGAGCTCACTAGGGTTGTGGATGGCACCTTTCACTGCCAGAACCCCCCCCCCCCCAATTAGGGGTGTAACGGTTCACAAAATTCACGGTTCGGTACGATACACTGGTGTCACGGTTCGGTTCGGTTCGGTACGTTTTAGATACAGCAAAATGAAAAAATTGGCAGATAAATTTCCTTGATTTTTTTAAAAAATGTTTTATTTATTAAAACTAACAAAGTATGTTTTTTTTTTACATTGAACAATGATGGAGCTATTATTTACCCATCTTCTATGGTGTTTTCTTAGCAGCATACTGTATAAAACAAAAACAGATCCTTATAAAAAAAATAGTAAATGTTATATTGTTGTAGTAGTTATGAACAAATACAAAGATGTAACTTTTTATATGGAACTCTATAACTCTTTATATTGAGTGTGTTTTTACTCAATTGGTTCTCTATAGGGCTTATGTTTTTTGGAACAAAGCAGGAATTATGGTCTGGCTGAAATGGGCTCGTGAAGGAATATTGTAACGGGGCTCAATTACATAAAGCATGTTCTTAAAACCTGCGTTTTCCACTATAGGTGCTCGCTCACTCAGTACGCGCTGAAGGCTCGCTGCAAAATGGCTAATGCGTTTAACAGACCAGAAAAAGAAGATCCTCCAATAACCAACAGGTCTGGTGTTTGGGTGCACTTTGGATTCCCTGTAAGCTATAATGATGATGATAGAATGAATGGTAGAATTAATAAGGTCTCATATCCGCGTCTATAACGTAAATGAAGCCTTCGAATCGCCACGGTGATGTCTTTTGCCCTGTTTGAATCCTTTGGAAATGTCTGTCTAAATGCTGCGAGGATAGTTTGTTGCGTGTATGTTTCTCCTTTTTTTCGTCTTTTCCCAGATACTGACACACTAAGGTGATGTCGGCGTAAATGAGTTGAATTGTTTCAAGTATTCCCGCTGGTGTTTTTTTTTTCTTTCGCTGGTGTACCCTATTGTCATGTAGATGCGCTCTCTTGCCATCACCATAGCTTACAGGGAATCCAAAGTGCACCCAAACACCAGACCTGTTGGTTATTGGAGGATCTTCTTTTTTTGGTCTGTTAAACGCATTGGCCACCGTGTACCGTGCATGAACTGCTCGCTCACTCAGCGCGTACTGAGTGAGCGAGCGCCAGACTGAGTAGCCTAACATAAACATATAAGTTGGTGTTTTTTTTTCTTCGGGGGTGTCAGGGGCGTTGCCTGTTATGTCGTTTTGGTTACTGTCCAACGAACCGTTCGGTACATAATACGTACCACGTACCGAACCGAAAGCCTCGTATCGAACGGTTCAATACGAATAACGCGTATCGTTACACCCCTAATATATATATATATACTAGGGATGTCAAATTTCAATTATTTCCATGATCGATCGTCGTTTAAATTAACGATCAATTAATCGATTAATCGTTAACCATAATACTGCAAAATGCGTCTATTGTAGGCACGCAGTCAGCGGTATGACAGGATGTGCAAAAGCCACACACACACACAAAACGCTTTCTCACTTGAATTAAAGAGGTTTTAGTCTGAATAAAATGCTAGTAGCAGGATTATAAAATTAATAGATGCGATTATGATCATTTGATAAAATGAAGAGAGCGCGCCATACTTTTGATGTCATTTTACTTTGTTGACAGTTTCCAATCCCGCACGGAGAACGCTGAACACGCATCTTTAAATGGTTTTGTGGTGCTCGTTGTTGTATTTTAAAGCACAATTGCAATGTTTTCAACTGACATTATTGTATAAAATTATCCGAAATGTGGAGCGCGTGTGACTGCGCTGCACATTAAGTGAACTACATCGGCGCTGCTGCACCAAAACACAGTTGCTCACATTAATTTGATCCTGCTGGATTCTGTCCTAGAAAATGTCAGATTTTTAAAAATCCGGCATACAGCGCATTAGATCGTGACAGTGCATGCGTGCAGACGAGGATGAGCGAGCGCGGCTTAGGCTAGATTTATTTGGAGGTTATTGCTCATGTCTCATTCGGCACAAATCGAAATGTTTCCATATTCGCAATGTATTTGAATGTTAAACTATTATTTATAATGTAAACTAGGCTTGTACTTAACACGCATTCGCATATAGACGGAAAAGATGATCCTCTTCATATGAGCAAAAACGTCCTTGGCATAACAGCAGAGTGGACCGGTATACTATGGTCTATTTAAACTGAATGCTCCAGGAATGTGTCGGTCACAGCGCCTATTAATCGCTGTTTTGAATCCAGCAATTATTTATTTAGAAATGATAAGATCTGATTATGACAAGTGTGGTATAAAAGCTTTGTTTATTAGAGGAATAATAGGTTAACTGGAAAATGTTAGATCGCGACCATGCTTTTGGACCCCATAGTCTTCATTTACGCGGCTTTGTTCTGGTTTGCCGGTTGGTCACGAATTTCCACAAATTCAGTATATTTAGGGATTGTTTCTTTTCCTAAATCTTCATAGTCTAACCCTCTAATTTCCCAGGTTTATTTTATTATCTTTCGCTTTTAATAACTGTTTTCGCATCTCTTACTGTGGTAAACATGGGAAGGGAAATTAAAGATTTCATGAATTAAGAATTCGTTCGATTTATTAATTTGTTCCCTTATTTCACTTAAATCATGGGTTATTTAGGGAACAAAATTAATGAAACATGGACAATTGCCACATTAATAATTCGTAGGAATGAATTAACAAGTTGTAGGAATGAATAGACTACCTGTCCTGTCACTGTGTCCCGCAGCCCTGCAAAGCGCACGATATAAAACAGTTATCTGATGAAATGATTAGTAACTACATTTCTATTGCATTTAATGTTGAAGAACTTTTATGTTGTTTCTATTTTAATGTACTTTAAAGTTTAAATCACACTAAAAGCTTAATTTGTACATTGTGAATGAATGATGATGCTTTTATATATCGTCACCGTCACTCACAGCCGCTCGCACGTGTTGAGTGCGCATGAGCCGCACGCAGCCCAACATTGAATCGGTTAACCGACCATCGATAGCCTTAATCGATTGCATCTCTTATCGACAATTAATCGATCATCGATTAATCGTTGACATCCCTAATATATACACTGCAGAGGGTGGTGAAAACTGCCCAACGAATCACAGGGACACCACTTCCTGCTCTTGAGGACATCCAGAGGAAACGCTGTCTACGTCGAGCTCGCAGCATTCTCAAGGACTCCTCTCACCCTGACCACGAACTGTTTAACCTCCTCCCCTCCGGGAGGCGTTTCGGGAGCCTCCGGACAAGGACCACAAGATTCAGGAACAGCTTTTTCCCTAAAGCTGTCTCCTTGCTGAACTCTGCCCTCTGACACCCCTCAACACCCCCCACACCACACATAGGCTCCTCCCCCTCTTCAACATTCTGATTTATTTATTTACTCACAACAAGCAAAAAGTAACTTGTTATTACTTGCACTACTGCCTGTTCATCCAGGAACACTGTATAATCCATTTGCACATTGAAATATTTTTTCTATGCACTTTACTGTCCATTGCAATACTGTAAATTATGTTCATAGTTCTGCCTATAGTGTACATACACTTTTACATAGCCTATCTGTATAGTATGTTCATAGTACACCTATCTGTATATCGTGCTTATAGTATTTAATATCTGTAAATTATGTCCATAATACTTACCTGTATAGTTATTGTACATATTATAGACCTTTATTCTGTACTTACTGCTTATTGCACTTCTGGTTAGATGCTAACTGCATTTCGTTGCCTTGTACCTATATGTGCAGTGACAATAAAGTTGAATCTAATCTAATCTAATCTATATATATATATATATATATATATATATATATATATATATATATATATATATATATATATATATATATATATATATATATTTCACGCATAATTGCACAATGTCAAAAGCAGTGGACAGATCAAGCAGGATAAGTACTGAAGACTTGGATTCCGCACTTGACAGTCTTAGAGCTTCAACAACTGAGAGCAAGGCAGTCTCAGCTGAATGTCCACATCTGAAGCCAGATTGGTTGCTGTCAAGGAGGTTGTTCTGTGTAAGAAATGCAGAAACTTGGTTGAACGTAACTTGGTTGGTTACGATGTGATTATATCCAAATTCCACTGCCACCTGGCGGGCCATGGTGTCACTCCACTCCTGGGGCTGTAGGTACTCGTCTGCCCTGATCGGCAGTGCTTATGTGGCTTGCAGAGAAGCTGCCTCTGCCCTACACGCCATGGTGTTGTTGCATGTTCATCAGCCCAAGGCACGAAAGGACCTGCATGAGGGTGGTCACAACCCAGAAGTTGTCAAAGAACTCTGTACTGCTACTGATCTTGCACTACGAGCAATGAAGGTCACTGCTCGGTCTTTGGGCTGTGCAATGTTCACTATGGTGGTCCAGTGTCCACTATGGTGGTCCACTATGGTGTGTCTGGCTGACATGCGCAAGATGGACAAGACAGGCTTCTTGGACAGTCCCAGACTTCATTATGCCCAAAAAAGGCAGTGGGTTGAGACCAATCTTGGATTTGCGCGTCTTGAATGGGGCCCTTCACAAGATTCACATTCAAGATGCTCATGCAGAAGTGCATATGCATCCGTCCCCGAGATTGGTTTGTGGTGATTAACCTGAAAGAAGCGTACTTCCATGTGTCAATCCTTCCGCACCACAGGCCATTCCTGCGGTTTGCGTTCGAAGGACGGGCATATCAGTACAAGGTCCTGCCCTTTGGGCAGTCCCTGTCACCCCGTATCTTCACGAAAGTTGCGGAGGCATTCACATTCTCATCTACCTCAATGACTAGGTCATACTGGCTAAGTCTCAGGATCAGTTGTGCGAACACAGGGAGCAGCACGGACTTGTTTGCAGTCCGCTACTGATTCGTTTAGGCCCTAAACAGAGCTGTTTAGGCCAAAAACTGCTGTTGCAGTCCTGTTTAGGCCAAAGACGCAACAATTGTTCATTATTTTGATTTCAAATCATGTGAAAAAAAATAAACAAAACAAATCCTTTTACGCATTGTGACTTTTTTCACACAATTGTAACAATCTTTCATTATCATAGACATTACTTTAAACTAATAAATAAATATTTGTTGCTGCTATTGCTGCAAACCATTACCCCGTAGAAGGGAAGTCGCTAGGGAAGCATGACCTAATCATCAGGTTCCTTAGGGGGGAGAGAAGGCTAAATCCTCAACGGCCCCCCACTATACTCTTTTGGGACCTGACTCTTGTGCTCACAGCACTACAGCAGGACCCATTTGAGCCTTGCAGACAGTCAAGCTAAAGTTTCTGTCACTGAAAACTTTTCTACTGCTTGCATTGGCCTCCATCAAGAGGGTAGGGGACCCGCACGCATTGTGGGTCATTGAATTGTGCCTAGAGTTCGGGCTAGTTCACTCCCAGGTGCCCCAAGATTCTACTACTCCCTTCAGGGATCAAGTGGTGAACCTGCTAGGGCTGTCCCCAGAGGCGGCAGACCCAGCCTTAGCTTTGAGAATGCCGTCTCTAAGCAGAGGATGGCCCACTGAATAGTGGATGCCATCACCCTGGCTTATAAGGCCCATTTAGGTTGCGACCTCACTCAACTAGAAGTGTTGCATCATCCTTGGCGCTGGCTCGTGGCACCTCACTGGCAGGTATCTAAAGCTGCGGACTGGGTGACCCCAACACGTTAGCTAAATTCTATAGACTTTGTGTGGAGCGGGTATCCTGTGTTCTCAATTGAAACGGGTAGTAGCATTGAGAGGCCCCGGCTTCGGATCGGCTTGCTAAAACCGCTCCAGAGAGTCCATATCGTAGGCCCTGTCGAGCTCTTCTGTCCCCTCGGCAGCCAGACGTGGAGAAGCATCTGGCAACAGGCCCTCACTCAATGCACCGTAGAGGGCTAGTATCCATATGTAGAGACCTAAGTGGATCCAATATGTGTAAAATCCGTGGTATAGTCTCAGAGCTCTGTTTCCCCATCAAATTTTTGCTATTTTTCCAAGAGGGTTAAAATCACCTCTAATCTTCCATTTGCGGCTAAACGGTTGTTCATATGTGTAAGTGTTTCTGAAACCTCCTTCTGTAAGGATGGGGCTTCTGCAACGTTCCTGCCCCACGTGATACAGGTACGTTTTCCCAGTGTTATCCAGTCCTACTGAGTGGGTAGTGCCATAGCAGCAATAGCAATCTTTTTATGGTAAGCCCTGGCCTGTGCTAAAAAATAGGGGCACAGGAGGCTTCCACAGGACACTGGAAGGGGCAGTAGCTATTGCCCTTTGGTAGGGATCCCAATTCGTCGGTTATCCAACGTGATGTCGAGAGTGACCGGCTGAAAGGGTATGTCTCGGTTACATATGCCATGTGATCAGCGACAACTGGATGCAATAATCGCATGCCAATGTGCATTGACTCGTTTAGTTTACACTCAAAGTGGATTGGTCTCTCTAAGCAAGATCCCCATTCATTGGTCATCCAACGTGGCGTTTCTGTTCCCTCCTTCAGGGAAGGAGGATTACCATATGTAACTAAGATGTTATTATACAGATGTGAGAACAAACTCACTTTTGCCAGCATTCACTTTCCGCATCACTTTCTCTTAAGGGGTTTGAGACCAACTCAATGTCAGGTCTGTGAATCCTCTATCAGCCAGAGCAGATCCCAACTGGAAATAAAATTCATACTAAATTGATTATATCAGAATATGACAAGACATTTCCTCTCCTGTCATGTCCCAAATAGTACTTTTGTAAAATCATGTCTCTTTAAAATGTGAGTATATTGTAAAGTTTGACTGGATAATCAATAGGTGATTGGCTCCTGTCAGTTAACTTTATATCATAATATAAACCAGTTCTTTCTTTGCAAATGAAAGGAGCACAAAAGCTGATTTAGTTTTTAATAAATTCAGGGCATAATATTTAACAATGCAATTAGTGTTTGTTTCCTCAAAACTTGTTACTATTTTCTCACCTGTTTCAGAATGCTTTCTCTCATTGTAGAGTCGGTCAAATCTTTGCTGGAGTCAAACATCAGTTTTATAAATGATCTTTTTAAAAAGGGACCTAGAAAAATATATTCATATATATATATATATATATATATATATATATATATATATATATATATATATATATATATATATATATATATATATATATATATATAAAGAAATTCATTGAAAAAATCTTTAGAAATATGGTTTGCACATTAAAAATGAGCTTGCATTTATTAAAACTTATCCACTCTCCTTACTGCGTCATGTTAACAAAAATTTGATGGTGTGAACACATTATATATTATAAATAGGGCCGGGACTCGATTAAAAAAAAAAATCTAATTAATTAGAGGCTTTGTAATTAATTAATCGGAATTAATCGCATTTTAATCGCATATAAATATTTCACCTGAGAACAGTGAGAAGTAATTTTTTTTTTCACATGGATTTATAGTATACCATTGAATAATGACTGAATACATAAGCTTAAGCAACAAAATAGTGTTTATTTTTGTTCAACCAAGTCTAGCAGACCAGTGCAATTTTTGCCAATAAGTGTAGCAATAGCATATTTAGAAACAATTTAGAAATAGTACATTTCAGAAATTCAGGTAGCTTATAGGTGCTGGAACCTTCTGTAAAGTGTTTAAGTAATACACAATACTGTCAATTACATTCAGAACATTGGAAACCCTGACTATCAGAAAACCTCTCTCTGTTGCTTCAGAGGCCATAAAATACTAAGTCCAACTCTCAATAACCTTGGCCAAAACAATAAAGAGTTCAACATAAACTGCCAGTTGCAACAACAAAATAATACATAGTTCAACATAAAGTGTAAAGTCCACGCTAGCTGCTATATGTTTTGCGTTGAGGTGATACTTGAGGTTCGATCATGTGCTGCGGTGATATGCGAACGCTAGTTGGTGCTTCAGTATAATCGGTCCACTGAAACTCATCCAGTGAGAAACGTTCCGCGGTGCAAAAATAAGTTATTAAAAATGCGGGAATTTTTTTTCTGTAATTAATTAATCTTAATTAACGCGTTATTTTTTGTGTAATTAATTAATCTCAATTAACGTGTTAAAGTCCCAGCCCTAATTATAAACCAATTTTAAAGATATATACCTTCTCCATAGACCTTCACCTCACACAGAGTGAGAGTCTTCATGTCTCCAGGAATGATCAGATTCACGTAACGTCCCTCCATCCCATCACATGAGTAGCTATAGGACTCACCTGCTGGAATAGCAGGAATAACAGCACATCTACAGACCGCAAGAGATGAGGGATATTACAATACTGTCATATCTGCATTAATCCTTCAGATTTGTGCTCAACGTCTCATGCTCTTTCAACCTTAAGTTTCTCACATGGGATTGTTGGTGCCATTATTCTCCAAAGAGTTTCCGATACGAATCTCTGTTCCGTTTATTCGTTCTGCACAGCAGTCTTTTCTATTAGTGATGACCACTTTACTAACTCTGTAGATATGACGCAGATCCAGCCTCCACCACGGGTTATTCTCAGGAATAGTTGAGGAGCATCTATTATACAACTGCTGGAGACCTCGATCAATGGCCTTTTCAGCAAACCAGTCCGCAGATGTTGACGACTGTATAGCAGCTCCATCTACTGCCAGATTTTCTAAAAAATGTATGATAAAAATGTCATGACTTGTCTTGATGCACAAAGTTTGCAGCATGGAAAAGATTATTGAGGAAATGTGACTGGAGGTGAAGGGTGTTATTACTGCATCAACTACCCTCACCAAACCAAATTATGAAAATTATGATTTTGTGTTCTTTTATGGTACGTTTTAAATATGACATGTTATTACATGAATTATATATTAATGTAGAATGTTGAATATAATGCTTTACAACAATGAATTACCTGCCAAATACCCGTAGACTTCAACCTCACAAAGAGTAAGAATCTTCCAGTCTCCAGGAATATGAATAATCACATAACGTCCCTCCAATCTATTACACGAGTAGTTGTTGGACTTTCCTGCTGGAATATCAGGAATAACAGCACATCTACAGAAAGAGAAACACAAGGGATATAAAAAATACTGTCATATCTGTTTCAGTCCTTAATTGTGCTTCATTTATAGTGCTCTTTCAACCTCAAGTTTCTCACATGGGATTGCTGGTACCATTGTTCTCCAAAGAGTTTCCGATGTGAATCTCTGCTCCGTTTATCCATTCTGCACAACAGTTTTTTCTATTAGTGATGACCACTTCACTAACTCTGTAGACATCATGCAGATCCAGCCTCCACCATGGGTTAGTCTCATTAAGTGTTGAGGAACATCCCGTATTCAACTGCTGGAGACCTCGATTACCATCAATGGCCTTTTCAGCAAACCAGTCTGCAGATGTTGACGACTGCATAGTGGCTCCTCCCACTGCCCGATTTCCTGGAAAATTAATAAAAATCGGTCATGACCCATGTTTATGCACAGTTCAAATAAGATTTGAGAACAACAGTGGAGGAGATGATGGTGAAACATGTAATTTGTGCACCAACTACTCTACTGTTACTAAACAGAACTACAAATACAATCATTTTTTTATCTAACAACGTTCTTCACAACTATACACAAAATAATTAGACGTCCATAGAAAATCATTACATCATTAGTACCAACAACCTGGTGGAAATATAACCAATATCTTCAATAACAACCATTTGGAATAAAAAGAAAGTTGACTGATCACTTGAAATGTGGACTGTTTAACATGATAAATCAACAGAATTGTTTTAATTCCCATATTAATATTTTACCCACTTTGTGGTTAGCATAATATGCTTAAGCCCCGCGTTTATCAGAATCATCTGTACATAAGATTCCAATAAAGCATGAATACTATAATGGTGGTGTGGAAGGACGAGTGTGATTTTTTTGAACTATGTGTTTAAAGTAAGTTTCTAAGTAAGTATTTATTGCATTCAATATAGTGTTCTACAACAACAAATTACCTGCCAAAGTCCCATAGACTCCAGCTTCAACAATACTAAGAATCTTCTGATTTCCAGGAATATAGACAACCATATAACGTCCCACCATCCCACCGCATGAGAAAGTGGCCGTGGCACCGGCTCCAAGAGTAGAAATCACACCACATCTACAGACATAAAAATTATCTTTTATCCATTTCTGTTCATCCTTCACTTCAGCCACAGAAATCAAATCATAAGAAAGAAATCCTCACTTGGTATTGATATAAATATCAAGAAAATTCCCGATACGAATCTCCGCTCCATTTATTCTTTCAGCATTAGTATTTCTATTAGTGATGGTGACTCTGTTCACTCTGTATACTTTCAGTAGATCCACTCTCCACCACGGGTTGGTCTCTTCATTAGTGTGGGTCCAGCTCTTTAACAACCCATCAAGAGCATATTCAGGTACAGAGCCTGCGTAAGTTGATGACTGACTAGTTTTGCCCCATAGTGCTGCATTCTCTGGAAAAATTTAATGGATAAAGGTCAATAAGAAGTCATCTACTACTGCAGAAGACTTTTACCAAACTCTTTATCAGCAACATGTCCACACAGAGTCAGAAATTAAGGGTTAAGGATGTAAAACAGCGACAAGAATTTAAAACGCAAAGGTAAAAGAATGATAGTGAGCATTTTTTTGTAATTATTATTTTGGATAACAATCATTTGTTACTTACTATATTACTAATATTGGCCGATATATCATGATGGGTTTGGTATGTTATATTCTACAAAGAGCAGAATAATCTGACATTAAAAAAAATTGTAAAGGCTGTTCCTGAAAGATCCAATTTTGAGGGAAATATTGCCGGTTAATAACAAGTTAATTTTCGGACTTTCTGAGTCTATCCAGTATTAGGGAACTATAACAATAGAAATACTATAAAACTGGTCATCAAACTGCATCAGAGCTTTTACATCTGACCATTTAACAGACAAAACAGAACAAAAGTGTTAAAACACTGAAGGTTTCTCACCTTCTTGTCCACGTGCCATTTCCTCGATCAATAAAAACCCTGAAGAAAAAAAAGGTGAAAACCAGGTTTTGTTGAATCACATTCAAATGAGCATTTTTAATTTAATTCACCTTGATATTGCCGCTAATAATCAAAACATTGTCTGAATGATAATGGAAACATAACACATTAATCTGCATAATGAGCATGTTGGATGAAAACATTGACAATAATACAGATAATTATTCATGTGTCAATGGTTTCATCCAACATCAAGGAGAAGAATGAAATCAAAAGTGGGACGAGGACACGTTCCTGTGAATCATTATCAGACATTAGGGACAAACAGTCATTAAGACTGTCAAACAATTTACATACACAAATATTTAACATAAGATTTGTCTGGTAAAGTAGACAGTTTCTGCGGGGTATTAAAAAGTCTTAAAAAGTCAAAAATTAAAAAATCTAAATTTTAGGTATTAAAAAGTCTTAAATTCGCTGTTGTAGGTCTTAAATAATTGTAAACAGGTCTTAATTTTCCTTTGTCCATGTAGCGCTACCTCTAATGCTCATTTCAATGCTTCTGCAGCACTTTAGAATATTTTCTTCCCTGTGGTGTTGTCGATCTTTTGTTCGCAAGTCCAAAAATAATATGCTCTATTACGACTACAAATGAGATCAACATGCAACAGCCAATCAGCTTTCTGTTATTGGCGCAAATTTCTCTTGGATTACACCATAGACGTAAAACGGATTTTACCTTTAAGCTATTGGGAAGTGCAAGTTTAACGATACTTGGCTTGAAAAAACAGAATTTTGGGCTTAGTTAAGGTTGCTTGCTAAAATCGTATTTGAAGCCTACTGCTCAATATGCAAAAAAACAATTGGACCCACTTTATATTAAGTGGCCTTAACTACTATGTACTTACATTTTTTATTAATAATTTAGTACAATGTACTTATTGTGTACATACATGTTTTTACATTGTACTTATATTTAGAAAAAAAACTACATGTAATTACATCTGTATTTAATTTCTGTAATTAGGGCTCAAGCCTGGAGGGCGAGAGCCCTATTGTTTTCCTTAGGATTATTAGGGCTCAAGCCTGGAGGGCGAGAGCCCTATTGTTTTCCTTAGGATTATTATTTTTTTATTTTTTAGGGCCCGAGCCAATGGGCGCAGGGCCCTATTGTTCCCCTAAGGATTATTAGGGCTCAAGCCCGAAGGGGCGAAGAGCCCTATTGTTCCCCTAAGGATTATTAGGGCCCGAGCACCGAAGGTGTGAGGACCCTATTGTATCTGCTTCGTTTATTATTAGGGCTCAAGCCCGAAGGGGCGAAGAGCCCTATTGTTCTTCTAAGGATTATTCTTCTTATTATTATTTTTTTTATTTTTTATTAAACCTTCCGGGGGTTTTTAGGGGCCTTAACATGCTCAAAAACTCTTGAAAATTGGCACACACATTGGAATCTGCGGCCATCAGGACGCTGCAGAGGCTGGGACCCGGGCGTGGCACAGGGACTCTACAGCGCCCCCTGGAACACAGTCAGAAATCTTGAACCATAGCTCACACACACTTGCATGTATTTATATGAAACTCGGTACACTTATAGATCTCATTAAGCCGAACAACTTTCACACTTTATGTCTTAGGCTCCGCCCAACAGGAAGTCAACTATTCAGGGCTGTTTAAAAAAAGCATGCTCTGGAATTTGAAATACTCCTCTGAGGTTTTCAACCCGTTCGTCACGAAACTCGGTGAACATGATCTCAAGACATTGGGGATGAAAAATTGCGAGGGGATTTTTGATATCTCGAACGGTTTGCCCGTGGTGAGGCGTTGAAATTATGGCGAGAAATGAGAAACAGGAAATGTCTAATAACGTCCACATACATTTCCTGAATTTGATCAAACTTCATTGGTTTGTTCGTTGTATGATACAGATCGTATATATGTGACTATTAAGAGTCAACGTTATAGCGCCACCAACTGGCAGCAGGAAGTGAGTCATTTTCAAAATGTTTTGAATTTAGCATCTTATTTTTACTCGATTTCCTTAAAACTTCATCAGAATAATGACAAAACACGGCCGATGTAAATCTGTTGTGGGGATATTGATATCTAATATGGCGTTGCCATGGCAACGTGTCAAACTTGAATGTTCTGTTATGGTGAGTTTGAGGCAGACAACAAGCTCAGACTTACATGAAACTCAAAATACATATCGGTATTATTGATAGCTAGACAATGGCAAAAGCTTTTAAAAGGGCGTGAAGGAGGCACGCTATAGCGCCACCTTTTGTCAAAAGTGGGGGGGTTAGTTTTAGCTACAGACACAAAACTTGGTACATAAATTGTTCTAATCAAGACGGACAACTTTCTAATTCACAGTCATAAGCTACGATCAACAGGAAGTCGGCTATTTTGATTTGAATGTGTATTTTGGAGATTTTACAGTTGTGAATTAATGCATACTCCTCACAGGGGAAGTACACTATACACACCAAACTTTGTCTACATGAAGAAAAACCATTGAGGAACTTAAATTGCGAACGAATTTTGGTTAGCTTGAACGGTTTTGTCGTGGTGAATTTTTGAAATGACAGTAAAAAGGGAAACATTAATTGTCTTGTATGTTTAAATTGCAGCTTCCAAACACTTCAAAGCATTTTTTTATACAAAGATCAAATCATTCTGAGGAAATATGCATAGTTTCACGACTTTACAACACTGTATGGATAAAAGAAAATTAAAAAACTGTCAGACTTCTCAACTGACATGATCTCACTCTGGCCACCCTGTCTGTGTGAGGGAAGGGAGGGGGAGAGGGAGGGGGAGTGTGAGGGGGTTGGTGACTGTGACAGTGTGTGTGGACTGTAGGGAGGGGCTGTCTGGCAGAGAGAGAGAGAGAGAGACCTAATCATCCCTTTAATAATCAGGAAAAAAAAATTGTATTTTAAATTGTTATTGTTTTTGTTGTTGCTAATGGTGGTGTTTTTTCCTTACATTACAGGTTAAGAAATCTCTTAGGCCTTATCCTTTTCTGACAGTTTTAGGGATTTAAAAACATCCTAAGAACCCTAATTTGTGCTGCAAAAAATAATTTCAAACTCATTTGATACTGACCTATGACAACCTGTGACGTGACATGACATTTATTAATCTCATGGATGTAACAGTAAAACTCTTCAACTGACAGATAAAGCTGCAATGCAAGCAAAACTATTTCACAAATGCTTATAGGTCATTAAAATCATTACAAAACACTAATACATTATTTAAGGATTTGGTAACACTGTAAAATAATGTCTAATTTGTTAACATTATGCAGTATAACATAGTATGCAGTCTTCGTAGGGCACCAACTCCCAGAGGGGGCACTATCCCAGTTGCTCAAAAAACAAACAAAAAAAAAAACATGCGCCATTCTCCCATCCACACTCGCGACCGCTCACACCTCATGTTTGCGGCTGAATGTTCGTAATTGATGGATGGACATCTATGCCTGGGTATAGGACATCAGCAATCCGGCACAGAGAAAAGAAAACTAAAGAAAATAAAACAGGCATAAAGTTGTCTTGACATTGGACTTTCTAGAGTCTCAAATTTAGGGCCGGTCTCTAAAGTTACATGTGATATTGTTATACACTTTTCTAACGTCAGTAGCATTTGAAGAGAATGACTTACAGTCATAAAAACAACTGTAATTGTTCATCTAGGTGACAGCTATAATGCACAATTAAATTGAATGTTTGATATTTATTACAACAAACTGTAAGTCATATGTAAATTATGCTACTTTTTCACATGGGCTCAAATGCAAATTTGAAGCTCAATAGCATTTGAGAAGAAAGACTTGCAGTCACAAAGCAATTGTAATGTGTTCATATAGGTGTCAGCTACAATGCACACCTTATACATTTTTTATAAATATTAAAATAAAGTGTTACTAAAGTTATATATATTGTTCTGTGTATGTGATTTCAAAGTCTAGATTGGTCGGATTAACCCTTTAACTGCCGCATCCCTTAAAACTGATTGTCAGAGGGTTACTGTAAATGCTTATGCCCGCTGGGCAGAGTTATCCTGATGCCACCGGGGTGGCGTTGCACTGATGGCTTGAGCCCGACATCGCTGCTTGCAGCTATATTTATTATTATTATTATTATTATTACGGTGCCAAATGAATCGCCTTTTTGAAGGCCTAAACATACTCAAAAAGTGAGGAAAATTTGCACACACCTCCGAACTGGCGAAAATTTACGTCTGATATGGGTTTCAGAAGTGGGCGTGGCAAAATGGCTCGATAGCGCCACCTATACACGTTCAGCGGTGTGCGCCTCAAGCTATGTTTCACACACATGTATGAAAATCGGTACACACATGTAACACACCAAGACCTACGAAAAAGACTCTTGGAGCAAAATTCTAAACCCAACAGGAAGTCAGATATTTTTTATTTTATGACGAAATTTTTTGTCATTTTTGCCATTTCCATGCGTTGTATTTTAACGAACTCCTCCTAGAGATTAATTCAGATCAATACCAAATTTGGTATGCCTAATCTAAAGGCCTTTGCGATGTTAAATTGCGAAGATCTTGAGTTTTCGTTCAAGTTCGTGTCCGTGGCGGCCTGGCGAATTTCGATGATTCGCCATGAAAAATGAAGTTGCTATAACTCAGACATACAATGTCCAATCTGCCCCAAACTTCACATGTTTGATGAGACTCCCAAACTGAACAGATTGACATGCCCATATTCAGTTATAGTCATAGCGCCACCTATTGGCAACAGGAAGTGTCATATTTTACGTTGCGAAGAACTACTCCGAGAAATTTTATGACATCAATGTATTTTTTGTGGTCAGTCTAATCTAAAGGCCTGTGCGATGTTTAGTTGTGAAGATCTTGAGTTTTCGTTAAAAGGCGTGTCCATGGCGCCATCACGAAGTTCGATGTCTCGCCATGGGAATAAAAGATGTTATATCTCAGGCATAAAATGTCCGATCTTCCCCAAACTGCACATGTGTGATAAGAGTCCTGGCCTGAACACATCGGAAGGCCAAAATTCCATCAGGTGTGGCAGAATGGCTCGATAGCGCCACCTATACACTTTCAACAGAGTGCGCCTCGAGCTATGTTTCACGTACATGTACAAAAATCGGTATTCACATGTAACACACCAATACATACAAAAAAGTCTCTTGGTACGAAATCCGAATCCCAACAGGAAGTCGGTTATTTAGAATGTTCTCTGCAAATTGGCGTTGTTTTTGCCATTTTCAGGGGTTGTACTTTAACGAACTCCTCCTAGAGATTTATTCAGATCAACACCAAACCCGGTCAGTGTAATCTTAAGCCCTTTGCGATGTTAAATTGCGAAGATCTTTAGATTTCGTTAAAGGGCGTGTCCATGGCGGCCTGACAAATTTCGATGTTTCGCCATGAAATAGGATGTTGTTGTAACTCAGGCATAAAATGTCCAATCCTCCCCAAACTTCACATGTTGGATGAGACTCTTGACCTGAACAGATCTACATGCCCATATTCAGTTATAGTCATAGCGCCACCTATTGGCAACAGGAAGTGACATATTTTACACTGTGACAGACTATTTCTAGAAATTTTATGACATCAATGTCTTTTTTGTGGTCAGTCTAATCTAAAGACCTGTGTGATGTTTAGTTGTGAAGATCTTGAGTTTTTGTTAAAAGGTGTGTCCATGGCGCCGTGACGAAGTTCGATGTCTCGTCATGGGAATAAAAGATGTTATAACTCAGGCATAAAGTGTCCGATCTTGCCCAAACTTCACATGTGTGATAAGGGTCCTGGCCTGAACAGATCTGAAGGCCAATATTCCATTGGGTGTGGCAAAATGGCTCCATAGCGCCACCTATAAACTTTCAATGGAGTGCATATGCACATTCAATGGAGTGCGCCTCGAGCTATTTTTCACGTACATGTACAATAATCGGTACACACATGTAACACACCAATACCTACAAAAAAGTCCCGTGTTTTGAAATCCGAATCCCATCAGGAAGTCGGTTATTTAGAATTTTCTCTGCAAAATTGGCATTGTTTTTGCCATTTTCAGGGATTGTACTTTAACAAACTACTCCTAGAGATATATTCAGATCAACACCAAACTTGGTCAGTGTAATCCAAAGGCTTTTGCGATGTTAAATTGCAAAGATCTTGAGGTTTCGTTAAAGGGCGTGTCCATGGCGGCCTGACAAAATTCGATGTTTCGCCATGAAAAAGGAAGTTGCTATAACTCAGACATACAATGTCCAATCTGCCCCAAGCTTCACATGTTAGATAAGACTTCTGCCCTTAACAGATCTACATGCCCATATTCAGTTATAGTCATAGCGCCACCTGCTGGCAACAGGAAGTGACATGTTGTATGCTGTGACAAACTACTCCTAGAATTTTTTTGAGATTAAAGTATTTTTTGTTGTCAGTCTAATCTAAAGGCCTGTGCAATGTTAACTTGTGGAGATCTTGAGTTTTTTTTTAAAGGGCGTGTCCATGGCGCCATAACAAATTTTGATGTCTCGCCACAGTAAGAGAAGTATTTGGAACTCAGGCATAATTTGTTCGATCTTCCCCAAACTTCACATATTCAATAAGAGTCCTGCCCTGAACACATTGAAGGCCAATATTCCATTATAATGAGAGCACCACCTGCTGGCAACAGGAAGATTGGCACATATATGGAGTAAACTTTGATATATTCCATTTATATTTATGAGTTTTAATGCATATTTCTCACCGTTCACCTAATTAATAAAGCCACTCGCTGGCGGTGAGCCCGGGTGCGAGGGCCCGTTCATCGCTGCTTGCAGCTTTAATTAGGGCCCGAGCACCGATGGTGTGAGGACCCTATTGGAATTGCTTCGTTTATTATTAGGGCCCGAGCACCGATGGTGTGAGGACCCTATTGTATCTGCTCTGTTTATTATTATTATTCTTATTCTTCCGCTTCTCCAAAATGAATCGCATTTTTGAGGGCTTAAACATGCTCAAAAAGTCATGAAACTTTGCACACGCGTAAAACCAGGTGAAAATTTTCGTCTGATATAGGATTCAGAAGAGGGTGTGGCAAAATGACTCGACAGCGCCACCTATACCAAGAAAATCAACAGCCTTCGAGCTATGTTTCACGTACATGCACGAAAATTGGCACACATATGTAACACACCAATACCTACAAAAAAGACTCTTGGAGCAAAATTCTAAAACCAACAGTAAGTCGGTTATTTGTAATATTATGAGCAAATTTTGTGTAATTTGGGTCATTTCCATATGTTGTATTTTAACGAACTCCTCCTAGAGATTTCTTCAAATCAACACCAAATTTGGTATGCCTAATCTAAAGGCCTTTGCGATGTTAAATTGCGAAGATCTTGAGTTTTCGTTGAAGGGCGTGTCCGTGGTGGCCTGGCGAATTTCGATGATTCGCCATGAAAAATGAAGTTGCTATAACTCAGACATACAATTTCCAATCTGCCCCAAACTTCACATGTTTGATGAGACTCCGAACCTCAACAGATTGACATGCCCATATTCAGTTATAGTCATAGCGCCACCTATTGGCAACAGGAAGTGACATATTTTACGCTGCGACGAACTACTCCTAGGAATTCTATGACATCAATGTCTTTTTTGTGGTCAGTCTAATCTAAAGGCCTGTGTGATGTTCAGTTGTGAAGATCTTGAGTTTTCGTTAAAAGGCGTGTTCATGGCGCCGCGACGAAGTTCGATGTCTCGTCATGGGAATAAAAGATGTTATAACTCAGGTATAAAATGTTCGATCTTCCCCAAACTTCACATGTGTGATAAGAGTCCTGGCCTGAACAGATATGAAGGCCAATATTCCACCGGGTCTGGCAGAATGGCTCTATAGCGCCACCTATACACTTTCAACGGAGTGCGCCTCGAGCTATGTTTCACGTACATGTACAAAAACTGGTAAACACATGTAACTCACCAATATCTACAAAAAAGTCTCTTGGTACGAAATCCGGATCCCAACAGGAAGTCGGTTATTTTGAATTTTCCCTTCAAAATTCGTGTTGTTTTTGCCATTTTCAGGGGTTGTACTTTAACGAACTACTCCTAGAGATTTATTCAGATCAATACCAAACTTGGTCAGTGTAATCTAAAGCCCTTTGCAATAATAAATTGCGAAGGACTTGAGGTTTCGTTAAAGGGCGGGTCCATGGCGGCCTGACAAATTTCGATGTTTCGCCATGAAAAAGGAAGTTGCTGTAACTCAGACATACAATGTCCAATCTGCCCCAAACTTCAAATGTTGGATAAGACTCTTGACCTGAACAGATGTACATGCCAATATTCAGTTATAGTCATAGCGCCACCTATTGGCAACAGGAAGTTAAATATTTTACACTGCGACAAACTACTCCTAGAAATGTTATGACATCAATGTCTTTTTTGTGGTCAGTCTAATCTAAAGACCGGTGTGATGTTTAGTTGTGAAGATCTTGAATTTTTGTTAAAAGGCGTGTCCATGGCGCCGTGATGAAGTTCGATGTCTCGCCACGGGAATAAAAGATGTTATAACTCAGGTATAAAATGTCCGTTCTTGCCCAAACTTCACATGTGTGATAAGGGTCCTGGCCTAAACAGATCTGAAGGCCAATATTCCATAGAGTGTGGCAAAATGGCTCGATAGCGCCACCTATACACTTTCAACGGAGTGCGTATACACTTTAAACGGAGTGCGCCTCGAGCTATGTTTCACGTACATGTACAAAAATCGGTACACACATGTAACACACCAATATCTACGAAAAAGTCTCTTGGTACGAAATCCGAATCCCAACAGGAAGTCAGTTATTTAGAATTTTCTCTGCAAAATTAGTGTTGTTTTGGCCATTTTCAGGGGTTGGACTTTAACAAACTCCTCCTAGAGATTTATTCAGATCAACACCAAACTTGGTCAGTGTAATCTAAAGCCTTTTGCGATCTCAAATTGCGAAGATCTTGAGGTGTCGTTAAAGGGCATGTCCATGGCGGCCTGACAAATTTCGATGTTTCGACATGAAATAGGATGTTGTTGTAACTCAGGCATAAAATGTCCAATCCTCCCCAAACCTCACAAGTTCGATAAAAGTCCTGCCCTGAACACATCTGAAGGCCAATATTCCATTATAATGATAGCGCCACCTGCTGGCAACAGGAAGATTGGCACATATATGGAATAATCTTTGATATATTCTACTTATATTTTTTGAGTTTAAACGCATATTTCTCACCGTTCACCTATTAACTAAAGCCACTCGCTGCCAGTGAGCCCGGGTGCGAGGGCCCGTTCATCGCTGCTTGCAGCTTTAATTCTTATTATTATTCTTCTTATTATTATTTTTATTTTTTTTTAAACCTTCCGGGCATTTTTGGGGACCTTAACATGCTCAAAAACTCTTGAAAATTGGCACACACATTGGAATCTGCGGCCATCAGGACGCTGCAGAGGCTGGGACCCGGGCGTGGCACAGGGGCTCTACAGCGCCCCCTGGAACACCTTCAGAAATCTTGAACCATAGCTCACACACACTTGCATGTATTTATATGAAACTCGGTACACTTATAGATCTCATTGAGCCGAACAACTTTCACACTTTATGTCATAGGCTCCGCCCAACAGGAAGTCAGCTATTCAGGGCTGTTTAAAAAAAGCATGCTCTGGAATTTGAAATACTCCTCTGAGGTTTTCATCCCATTCGCCAAGAAACTCAGTGAACATGATCTCAAGACATTGAGTATGAAAAATTGCGAGGGGATTTTTGATATCTCGAACGGTTTGCCCGTGGCGAGGTGTGGAAATTATGGCGAGAAATGAGAAACAGGAAATGTCTAATAATATCCACATACATTTCCTGAATTTGATCAAACTTCATTTGTTTGTTTGATGTATGATACCGATCGTATATATGTGACTATTAAGAGTCAACGTTATAGCGCCACCAACTGGCAGCAGGAAGTGTGTCATTTTCCAAATGCTTTGAATTCAGCATCTTATTTTTACTCGATTTGCTTCAAACTTCATCAGAATAATGACAAAACACGGCCGATGTAAATCTGCTGTGGGGATATTGATATCTGATATAGTGTTGCCATGGCAACGTGTCAAACTTGAATGTTCTGTTATGGTGAGTTTGAGGCAGATAACAACCTCAGATTTACATGAAACTCAAAACACATATCAGTATTAGTGATAGCTAGACAATGGCAAAAGTTCATAAGAGGGCGTGGAAGAGGCACTCTATAGCGCCACCTTTTGTCAAAAGTGGGGGGGTTAGTTTTAGTTACAGACACCAAACTCAGTACAAAAATTGTTCTTATCAAGACGGACAACTTTCTAATTCACAGTCATCAGCTACGATCAACAGGAAGTCGGCTATTTTGATTTGAATGTGGATTGTTTTTTACATTTAGCTGTGAATTAATGCATACTGCTCAGAGGAGAGTAACACTATACACACCAAACTTTGTCTACATGTTGAAAAAACATTGAGGAACTTAAATTGTGAATGGGTTTTGGATAGCTTGGATGGTTTTGTCGTGGTGATTTTTTTAAATGACAGTAAAGATGGAATTATTAATTTTCCTGCATTTTTAAATTCCAAACACTTCAAAACCTTTTTTCATACAGAAAAAAAAAGTTATTCTGAATAAATATGCATAGTTTCATGACTTTACAACACTGTGTGGATAACAGAAAATTAAAAAACTGTCAGACATCTCATCTCACTCTGTCCCTCTGCTTGAGTGTGTGTGCTTAGACTTCCATTGTCTGAGAGAAAATGCGCCCCTACAGGTTCAGTTACCGGACTAAAAAAGGGAGGAGACTCTCTTTTGGTTTCACTTTTAAATCGGTTAAAATACAAATAAATACTTGGATTTAATTCACACTGACAAGCTAAACCAACATATATGATTATTATCAGGTCAGGGCTCATTAATAATTGATGTGTGGTCAGTGATACGTGAGAAACACGAGAGATGAATCACCGCTCTGAGCAGGAGCGTGTGGAATGACGAGCTCAGAAAAAACGAGTTTATTCTTGTTTTATAGCTATTTAAAATAAAGTATTGCAGCGATATCACACAATTCACCAATTAGAGCACACCAAGAGCTAAATTAAGATGTTTTTGAACTGTTTGTGTGAAAATGAAATATTCGCGGCTGCCTATCTGAAATCACTACCTCCGATCAGCGCGCACAGTGTCACAAGTTCAAAACAAACGAATTTATTCTTAAGAGCTTTTTAAAATAAATTATTGCCATAAATGCACACAATACATCCATTATAACACACCAAGAGCTAAATGCAGGTGTTTGTGACCCGTTTATGTGCGCAAGACTATTTGAAAGCGCGACTGGCAGAATAACATATCTCTCGAGCTGCAGGATTCCGCCTTTCGTCGTACGAACGAACACATCACGGACAAGATTATTTCAAAATACATAATAGCTTGGCTAATATAAACGAAAACAGCCACGTGAACATAAACTGTTGAGAAATAAATCTGAAGTGGATCTACTGGATTTTAATATTAAGTAACCGCATATATCAGCTGCTTCGGTCTTCAATTTTAATCTATATAAAAAATTAAACTCATTCATCTTGGCTGCTTTTTTAATGTGTGTACGTATTTATTTATTATTTTGCTCTAACAAGACTTAATCTATATTTAATTAAATCAATTACATTTTATTTTACATTTGATTTGTCCATTTCTGCATCTAAACGCCTAAAAACCTAAAACATGCTCTATTATACTATTGTTAGCAATTTCTTTATCGTCCAATTTATCTGGTGTACATACTTTTATTTTCATAATAAACTTGTTTGTTAGATTATACACAGTTACAGTGGTCTATAATAAATATTGACAGGTTTTATTCAAGCTGTTTAGAATGATTGCCATAGTCTAATTTTTAAAAATGTAAATCCAAAAAAAAAAAAAAAAAAAAAAAAAAAAAAAAAAATTAAATAAATAAAAAACATTGGAAAAGAATAACTGTTGTACTTTTTTATACATTTTGTATAATTTCATAGTTTATGCATTATAGTTATAAAAACAAATAAATTTAGAAATCTTAGGCCTTATCCTTTTCTGACAGTTTTAGGGATTTTTAAAAATCCTAAAAAACCTTATTTGTGCTGCAAATAATAATTTCAAACTAATTTGATACTGACCTCTGACATCCTGTGACATGATATTTATTTGAATTTACATAATCTCATGGATGTAACAGTAAATCTGTTCAGCTCACAGATCAAGACTAAGCTCTAATGCAAGCAGAACTTTCACAAATGCTTGTAGGTCAATAAAATCATTACAAAACACTTACAAATCATTTAAGGGATTTGATAACACTGTAAAATAATATCTAATTTGTTAACATTAGCAAATGCATTGATAACACTTTATAATAACTGCACTCATTAGTAAATAGTCAGTTCATGCTTCATAAAGCCTTGTCCCAATATTAATAGTCAGTAGTAAGCAGTTTATAAATACAGCTATAAATAGCTTGTTCTTGGTTTATAAGCACATTTATTAAAAAGGAGAGTAAAGGGTCAGTTATCTTCCTATGAAAAATAAAAAAATAAAAATAAACAAACAACAACACAGATTGATACAGAACTCAGAAATTTTATTGTGGATTTATGATAAACTCAGCCTGTAAATGAATTCATTCTCCTCCAAGAAAACACAAGTAGTTCACACCAAACTTTTTTTAACATGAAGCCAATATACTGAAGATGTTAAATTTCGAATGGGTTTAGGATACCTTAAATGGTGTGGCCATAGCAATTTATTAAAGTAACAAAAAAAAAAAAATACAATAGTTATTTTACTATATCTTTAAAATTTTTAATTCCAACTCTTAATAATTTTGTATATACGTAGAAGTCATCATTTGAAGGAAGTACACTAAGTTTCATAGCTTTATCATTTTCAAGAGCCAGCATAAAATTAAAACTATCATAACATATAAATCAAGCTTGCAATTCTTAGTACCAATTATGGCCACCAGATGGAGCTATAGGATTACTTTTAAATAATGATTGTAGAAACAAGTATGATTTAAATCATTTATAGAAATCTTTCAAAGAAAAATAATATGAATTTTATGTATTTTACTGATAAAATGACCCTCACTTAATTAGAATAACAAGCTGAAGTATTGTGAACCGTATATTAAGAATAATTCTTTATAGGCTTTATGGACAGATACGTTTTGAGTGACTTGAAGGATCAGCACCACATCCTCTTTTACCACTGTTTAAAGAATGTATCTTACAGTACAGGTGCGGATGAATTTTGAATAGCTTGAATGGTTTTGTCGTGGTGATTTTTTTAAATAACAGTAAAAAAGTAACCAGTAAATGTCTTTTATTTTTTTAAGTGCAGCTTCTAAACACTTCAAAAAAATGTACACATAGAAGACAAGTCATTCTGAGGAAATATGCATAGTTTCATGACTATACAACACTATATGGATGATAGAAAATTAAAAAAACTATCATACATCTGATGTCACTCTGTCCCTCTGTCACTGTGGGTAATGTGTCTGTGTGTGTGTGTGTGTGTGTGTGTGTGTGTTAAGTGAATTAGGTGTGAAACTATCAGGGAGCATTTAGTCTCCAGTGCCAACATTTTACAGAACTGCCACTTTCCTGGAGTCTCAGAATTACAATGTGTCAGGTTCTGAGAGATCTAAGATTCCAAAAAATGATTTAATTAGAATACCATGAAGTATTGTGAAATACTATATATTAAGACTTTATATATAGGCTTTATGAACAGATTAGAGTGACTTGTGAAGGACCAGCACCACCTCCTCTTGTCCGATGGTTTGAGGAATATATCTTCCAGAATCCGGGATTAAGATTTAGGAGCTCATTTTTATTCCACCTCCTTTCCTGAAAGTCTGTCTTGCAGAATTGACTAAAATATATTTCTCATGGGTATTTCATAATTTTCGACTTTGAGTTAAAACAGTTTGAGTTAAAACTCTTTTTTAGCGCATTTCATCTGTAAAAGAAAACATGCCTAATAATTCTGCACACATGAATATAAGGAGTTTTTCCTCTTCTAGCTTTCCTGGACTATTGTATAGCACTCATAAATGATTAAATAAAAAATAATGGTAGTTATAAAGATTGATATGGTTTGGAATTGGTAAAATGTGCTTGGAAAAAAATCACAATAAAACAATGTTTTAATGTTTAAGTTTGGAATATTAACTGACATGAATGAATGCTATATAAATATTGTTCATGTTAACATAATGTTTATAAATGAAATCTTATTGTAAAGTGTTACTAAATATATATATATATGTATATATCATACATATATATATATATATATATATATATATATACATTGTTCTGTGAATGTGATTTTAAAGTCTAGATGATTCGGATTAACCCTTTAACCGCCATATCCTTTAAAACCTCACTGCCAGAGGGATATTGTGAATGCATGTGCCCGCTGGGCACAGTTTACCTGATGCCACCGGGGTGGCGATGGCATTGGTGGCTTGAGCCCGCCATCGCTGCTTGCAGCTATATTTCTTCTTATTATTTTTATTTTTTATGAACCTTCTGGGGGTTTTTGGGGGCCTTAACATACTCAAAAACTCTTGAAAATTGGCACACACATTGGAACCTGCGGCCATCAGGACGCCACAGAGGCTGGGACCCGGGCGTGGCACAGGGGCTCTACAGCGCCCCCTGGAACACAGTCAGAAACCTTAAACCATAGCTCACACACACTTGCATGTATTTATATGAAACTCAGTACACTTATAGATCTCATTGAGCTGAACAACTTTTGCGCTCTATGTCATAGGCTCCGCCCAACAGGAAGTCAGCTATTCAGGGCTGTTTAAAAAAAGCATGCTCTGGAATTTGAAATACTCCTCTGAGGACTTTCAACCGTTTGCTTCGAAACTCGGTGAACATGAGCTCAAGACATTGGGGATGAAAAATTGCGAGGGGATTTTTGATATCTCGAAGGGTTTGCCCGTGGCGTGGCGTTGAATTTAGGGCAAAAAATTAGAAACAGGAAATGCCTAATAACATCCACATACATTACCTGAGTTTGATCAAACTTCATCGGTTTGTTCGAAGTATGATACCGATCGTATACATGTGACTATTAAGAGTCAACGTTATAGCGCCACCAACTGGCAGCAGGAAATTGAGTCATTTTCAAAATGCTTTGAATTCAGCATCTTATTTTTACTCGATTTGCTTCAAACTTCATCAGAATAATGACAAAACATGGCCGATGTAAACCTGTTGTGGGAATATTGATATCTTATATATTGTTGCCATGGCAACGTGTCAAACGTGAATATTCTGTTATGGTGATTTTGAGGCAGATAACAACCTCAGATTTACATGAAACTCAAAACACATATCAGTATTAGTGATAGCTAGACAATGGAAAAAGCTTTTACAAGGGCGTGGAAGAGGCACTCTATAGCGCCACCTTTTGTCAAAAGTGGGGGGGTTAGTTTTAGCTACAGACACCAAACTCGGTACGTAAATTGTTCTTATCAAGATGGACAACTTTCTAATTCACAGTTTTCAGCTATGACCAACAGGAAGTCGGCTATTTTGATTTGAATATGGATTTTTGAAAAAAAATTGAGCTGTGATTTAATCCATACTCCTCAGAGGAAAAGTTCACTATACTCACCAAACTTTATCTACATGTTGCAAAAACATTGAGGAACTTAAATTGCAAACGGATTTTGGTTAGCTTGAACGGTTTTGTCGTGGTGATTTTTTGAAATGACAGTCAAAAAAGGAATCATTAACTGTCTTGTATTTTTAAATTGCAGCTTCCAAACACTTAAAAGCATTTTCTCATACAGAGATCAAATCATTCTGAGGAAATATGCATAGTTTCATGACTTTACGACACTGTATGATTAAAAGAAAAGTAAAAAACTGTCAGACATCTCATCTCACTCTGTCCCTCTGTTTGAGGAATGTATGTGTGCTGACTGAGTGTGTGTGTGTGTGTGTGTGTGTGTGTGTGTGTGTGTGTGTGAGTGTGAGTGGGGGATGGGCATGAGCTGAGTGGCAGACAGACAGGGAGAGAGAGAGGGACTTAAACATCTCTTTAATCACCAGAAAAAAAAATATTATTTTAAATTGTTTTTGTTGTTGTTGTTGTTGCTAATTGTGCTGTTTTCATTACAGCTTAAGAAATATCTTAGGCCTTATCCTTTTCTGACAGTTTCAGTGATTAAAAAAAAATTCTAAAAATACTTATTTGTGCTGCAAATAATAATTTTAGTCCCACTTTATATTAGGTGGCCTTAACTACTATGTACTTACATAAAAAAATAAGTACAATGTACTTATTGTGTTCATATTGTATTTTAAAACACTTTTGCTGCTATTGAGGTGGGATAGGGGTAAGGTTAGGGAGAGGGTTGGAGGTATGGGTAAGTTTAAGGGTGGGTTAAGGTGTAAAGTATGGGTCAACAGTGTATTTATAAATGCAATTACAGAAATTAAATACAGATGTAATTACATGTAGTTTTTGTACAATGTAAAAACATGTATGTACACAATAAGTACATTGTACTAAATTATTAATTAAAATGTAAGTACATAGTAGTTAAGGCCACTTAATATAAAGTGGGTCCATAATTTCAAACTCATTTGATACTGACCTCTGACACCCTGTGATTGACATTAATCTGAATTTATATAATCTCATGGATGTAACAGTAAAACTGTTCAGCTCACAGATGACGACCAAGCTGTGATGCAAGCAGAACTATTTCACAAATGCTTATAGGTCAATAAATTTATAACAAAACACTTTTAATTACTTAAGGATTTGGTAACAAATTAAAATAATGTCTCATTTTTTAACATTAGTAAATGCATTGGTAGATACCTACAAAATACCTACCACAAAGTCTCTTGGTAGGAAATCCGAATCCCAACAGGAAGTCGGTTATTTAGAATTTTCTCTGCAAAATTGGCGTTGTTTTTGCCATTTTCAGGGGATGTACTTTAACAAACTCCTCCTGGAGATTTATTCAGATCACCACCAAACTTGGTCAGTTAAATCTAAAGGCCTTTGCGATGTTAAATTGCGAAGATCTTGAGGTTTCGTTAAAGGGCGTGTCCATGGCGACCTTACAGATTTCGATGTTTTGCCATGAAAAAGGAAGTTGCTGTAACTCAGACATACAATGTCCAATCTGCCCCAAACTTCACATGTTAGATAAGACTTCTGCCCTTAAGAGAGCTACATGCCCATATTCAGTTATAGTCATAGCGCCACCTGCTGGCAACAGGAAGTGAAATGTTTTACGCTGCGACAAACTACTCCTAGAAATCTTTTGACATTAATGTATTTTTTGTGGTCAGTCTAATCTTAAGGCCTGAGCAATGTTAAATTGTGGAGATCTTGAGTTTTTGTTAAAGGGCGTGTCCATGGCGCCATGACAAAATTTGACGTCTCGCCACAGCAAGAGAAGTTGTTGTAACTGAGGCATAAAATGTTCAATCTTCCCCAAACTTCACATGTTCGATAAGAGTCCTGCCCTGAACACATCTGAAGGCCAATATTCCATTATAATGATAGCGCCACCTGCTGGCAACAGGAAGATTGGCACATATATGGAATAAACATTGATATATTCTACTTATATTTATGAGTTTAAACGCATATTTCTCACCGTTCACCTATTAACTAAAGCCACTCGCTGCCGGTGAGCCCGGGTGCGAGGGCCCGTTCATCGCTGCTTGCAGCTTTAATTAGGGCTCAAGCCCGAAGGGGCGAAGAGCCCTATTGTTCTTCTAAGGATTATTCTTGTTATTAGGGCTCAAGCCCAAAGGGCGAGAGGCCTATTGTTTTCCTTAGGATTATTTTTTATTATTATTATTATTATTATTATTATTTTTTTCCAACGTCTCGGGGGCTTTTGGGGCCCTTAACGTGCTTAAAAAGTCTTGAAAATTGGCACACAGATTGGAACCTGCGGCCATTAGGGCCGGGCAGAGACTGATACACGGGCGTGGCACAGGGGCTCTACAGCGCCCCCTGGAATATGGAGGGCCATATATCATACATTCTTGCTCGTAGACGTATGAAACTCGGTACACATATAAATCTCATCAATCCAAACAACTTTTGTATTGCATATCATAGGCTCCGCCCAACAGGAAGTTGGCTATTTAGGGTTTAGTATTCAAATTTTTCGTCAAAGTTGTGGGGGCTTTTGGGGTCCTTAACATACTCAAAAACTCTTGAAAATTTGCGCACACTTTGGAATCTGTGGCCTTTAGGAGCCTGCAGAGGCTGGGACCCGGGCGTGGCACAGGGGCTCTACGGCGCCCCCTGGAACACAGTCAGAAATGTTGATGTATAGCTCACACATACTTGCACATATTCATATGAAACTCAGTACACATATAGATCTCATCGTGCCGAACAACTTTCGTATTGCATGTCATAGGCTCCACCCAACAGGAAGTCAGCTATTTAGAGTTATGTAAAAAGCGCATGCTCTGGAATTTGAAATACTTGTCATAGGTTTTTTTCTCGATTGCCGCCAAACTCGGTCAACATGATCTCAAGACACTGGGGATGAAAAATTGCCAGGGGATTTTTGATATCTCAAACGGTTTGCTCGTGGCGAGGCGTTGAAATTATGGCGAGAAATGAGAAACAGGAAATGTCTAATACCATCCACATACATTTCCTGATTTTAATCAAACTTCATCAGATTATTCGTTGTATGATGTCGATCGCATATATGTGACTATTAGGAGTCAAAGTTATAGCGCCACCAACTGGCAGAAGGAAGTGTGTCATTTTCAAAATGATTTGAATTCAGCATCTTATTATTACTCGATTTGCTTCAAACTTCATCAGAATAATGTTAAAACACAGCTGATATAAATCTGCAAGGGGGATATTGATATCTAAAAAATTGTTGGCGTGGCAACATGTCAAACTGGAATACTTCTCAGGTGATTTTGAGGCAAATAACATACTTAGAATTTCACAAAACTCTGAACACACATCAGTATTTCTGATAGGAACTTAAATTGTGAATGGATTTTGGATAGCTTGAATGGTTTTGCCGTGGTGATTTTTTTAAATGACCTTACAAAGGGAATCATTATTGTATTTTTAAATTGCAGCTTCCAAACAGGTCAAAGAATTTTTTCATACAGATGGAAAAAAGTCATTCTGAGGAAATATGCATAGTTTCACGACTTTACAACACTGTATGGATAACAGAAAATTAAAAAACTGTCAGACATCTCATCTCACTCTGTCCCTCTGTTTGAGTATGTGTGCTTAGACTTCCATTGTCTGAGAGAAATAGCGCCCCTACAGGTTCAATTCCCGGACTTTTACTTTCACTTTTAAATCGGTTAAAAATACAAACAAATACTTAGATTTAATTCACACTGACAAGCTAAACCAACATATCTGATTATTACCGGTTCAGGGCTCATGGATAAATTATTTCTGGCCAGAGATACGTGAGAAATAGGAGAGATGAATCACCGCTGTGACCACGAGCGTCTGGAGTAAAGAGCTCAGAATAACGAATTTATTCCTGTTTTAAAGCTTTTAAAAATAAATTATTACAGCGATATCACACAATCAACCAATTAGAACACACCAAGAGCTAAATTAAGATGTTTTTGAACTGTTTGTGTGAAAATGAAATATTTGCAGCTGCCTATCTGAAATCACCGCCTCCGATCAGCGCGTACAGTGTCCAGCTCAAAACAAACGAATTTATTCTTGTTTAAGAGCTTTTTTAAATAAAATATTACCACAAATGCACACAATAAACCCATTGTAACACAACAAGAGCTAAATGCAGGTGTTTGTGACCTGTTTAAGTGTGCAAGACTATTTGAAAGCGCGACTGGCAGAATAACATATATCTCGAGCTGCAGGTTTCTGTCTTTCGTCGTACGAACGAACACATAACGGACAAGATTATTTCAAAACACATAATAGCTTGGCGACTATAAACGAAAACAGCCACGTGAACATAAACTGGATCTACTGGATTTGAATATTAAAGTGACCACATTTACCACTTGCTTCTGTCTTCAATTTTAATCTATATAAAAAAGGAAACTCATTCGACTTGGCTGCTTTTTTAATGTGTGCGTATTTATTTATTTATCTTTTTATACATTTTGTATAATTTCATAGTTTGTGTATTACAATTATAAAAACAAAAATAAAATTAGCCACTCACATAGAAATAGCTTAGGCCTTAACCTTTTTCTGACAGTTTTAGGGATTTTTAAAAATCCTAAAAAAACCTTATTTGTGCTGCAAATAATAATTTCAAACTCATTTGATACTGACCTATGACATCCTGTGACATTATATTTATTTTAATTTACATAATCTCATGGATGTAACAGTAAATCTGTTCAGCTCACAGATCAATACTAAGCTGTAATACAAGCAGAACTTTCACAAATGCTTATGAGTCATTTAAGGATTTGATAACACTGTAAAATAATGTCTAATTTGTTAACATTAGCAAATTCATTGATAACACTTTATAATAACTGCACTCATTATTAAATAGTCAGTTCATGCTTTATAAAGCCTTGTCCCAATATTAATAGTCAGTAGTAAGCAGTTTATAAATACAGCTATAAATAGCTTGTCCTTGGTTTATAAGCACATTTATTAAAAATGAGAGTAAGTTATCTTCCTATGAAAAATAAAAGATAAAAATAAACAAACAACAACACAGATTGATACAGAACTCAGAAATTTTATTGTGGATTTATGATAAAGCCTGCAAATGAATTCATACTCCTACTCATACTACTCCATACTCCTTTTTCAACATGATGCCAATATACTGAGATGTTAAATTGTGAATGGGTTTAGGATAGCTTAAATGGTGTTGCCATAGAGATTTATTAAAGTAACATAAAAAAATACAATAGTTATTTTACTATATCTTTACAATTTTTCATTCTAAATCTTCATAATTTTTTATATAAGTAGAAGTCCTCATTTGAAGGAAGCACAGTAAGTTTCATAGCTTTATCACTTTCAAGAGCCAGCATAAAATTTAAACTATCATAACTTATAAATCAAGCTTGCAATTCTTAGTACCTATAATGGCCACCAGAGGGAGCTATAGGATTACTTTTAAATAATTATTGTAGAAACGAGTATGATTTAAATCATTTATAGAAATCTTTCAAAAAAAATGAATTGTATATATTTTACTGATAAAATGACCCTCACTTAATTAGAATAACAAGCTGAAGTATTTTGAACTGTATATTAAGAATAATTCTTTATAGGCTTTATGGACAGATACGTTTTGAGTGACTCTTGAAGGATCAGCACCACATCCTCTTTTACCACTGTTTAAAGAATGTATCTTACAGAATAGGTGTGAATGAATTTTGGATAGCTTGAATGGTTTTGCCGTGATGTTTTTTGAAATAATAGTAAAAAAGGAACCAGTAAATGTCTTTTTATTTTTTTAAAGTGCAGCTTCTAAACACTTTTAAAAAAAAAAAATGTACACATAGAAGACCAGTCATTCTGAGGCATATTTCCTCAGAATGACTGGTCTCATGACCATAGTTTCATGACTATACAACACTATATGGATGATAGAAAATTAAAAAAAAACTATCATACATCTGATGTCACTCAGTCCCACTGTCACTGTGGGTAATGTGTGTGTGTGTGTGTGTTAAGTGAATTAGGTGTGAAACTATCAGGGTGCATTTAGTCTCCAGCGCCAACATTTTACAGAACTGCCACTTTCCTGGAGTCTCCAGAATTACTCGGTGTCAGGCTCTGAGAGACTTAAGATTCCAAAAAATTATTTAATTAGAATACCATGAAGTATTGTGAAATACTATATATTAAGTCTTTATATATAGGCTTTATGCACAGATTAGAGTGACTCGTGAAGGACCAGCACCACCTCCTCTTGTTCGATGGTTTGAGGAATATATCTTCCAGAATCCAGGATTAAGATTTAGGAGCTCATTTTTATTCCACCTCCTTTCCTGAAAAGTCTGTCTTGCAGAATTGACTAAAAATTAATCTTCACATTAATTACTAATTATTTTGCAATTCTTTTTGTCAGTTCTTCTTGACCTGCTTTTTTCTTCTTCTTTTCTGACCTCATGACCCAGTCAGTATTTTTTGTACAATGGTCAAGTCTTAACTTATCCATTTCTGTATTGCATTTGTGTTTGATATTTCTCATGGGTATTTCATAATTTTCGACCTTACAGTTTGAGTTAAAAGTCTATTTTAGCGCATTTCATCTGTAAAAGAAAACATGCCTAATAATTCTGCACACATGAATATAAGGAGTTTTTCTCTTCCAGCTTTCCTGGACTATTGTATAGCACTCATTAATGATTAAATAAAAAATAATGGTAGTTATTAAGATTGATATGGTTTGGAATTGGTAAAATGTACTTGGAAAAAAATCACAATAAAACAATGTTTTCATGTTTAAGTTTGGAATATTAACTGACATGAATGAATGCTATATAAATATTGTTCATGTTAACATAATGTTTATAAATGAAATCTTATTGTACAGTGTTACTAATATATATATTGTTCTGTGAATGTGATTTTAAAGTCTAGATGATTCGGATTAACCCTTTAACTGCCGTATCCTTTAAAACCTCACTGCCAGAGGGATATTGTGAATGCATGTGCCCGCTGGGCACAGTTTACCTGATGCCACCGGGGTGGCGATGGCATTGGTGGCTTGAGCCCGCCATCGCTGCTTGCAGCTATATTTATTATTATTTTTATTTTTTATTAAACCTTCCGGGGTGTTTTGGGGGCCTTAACATGCTCAAAAACTCTTGAAAATTGGCACACACATTGGAATCTGCGGCCATCAGGACGCCGCAGAGGCTGGGACCCGGGCGTGGCACAGGGGCTCTACAGCGCCCCCTGGAAGACAGTCAGAATTCTTGAACCATAGCTCACACACACTTGCATGTATTTATATCAAACTCGGTACACTTATAGATCTCATTGAGCCGAACAACTTTCACACTTTATGTCATAGGCTCCGCCCAACAGGAAGTCAGCTATTCAGGGCTGTTTAAAAAAAGCATGCTCTGGAATTTGAAATACTCCTCTGAGGTTTTCAACCCGTTCGCCACGAAACTCGGTGAACATGATCTCAAGACATTGAGGATGAAAAATTGCGAGGGGATTTTTGATATCTCGAACGGTTTGCCCGTGGCGAGGCATGGAACTTATGGCGAGAAATGAGAAACAGGAAATGTCTAATAACATCCACATACATTTCCTGAATTTGATCAAACTTCATGGGTTTGTTCGTTGTATGATACCGATTGTATATATGTGGCTATTAAGAGTCAACGTTATAGCGCCACCAACTGGCAGCAGGAAGTGTGTCATTTTCCAAATGCTTTGAATTCAGCATCTTATTTTTACTCGATTTACTTAAAACTTCATCAGAATAATGACAAAACACGGCCGATGTAAATCTGTTGTGGGGATATTGATATCTGATATAGTGTTGCCATGGCAACGTGTCAAACTTGAATGTTCTGTTATGGTGAGTTTGAGGCAGACAACAAGCTCAGATTTACATGAAACTCAAAACACATATCAGTATTAGTGATAGCTAGACAATGGCAAAAGCTTTTAAAAGGGCGTGAAGGAGGCAGTCTATAGCGCCACCTTTTGTCAAAAGTGGGGGGGTTAGTTTTAGCTACAGACACCAAACTTGGTACATAAATTGTTCTTTTCAAGACGGACAACTTTCTAATTCACAGTCATCAGCTACGATCAACAGGAAGTCGGCTATTTTGATTTGAATGTGTATTTTTGAGATTTTACAGTTGTGAATTAATGAATACTCCTCACAGGGGAAGTACACTATACACACCAAACGTTGTCTACATGAAGAAAAAACATCGAGGAACTTAAATTGCGAACAGATTTTGGTTAGCTTGAACGGTTTTGTCGTGGTGATTTTTTGAAATGACAGTAAAAAGTGAAACATTAATCGTCTTGTATTTTTAAATTGCAGCTTCCAAACCTTTAAAAAACATTTTTAATTTAGAAAACCAGTGATTCTGAGGAAATATGCATAGTTTCATGACTTTACAGCACTGTATGATTAAAAGAAAATTAAAAAACTGTCAGACATCTGATCTCACTCTGTCACTCTGTGTGCTGACTCTGTGTGTGTGTGTGAGTGTGAGTGGGGGAGGGGTGTGAGCTGAGTGGCAGACAGACAGAGAGAGAGAGAGAGAGAGAGAGAGAGAGACTTAAACATCTCTTTAATCACCAGAAAAAAAACTGTATTTTAAATAGTTATTTTTTTGTTGTTGTTGCTAATTGTGCTGTTATCATTACATCTTAAGAAATATCTTAGGCCTTATCCTTTTCTGACAGTTTCAGGGATTAAAAAAAATCCTAAAAAACCTTATTTGTGCTGCAAATAATAATTTCAAACTCATTTGATACTGACCTCTGTCACCCTGTGACATGACATTTATTTGAATTTACATAATCTCAAGGATGTAACAGTAAAACTGTTCAGCTCACAGATGAAGACTAAGCTTTAATGCAAGCAGAACTATTTCACAAATGCTTATAGGTTAATGAAATCATAACAAAACACTTTTAAATTATTTAAGGATTTGGTAACACTTTAAAATAATGTCTCAATTGTTAACATTAGTAAATGCATTGGTAACACTTCATAATAGCTGCAATTCTTAGCTAAGCATTAGTAAATAGTCAGTTCATGCTTTATATAGCCTTCTCCCAAAATTAATATTTTAGTAAGCATTTTATAAATACAGCTATAATTAAATTGTTCATGGTTTATATGCACATTTATTTTGAGGAGATTAAAGGCTGTAATCTCCCTAAAAAAATTTAAAATAAAAAATAAAATAAATAAAATAAACAAACACAGAACTCATAAATATTTATTTCAAGATGCAATAAAAGAAAACTGTACACTTGAATTTATATATATATATATATATATATATATATATATATATATATATATATATATATATATATATACACACACACAATTGCATAAGTTTATATTTAAAAATGTTTAGCAAGTGTACAGCTAATAATAATAATAATGCATTTTATTTAGTTTTAGCTACAGACACCAAACTCGGTACTTAAATTGTTCTTATCAATACGGACAACTTTCTAATTCACAGTCATAAGCTACGATCAACAGGAAGTCAGCTATTTTGATTTGAATGTGTATTTTTGAGATTTTACAGTTGTGAATTAATGCATACTCCTCACATGGGAAGTACACTATACACACCAAACTTTGACTACATGAAGAAACAAAATCGAGGAACTTAAATTGCGAACGGATTTTGGTTAGCTTGAACGGTTTTGACGTGGTGATTTTTTGAAATGACAGTAAGAAGGGAAACATTAATTGTATTGTATGTCTAAATTGCAGCTTCCAAACACTTCAAGGCATGTTTTCATACAGAGATCAAATAATTATGAGGAAATATGCATAGTTTCATGACTTTACAACACTGTATGGATAAAAGAAAAGAAAAAACTGTCAGACTTCTCAACTGACATGATCTCACTCTGGCCACTCAGTCTGTGTGAGGAAAGGGAGGGGGAGAGGGAGGGGGAGTGTGAGTGTGAGGGGGTTGGTGACTGTGAATCTTTGGTGACTGACAGTGTGTGTGGATTGTAGGGAGGGGCTGTCTGGCAGAGAGAGAGAGAGAGAGAGAGAGAGAGAGACCTAATCATTCCTTTAATAATCAGGAAAAAAAATCTATATTTTAAATTGTTATTGTTTTTGTTGTTGCTAATGGTGGTGTTTTTTTCCTTTCATTACAGGTTAAGAAATCTCTTAGGCCTTATCCTTTTCTGACAGTTTTTGGGATTTAAAAACATCCTAAGAAGCCTTATTTGTGCTGCAAATTATAATTTCAAACTCATTTGATACTGACCTATGACAACCTGTGACATGACATGACATTTATTAATCTCATGGATGTAACAGTAAAACTCTTCAACTGACAGATTAAGCTGCAATGCAAGCAAAACTATTTCACAAATGCTTATAGGTCATTAAAATCATTACAAAACACTAATAAATTATTAAAGGGTTTGGTAACACTGTAAAATAATGTCTAATTTGTTAACATTAGCAAATGCATTGATAACACTTTATAATAACTGCACTCATTAGTAAATAGTCAGTTCATGCTTTATAAAGCCTTGTCCCAATATTAATAGTCAGGAGCAGTTTATAAATACAGCTATAAATAGCTTGCCCTTGGTTTATAAGCACATTTATTAAAAAAGAGAGTAAAGGGTCAGTTATCTTCCTATGAAAAATAAAAGAAAAAACTAAACAAACAACAACACAGATTTATACAGAACTCAGAAATGTTATTGTGGATTTATGATAAAATCAGCTTGTAAATTAATTCATACTCCTCCTCATACTACTCCATACTCCCTTTTCAACATGATGCCAATATACTGAGATGTTAAATTGTGAATGGGTTTAGGATAGCTTAAATGGTGTTGCCATAGAGATTTATTAAAGTAACATAAAAAAATACAATAGTTATTTTACTATATCTTTAAATTTTTTCATTCTAACTCTTCATAATTTTTCATATAAGTAGAAGTCCTCATTTGAAGGAAGCACAGTAAGTTTCATAGCTTTATCATTTTCAAGAGCCAGCATAAAATTAAAACTATCATAACTTATAAATCAAGCTTGCAATTCTTAGTACCAATAATGGCCACCAGTTGGAGATATAGGATTACTTTTAAATAATTATTGTAGAAACGAGTATGATTTAAATCATTTATAGAAATCTTTCAAATAAAATAATATGTATTTTAGGAATTTTACTGATAAAAATGACCTTCACTTAATTAGAATAACAAGCTGAAGTATTGTGAACTGTATATTAAGAATAATTCTTTATAGGCTTTATGGACAGATACGTTTTGAGTGACTCTTGAAGGTTCAGCACCACATCCTCTTTTACCACTGTTTAAATAATTTATCTTACAGAACAGGTGCGAATGAATTTTGGATAGCTTGAATGGTTTTGTCGTGGTGATTTTTTGAAATAATAGTAAAAAAGGAACCAGTAAATGTCTTTTTATTTTTTTAAAGTGCAGCTTCTAAACACTTCAAAAAAAAAAAAAATGTACACATAGAAGACCAGTCATTCTGAGGCATATTTCCTCAGAATGACAGGTCTCATGACAATAGTTTCATGACTATACAACACTATATGGATGATAGAAAATTAAAAAAACTATCATACATCTGATGTCACTCAGTCCCACTGTCACTGTGGGTAATGTGTGTGTGTGTGTGTATGTGTGTGTGTTAAGTGAATTAGGTGTGAAACTATCAGGGAGCATTTAGTCTCCAGCGCCAACATTTTACAGAACTGCCACTTTCCTGGAGTCTCCAGAATTACTCGGTGTCAGGCTCTCAGAGACTTAAGATTCCAAAAAATGATTTAATTCGAATACCATGAAGTATTGTGAAATACTATATATTAAGTCTTTATATATAGGCTTTATGAACAGATTAGAGTGACTCGTGAAGGACCAGCACCACCTCCTCTTGTCCGATAGTTTGAGGAATATATCTTCCAGAATCCAGGATTAAGATTTAGGAGCTCATTTTTATTCCACCTCCTTTCCTGAAAGTCTGTCTTGCAGAATTGACTAAAAATTAATCTTCACATTAATTCCTAATTATTTTGCAATTCTTTTTGTCAGTTCTTCTTGACCTGTTTTTCTCTTCCAGCTTTCCTGGACTATTGTATAGCACTCATAAATGGTTAAATAAAAAATAATGGTAGTTATTAAGATTGATATGGTTTGGAATTGGTAAAATGTGCTTGGAAAAAAATCACAATAAAACAATGTTTTAATGTTTAAGTTTGGAATATTAACTGACATGAATGAATGCTATATAAATATTGTTCATGTTAACATAATGTTTATAAATGGAATCTTATTGTAAAGTGTTACTAAAGTTATATATATATATATATATATATATATATATATTGTTCTGTGAATGTGATTTTAAAGTCTAGATGATTCGGATTAACCCTTTAACTGCCATATCCTTTAAAACCTCACTGCCAGAGGGATATTGTGAATGCATGTGCCCGCTGGGCACAGTTTACCTGATGCCACCGGGGTGGCGATGGCATTGGTGGCTTGAGCCCGCCATCGCTGCTTGCAGCTATATTTAGGGCTCAAGCCTGGAGGGCGAGAGCCCTATTGTTTTCCTTAGGATTATTTTTTATTATTATTATTATTATTATTTTTTTCTAACGTTACGGGGGCTTTTGGGGTCCTTAACATGCTCGAAAACTCTTGAAAATTGGCACACAGATTGGAACCTGCGGCCATTAGGGTCGAGCAGAGACTGATACACGGGCGTGGCACAGGGGCTCTACAGCGCCCCCTGGAATACTGAGGGCCATATATCACACATACTTGCACGTAGACACATGAAACTCGGTACACATGTAGATCTCATTAAACCAAACAACTTTCGTACTGCATGTCATAGGCTCCGCCCAACAGGAAGTTGGCTATTTAGGGTTTATTATTCATATTTTTAGTCAAAGTTGTGGGGGCTTTTGGGGTCCCTAACATACTCAAAAACTCTTGAAAATTTGCACACACTTTGGAATCTGTGCCCTTTAGGAGCCTGCAGAGGCTGGGACCCGGGCGTGGCACAGGGGCTCTACGGCGCCCCCTGGAACACAGTCATAAATGTTGATGTATAGCTCACACATACTTGCACATATTCATATGAAACTCAGTACACATATAGATCTCATTGTGCCAAACAATTTTCGTATTGCATGTCATTGGGCTCCGCCCAACAGGAAGTCAGCTATTTAGAGTTATGTAAAAAGCGCATGCTCTGGAATTTGATATACTTGTCATAGGTTTTTTACTCGTTTACCACCAAACTCGGTCAACATGATCTCAAGACATTGGGGATGAAAAATTGCCAGGGGATTTTTGATATCTCGAACGGTTTGCTCGTGGCGAGGCGTTGAAATTATGGCGAGAATTGAGAAACAGGAAGTGTCTAATACCATCCACATACATTTCCTGATTTCAATCAAACTTCATCAGATTATTCATTGTATGATGTCGATCACATATATGTGACTATTAGGAGTCAAAGTTATAGCGCCACCAACTGGCAGCAGGAAGTGTGTCATTTTCAAAATGCTTGGAATTCAGCATCTTATTTTTACTCGATTTGCTTCAAACTTCATCAGAATAATGTTAAAACACAGCCGATATAAATCTGCTGGGGGGATATTGATATCTAAAAATATTGTTGCCGTGGCAACATGTCAAACTGGAATACTTCTCAGGTGATTTTGAGGCATATAACATGCTTAGAATTTCATCAAACTCAGAACACATATCAGTATTAGTGACAGCTAGACACTGGCAAAAGTTCATAAGAGGGTGTGGAAGAGGCACTCTATAGCGCCACCTTTTGTCAAAAGTGGGGGGGTTAGTTTTAGCTACAAACACCAAACTCAGTACAAAAATTGTTCTTTTTAAGACGGACAACTTTCTAATTCACAGTCATCAGCTACGACCAACAGGAAGTCGGCTATTTTGATTTGAATGTGGATTTTTTTTTACATTTAGCTGTGAATTAATGCATACTGCTCAGAGGAGAGTAACACTATACACACCAAACTTTGTCTACATGTTGAAAAAACATTGAGGAACTTAAATTGTGAATGGGTTTTGGATAGCTTGGATGGTTTAGTGGTGGTGATTTTTTTAAATGACAGTAAAAATGGAATTATTAATTTTCCTGCATTTTTAAATTCCAAACACTTCAAAACCTTTTTTCATACAGAAAAAAAGTCATTCTGAGGAAATATGCATAGTTTCATGACTTTACAACACTGTATGGATAACAGAAAATTAAAAAACTGTCAGACATCTGATCTCACTCTATCCCCCTGTTTGAGTGTGTGTGCTTAGACTACCATTGTCTGAGAGAAATAGCGCCCCTACAGGTGCAATTCCCGCAAAAAAAAGGGAGGAGACTCTCTTTTATTTTCACTTTTAAATCGGTTAAAATACAAATAAATACTTGGATTTAATTCACACTGACAAGCTAAACCGACATATATGATTATTACCATGTCAGGGCTCATTAATAATTGATGTGTGGTCAGTGATACGTGAGAAACACGAGAGATGAATCACCGCTCTGAGCAGGAGCGTGTGGAATGATGAGCTCAGAAAAAACGAGTTTATTCTTGTTTTATAGCTATTAAAAATAAAGTATAGCAGCGATATCACACAATTCACCAATTAGAACACACCAAGAGCTAAATTCAGATGTTTTTGAACTGTTTGTGTGAAAATGAAATATTTGAGGCTGCCTATCTGAAATCACCGCCTCCGACCAGCGCGTACAGTGTCGAGCTCAAAACAAACGAATTTATTCTTGTTTAAGAGCTTTTTTAAATAAAATATTACCACAAATGCACACAATAAACCCATTGTAACACTACAAGAGCTAAATGCAGGTGTTTGTGACCCGTTTAAGTGTGCAAGACTATTTGAAAGCGCGACTGGCAGAATAACATATATCTCTCGAGCTGCAGGATTCTGGCTTTCGTCGTACAAACGAACACATCACGGACAAGATTATTTCAAAATAGCTTGGCGAATATAAACGAAAACAGCCACGTGAACGTAAACCGTTGAGAAATATATCTGAAGTGGATCTACTGGATTTTAATGTTAAGTGACCGCGTATACCAGCTGCTTCTGTCTTCAATTTTAATCTATATAAAAAATCTAATTCATTCATCTTGGCTGCGTTTTTAATGTGTGTACGTATTTATTTATTTATTATTTTGCTCTAACAAGAATTAATCTATATTTAATTAAATCAATTACATTTGATTTTACATTTGATTTGTCCATTTCTGCATCTAAACGCCTAAAAACATAAAACATGCTCTATTATACTATTGTTAGCAATTTCTTTATCGTCCAATTTATCTGGTGTACACACTTTTATTTTCATAATAAACTTGTTTGTTAGATTATACACAGTTACAGTGGTCTATAATAAATATTAACAGGTTTTATTCAAGCTGTTTAGAATGATTGCAGTAGGCTAAAAAACATTGGAAAACAATAACTGTTGTACTTTTTTATATATTTTGTATAATTTCATAGTTTATGCATTATAGTTATAAAAACAAATAAATTTAGCCACTCACATAGAAATCTTAGGCCTTATCCTTTTCTTACAGTTTTAGGAATTTTAAAAAATCGTAAAAAACCTTATTTGTGCTGCAAATAATAATTTCAAACTCAAAAAGTAAATAGTCAGTTCATGCTTTATAAAGCCTTGTCCCAATATTAATAGTCAGTAGTAAGCAGTTTATAAATACAGCTATAAATAGCTTGTTTTTGGTTTATAAGCACATTTATTAAAAAGGAGAGTAAAGGATCAGTTATCTTCCTATAAAAAATAAAAAAAATAAAAATAAACAAACAACAACACAGATTGATACAGAACTCTACAGATTGATACAGAAATTCTATTGTGGATTTATGATAAAATCAGCCTGTAAATGAATTCATACTCCTCCAAGAAGACACAAGTAGTTCACACCAAACTTTTTTTTTAACATGAATCCAATATACTGAAGATGTTAAATTGCGAATGGGTTTAGGATACCTTAAATGGTGTGGCCATAGCGATTTATTAAAGTAACATAAAAAATACAATAGTTATTTTACTATATCTTTAAATTTTTTAATTCCAAACTCTTCATAATTTTTTATATACGTAGAAGTCATCATTTGAAGGAACCACAGTAAGTTTCAAAGCTTTATCATTTTCAAGAGCCAGCAAAAAATTAAAACTATCATAACTTATAAATGAAGCTTGCAATTCTTAGTACCAATAATGGCCACCTGATGGAGCTATAGGATCACTTTTAAATAATTATTGCAGAAACAAGTATGATTTAAATCATTTATAGAAATCTTTCAAAGAAAAATAATATGAATTTTATGTATTTTACTGATAAAATGACCCTCACTTAATTAGAATAACAAGCTGAAGTATTGTGAACTGTATATTAAGAATAATTCTTTATAGGCTTTATGGACAGATACGTTTTGAGTGACTCTTGAAGGTTCAGCACCACATCCTCTTTTACCACTGTTTAAAGAATTTATCTTACAGAACAGATGCGAATGAATTTTGGATAGCTTGAATGGTTTTGTCGTGGTGATTTTTTGAAATAACAGTAAAAAAGTAACCAGTAAATGTCTTTTATTTTTTTAAAGTGCAGCTTCTAAACACTTCAAAAAAATGTACACATAGAAGACAAGTCATTCTGAGGAAATATGCATAGTTTCATGACTATACAACACTATATGGATGATAGAAAATTAAAAAACTATCATAAATCTGATGTCACTCAGTCCCACTGTCACTGTGGGTAATGTGTGTGTGTGTGTGTGTGTGTGTGTGTGTGTGTGTGTGTGTGTGTGTGTGTGTGTGTGTGTTAAGTGAATTAGGTGTGAAACTATCAGGGAGCATTTAGTCTCCAGTGCCAACATTTTACAGAACTGCCACTTTCCTGGAGTCTCAGAATTACAATGTGTCAGGTTCTGAGAAATCTAAGATTCCAAAAAATGATTTAATTAGAATACCATGAAGTATTGTGAAATACTATATATTAAGACTTTATATATAGGCTTCATGAACAGATTAGAGTGACTCGTGAAGGACCAGCACCACCTACTCTTGTCCGATGGTTTGAGGAATATATCTTCCAGAATCCGGGATTAAGATTTAGGAGCTCATTTTTATTCCACCTCCTTTCCTGAAAGTCTGTCTTGCAGAATTGACTAAAAATTAATCTTCACATTAATTCCTAATTATTTTGCAATTCTTTTTGTCAGTTCTTCTTGACCTGTTTTTTTCTTCTTCTTTTCTGACCTCATGACCCAGTCAGCATTTTTTGTATAATGGTCAAGTCTTAACTTATCCATTTCTGTATTGCATTTGTGTTTGATATTTCTCACAGGCTTTACAGAGTTAAAACTCTTTTTTTAGCGCATTTCATCTGTAAAAGAAAACATGCCCAATAATTCTGCACACATGAAAATAAGGAGTTTTTCTCTTCCAGCTTTCCTGGACTATTGTATAGCAATCATAAATGATTAAATAAAAAATAATGGTAGTTATTAAGATTGATATGGTTTGGAATTGGTAAAATGTGCTTGGAAAAAATCACAATAAAACAATGTTTTAATGTTTAAGTTTGGAATATTAACTGACATGAATGAATGCTATATAAATATTGTTCATGTTAACATAATGTTTAGAAATGAAATATTATTGTAAAGTGTCACTAAAATTATATATATTGTTCTGTGAATGTGATTTTAAAGTCTTGATGATTCGGATTAACCCTTTAACTGCCATATCCTTTAAAACCTCACTGCCAGAGGGATATTGTGAATGCATGTGCCCGCTGGGCACAGTTTACCTGATGCCACCGGGGTGGCGATGGCATTGGTGGCTTGAGCCCGCCATCGCTGCTTGCAGCTATATTTTTTTTTTATTCTTCTAATTTTTTTCCAAGGTTTCAGGGGCTTTTGGGGTCCTTAACATACTCAAAAACTCTTGAAAATTGGCACACACCTTGGAACCTGCGGCCATTAGGGCCGGGCAGAGTCTGATACACGGGCGTGGCACAGGGGCTCTACAGCGCCCCCTGTAGTACTGAGGGCCATATATCATGCATACTTGCACGTATACATATGAAACTTGGTACATATATATAACTCATCAAACCAAACAACTTTCACACTGCATGTCATAAGCTCCGCCCAACAGGAAGTTGGCTATTTAGGGTTTTATGAAAAACACATGCTCTGGAATTTGATATACTCCTCTGAGGAACTCCACCCGTTCACCACAAAACTCGGTGAACACGATCTCAAGACATTGGGGATGCTAAATTGCGAAGAGATTTTTGATATTTCGAACGGTTTGCCCGTGGCGAGGCGTTGAAATTATGGCGAGAAATGAGAAACAGGAAATGTCTAATAACATCCACATACATTTCCTGAATTTGATCAAACTAAATTTGTTTGTTCGTTGTATGATACCGATCGTATATATGTGACTATTAGGAGTCAAAGTTATAGCGCCACCAACTGGCAGCAGGAAGTGAATCATTTTCAAAACGCTTTGAATTCAGCATCTTATTTTTACTTGATTTGCTTCAAACTTCATCAGAATAATGACAAAACACGGCCGAAGAAAATCTGTTGTGGGGATATTGATATCTAATATAGTGTTGCCATGGCAACGTGTCAAACTTGAATGTTCTGTTCTGGTGATTTTTAGGCAGACAACAAGCTCAGATTTACATGAAACTCGAAACAGATATCAGTATTAAAGATAGCTAAACCATGGCAAAAGCTTTGAAAAGGGTGTGGAAGAGGCACTCTATAGCGCCACCTTTTGTCAAAAGTGGGGGGGTTAGTTTTAGCTACAGACACCAAACTTGGTACATAAATTGTTCTTATCGAGACGGACAACTTTCTAATTCACAGTCATAAGCTACGATCAACAGGAAGTCGGCTATTTTGATTTGAATGTGTATTTTTGAGATTTTACAGTTGTAAAATTAATGAATACTCCTCACAGGGGAAGTACACTATACACACAAAACTTTGTCTACATGAAGAAAAAACATCGAGGAACTTAAATTGCGAACAGATTTTGGTTAGCTTGAACGGTTTTGTCGTGGTGATTTTTTGAAATGACAGTAAAAAGTGAAACATTAATCGTCTTCTATTTTTAAATTGCAGCTTCCAAACCTTTAAAAAACATTTTTCATTTAGAAAACCAGTGATTCTGAGGAAATATGCATAGTTTCATGACTTTACAGCACTGTATGATTAAAAGAAAATTAAAAAACTGTCAGACATCTGATCTCACTCTGTCACTCTGTTTGAGGAATGTATGAGTGCTGACTGTGTGTGTGTGTGAGTGTGAGTGGGGGAGGGGTGTGAGCTGAGTGGCAGACAGACAGAGAGAGAGAGAGAGAGAGAGAGAGAGACTTAAACATCTCTTTAATCACCAGAAAAAAAAAACTGTTTTTTAAATTGTTATTTTTTTGTTGTTGTTGCTAATTGTGCTGTTTTCATTACAGCTTAAGAAATATCTTAGGCCTTATCCTTTTCTGACAGTTTCAGGGATTAAAAAAAATCCTAAAAAACCTTATTTGTGCTGCAAATAATAATTTCAAACTCATTTGATACTGACCTCTGACACCCTGTGACATGACATTTATTTGAATTTACATAATCTCAAGGATGTAACAGTAAAACTGTTCAGCTCACAGATGAAGACTAAGCTGTAATGCAAGCAGAACTATTTCACAAATGCTTATAGGTTAATGAAATCATAACAAAACACTTTTAAATTATTTAAGGATTTGGTAACACTTTAAAATAATGTCTCAATTGTTAACATTAGTAAATGCATTGGTAACACTTCATAATAGCTGCAATTCTATGCTAAGCATTAGTAAATAGTCAGTTCATGCTTTATATAGCCTTCTCCCAAAATTAATATTTTAGTAAGCATTTTATAAATACAGCTATAATTAAATTGTTCATGGTTTATATGCACATTTATTTTGAGGAGATTAAAGGCTGTAATCTTCCTAAAAAAATGTAAAATAAAAAATAAAATAAATAAAATAAACAAACACAGAACTCATAAATATTTATTTCAAGATGCAATAAAAGAAAACTGTACACTTGAATTTATATATATATATATATATATATATATATATATATATATATATATATACACACACACACACAATTGCATAAGTTTATATTGAAAATTTTTTATCAAGTGTACAGCTAATAATAGTAATAATAATAATGCATTTTATTTAGTTTTAGCTACAGACACCAAACTTGGTACATAAATTGTTCTTATCAAGACGGACAACTTTCTAATTCACAGTCATAAGCTACAACCAACAGGAAGTCCGCTATTTTGATTTGAATATGGATTTTTGGGAAGATTATTTTGTGAATTAATGAATACTCCTCACAGGGGAAGTACACTATACACACCAAACTTTGTCTACATGAAGAAAAAACATTGAGGAACTTAAATTGCGAACAGATTTTGGTTAGCTTGAACTGTTTTGTCGTGGTGATTTTTTGAAATGACAGTAAAAAGGGAAACATTAATTGTCTTGTATGTTTAAATTGCAGCTTCCAAACACTTCAAAGCATTTGTTCATACAGAGATCAAATCATTCTGAGGAAATATGCATAGTTTCACGACTTTACAACACTGTATGGATAAAAGAAAATGTGAAAACTATCAGACTTCTCAACTGACATGATCTCACTCTGGCCACTCTGTCTGTGTGAGGAAAGGGAGGGGGAGAGGGAGGGGGAGTGTGAGGGGGTTGGTGACTGTGAATTTTTGGTGATTGACAGTGTGTGTGGATTGTAGGGAGGGGCTGTCTGGCAGAGAGAGAGAGAGAGAGAGACCTAATCATCCCTTTAATAATCAGGAAAAAAAATCTGTATTTTAAATTGTTATTGTTTTTGTTGTTGCTAATGGTGCCGTTTTTTTCCTTTCATTACAGGTTAAGAAATCTCTTAGGCCTTATCCTTTTCTGACAGTTTTAGGGATTTAAAAACATCCTAATAATCCTTATTTGTGCTGCAAATAATAATTTCAAACTCATTTGATACTGACCTATGACATTCTGTGACATGACATTTATTAATCTCATGGATGTAACAGTAAAACTCTTCAACTGACAGATAAAGCTGCAATGCAAGCAAAACTATTTCACAAATGCTTATAGGTAATTAAAATCATTACAAAACACTAATAAATTATTTAAGGATTTGGTAACACTGTAAAATAATGTCTAATTTGTTAACATTAGTAAATGCATTGGTAACACTTTATAATAACTGCACTCATTAGCTAAGCATTAGTAAATAGTTCATGATTATAAATCCTTTTCCCTTAATAATAGTCATTATTAAGCAGTAATACATCTATAAATAAATTGTTCTTGGTTTAATTAAAAGCACATATATTACAAAGGAGATTAAAGTCTCAGTTGTCTCATAAAATAAATAAATAAACCCAACCCAGTTTGATTCATAATTCAGAAATATTTATTTCAATATGCAATAAAAGGAAACTGTACACTTAAATAGCTTTTGAGCGATTCTTGAAGGATTAGCATCACCTCCTCTTGTACGATGGTTTGAGGAATATATCTTCCAGATAGTACCACCACTCCCTATATGCAGAGTATGCAGTCTTCGTAGGGCACCAACTCCCAGAGGGGGCACCATCCCAGTTGCTCAAAAAAAAAACAAAAAAAAAAACATGCGCCATTCTCCCATCCGCGCTCGCGACCGCTCACACCTCATGTTTGCGGCTGAATATTCGTAATTGATGGATGGACATCTATGCCTGGGTATAGGACATCAGCAATCCGACACAGAGAAAAGAAAACTAAAGAAAAAAAAAAAAAAGGCATAAAGCTGTCTTGACATTGGACATTCAAGAGTCTCAAATTTAGGGACAGTCTCTAAAGTTACATGTGATATTGTTATACACTTTTCTAACGTCAGTAGCATTTGAAGAGAATTACTTACAAAAACAACTGTAATTGTTCATCTAGGTGACAGCTATAATGCACAATTAATTTGAATGTTTGATATTTATTACAACACACTGTAAGTCATATGTAAATTTGCTACTTTTTCACATGGGCTCAAATGCAAATTTGAAGCTCAATAGCATTTGAGAAGAAAGACTTGCAGTCACAAAACAATTGTAATGTGTTCATATAGGTGTCAGCTATAATGCACACCTTATACATTTTTTATAAATATAAAAATAATGTGTTACTAAAGTTATATATATTGTTCTGTGTATGTGATTTCAAAGTCTAGATTGGTCGGATTAACCCTTTAACTGCCGCATTCCTTAAAACTTGATTGTCAGAGGGTTACTGTAAATGCTTATGCCCGCTGGGCACAGTTTTCCCGATGCCACCGGGGTGGCGTTGCACTGATGGCTTGAGCCCGACATCGCTGCTTGCAGCTATATTTTGTTATTATTAGGGCTCAAGCCTGGAGGGCGAGAGCCCTATTGTTTTCCTTAGGATTATTTGTTATTATTATTATTAGGGCTCAAGCCTGGAGGGCGAGAGCCCTATTGTTTTCCTTAGGATTATTTGTTATTATTATTATTATTATTATTAGGGCTCAAGCCTGGAGGGCGAGAGCCCTATTGTTTTCCTTAGGATTATTTGTTATTATTATTATTATTATTTATTCTTCTAATTTTTTTCCAAGGTTTCGGGGGCTTTTGGGGTCCTTAACATGCTTAAAAAGTCTTGAAAATTGGCACACACATTGGAACCTGCGGCCATTAGGGCCGGGCAGAGACTGATACACGGGCGTGGCACAGGGGCTCTACAGCGCCCCCTGGAATACTGAGGGCCATATATCATACATACTTGCACGTAGACACACGAAACTCGGTACACATGTAGATCTCATCAAACCAAACAACTTTCGTACTGCATGTCATAGGCTCCGCCCAACAGGAAGTTGGCTATTTTGGGTTTAGTAGTCATATTTTTCGTCAAAGTTGTGGGGGCTTTTGGGGTCCTTAACATACTCAAAAACTCTTGAAAATTTGCACACACTTTGGAATCTGTGGCCTTTAGGAGCCTGCAGAAGCTGGGACCCGGGCGTGGCACAGGGGCTCTACGGCGCCCCCTGGATCACAGTCAGAAATGTTGATGTATAGCTCACACATACTTGCCAATATTCATATGAAACTCAGTACACATATAGATCTCATTGTGCCGAACAACTTTCGTATTGAATATCATAGGCTCCGCCCAACAGGAAGTCAGCTATTTAGAGTTATGTAAAAAGCACATGCTCTGGAATTTGAAATACTTGTCATAGGGTTTTTACTTGATTGCCGCCAAACTCGGTCAACATGATCTCAAGACATTGGGGATGAAAAATTGCCAGGGGATTTTTGATATCTCGAACGGTTTGCTCGTGGCGAGGCTTTGAAATTATGGCGAGAAATGAGAAACAGGAAGTGTCTAATACCATCCACATACATTTCCTAATTTTAATCAAACTTCATCAGATTATTCATTGTATGATGTCGATCGCATATATGTGACTATTAGGAGTCAAAGTTATAGCGCCACCAACTGGCAGCAGGAAGTGTGTCATTTTCAAAATGCTTTGAATTCAGCATCTTATTTTTACTCGATTTGCTTCAAACTTCATCAGAATAATGTTAAAACACAGCCGATATAAATCTGCAAGGGGGATATTGATATCTAAAAATATTGTTGCCGTGGCAACATGTCAAACTGGAATACTTCTCAGGTGATTTTGAGGCATATAACATGCTTAGAATTTCATCAAACTCAGAACACATATCAGTATTAGTGACAGCTAGACACTGGCACAATTTCATAAGAGGGCGTGGAAGAGGCACTCTATAGCGCCACCTTTTGTCAAAAGTGGGGGGGGGGTTAGTTTTAGCTACAGACACCAAACTCAGTACAAAAATTGTTCTTATCAAGATGGACAACTTTCTAATTCACAGTCATCAGCTACGACCAACAGGAAGTCGGCTATTTTGATTTGAATGTGGATTGTTTTTTACATTTAGCTGTGAATTAATGCATACTGCTCAGAGGAGAGTAACACTATAGACACCAAACTTGGTGTACATGTTGAAAAAACATTGAGGAACTTAAATTGTGAATGGGTTTTGGATAGCTTGGATGGTTTTGTCGTGGTGATTTTTTTAAATGACAATAAAGATGGAATTATTAATTTTCCTGCATTTTTAAATTCCAAACACTTCAAAACCTTTTTTCATACAGAAAAAAAGTTATTCTGAGTAAATATGCATAGTTTCATGACTTTACAACACTGTATGGATAACAGAAAATTAAAAAACTGTCAGACATCTCATATCACTCTGTCCATCTGTTTGAGTGTGTGTGCTTAGACTTCCATTGTCTGAGAGAAATAGCGCCCCTACAGGTGCAGTTACCGGCTAAAAAAAGGGAGGAGACTGTCTTTTGGTTTCACTTTTAAATCGGTTAAAATACAAATAAATACTTGGATTTAATTCACACTGACAAGCTAAACCAGCATATATGATTATTATCAGGTCAGGGCTCATTAATAATGGATGTGTGGTCAGTGATACGTGAGAAACACCAGAGATGAATCACTGCTCTGAGCAGGAGCGTGTGGAATGATGAGCTCAGAAAAAAACGAGTTTATTCTTGTTTTATAGCTATTAAAAATAAAGTATTGCAGCGATATCACACAATTCACCAATTAGAGCACACCAAGAGCTAAATTAAGATGTTTTTGAACTGTTTGTGTGAAAATGAAATATTCGCGGCTGCCTATCTGAAATCACTGCCTCCGATCAGCGCGCACAGTGTCACAAGTTCAAAACTAACGAATTTATTCTTGTTTAAGAGCTTTTTAAAATAAATTATTGCCATAAATGCACACAATACATCCATTATAAAACAACACGAGCTAAATGCAGGTCTTTTGTGACCCGTTTAAGTGTGCAAGACTATTTGAAAGCGCGACTGGCAGAATAACATTTCTCTCTCGAGCTGCAGGATTCTGCCTTTCGTCGTACGAACGAACACATCACGGACAAGATTATGTCAAAATACATAATAGCTTGGCGAATATAAACGAAAACAGCCACGTGAACATAAACTGGATCTACTGGATTTGAATATTAAAGTGACCACATTTACCACTTGTTTCTGTCTTCAATTTTAATCTATATAAAAAAGGAAACTCATTCGACTTGGCTGCTTTTTTAATGTGTGCGTATTTATTTATTTATCTTTTTATACATTTTGTATAATTTCATAGTTTGTGTATTACAATTATAAAAACAAAAATAAAATTAGCCACTCACATAGAAATAGCTTAGGCCTTAACCTTTTTCTGACAGTTTTAGGGATTTTTTAAAATCCTAAAAAAACCTTATTTGTGCTGCAAATAATAATTTCAAACTCATTTGATACTGACCTATGACATCCTGTGACATTATATTTATTTTAATTTACATAATCTCATGGATGTAACAGTAAATCTGTTCAGCTCACAGATCAATACTAAGCTGTAATGCAAGCAGAACTTTCACAAATGCTTATGAGTCATTTAAGGATTTGATAACACTGTAAAATAATGTCTAATTTGTTAACATTAGCAAATTCATTGATAACACTTTATAATAACTGCACTCATTATTAAATAGTCAGTTCATGCTTTATAAAGCCTTGTCCCAATATCAATAGTCAGTAGTAAGCAGTTTATAAATACAGCTATAAATAGCTTGTCCTTGGTTTATAAGCACATTTATTAAAAATGAGAGTAAGTTATCTTCCTATGAAAAATAAAAGATAAAAATAAACAAACAACAACACAGATTGATACAGAACTCAGAAATTTTATTGTGGATTTATGATAAAGCCTGCAAATGAATTCATACTCCTACTCATACTACTCCATACTCCTTTTTCAACATTATGCCTATATACTGAGATGTTAAATTGTGAATGGGTTTAGGATAGCTTAAATGGTGTTGCCATAGAGATTTATTAAAGTAACATAAAAAAATACAATAGTTATTTTACTATATCTTTACAATTTTTCATTCTAAATCTTCATAATTTTTTATATAAGTAGAAGTCCTCATTTGAAGGAAGCACAGTAAGTTTCATAGCTTTATCACTTTCAAGAGCCAGCATAAAATTTAAACTATCATAACTTATAAATCAAGCTTGCAATTCTTAGTACCTATAATGGCCACCAGAGGGAGCTATAGGATTACTTTTAAATAATTATTGTAGAAACGAGTATGATTTAAATCATTTATAGAAATCTTTAAAAAAAAATGAATTGTATATATTTTACTGATAAAATGACCCTCACTTAATTAGAATAACAAGCTGAAGTATTTTGAACTGTATATTAAGAATAATTCTTTATAGGCTTTATGGACAGATAACGTTTTGAGTGACTCTTGAAGGTTCAGCACCACATCCTCTTTTACCACTGTTTAAAGAATTAATCTTACAGAATAGGTGTGAATGAATTTTGGATAGCTTGAATGGTTTTGCCGTGATGATTTTTTGAAATAATAGTAAAAAAGGAACCAGTAAATGTCTTTTTATTTTTTTAAAGTGCAGCTTCTAAACACTTAAAAAAAAAAAATGTACACATAGAAGACCAGTCATTCTGAGGCATATTTCCTCAGAATGACTGGTCTCATGACCATAGTTTCATGACTATACAACACTGTATGGATGATAGAAAATTAAAAAAAACTATCATACATCTGATGTCACTCAGTCCCACTGTCACTGTGGGTATTGTGTGTGTGTGTGTGTTAAGTGAATTAGGTGTGAAACTATCAGGGTGCATTTAGTCTCCAGCGCCAACATTTTACAGAACTGCCACTTTCCTGGAGTCTCCAGAATTACTCGGTGTCAGGCTCTGAGAGACTTAAGATTCCAAAAAATGATTTAATTAGAATACCATGAAGTATTGTGAAATACTATATATTAAGTCTTTATATATAGGCTTTATGAACAGATTAGAGTGACTCGTGAAGGACCAGCACCACCTCCTCTTGTTCGATGGTTTGAGGAATATATCTTCCAGAATCCAGGATTAAGATTTAGGAGCTCATTTTTATTCCACCTCCTTTCCTGAAAAGTCTGTCTTGCAGAATTGACTAAAAATTAATCTTCACATTAATTACTAATTATTTTGCAATTCTTTTTGTCAGTTCTTCTTGACCTGCTTTTTTCTTCTTCTTTTCTGACCTCATGACCCAGTCAGTATTTTTTGTACAATGGTCAAGTCTTAACTTATCCATTTCTGTATTGCATTTGTGTTTGATATTTCTCATGGGTATTTCATAATTTTCGACCTTACAGTTTGAGTTAAAAGTCTATTTTAGCGCATTTCATCTGTAAAAGAAAACATGCCTAATAATTCTGCACACATGAATATAAGGAGTTTTTCTCTTCCAGCTTTCCTGGACTATTGTATAGCACTCATAAATGATTAAATAAAAAATAATGGTAGTTATTAAGATTTATATGGTTAGGAATTGGTAAAATGTGCTTGGAAAAAAATCACAATAAAACAATGTTTTAATGTTTAAGTTTGGAATATTAACTGACGTGAATGAATGCTATATAAATATTGTTCATGTTAACATAATGTTTATGAATGGAATCTTATTGTAAAGTGTTACTAAAGTTATACATATATATTGTTCTGTGAATGTGATTTTAAAGTCTAGATGATTCGGATTAACCCTTTAACTGCCATATCCTTTAAAACCTCACTGCCAGAGGGATATTGTGAATGCATGTGCCCGCTGGGCACAGTTTACCTGATGCCACCGGGGTGGCGATGGCACTGGTGGCTTGAGCCCGCCATCGCTGCTTGCAGCTATATTTATTATTTATTATTATTATTTTTCTTCAAGGTTTCGGGGACTTTTGGGGCCCTTAACATGCTTAAAAAGTCTTGAAAATTGGCACACACATTGGAACCTGCGGCCATTAGGGCCGGGCAGAGACTGATACACGGGCGTGGCACAGGGGCTCTACAGCGCCCCCTGGAATGCTGAGGGCCATATATCATACATACTTGCACGTAGACGCACAAAACTCGGTACACATATAGAACTCATCAATACAAACAACTTTCGAATTGCATATCATAGGCTCCGCCCAACAGGAAGTTGGCTATTTGGGGTTTATTATTCATATTTGTCGTCAAAGTTGTGGGGGCTTTTGGGGTCCTTAACATACTCAAAAACTCTTGAAAGTTTGTGCACACTTTGGAATCTGTGGCCTTAAGGAGCCTGCAGAGGCTGGGACCTGGGCGTGGCACAGGGGCTCTACAGCGCCCCCTGGAACACAGTCATAAATGTTGATGTATAGCTCACACATACTTGCACATATTAATATGAAACTCAGTACACATTTAGATCTCATCGTGCCGAACAACTTGCGTATTGCATGTTATAGGCTCCGCCCAACAGGAAGTCAGCTATTTAGAGTTATGTAAAAAGCATATGCTCTGGAATTTGAAATACTTGTCATAGGTTTTTTACTCGATTGCCGCCAAACTCGGTCAACATGATCTCAAGACAATGGGGATGAAAAATTGCCAGGGGATTTTTGATATCTCAAACGGTTTGCTCGTGGCGAGGCGTTGAAATTATGGCGAGAAATGAGAAACAGGAAGTGTCTAATACCATCCACATACATTTCCTGATTTTAATCAAACTTCATCAGATTATTCATTGTATGATGTCGATCGCATATATGTGACTATTAGGAGTCAAAGTTATAGCGCCACCAACTGGCAGCAGGAAGTGTGTCATTTTCAAAATGCTTTGTATTCAGCATCTTATTTTTACTCGATTTGCTTCAAACTTCATCAGAATAATGTTAAAACACAGCCGATATAAATCTGCTGGGGGGATATTGATATCTAAAAATATTGTTGCCGTGGCAACATGTCAAACTTGAATACTTCTCAGGTGATTTTAAGGCATATAACATACTTAGAATTTCATGAAATTCAGAACACATATCAGTATTTATGATAACTAGACACTGGCAAAAGTTCATAAGAGGGCGTGGAAGAGGCACTCTATAGCGCCACCTTTTGTCAAAAGTGGGGGGGTTAGTTTTAGCTACAGACACCAAACTCGGTACAAAAATTGTTCTTATCAAGACGGACAACTTTCTAATTCACAGTCATCAGCTACGATCAACAGGAAGTCAGCTATTTTGATTTGAATGTGGATTTTTTTTACATTTAGCTGTGAATTAATGCATACTGCTCAGAGGAGAGTAACACTATACACACCAAACTTTGTCTACATGATGCCAAAACATTTTAAACAACTTAAATTGCCAAAGGTTTTTGGATAGCTTGAACGGTTTTGTCGTGGTGATTTTTTTAAATGACAGTAAAAATGGAATTATTAATTGTCCTGCATTTTTAAATTCCAAACACTTCAAAACCTTTTTTCATACAAAAAAAAAAGTAATTCTGAGTAAATATGGATAGTTTCACGACTTTACAACACTGTATGGATAACAGAAAATTAAAAAACTGTCAGACATCTCATCTCACTCTGTCCCTCTGTTTGAGTATTATGTGCTGAGACTTACATTGTCTGAGAGAAAATGCGCCCCTACAGGTTCAATTCCTTAAAGGGAAATTCGACTGAAAGGGAGGAGACTCTCTTTTGGTTTCACTTTTAAATCGGTTAAAATACAAAATAATACTTGGATTTAATTCACACTGACAAGCTAAACCAACATATATGATTATTACCGGGTCAGGGCTCATTAATAATTGATGTGTGGTCAGTGATACGTGAGAAACACGAGAGATGAATCACCGCTCTGAGCATGAGCTTGTGGAATGACGAGCTCAGAAAAACGAGTTTATTTTTGTTTTATAGCTTTAACAAATAAAATATTAAAGCGATATCACACAATTCACCAATTAGAACACACCAAGAGCTAAATTCAGATGTTTTTGAACTGTTTGTGTGAAAATGAAATATTCGCGGCTGCCTATCTGAAATCACCGCCTCCGATCAGCGCGCACAGTGTCACAAGTTCAAAACAAACGAATTTATTCTTGTTTAAGAGCTTTTTCAAATAAAATATTGCCATAAATGCACACAATACACCCATTATAACACAAGAGCTAAATGCAGGTGTTTGTGACCCGTTTAAGTGTGCAAGACTACTTGAAAACGCGACTGGCAGAATAACATGTATCTCTCGAGCTGCAGGATTCTGCCTTTCGTCGTACGAACGAACACATCAAGGACAAGATTATTTCAAAATACATAATAGCTTGGCGAATATAAACGAAAACAGCCACGTGAACATAAACTGTTGAGTATTAAATCTGAAGTGGATCTACTGGATTTTAATATTAAGTGACCGCATATACCAGCTGCTTCTGTCTTCAATTTTAATCTGTATAAAAAATTAAACTCATTCATCTTGGCTGCTTTTTTAATGTGTGTACGTATTTATTTATTATTTTGCTCTAACAAGACTTAATCTATATTTAATTAAATCAATTACATTTTATTTTACATTTGATTTTTCCATTTCTGCATCTAAACGCCTAAAAACCTAAAACATGCTCTATTATACTATTGTTAGCAATTTCTTTATCGTCCAATTTATCTGGTGTACACGCTTTTATTTTCATAATAAACTCGTTTGTTAGATTATACACAGTTATAGTGGTCTATAATAAATATTGACAGGTTTTATTCAAGCTGTTTCGAATGATTGCCGTAGGCAAATTTGTAAAAATGTAAATCCCAAAAAAAAAAAAAAAAAAATGTAAATAAATAAAAAACATTGGAAAAGAATAACTTGTACTTTTTTATACATTTTGTATAGTTTCATAGTTTATGCATTATAGTTATAAAAACAAACAAATTTAGCCACTCACATAGAAATCTTAGGCCTTATCCTTTTCTGACAGTTTTAGGGATTTTTAAAAATCCTAAAAAACCTTATTTGTGCTGCAAATAATAATTTCAAACTCAAAAAGTAAATAGTCAGTTCATGCTTCATAAAGCCTTGTCCCAATATTAATAGTCAGTAGTAAGCAGTTTATAAATACAGCTATAAATAGCTCATTTATTAAAAAGGAGAGTAAAGGGTCAGTTATCTTCCTATGAAAAATAAAAAAAATAAAAATAAACAAACAACAACACAGATTAATACAGAACTCAGAAATATTATTGTGGATTTATGATAAACTCAGCCTGTAAATGACTTCATTCTCCTCCAAGAAGACACAAGTAGTTCACACCAAACTTTTTTAACATGAAGCCATATACGGAAGATGTTAAATTGCGAATGGGTTTAGGATACCTTAAATGGTGTGGCCATAGAGATTTATTAAAGTAACATAAAAAAATACAATAGTTATTTTACTATATCTTTAAAATTTTTAATTCCAACTCTTCATAATTTTTTATATAGGTAGAAGTCATCATTTGAAGGAAGCACAGTAAGTTTCATAGCTTTATCATTTTCAAGAGCCAGCATAAAATTAAAACTATCATAACTCATAAATCAAGCTTGCAATTCTTAGTACCAATAATGGCCACCAGATGGAGCTATAGGATCACTTTTAAATAATTATTGTAGAAACAAGTATGATTTAAATCATTTATAGAAATCTTTCAAAGAAAAATAATATGAATTTTATGTATTTTACTGATAAAATGACCCTCATTTAATTAGAATAACAAGCTGAAGTATTGTGAAATACTGTGTATTAAGAATAATTCTTTATAGGCTTTATGGACAGATAAGTTTGGAGTGACTCTTGAAGGATCAGCACCACATCCTCTTTTACCACTGTTTAAAGAATTTATCTTACAGTACAGGTGCGGATGAATTTTGAATGGCTTGAATGGTTTTGTCGTGGTGATTTTTTGAAATAACAGTAAAAAAGTAACCAGTAAATGTCTTTTATTTTTTTAAGTGCAGCTTCTAAACACTTCAAAAAAATGTACACATAGAAGACAAGTCATTCTGAGGAAATATGCATAGTTTCATGACTATACAACACTATATGGATGATAGAAAATTAAAAAACTATCATACATCTGATGTCACTCTGTCCCTCTGTCACTGTGGGTAATGTGTGTGTGTGTGTGTTAAGTGAATTAGGTGTGAAACTATCAGGGAGCATTTAGTCTCCAGTGCCAACATTTTACAGAACTGCCACTTTCCTGGAGTCTCAGAATTACAATGTGTCAGGTTCTGAGAAATCAAAGATTCCAAAAAATGATTTAATTAGAATACCATGAAGTATTGTGAAATACTATATATTAAGACTTTATATGTAGGCTTTATGAACAGATTAGAGTGACTCGTGAAGGACCAGCACCACCTCCTCTTGTCCAATGGTTTGAGGAATATATTTTCCTGAATCCGGAATTAAGATTTAGGAGCTCATTTTTATTCCACCTCCTTTCCTGAAAGTCTGTCTTGCAGAATTGACTAAAAATTAATCTTCACATTAATTCCTAATTATTTTGCAATTATTTTTGTCAGTTCTTCTTGACCTGTTTTTTTTTTCTTCTTCTTCTTTTCTGACCTCATGACCCAGTCAGCATTTTTGTACAATGGTCAAGTCTTAACTTATCCATTTCTGTATTGCATTTGTGTTTGATATTTCTCATGGGTATTTCATAATTTTCGACTTTGAGTTAAAACAGTTTGAGTTAAAACTCTTTTTTAGCGCATTTCATCTGTAAAAGAAAACATGCCTAATAATTCTGCACATGAATATAAGGAGTTTTTCTCTTCAAGCTTTCCTGGACTATTGTATAGCACTCATAAATGATTAAATAAAAAATAATGGTAGTTATTAAGATTGATATGGTTTGGAATTGGTAAAATGTGCTTGGAAAAAAATCACAATAAAACAATGTTTTAATGTTTAAGTTTGGAATATTAACTGACATGAATGAATGCTATATAAATATTGTTCATGTTAACATAATGTTTATAAATGAAATCTTATTGTAAAGTGTTACTAAATATATATATTGTTCTTTGAATGTGATTTTAAAGTCTAGATGATTCGGATTAACCCTTTAACCGCCATATCCTTTAAAACCTCACTGCCAGAGGGATATTGTGAATGCATGTGCCCGCTGGACACAGTTTACCTGATGCCACTGGGGTGGCGATGGCATTGGTGGCTTGAGCCCGCCATCGCTGCTTGCAGCTATATTTAGGGCTCAAGCCCGAAGGGGCGAAGAGCCCTATTGTTCTTCTAAGGATTATTCTTCTTATTATTATTTTTTTTATTTTTTATTAAACCTTCCGGGGGTTTTTGGGGGCCTTAACATGCTCAAAAACTCTTGAAAATTGGCACACACATTGGAATCTGCGGCCATCAGGATGCTGCAGAGGCTGGGACCCGGGCGTGGCACAGGGACTCTACAGCGCCCCCTGGAACACCTTCAGAAATCTTGAACCATAGCTCACACACACTTGCATGTATTTATATGAAACTCGGTACACTTATAGATCTCATTGAGCCGAACAACTTTCACACTTTATGTCTTAGGCTCCGCCCAACAGGAAGTCAGCTATTCAGGGCTGTTTAAAAAAAGCATGCTCTGGAATTTGAAATACTCCTCTGAGATTTTCAACCCGTTCGTCACGAAACTCGGTGAACATGATCTCAAGACATTGGGGATGAAAAATTGCGAGGGGATTTTTGATATCTCGAATGGTTTGCCCGTGGTGAGGCGTTGAAATTATGGCGAGAAATGAGAAACAGGAAATGTCTAATAACGTCCACATACATTTCCTGAATTTGATCAAACTTCATTGGTTTGTTCGTTGTATGATACAGATCGTATATATGTGACTATTAAGAGTCAACGTTATAGCGCCACCAACTGGCAGCAGGAAGTGAGTCATTTTCAAAATGTTTTGAATTCAGCATCTTATTTTTACTCAATTTCCTTAAAACTTCATCAGAATAATGACAAAACATGGCCGATGTAAATCTGTTGTGGGAATATTGATATCTAATATGGCGTTGCCATGGCAACGTGTCAAACTTGAATGTTCTGTTATGATGAGTTTGAGGCAGACAACAACCTCAGATTTACATGAATCTCAAAACACATATCAGTATTAGTGATAGCTAGACAATGGCAAAAGCTTTTAAAAGGGCGTGAAGGAGGCACGCTATAGCGCCACCTTTTGTCAAAAGTGGGGGGGTTAGTTTTAGCTACAGACACAAAACTTGGTACATAAATTGTTCTAATCAAGACGGACAACTTTCTAATTCACAGTCATAAGCTACGATCAACAGGAAGTCGGCTATTTTGATTTGAATGTGTATTTTTGAGATTTTACAGTTGTGAATTAATGCATACTCCTCACAGGGGAAGTACACTATACACACCAAACTTTGTCTACATGAAGAAAAACCATTGAGGAACTTAAATTGCGAACGGATTTTGGTTAGCTTGAACGGTTTTGTCGTGGTGAATTTTTGAAATGACAGTAAAAAGGGAAACATTAATTGTCTTGTATGTTTAAATTGCAGCTTCCAAACACTTCAAAGCATTTTTTATACAAAGATCAAATCATTCTGAGGAAATATGCATAGTTTCACGACTTTACAACACTGTATGGATAAAAGAAAATTAAAAAACTGTCAGACTTCTCAACTGACATGATCTCACTCTGGCCACCCTGTCTGTGTGAGGGAAGGGAGGGGGAGAGGGAGGGGGAGTGTGAGGGGGTTGGTGACTGTGACAGTGTGTGTGGACTGTAGGGAGGGGCTGTCTGGTAGAGAGAGAGAGAGAGAGAGAGAGAGAGAGAGAGACCTAATCATCCCTTTAATAATCAGGAAAAATATCTGTATTTTAAATTGTTATTGTTTTTGTTGTTGCTAATGGTGGTGTTTTTTTTCCTTTCATTACAGGTTAAGAAATCTCTTAGGCCTTATCCTTTTCTGACAGTTTTAGGGATTTAAAAACATCCTAAGAACCCTAATTTGTGCTGCAAATAATAATTTCAAACTCATTTGATACTGACCTATGACAACATGTGATGTGACATTTATTAATCTCATGGATGTAACAGTAAAACTCTTCAACTGACAGATAAAGCTTTAATGCAAGCAAAACTATTTCACAAATGCTTATAGGTCATTAAAATCATTACAAAACACTAATACATTATTTAAGAATTTGGTAACACTGTAAAATAATGTCTAATTTGTTAACATTAGTATATGCAATGGTAACACTTTATAATAATTGCACTCATTAGCTAAGCTTTAGTAAATAGTTCATGATTATAAAGCCTTTTCCCTTAATAATAGTCATTATTAAGCAGTAATACATCTATAAATAAATTGTTCTTGGTTTAAAAGCACATATATTACAAAGGAGATTAAAGTCTCAGTTGTCTTATAAAATAAATAAATAAACACAACCCAGTTTGATTCAGAATTCAGAAATATTTATTTCAAGATGCAATAAAAGGAAACTGTACACTTGAATAGCTTTTATGTGATTCTTGAAGGATTAGCATCACCTCCTCTTGTAAGATCGTTTGAGGAATATATCTTCCAGATAGTACCGCCGCTCCCTATATGCATAGTATGCAGTCTTCGTAGGGCACCAACTCCCAGACGGGGCACCATCCCAGTTGCTCAAAAAAAAAAAAAAAAACATGCGCCATTCTCCCATCCGCGCTCGCGACCGCTCACACCTCATGTTTGTGGCTGAATGTTCGTAATTGATGGATGGACATCTATGCCTGGGTATAGGACATCAGCAATCCGGCACAGAGAAAAGAAAACTAAAGAAAATAAAACAGGCATAAAGTTGTCTTGACATTGGACTTTCTAGAGTCTCAAATTTAGGGCTGGTCTCTAAAGTTACATGTGATATTGTTATACACTTTTCTAACGTCAGTAGCATTTGAAGAGAATGACTTACAGTCATAAAAACAACTGTAATTGTTCATCTAGGTGACAGCTATAATGCACAATTAAATTGAATGTTTGATATTTATTACAACAAACTGTAAGTCATATGTATGTCATACTTTTTCAACATGATGCCAATATACTGAAGATATTAAATTGCGATTGGGTTTAGGATACCTTAAATGGTGTGGCCATACCGATTTATTAAAGTAACATAAAAAAATACAATAGTTATTTTACTATATCTTTAACATTCTTCATTCCAACTCTTCATAATTTTTTATATACGTAGAAGTCATCATTTGAAAGAAGCACAGTAAGTTTCATAGCTTTATCATTTTCAAGAGCCAGCGCAAAATTAAAACTATCATAACATATAAATCAAGCTTGCAATTCTTAGTACCAATAATGGCCACCAGATGGCGCTATATGATTACTTTTAAATAATTATTGTAGAAACAAGTATGATTTAAATCATTTATAGAAATCTTTCAAAGAAAAATAATATGTATTTTACTGATAAAATGACCTTCACTTAATTAGAATAATATGCTGAAGTATTGTGAAATACTGTGTATTAAGAATAATTCTTTATAGGCTTTATGGACAGATAAGTTTGGAGTGACTCTTGAAGGATCAGCACCACATCCTCTTTTACCACTGTTTAAAGAATTTATCTTACAGAACAGGTGCGAATGAATTTTGGATAGCTTGAATGGTTTTGTCATGGTGATTTTTTGAAATAACAGTAAAAAAGGAACCAGTAAATGTCTTTTATTTTTTTAAGTGCAGCTTCTAAACACTTCAACAAAATGTACACATAGAAGACAAGTCATGCTGAGGAAATATGCATAGTTTCATGACTATACAACACTATATGGATGATAGAAAATTAAAAAACTACCATACATCTGATGTCACTCTGTCCCTCTGGGTAATGTGTGTGTGTGTGTTAAGTGTGTGTGTGTTAAGTGTGTGTGCTGAGTTTGTGTGAATGTGTGGGAGAGGGGATGGGCTTGGTGTCAGAGAGAGAGAGAGAGAGAGAGAGAGAGAGGGAGACTTAATCATCTCTTTAATCACCAGCAGAAAAAAAAGCAATTTGGTGTTGTTGTTGTTTTTTCATCATTACAGCTTAAGAAATATCTTAGGGCTCAACGTCAACTGTTGCTAGCCTACTCCCAAAATTAATAGTCATTAGTAAGCATTTTATAAATACAGCTATAATTAAATTGTTCATGGTTTATATGCACATTTATTTTGAGGAGATTAAAGGCTGTAATCTTCCTAAAAAAAATTAAAAAAATAAAAAAAAATAAATAAACAAACACAGAACTCAGAAACATTTATTTCAAGATGCAATAAAAGAAAACTGTACACTATATATATATATATATATATATATATATATATATATATATATATATATATATATATATATATATATATACAATTGCATAAGTTTATATATTTTTTTTTTTTTTTATCAAGTGTACAGCTAATAATAATAATAATAATAATAATGCATTTTATTTAAGGCGCCTTTCAAACCACTCAAGGTCACAGTACAACAAGTAACAACAGTAACAATATTAAAACAAAAAATAACAGCAAATAACAATGTCAATAAAAAACCACAATAATATTAGAATAGCACAACATATTGTGGAATACTATATTAAGACTTTATATATAAGCTTTATGAACAGATAGGTTTTGAGAGATTCTTGAAGTACTAGCATCACCTCCTCTTATACGACGGTTTGAGGAATATATCTTCCAGATAGTACCACCGCTCCCTATATGCAGAATACGCAGTCTTCGTAGGGCACCAACTCCCAGAGGGGGCACCATCCCAGTAGCTCAAAAAAAATAAAACATGCGCCATTCTCCCATCCGCGCTCGCGACCGCTCGGACATTTGCGGATGAATGTTCGTAATTGATGGATGGACATCTATGCCCGGGTAAAAGACATCAGCAATCCGGCACAGAGAAAAGAAAAATAAAGTAAAAAACAAAACAAAAACAGGCATAAAATTGGCTTGACATTGGACATTCGAGAGTCTCAAATTTAGGGACCGTCTCTAAAGTTACATGTGATATTGTTATACACTTTTCTAACGTCAGTAGCATTTGAAGAGAATGACTTACAGTCATAAAAACAACTGTAATTGTTCATCTAGGTGACAGCTATAATGCACCATAAATTGAATGTTTGATATTTATTAAAACAAACTGTAAGTCATATGTAAATTATGCTACTTTTTCACATGGGCTCAAAAGCAAATTTGAAGCTCAATAGCATTTGAGGAGAAAGACTTGCAGTCATAAACCAATTGTAATGTGTTCATTTAGGTGTCAGCTACGATGCACAACTTATACATTTTTTATATATATTAAAATACTGCCATATCCCTTAAAATTTGATTGCCAGAGGGTTACTGTAAATGCTTATGCCTTCTGGGCACAGTTTTCCCGATGCCACCGGGGTGGTGTTGCACTGACGGCTTGAGCCCGCCATCGCTGCTTGCAGCTATATTTATTATTTATTCTTCTAATTTTTTTCCAAGGTTTCGGGGGCTTTTGGGGTCCTTAACATGCTTAAAAAGTCTTGAAAATTGGCACACACATTGGAACCTGCGGCCATTAGGGCTGGGCAGAGACTGATACACGGGCGTGGCACAGGGGCTCTACAGCGCCCCCTGGAATACTGGGGGCCATATATCATACATACTTGCACGTAGACACACGAAACTCGGTACACATGTAGATCTCATCAAACCAAACAACTTTCGTACTGCATGTCATAGGCTCCGCCCAACAGGAAGTTGGCTATTTTGGGTTTAGTAGTCATATTTTTCGTCAAAGTTGTGGGGGCTTTTGGGGTCCTTAACATACTCAAAAACTCTTGAAAATTTGCACAAACTTTGGAATCTGTGGCCTTTAGGAGCCTGCAGAAGCTGGGACCCGGGCGTGGCACAGGGGCTCTACGGCGCCCCCTGGATCACAGTCAGAAATGTTGATGTATAGCTCACACATACTTGCCAATATTCATATGAAACTCAGTACACATATAGATCTTATTGTGCCGAACAACTTTCGTATTGAATATCATAGGCTCCGCCCAACAGGAAGTCAGCTATTTAGAGTAATGTAAAAAGCGCATGCTCTGGAATTTGAAATACTTGTCATAGGTTTTTTACTCGATTGCCGCCAAACTCGGTCAACATGATCTCAAGACATTGGGGATGAAAAATTGCCAGGGGATTTTTGATATCTCAAACGGTTTGCTCGTGGCGAGGCTTTGAAATTATGGCGAGAAATGAGAAACAGGAAGTGTCTAATACCATCCACATACATTTCCTAATTTTAATCAAACTTCATCAGATTATTCATTGTATGATGTCGATTGCATATATGTGACTATTAGGAGTCAAAGTTATAGCGCCACCAAGTGGCAGCAGGAAGTGTGTCATTTTCAAAATGCTTTGAATTCAGCATCTTATTTTTACTCGATTTGCTTCAAACTTCATCAGAATAATGTTAAAACACAGCCGATATAAATCTGCTGGGGGGATATTGATATCTAAAAATATTGTTGCCGTGGCAACATGTCAAACTGGAATACTTCTCAGGTGATTTTGAGGCATATAACATACTTAGAATTTCATCAAACTCAGAACACCTATCAGTATTAGTGACAGCTAGACACTGGCAAAATTTCATAAGAGGGCGTGGAAGAGGCACTCTATAGCGCCACCTTTTGTCAAAAGTGGGGGGGTTAGTTTTAGCTACAGACCCCAAACTCAGTACAAAAATTGTTCTTATCAAGACGGACAACTTTCTAATTCACAGTCATCAGCTACGACCAACAGGAAGTCGGCTATTTTGATTTGAATGTGGATTGTTTTTTACATTTAGCTGTGAATTAATGCATACTGCTCAGAGGAGAGTAACACTATACACACCAAACTTGGTGTACATGTTGAAAAAACATTGAGGAACTTAAATTGTGAATGGGTTTTGGATAGCTTGGATGGTTTTGTCGTGGGGATTTTTTTAAATGACAATAAAGATGGAATTATTAATTGTCCTGCATTTTTAAATTCCAAACACTTCAAAACCTTTTTTCATACAGAAAAAAAGTCATTCTGAGTAAATATGGATAGTTTCACGACTTTACAACACTGTATGGATAACAGAAAATTAAAAAACTGTCAGACATCTCATCTCACTTTGTTCCTCTGTTTGAGTATATGTGCTTCAGACTTCCATTGTCTGAGAGAAATAGCGCCCCTACAGGTTCAATTCCCGGACTTTTACTTTCACTTTGAAATCGGTTAAAAATACAAATAAATACTTAGATTTAATTCACACTGACAAGCTAAACCAACATATCTGATTATTACCGGTTCAGGGCTCATGGATAAATTATTTCTGGCCAGAGATACTTGAGGAATAGGAGAGATGAATCACCGCTGTCATCACGAGCGTCTTGGGTAAAGAGCTCAGAGAAAACGAATTTATTCCTGTTTTAAAGCTTTTAAAAATAAATTATTACAGCGATATCACACAATCAACCAATTAGAACACACCAAGAGCTAAATTCAGATGTTTTTGAACTGTTTGTGTGAAAATGAAATATTAGTGGCTGCCTATCTGAAATCACGCCTCCAATCAGCGCGTACAGTGTCGAGCTCAAAACAAACGAATTTATTCTTGTTTAAGAGCTTTTTTAAATAAAATATTACCACAAATGCACACAATAAACCCATTGTAACACTACAAGAGCTAAATGCAGGTGTTTGTGACTCGTTTAAGTGTGCAAGACTATTTGACACCGCGACTGGCAGAATAACATATCTCTCGAGCTGCAGGATTCTGGCTTTCGTCGTACGAACGAACACATCACGGACAAGATTATTTCAAAACACATAATAGCTTAGCGAATATAAACGAAAACAGCCACGTGAACATAAACTGTTGAGAAATATATCTGAAGTGGATCTACTGTATTTTAATATTAAGTGACCGCATATACCAGCTGCTTCTGTCTTCAATTTTAATCTATATAAAAAATGAAATTCATTCATCTTGGCTGCTTTTTTAATGTGTGTACGTATTTATTTATTATTTTGCTCTAACAAGAATTAATCTATATTTAATTAAATCAATTACATTTTATTTTACATTTTATTTGTCCATTTCTGCATCTAAACGCCTAAACACAGAAAACATGCTCTATTGTTAGCAATTCTTTTATCGTCCAATTTATCTGGTGTACACACTTTTATTTTCATAATCAACTTGTTTGTTAGATTATACACAGTTACAGTGGTCTATAATAAATATTAACAGGTTTTATTCAAGCTGTTTAGAATGATTGCAGTAGGCTAATTTTTTTAAATGTAAATCCAAAAAAAAAAAAATTATAATAATTAATTAATAAAAAACATTGGAAAACAATAACTGTTGTACTTTTTTATACATTTTGTATAATTTCATAGTTTATGCATTATAGTTATAAAAACAAATAAATGTAGCCACTCACATAGAAATAGGCCTTATCCTTTTCTGACAGTTTTAGGGATTTTTAAAAATCCTAAAAAAACTTATTTGTGCTGCAAATAATAATTTCAAACTCAAAAAGTAAATAGTCAGTTCATGCTTTATGAAGCCTTGTCCCAATATTAATAGTCAGTAGTAAGCAGTTTATAAATACAGCTATAAATAGCTTGTTTTTGGTTTATAAGCACATTTATTAAAAAGGAGAGTAAAGGATCAGTTATCTTCCTATGAAAAATAAAAAAAATAAAAATAAACAAACAACAACACAGATTGATACAGAACTCAGAAATTCTATTGTGGATTTATGATAAAATCAGCCTGTAAATGAATTCATACTCATCCAAGAAGACACAAGTAGTTCACACCAAACTTTTTTTAACATGAAGCCAATATACTGAGATGTTAAATTGCGAATGGGTTTAGGATAGCTTTAATGGTGTGGCCATAGCGATTTATTAAAGTAACATAAAAAAATACAATAGTTATTTTACTATATCTTTAAATTTTTTCATTCCAAACTCTTCATAATGTTTTATATACGTAGAAGTCATCATTTGAAGGAAGCACAGTAAGTTTCATAGCTTTATCATTTTCAAGCGCCAGCATAAAATTAAAACTATCATAACTTATAAATGAAGCTTGCAATTCTTAGTACCAATAATGGCCACCAGATGGAGGTATAGGATTACTTTTAAATTATTATTGTAGAAACAAGTATGATTTAAATCATTTATAGAAATCTTTCAAAGAAAAATAATATGTATTTTATGTATTTTACTGATAAAATGACCCTCACTTAATTAGAATAACAAGCTGAAATATTGTGAACTGTATATTAAGAATAATTCTTTATAAGCTTTATGGACAGATACGTTTTGAGTGACTCTTGAAGGATCAGCACCACATCCTCTTTTACCACTGTTTAAAGAATTAATCTTACAGAACAGGTGTGAATGAATTTTGGATAGCTTGAATGGTTTTGTCGTGGTGATTTTTTGAAATAACAGTAAAAAAGTAACCAGTAAATGTCTTTTATTTTTTTAAAGTGCAGCTTCTAAACACTTCAAAAAAAATTACACATAGAAGACAAGTCATTCTGAGGAAATATGCATAGTTTCATGACTATACAACACTATATGGATGATAGAAAATTAAAAAACTATCATACATCTGATGTCACTCTGTCCCTCTGTCACTGTGGGTAGTGTGTGTGTGTGTGTGTGTGTGTGTGTGTGTGCGTGTGTGTTTGTGTGTGTGTTAAGTGAATTAGGTGTGAAACTATCAGGGAGCATTTAGTCTCCAGCGCCAACATTTTACAGAACTGCCACTTTCCTGGAGTCTCAGAATTACTCGGTGTCAGGTTCTGAGAGATCTAAGATTCCAAAAAATTATTTAATTAGAATACCATGAAGTATTGTGAAATACTATATATTAAGACTTTATATATAGGCTTTATGAACAGATTAGAGTGACTCGTGAAGGACCAGCACCACCTCCTCTTGTTCGATGGTTTGAGGAATATATCTTCCAGAATCTGGGATTAAGATTTAGGAGCTCATTTTTATTCCATCTCCTTTCCTGAAAAGTCTGTCTTGCAGAATTGACTAAAAATTAATCTTCATATTAATTACTAATTATTTTGCAATTCTTTTTGTCAGTTCTTCTTGACCTGTTTTTCTCTTCCAGCTTTCCTGGACTATTGTATAGCACTCATAAATGATTAAATAAAAAATAATGGTAGTTATTAAGATTTATATGGTTTGGAATTTGAAAATGTGCTTGGAAAAAAATCACAATAAAACAATGTTGAATGATTGTTATATAAATATTGTTCATGTTAACATAATGTTTATAAATGGAATCTTATTGTAGAGTGTTACTAAAGTTATATATATATATATTGTTCTGTGAATTTGATTTTAAAGTCTAGATGATTCGGATTAACCCTTTAACTGCCATATCCCTTAAAACCTCACAGCCAGAGGGATATTGTGAATGCATGTGGCCGCTGGGCACAGTTTACCTGATGCCACCGGGGTGGCGATGGCATTGGTGGCTTGAGCCCGCCATCGCTGCTTGCAGCTATATTTACATTTATAATTACACTGTTGACCCATACTTTACACCTTAACCCACACTTAAACTTACCCATACCTCCAACCCTCTCCCTAACCTTACCCCTATCCCACCTCAATAGCAGCAAAAGTGTTTTACAATACAATATGAACACAATAAGTACATTGTACTTATTTTTTTTATGTAAGTACATAGTAGTTAAGGCCACCTAATATAAAGTGGGACCAAACAATTATACTGGGAACGTTGGGTGCACGGGCACTGAGTCTCATGCAAAAAGTGAGAAACATCAAATTTTTGTGAAGGGTCTCCAGCAAACGACAGTCATCAGCCAGTTCTGCCAAGTATCTGGTGGCTCCACACTGCCTAGGAGAGAACCACACTGCAGCTTCACAACCCCTTTGAGTGACCTCTGTGTCCCTTTTGGATCAGAGCCAATGCTAAAGGCCCGCTATACCTCAAACGGAATTGAATAAAGGAATTGATATGACGTCATTTCAAATAAAATCAGGCCAAATTAACTTCGCTTTGAGTTCATTTTGGCAGTTCAAAATGGTTCGAAAAGCCAAATTTTTTTCGCACGCTCACGAATCCTCACTGTAACACGATGTAAGTAAGAGGTTCACTGATTATAAAGGAACTTTGTGAGATTAATTGAAGTGACAACTTTTTAGTGATTATAAAGGAACTGCTCTTTGCGCACTTTCTAGGCTAAATATAATTCGTTCAGAATTTGAATAAAATATGTTTTTCATTTTGAATGCGAGAAAAATATAATTTGTCAAAATAGATGTACACATATATCTATTTCAAATAAAAGCTGGTCTTTTGAACTTTCTATTCATCTGTGAATGTTGAAAAATAGAATCCATCACGTTTTCCACAAAAATATGAAGCAGCACAACTGTTTTAAAAATTGATAATAATCAGAAATGTTTCTTGAGCAGCAAATCAGCATAAAGAATGATTTCTGAAGATCATGTGACACTGAAGACTGGATTAACTGAAAATTCAGCTTTAAATCACAGAAATAAATAACTTTGAACATATATTCACGTGCAGTTTAAAAAACAACTTAATTATAGACAAGCATGAATGTGAAAAACAGCAACTGATGTTGATTGTTTAGGTTAGTTTGGACAGAAATTATAACACTTTATAAAATGTTGTAAATCCACTCTAGAGGACGAGTTAATATTTCTGAACAAAGGAAAAAAATACAGAAAACTCAGCGTAGGTATTACTGTGAATATATATTAAATTTATTCATTTAGCAGACGCTTTTATCCAACGCGACTTACAGATGAAGACAGTGGAAGCAATCAAAAACAACAAAAAGAGCAATGATATATAAGTGCTATAACAAGTCTCAGTTAGGTTAACACAGTACACGTAGGATGGGTTTTTGACTAATATAATAAATAAAAAGAAAACAGAAAGAATAAAAAAAAAAAAAAGAATAGAGCAAGCTAGTTAGAGGTCTTTACACATACACACACACATACATATACAATTGCATAATAAATGAAAAGAAAATAGAATACAAAAAGATTAGAAAGGTAGTTGGATTTTTTAAAGAATAGAATTAGAATAGTGAGTGTTAAAGTTAGAGGATCAAATAAAGATGGAAGAGATGTGTTTTAAGCCGATTCTTGACGAATATAGTAAAATAGCAGAAACATGAATGTTGTACGTTACCCAGTAAGATCCACAGGCACTTGTAGAGCTTCTTCATGGCTGATTAAAGGAGTCTGTCTTTCTTTAGGATGAAGAGTGTGAGTGATATTCGTTTTATGGTGGATGATCTGTTTAAATCACATGACCAACCTGGTTTCCTACCTTCAGTCAAACTTGACTGTCTCTCATGTTTCAAACAAACACACTGTATTTGTTTACCTTGTCCTCATGTCTATCGGAATAATGCAAATTCTGGGCACAATTTTACATTTAGGCTAACCGAGACTTGTCATTTGCACTTATATATATATATTGTTGCTCTTTTGTTAGTTTTGACTGCTTTTATTGTATATACACTTTTATATATATTAGGGGTTGAACGAATACTGATTTTTTTTAAAGTCGACTTTTATTTGATGAAAGTTGAGTTGAAGTCGACTAGTCGCTGATGACATCATTAATGAACAAATAATTATGGAGCTGTAAAAGGTACACAACATGGCGCCGGTGAGCTTCAGCGAAACGAGTGTATGCATTCTTCCAGTCTTGCGACGCTCGCATTCACTGTAAGGGAAACTTGCATACGACACTTGGCTAGATGTATATAATTAATGATTTTCAAATTTAACAGTGAATAGTGGGTATATCAAAAACATGGGGAAACATCCTCCCTACATTTTCACGTACCTCTGTGTGGAAATTAATCAAGATACAACGCAGAGATTGCTTTATTCTTCTTTTGATTATGGGGATCAGCGTCAGGTCAGGTCCACAAACCACTCAAATATGCAAATACTTTTAATTTCAAAGAGCTGATTTTGTTCTGACTGTTATGTAAGATCACGGTTTCTAATTGTCAAACGAGACGCATAGAGATTTCTGATAAAGCATGTTTTGTTAATTTTATTTGATAACATAATTTATGACTGTAACTGTACAATTAAACCTAAGGTAATTATGATAGGTTTGCATTAATTAAAAGATAGATGTTTGCATTCATGCGTGTTTTAATCAATGTTTGTTTTGTGAAATATCTGCACCATAAATCATTATTATTTTATTTTAATTAATAAATACTGTCTATGAGCAGCACATGTATATTGCTATTCTTTTGCATTAACTATCAGATAGAACAGATATTAAAATTAGTTATGTATTAGTTACCTGTGTAAAATAATTAAATATGTTGTGAAAATAATGATGAAACGGACTGATGTATGTGCACAGTTGAGAAATGGAAACTTATAAGTCACCGCCCATGTCTCATGAGGTAAATATTTCAAAAACAAAAAAAATCTATGTAATACAAACATTTTCGAGAAATAAGTCATTTGTACATTTACATAATTGGTAAGATAAAAATACATTATGTATACACACGAGTTCAACTTTCATCTCGTGGACAGTAGTGAACATTAGTGTATTTAATTAATTCACCAGACCCAAACATACACAAGTTTCAAATCCACTGGCTCAGTTAACATTTATAGTATAGTAATAATAGCAGTGAATATCTTATTTGCATTTGAAGTGATATTATAAATCCTGTAAACATATAGAAGGTAATATTTGGACTTCTCCGGATCTCTGCACTGGCGTTTAGCACAACCAGAAGTATCTTTGCACAAACTCGCAAGATCGGAAATCCTAGATGGCAGTGATATGCAACTAGCCCATTGCTCCTATAACAGCTTTAATCAGTTATTGTGTCTTTGGGACATTTTATTTCTCAAAGATTTCTGCTCGTTCTAAATCAGATACAGATAAAGTAGTAGTAGTAGTAGTAGAAGTAGCCCTTTATTGTCCATACATACTGGTTGAGGTAATCCAGTGCAGGCAGCAGCCGTCCGACCCAGCAGCCAATAAAGCGCGCTGGTCACAGGCCCGCTTGTCAGACTGGCTGTACAAAGCGGCGAAGGTGAGGTTTGGGGGTGGGGGGTGAATGCATATCTGTATATGTGTAAGAGTTTGTGTATTTGTAGGCCTGGAGAGATGCGATTCTCTCTAGATGCCTCAGTCCACAGATTATACAGCGTCACAGCAAGTTGCCATGGAGACAGCCTTGGTCAGGTCCTAGACAGAGTCAACAATCAACAGGAGTCTGTGGGAGAGGTGGGGGTGGGGGGTGGGCGCGAGAGAAAGTCTTGCTGCAATGCTTGTCGGGAGATTTGTTCCAAGCTTGTCAAGGCCAGTGCTGGTAGAGAAAGCCGAAAGAAGATAAGATACCAGTTGTTTGGTCTAGTAGCCGCATTTCATTTGGCGGTCCTTATGATTGTTCATTGTGCATTTGTGGTCTCCAAATTCTGCAATTTCCTTCCCAAAGCTGTGAGCTTTGCGGCTAATATTGCCGCTCTGCCCACTGCTTCAATCATGACGGGCAGCCTTGTGAGGCTTTGGACAGCTGTTCCCGTCTTCTGAATTTTCCGATAACCCAGGGCAAAGCCTAATCCAATCAGCAGGATACCTGTTATCATTCCGAATAGGTAGATGTCTTCAATGTCCTCCACGGAAAGAGCCGCCAGACACACGACCTGCCAATTCGCCCACGCGTCCATCGTGTAGCCAGCTGTGAACATTCCGGCAGGGCAGTCAGGTTCCCCCGAACCCAAGCTCCTCGTAGAGAAGATGGTGTCAATTGCATTGAGAGGCCAATTAATCAAATCCATGTGTCAGTTTAGGAAAGCAGAGTAGAGAGAGTCTCTCAAAGTAGACGAGACAAGAGACAAGCGAAGCAGGGAAGGCAGGGAGGAGAGGAAAGAAATGCGACCGTCTCCGTTGAGAGCTTTACAGATTACATTCATATGAATACATTAGTGAGATTGATTGTGTGTGTGAATTATTTCTACATGGCAGTGTCTCTCTAGTAGTAGTGACGCTGTAGAGTTTAGTTATTAGCAAATATATGATTAAACTTTACAGTTCCTTTTTTTTTTTTTTTACTTTTTTTTATATTTTCCACAAAACAGAACAGAACAGAAGTGATAAAATAACAAAACTAATTAAAAAAAAATTGTAATATAGGTATTCTGTATACATGTGTAGCTGCGCCTAATATGAATGTTCACATCTCAACAAACATGTTACACTAATACACAACCATATCATGATATAAGATATATAATGAGAGAAAAAAAATAAATAAATAAATTATAGATTTAAATATTCTTTAACCATGTGCCATCTTTGATTAAAGAGTTCAGTTTTCAATTGTAATGATGCAGTCATTTTTTCCATCTTATAAATCTGTTTCAGTCTCTGTTTCCATTTAGTTACAGTTGGTGATTTCACAGACTTCCAATTAGCAGTAATGCTTTTTTTGGCAATTATTACTAGTACAGATGTATCTTTGGTCAACATTGTAAACATCAAATGATATAACATCCAGTAAGAAAAACTGTACATTTGAGGGAACTTCTTTTTTTACAATTTTCTCCATCTCTTCTTTAAGATTTTTCCAATAACCAATGATTACTGGACAGTCCCAAAATATATTTGTATGGTCACCTGTTTTACCACATTTTCTCCAGCAAAAAGCAGCAGATGAGTCATTTACAAAATTTAAGATAACCAAAGTATAAAAATAGCGTATTTTAAATTTCCAGTCAAATTCCTTCCACTGTTGACTGTTAATTCCTGTATGGCACCTATAATAGAGTTTATCCCATTATTACTGTATTAGCTTCTATTTCCCACTTTTCCTTAATATTATAAGTGTTTCCAACCATGTCTTTTAACAATATTTTATAAAGATGAGAAATATGTTTACCAAAAGGAAGGTGTTTTTCTGAAGTTGTGATAAAATATTGTTCTAAACCCTTTGGGATTTTGCCAATTCTTTCTTTTTCCTTAAGGCGGGCGTACACGGTGCGAATTCGGATGGTCCGAAGATCGTATGTCAACGCACATGGCACGAGTGAGTTTATCTGAAAATTGTACGGACCACATGATATACGACACAATTTTACAACCTGCGAATTCCAGAAGCAATCGCACGAAGTTGATAGACTCGTTCAACTTGAAGCAGCGCTGCATGCACAGAAGGATCACTGTATGACATTACCGCGAGAGCGATAAGAGAGCACACATATCCAATGCATTCAAATCGCTCTCGCGGTACTTTGATGTCATACAGGTGATCATTCTGTGCATGCAGCGGTGCAAGTGGAACGCGCCGAATATAACTGCTCTCCCTCTCTCATAACTGCATATAAAATATTGATACGAGCCGTGACTGTTTCCTACACGTACAGGTTATTTTTCAGCAATAGGAAACCGGGACGTTTGGTTACCCTGTGTGTGTGTTCTTGTAGGCCTATATGGTTTATAAATATCTGAAATGGGTATTAAAATGTAAACATGGTTTATAAGGACAATTAATGTGCTCTCGTAAACCAAATGACTTTAAAAAATACTATACGGTGTTTAATAGAAATTTTAAACATGCATTTTTCGTGATGGATAGAGGTAGTGTATGGGGATATACAGTATAGAATACCGTTACGTTTATGGAGAGTCCCTGTAAACTACATATGCGTGTGTGAGAGAGAGCGAGAGAGAACTAAAAAGGCATTGGAATACGTTGCTAGAAACATCATACAGCGCTCGTTGTTCCTGTCAGACTTCAGCTGCCGTCTTCGTCTTTCTTCTTCTGTGGTTTTCCTAGTTCGTGATTGGTCAACTTCAGATAAATCAACAAATCGGCTCATTCAACAGCACAAATGGCACGAATTCAAACCGATATCTCACGAACTTTTTAGACATGTTTAAAAATGATCGGGAGGTCGGGAAGTGCTCATAAGCCACTCTGCTCGGCTCGTAATTCATCGCAAATGATACGAGCCGCGACCATACGAGAATACGCGATTTCCACACGATTGAAAAAAAAATCGCATGCGAAGTTGTATGAAAGACTTTAAGTGTGTTTCTTCAAAGAGCTGATTAAAAATAAGGAGGCCTTTAACTGCCCTTCTACTAAAACCATGTTCACATATTGAAGGTGGAAAGTCTACATTAACCACTATGGGCATAGCTCTAGAAATTGTCCCTATATCTTTTATAATTTTATTTACTTCTGCCCATACCTTTATTTTATGTTTTATCCATTCATTTTCAATCTTCATTTTATTTACATGTTTTAGATCCATAAAGGGTAGGGCAGACAGTTGTACACCCTTAACTCCCCCTTGCTCTATTTGAGTCCACTTTGCTTCCTCATCTCCACTGATTCAAGTCACAAATAGCCTTTTGCCGGCCCCTCCCCCAGAACGACCATTGTCCAATCACACATCATAGCAACCGTTACTATGTGAGCAGCTCCGACAAACATTGACACCAAGCAAGATGGTGAAGCGGTGCACCCACGGCGTTTGTAAATCGGACACTAGATACCCCGAGAGATTGTCTGGAGGAGTTGTGTTCTTTCCATTTCCAAAGCCGAAAACACAACGTGAGCGGTGCCTACAATGGATAAAACAGTGTGGACGGCCCCACTCCCAGTTAAATGCGTCGAAAATTACAGATAATAAAATAAATGTGAATGTGAAAATCTGAATGCCTTATATTTTATTTTATGTATTTCATTTCATTTTATCTTTTATGCACCTTTTAAGCCAAAGCAATTTTCTATTTATGAATTCTGTTGGAAATAAAACATTGGAAAATAAAACATTCTGATCCTGATTCTCAAAACAACAGAGAAATGTAAGTTAGCTTTGAATGGCTTTGACACACATGTAGGTTTAGCTAGGTAACAAACCCTTGTATTTGAACAAAATCGCTACTCGCAATAGACAATAATAGACCATAACATTTAAATTTAAATTTAAATAAATTAAATTAAAAAAATTTAAATTTAAATTAATGCATTTAACAGCCGCTTTTATCCAAAGTGACTTACAGTGCATTCAGGCTATCAATTTTTACATATCATGTGTTCCCGGGGAATCGAACCCCCAAACTTGCGCTTGCTTGCTTGCTAGCACAGTGCTCTACCAGTTGAGCTACAGGAACACTATGATAGAGAATGACAAGCATGACTGGTCCACAAGGTGGTGCTGGTTGCATTTGAGGTACAGGTCATGGGGTTTCTCAGATTTAGCTTGAGACTGGTAAGCATTAGCCTCGATAGTAGTCGTGTCTCCTTCATTGTGTATTTGTATATTTTGAATGTATCCCTCCACTGCATACTGTAACCCCTTTTGCTTCGATCTGGAGGATATCGCGGAGGTATTGCTTCAAAAAAGGTTGCTGACACTCACTGGTATACCTCTTCCCGACATGGCAATATGTCGCGCTGGTCGTGTTTGACGAAAGGCTAATTGCTGCTAGTTGAGCTGCCCAATAATAACATCTTATATTTGGTAGATCTAAATCTCCTTTATCTTTAGCCAGATGAAGTGTTTTAAGTTTAATTCTGGATCTTGTATGTTGCCATATAAATTGAGTAATTAATTTGTTTAACATATTAAAAGAAGAAGTTGGAACTCTTATGGGCAACCACTGGAATAAAAATATGAAACGTGGGAGCAGGATCATCTTTATGGTCTCAACTCTGCCAAACAGAGATAAAGGAAGAACAACGAACTAAATCCCTCCTTATTTGATTAATTAGCTTATTAGTGATGGGAAGACCGGTTCTTTCGGATGGCTCGATTCAATAAACCAGTTGAAAAAAACGGTTCAGCGGTTCTTTTACGCTCGACGTAATGACGTCATTGGCAACGACATAATGGCGTCACGTCTAACAAACATTTAAATAATATAAAGTCAGTAATCATAACTCTAGTCAGTTAAAAACCTCATAATCATGAAAAGTTTACATTTGAGTTTTGCAACAACACCCAAATACAGTAACAGCAATAATGTGCATATGAGGATTTAAGTCTTGAAGATATAAAGTAAATAAATTAGGTGTCATCAGCGCAGAAACCATGATCCACTTACTAAACATAATCCATTGCCATGTATTTGTTATTAAATGAACTTACGTTTCGCCAGATTGCCCTTTATCCAATCCCTCGGATTACCTGCGCTCATAACATTAGCACAGAATCAGAATCAATCACCAAAAGAATCAGTTCGGTTCAGACACGCTGTGAGTCAGTTGGCTTCACGCTGAATCATGCAGGCGCAGTATAATCAGCTCCTCGGTTGTAGAATCGGACGCGTCCGAAAGAAATGGTTTTCGGTTCTGTGTACTGATGATCCGAAAACCGATGCTACCAGTTCTTGACTCGAGAACGAGAAACGCTCTAACCGGCACGTGCTGCAATTCAGTTTCATCAGCTGATCTACTCGTGTTCATGTTCAGTTTACTACAAACTCAATTTGTGAATGTGTCATCATTAACTATAAATACAGTACAGATATTTCATAAATCATTCCTTATTCCTATTAAACATAAGAATCTTTAGAGTCTTAATTCTTGTCCAACTTCCCTGAAAACCCATTTGGCCTATACATTATATACAATATACAGATCGGAAACATTCATCCAAAAACATCCATTCATCCAAAAACATCCAAAAACATCCAAAAAAAATATTATTTTATCACACTTTCCGATGTTTAACCGAAAGCAACCGGTTCTTGACTCGAAAATGAGAACTGCTCCAGCAGTGGGCGTGTTCGTTCATTATCTGGCTCGGTTCATCTTCAGTTCGGTCTTCACAGCAGTTCAGTAAGTGTACTGTTTGAGTAAATGAATTACTCCTGGATATTGGTTTATTCTGACTCAGAGGGAGTGTCAGTCACGTTAAAAAAGTTAACAGCTTAAGTAATTTGTGGATAAATGCTTATTGGAGACGTGAATTGTTTCAAACGATTCAGTTCGATTTGGTGAACTGGTTAAACCGGTTCATTAAGAAGAACCGGTTAAATTGAACAATTCGTTCACGAATCGGCCATTACTATAGCTTATTATAGTTTGCCTCAAAAAGTATTGTAATTTCAGATGTAATAATCCCCAAATACCTAAATCATTGTTTAGACCAGTGAATTGACACCATCTCGTTTAGTTGTTTGGGCCAGATTCCTGATACCATCATTGCCTCTGATTTGTTTTGATTAATTTTGTATCCAGAAATGTCTCCATAATCTTTTAGACATTGCATTAGTCAAGGTTTTGAGGTAAGGGGATGTTTTACAAAAAGTAGGATATCGTCAGCGAAAAGGGAAATTTTATGAAATCCCCCCACCCCACCCTTGTAGTGTCGTCTGCCGGTTCTCTGGGGTTTTTCTCTCAGAAGAAAAGACTTTATTTCAAGGAGAATAAAGTTTAGAGTTCCTTGCAAGGAGATCTCTCGAATGTTATTTGGTATCTCCTTATATACACTATATGGGGCGGTTCCACATAGTCAAACTTTTACTTATGATTACAATTTTAATACCTCCCTAGCGAGAAGAGTCCCCCTGCTTGATTTATTATAAAGAAAGGCCCTGTCTATATGTCTGACCATATGTTTCTCATCAGTTTTGTACATTCCAGCACGTAGGCAAATTCCTTTCTATACTTTACCTATAAGATTATAATGGAATAATAATTAGCAACAAAAATGGCTAGATTCACATTGGTTACTTGATTGATTAAAATCTTACTAATAAAAATCTTCCACATCCTCAACTCCCTCAATCTGGACATCCTGTCATATTGCCTCTGCAAGAGGCTCAATACTGAGAGCAAAGAGAATGGGTGAGAGAGAATAAACGGCTTACGCCTCTCTATATATTAAAAAAAGTCAGAGCAGTGTCCGTTAACTCTAATTTTTGTTTTGGGATTCTTATACAACAGCCGAAACCAGAAGATACATTTTCCACTGAAGCCCATCTAAATTAATGTTTGTTCTAAAAATTGCCAATCTACACGATCAAATGTTTTCTCAGCATCTAAGCTGAGAAGCATTGATGTTGAAGGTGAAGGTGAAGGTGAAGTGACATTCAGCCAAGTATGGTGACCCATACTCAGAATTTGTGCTCTGCATTTAACCCATCCGGAATGCACACACACAGAGCAGTGAACACACACACACACTGTGAGCACACACCCGGAGCAGTGTGTGTGCTCACAGTGCTTGAGTACCCTTTGCCATTTGTGACTGCAGGTTTAATGCTCTTCTTATATTATTTGTCCCTTGGCGACCTGAAATGAACCCCGTCTGGTCTGGTTTTACTAATTTCCTAATATGTTTTTGTACTCTTTTTTGCTAAAATAGATGTTAGTATTTTATAACCCATACACAGGAGTCTAATAGGATGATAAATAGAAAACTGCAGCGGATCTTTTCCTTCCTTATGTAGGACTGTGATGATAGCCTCAGACCATGCCTCTGGAGAGTTCCCTGAATTTAACACATAATTATATAATTTACATAATACTGGAGTGAGGTCATCGACAAACACTTTATAATATTCTCCTGCGAACCCGTCTATTCCTGGCGTTTTGTTATTTTTTTATTTAATAATTGTTTCTTTCACCTCCTCTTCTCTAATTGGCTCTACTAACGCAGAGGCTTCATCCATTGTCAGCTTGCCTAATTTAAGATTTTTAAAGCAATCATGTCTTTTTTCTTCTTTCGATTCCTGATGTTGACCCTTATATAGTTGTTCATAGTATTTGGCAAAGGTATTTGCCACTGCTTTAGGACTAGTTTCTACATCACTGGAATTAGGTTGTTTAATTTTAGGAATTGTTCGACTAGCTTGTGCTTTCTTGTAGTTGAAATGATAATAACCTGCTAGCCTTGTGTGGAACACTCACACGAAGACGACAACCCGAACACAATCCAGAACACGAACACGGGAGACGGTAATCCAACTTGTGAGGCTGTAACATGAATGAGGATCTGAAAACAGACAGAGAGATGAGTGAGTATAAGTAGCTGAGTGGAGATGAGGATCAGCTGGAGCGAGACAATCAACACCCAGGTGACAACAATCAACCAAACGAGCACATGGAGACTACGTGAGTACAAATACAAACACAAAACATGACACGGAGGAAACAATGGATTTCCTACCGTGACAGTACCCCCTCCCCTAGGACGTCACCTGACGTTCCCAGCCTGCTTTACCTGTAGATTGTAATCATCTATAAGGTGGTGATCCAGTATGTCCCGAGCAGGAACCCACCTTCTCTCTTCCGGACCGTAACCTTCCCAATCCACCAAGTACTGAAATCTGCGTCCCCTCCGTCTAGAGTCCAGAATACGATTAACCGAATACGTGGTTTCCCCATTAACGATACGAGGCGGGGGGGGAACCGGGGCAGGCGGGGTTAAGACGGGAAAAAAAATCACCGGTTTAATTTTGGACACATGGAACACGGGATGAACCCTCCTGTACACCGGAGGAAGGCTAAGACGCACTGTTACCGGATTAATAATTTTGGTAACAGAAAACGGGCCAAAAGATTTGGGAGCAAGCTTGTTCGAAACAGAACGCATCGGAATATTCTGGGTAGAAAGCCACACTTTTTGACCGACGACGTAACGGGGAGGCTTCGACCGGTGGCGATCGGCCTTAGCCTTGGTGCGCGACCTAGCCTGGAGCAGAGCTCTGCGAGCTCTGGTCCAGGTGCGGTGACACCTTTGGACTAGTGCGTGTGCGGAGGGGACCGAAACCTCGGATTCCGTACTGACAAAATTAGGTGGTTGGTACCCTAAACTACACTTAAATGGAGACATGCCCGTATATGACACTGGCAAAGAATTGTGTGCGTACTCCACAATTGAGAGTTGCTGACACCAGGAGGAAGGATTCTTGGAAGCCAAACATCGCAAAACCCTTTCGACATCCTGATTGGCTCGCTCGGTTTGACCATTGCTCTGGGGATGGAACCCGGAAGAAAGACTAACAGTCGCTCCTAACAATTTACAGAATTCTCGCCAAAATCTGGACACAAATTGGGGACCCCTGTCAGAAACCACGTCTGTCGGAAGGCCATGTATATGGAAGACGTCGTCAATGACAGCTACCGCTGTTTCCTTGGCTGATGGTAATTTGGGCAAGGGAATGAAATGAGTCGCCTTCGAGAACCGGTCCACTACGGTTAAAATCACCGTATTGCCCTTAGAGGGCGGGAGGGCGGTAATGAAATCTAGCGAAATGTGGGACCAGGGTCTCGAAGGGACAGACAGCGGTAAGAGTAACCCATCTGGAGGTCGATTGGAAGTCTTACCAATAGCGCAAACCGAACAAGCCAAGACGAAGTCGTGGACGTCACGAGCCATACCCGGCCACCAAAATCGTTGCTTGACTAGAAACCTAGTTCTACTAACCCCTGGGTGACAAGCAACACTGGAACAATGACCCCACTGGAGAACGTCTGACCGTAACCCCTCCGGCACAAACAATCGGTTCGGTGGGCAATGAGCCGGGGGCGTTACCCCTTCTAAGGCTGTCAAAACCTTCGATTCGACCTCCCATCTGAGCGCGGAGATAATGATGGTCCCCGGCAAAATGGGCTCGGGAGTAGCAGTACGATCGGAACGCTCAAAAAGACAGGATAAAGCATCGGGTTTGATGTTTTTGGAACCCGGCCGGTAAGAAAGTGTAAAATCGAAACGACCGAAAAACAATGCCCACCGAGCCTGCCTGGAGTTAAGTCTTTTGGCGGTTCTAATGTATTCGAGATTCTTATGGTCCGTCCATACAATGAAAGGTACACCCGACCCTTCAAGCCAGTGACGCCATTCTTCCAGTGCAAGTTTGACTGCCAACAACTCTCGATTGCCAATGTCATAATTAACCTCCGCAGGAGATAAATGGTGAGAATAATACGCGGAAGGATGCACCTGTCTGTCTGAGGATGCGCGCTGGGACAACACTGCTCCTACCCCCACCTCTGACGCGTCGACCTCCACTATGAATTGACGTGAGCGATCAGGGGTGACGAGAATGGGAGCTGAAACAAAGCAGCTCTTCAGTTTGGCAAACGCAGCCTCGGCTGCGTCTGACCACCTGAACGTCAATCTAGGGGAGGTCAAAGCGGTCAGAGGCGCGGCTAGTTGGCTGAAATTGCGAATGAAACGCCGGTAAAAATTGGCGAACCCCAGAAATCTCTGCAGGGCCTTGCGAGACTCTGGGGATGGCCAATCTGCCACAGCCTTAACCTTCTCAGGATCCATGCGAACACCCTCAGTCGAAATGATGTGTCCTAGAAAAGAAACAGACTGTGCATGAAAAACGCATTTCTCCGCCTTGACAAACAATCCATTCTCTAGCAACCGCAGAAGCACTCATCGTACGTGTTGCACGTGTTCCTGGAGAGACGAAGAAAAAATCAATATGTCATCCAGGTAAACATATATGAACAGATCGACCATGTCTCGCAACACGTCATTAACGAGTGCTTGGAAGACTGCCGGCGAGTTCGTTAGCCCGAAAGGCATGACGCAGTACTCAAAATGGCCTCTAGGGGTGTTAAAGGCAGTCTTCCACTCATCCCCCCCCTGATGCGGACCAAATGATAAGCATTACGTAAGTCCAATTTAGTGAAAACGGACGCTCCCTGCAACCTCTCAAAAGCTGAAGACATAAGCAGCAAAGGATAGGTATTCTTTACCGTTATGTTGTTCAACCCTCGGTAGTCAATGCAAGGTCGCAAGGATCCGTCCTTCTTTCCCACAAAAAAGAACCCCGCCCCCGCTGGAGAAGAAGAATGGCGGATGAACCCCGTTGCTAGAGAACTGGATATATATTTCTCCATGGCCGCCGTCTCTAGAATAGACAAAGAATATAACTTGCCCTTAGGCGGAGAAGTACCTGGCAATAACTCTATTGCACAGTCATAGGGACGATGAGGAGGAAGAGAATCAGCCCGAGACTTACTGAACACCTCCTTCAGGTCGTGGTACTCTGCGGGCACGTTAGCCAAATCCACTGCTTCCCCCTGAAACACAGACTCCGAAACATTAACACCAGCAGACAAAAGACAAGACAAATGACACTCCTCGCTCTAGCTAACCACAGATCCGAGGCGCCAATCGATCCTGGGGTTGTGTTTATGGAGCCAGGTGTGACCGAGAACAATGGGAGATAGAGGTGAGTCCGTGATGAAAAATGAAATCTCCTCCGTATGGTTACCAGATGTGATGAGAGAAACAGGTAGAGTGGTCTGTGTGATGACTGGCAGTCTGTGTCCGTTGAGTGCAAAAGGTGCAATGGGGTGTTTGAGGGAGGTGAGAGGAATGTTGAGCTTATTAGCAAACTTGAAGTCCATGAAACTACCCTCGGCCCCAGAATCCAACAAAGCGTGATGATCGAGTGCGTGGGTGGACCACCGTAGACTCACCGGAAGGAGTGTCGATGTAGATGAGGTCTTCCTAGCAGAGATCCCACCCGATAGTAGCCTCAGTTTTACTATCGGGCTTGGTCTTTTACCGGACAGCGCTGGATGTGATGTTCTTGGCTGCCACAGTATAAACACAGTCCCAGGGATCTCCGCCTGATCCTCTCCTCCCGGGAGAGCCGAGCTCGCCCCACCTGCATGGGTTCAAGATCTCCAGGTGGGCTGACCGCAACCTCTGAGCGCTGACGCTGAGCCTCCGGTCTGGTCGCGAGAACCGCCCTCCCCCTCCGACTGTCGGCTTGGTCGAGTCGGTTGTCTACTCTGATGGCGAGGTCAATCAGACCATTGAGAGAAGTGGGGAGTTCAACGCCGCGGATCTCCTGTTGGATGCGGTCAGCCAACCCATGCAGGAAGTGATCCCACTGCGCCTCTTCGTTCCACTTACACTCCGCCGCCAGGGTGCGGAACTCGATAGAATAGTCCGATTCGGACCTGTCTTCCTGCCGTAGGTCCGTGAGAAGTCTAGCCGCCTCCCTCCCGGCGACGGAGCGGTCGAAGACCCGTCTCATCTCCTCCGAAAGGGCATGGAACGAGGCACAGCAGCTGTCTTGGTTCTCCCACACCGCCGTCCCCCAGAGGGCAGCCCTCCCCGTTAGTAGTGACAAGACGAATGCCACCTTCATCTCCTCGGTGGTAAACATGCGGGGCTGCAGGGCGAAGTGCAGAGAACAATGTGACAGAAATGATCGACAAAACTTAGGCTCACCCGCATATTTCTCAGGGATGGGGAGGCGTGGTTCGGACTGGGAAATCCCCCCGGAGACGATCGGCGGTGTGGGTGGCGTGGGAGGCGCAGCGGGTGGCGGTTGTTGTTGTTGTTGAGCCTGGAGAGCGAGCTCGGACACCTTCGTCACCATTGCTTGGAAAGCTCGACCCATCTCATCTATCGCCTTGTCTTGGCGATCCATACGACCAACGGCTCCCTGCAGAAATTCCTCCAGGTGAGATGGGGAGCGATCGCCTGCTGCTTCCATGATGGTCAGATCCTACTGTGACGACTCGTAAAAAAAAGAGGAGGAAGCAAATGCAGGCAATCAGAAATGGTTTATTGAAGATGGTAGTAAAACACAGCAATGAGTACGATGAAAACTGAGTCCAGAATGTAGGCAATGGTGATAGAAGGTCTATGGTGGCGTGAGAAGTGCTGGATGGTGAAGTCGGTGGTGAATGTGAAGACGGTCAATGGATGAACCCAGAAACAGACCAGAACACTCACACGAAGACGACAACCCGAACACAATCCAGAACACGAACACGGGAGACGGTAATCCAACTTGTGAGGCTGTAACATGAATGAGGATCTGACAACAGACAGAGAGATGAGTGAGTATAAGTAGCTGAGTGGAGATGAGGATCAGCTGGAGCGAGACAATCAACACCCAGGTGACAACAATCAACCAAACGAGCACATGGAGACTACGTGAGTACAAATACAAACGCAAAACATGACACAGAGAAAACAATGGATTTCCTACCATGACAGTACCCCCTCCCCTAGGACGTCACCTGACGTTCCCAGCCTGTAGATTGTAATCATCTATAAGGTGGTGATCCAGTATGTCCCGAGCAGGAACCCACCTTCTCTCCTCCGGACCGTAACCTTCCCAATCCACCAAGTACTGAAATCCGCGTCTAAACTAAAAATCAAGTCAGGAATCTTGGTGTGATTCTGGAGACAGACCATAGTTTCAGTAGTCATGTCAAAGCAGTAACTAAATCAGCATACTATCATTTAAAAAACATTGCAAGAATTAGATGTTTTGTTTCCAGTCAAGACTTGGAGAAACTTGTTCATGCCTTCATCACCAGCAGGGTGGACTATTGTAATGGGCTCCTCACTGGCCTTCCCAAAAAGACCATTAGACAGCTGCAGCTCATCCAGAACGCTGCTGCCAGGATTCTGACTAGAACTAGAACCAGAAAATCTGAGCATATCACACCAGTCCTCAGGTCCTTACACTGGCTTCCAGTTACATTTAGGATTGATTTTGAAGTACTTTTACTCGTATGTAAGTGGAAACAATGGATTTCCTACCGTGACACTTATAGCTTAGAATCTCATCTAACTTGGTTCTATTTTCTTTACGTTTATTAAAAATTTCTTGTTTTCTACTTCGTTTATGTTCATTTTCTAATCTCTTGATTTCAGTTTCTAATTCTACTTGTTTTTTAAGCCTGTCTTTCTTTAACCCCTTTATGATTGGGCCTTCCCAACATCAATCTGAGAGTGTCATATCTGGACACCGCCCCATCGTGTCACATGCTTCCTGCACACTTCCTGGTAGTTATCTGGCCAAAACAACACTGAAACACCTCTGTACACACAAAATATCCGAATAATAAACCCGCGATTAGATAGTAAAGCTTGGTATGAGAATTTCTTGAGATCTGGGGCGTTTTTATAAAAAAAATCGAAAATGTACATCGGAAATGCTAACTTGTGCAGCGATGAAAAAGGTTACAAATAACATATTTTTACAACAGTAAACGACCAAATTCCACCTCTGATCGCTAAAGGAAGTTATTATAAACACTCGATCGGGGTTTAAAGTGAGTTTTGAGTAAAAGTGTACTAATAATTTCATATATTGTCAGAAGTAGCTTGATGCTAACGTTAGCACCAATGCTACTAATAGCAGGTGCTTTTCTTCTTCATAATGCATTTTTGTCTGAATAATTCACGTAAGGTCGTAAGAAAATGTTTTGTTGTATTTTTATAGTAAGACTTTTGATAAATAAGTGCTAAATGCAAAGAGAGACTGAAGTGAGATCGCTGCTTTGTTGCTTTATAAAGCCTGAAAAACCACAATCAAGGCAAAAAAAGGTGGAATAAAAACAAAAGAATAATGATAAAAGAATAATGCGGATAATGTGTCATACCTGGCGGAGGTGTGAAAGACTCGTTTGGTGAGAACAATGGAATAATGAATCGGGCAGCTTTCAACAGTGAAACATACACAAAGAGCACAGGAATGTTTACATGTGAGATCTTATAGAGATGACAAGGGCCATAAATCAATCTGATTAGCCTTCTCTAAAAACACACATGACATGGCCTTAGAAAATATTTCATAAAATTCACAGTTTTACAGATTTGATTATGAAATTTTTTATGAAGTTTTGGAAGACTTGTGGCCTTAGCTACACTGTGTTTTCAAACTCATTTCCTACATCAACATTTTTTTTAATACATTTAAAACATATGTTTTTTATATTTTTATTTTTGTTTTTATGTTTGAGCTTATATATCTCTATTATCATAACAGTCTGAGTGATTCTGATTCCTGAACAGTAAACTTTAAAGTGTCAGCTTTGTGAACAAAGGTTGATTATGTATCTAGTCAGAAAGAATCATGAGCAGAAACCTTTTTATTTTGGGTATGTAATTTGGTCTCCATGCCAAAAAAGGGGGGTTACTAGTAAGGGGTTAACTTTGATCCTATAGATATTAATTTCCTCCTTATTGTGGCTTTTCCTGCGTCCCATAAAACAGTAGGTGAGACCATTTCATTGTCGTTCAATCAAAATATTTCATTATTACTAACCTTATTTCTTCTCTTATATTAACATCTGTCAATAATGAAATATTAATTCTCCAATATTTCATACACGACTCCAATCCCAAATCAAATGTCATTTGTACTGGGCTATGATCTGAAGTGGTTATTGGCTCAATAACACAGTTTTTAACTCGGTATGTATTCTTTTTGAACACCCAAAAATAGTCCAACCGTCAGCTCAGCATAAATCAGTCATCTGCAGAACTGCGCTGTCGGTCTCTTCTTAATGCAGTCATAAAACATAAGAAGTATAACTCAAAGTCTAAACCATGACCACTGAAAAATTACACCACAACTAAGCCGGTACTTGTCGAGAGTTGACAAAAGCAGTCACCACCTCCGGGGAAACAAATTTCTTGCTCAAGTGGCCAACTTTGACACTAAGTGTGGCAGGGTAGAGCAGCGCATAATCCATCTGCAGCTCTCAAAGAAGAATTTTGACCTCGTTGAATGCTCTTCTCTTCTGCACCACAGCCGCTGAGTAATCGTTAAAAAAGGAGACTCTCAGAGTGTCTGTGTCTTGCGAAGACGCTTGCTTACTGTTGAGTGTGACGTGCTTACTGGCGGCTGCCATCACTCTTTGTTTGTTTTGGAAATTATAAAATTGAACAATGACAGGTTTGAGGATGGTGGCCCCTGCTTTGGAGCGAGGGAATGGTGAGCTCTTTCCAGTTTCAATTTACCAGCCTTCAATTTACTATCCCTCCGTGTCCTCCGGTAAGCCAACAATGCGTACATTGCTTTTGCTTCTGCTGCTTTTTTGCATCTCCAAGTGCTGCTTTTTTTGCCCTCCACAAAGAAATACCAGATGATTTGTTCAAATATTTGTCCAGACTCATTCTAGCAAGGTAACGTTTTTGGCTGAGCTACTCTTCTGTCCAGATGAAAAGGAAATTTTGTATAAATAACCGAGAATATTCACGCAAGGAAAATTTGTATAAATAAACGAGAATATTCACGCAGCTCACAAAACAAGTGTTCACTCTCCGGCACCATACTTGCATCCCACCAAGAGAAGTGTTTTTAATCTAGATTTAAACAGAGAAAATGTGTCTGAACCCCAAACATTATCAGGAAGGCTATTCCAGAGTTTTGGGAGCCAAATGTGAAAAAGCTCTACCTCCTAAATCCAGCGAACGACTAGTGATTTTTTCAAGTCGACTTTAATGTGATGAAAGTTGAGTCGAAGTCGACTAGTTGCTAATGACATCATTAATGAACATAAGCTTGGAGCTGTAAAAAAAAAAAAACACCTTGTGCACAGCTATGGCATATATGACACAGCACTGCCCGTGCTGCTTTTTATCAGTTATTTTGTCTTTGGGTCGTTATATTTCTCACAGATTTCTGCTCGTTTTAAATCAGATACAGATAAAGTAGCAAAGTAAAGATTACATTCTTATGAACACATTAGTGAGAGCGATTGTGTGTGTGAATTAATTCTACCCGGGAGCATCTCTACTACTGAAGCTGTGGGATTTAGTTATTAAGAAATAAATTATAGAACTTTTCAGTTTCCAAGAAATTTTATTGAGAAATCACAGAACAGCGTTGACAGTACATTTCCACGCTGAATGATTCTGTAGCCTGAATGAGTCTGTAGCCTATGTGTGTGTTACAGTACAGAAGCACATTAGATTAGAACAGCGATGAACTTACCTGTACAATAAGCTGTTTAGAATGTGTGTTCTCCTGTCCAGTTTCGAGTGTCCAGTAATATAATCACATATGCATGTGGAGTGCTTTCATAGTATGTATGTATTTGTTATTTTAACTGTTGGGAAATGGAGCGTAATTGTGGAAGTCTTTCAAAGATTTATCTAGTTGCGCCCTCTATAGGACCGACGACTAGTCGACGTCAGGCTTAAAGCGTCATGGCAGACCATTGAAGTCGACTAATCGATTAGTCAGGGCAACCCCTATTAGGTACACAGGAGCTAACCAAGCGCCAACTTCCTGCTCTCTCTCGTGAAGCCAACAAGGAAGTGACTAAAACTGCAATTCATCGACTGGCCACTTGAGGCTGGCTGCAAAAGGGAGTCAATCCCATAGACTCCCCAAATTAAAGTGCCCAACTTTACAGTAGAAAAAAAACATGTTTACAGTATAGCTAATTTTGCCCTTCATGACAACTGTGAGGGGGGTGATTTTTTTTATATCTCATCTGTTTAAATTATACTAAGCCTTTAATTTCTGCATAATTAAGAGTGTGGTCACTTGAGTTACATGTGGTTTGCCGCTGATGATGACTTAGGTGGGCGTGGCTTCAACAATCAGCTCCCATCATTTTGCCCATTTTCGATTGTCTGGGAGAGTCGCGTGGTGATGCGCTGCCAAGATGGCAACAATCTGCTCTGCACACTTTAAGCTTCAAAAACACTCTTCAGGACTCTATGGGTGATGTCACAGATACTACGTCCATGTTTTTATACAGTCTATGGAGCTAACCCATTTAGGTACTTATAGGCAAGTAATAATAATTTGTAACTGATACGGAACTTAATACGTAGCCAGTGCAGAGACTGTAAAATTGGGGTAATATGATCATATTATCTTGACCTGGTAAGGACTCTAGCCTCTGCATTTTGGACTACCTATAGCTTGTTTATTTAAGATGCAGAACAACCACCTAGAAGTGCATTACAATAGTCCAGTCTAGAGGTCATGAATGCGTGAACTAGCTTTTCTGCATCAGAAACAGATAACATATTTCATACCTTGGCAATGTTTCTAAGATGGAAGAATGCTGTTTTTGTAATAAGGGTAATATGGTTTTCAAAAGACAAGTTGCTGTCTAATATAACACAAAGATTTTTGACTGTAGAGGAAGTAACAGTGCATCCGTCTAGTTGCAAACTGTTCAAATTAGGCTACATAACATATGCTGTTATAAGTATGTAGGTTATGATAGGTTTTGTAGTTGTCTATAGCTCTCTCTGGATCATGCTTGAAAAAAATTGGTCTCTATTTGACTTTGAATATTGAGAGAGCACTTATTGTTTGTTCGCACTTACTATGACTAACAAAGAACTGTTGTTTATTTTTTTATTTATACTGTTTTTATTTCTGTGTTCTATTTGTGAAAATGTCTATATTCTATTTGAGTTTAGACTACCTTCCGGCTTCCTGCTTGCCTTGCTGCTGGTTAGAATCTTATTATCACCCTTGGTTGTTTAAAGTGATCAAATATAACTTAATTGCCACCATATTTCTGATATTATCAATCAATCTAATCTGACTGCTAATTTGATCTTTCGCTTTTATTCTAAATCTGCAAGTGCAGTGCACCTGCATCAAGTTAGCACTCATTAGCTTGTCAATAGTATTTCCATTCGTGTATATCGCTGTTTTCTTTTCTCCTCTGCTCTCTCTCACTACTCTCCCCAGCTTTTCAAAAGTTCATCAAACAACTTTAGTAAGAATCTTTCATCAAGCATGGTGAGTAATGGCTTCTCCTACTATTGTTATTAGCACTACTTGCCACATGTATAGTTTATCTATCTCTGTCTGCTTCGATTGATTCAAATGTGATAAATGCAGGGAAATAGTTAGGTTTACGGAGAAGATTTCAAAATTAGAGACACGTATCCAAACTTTAATTGAGGACAGTAAGAATGTAAAGGCTCTAGATACGGCTTTGGATGTAGAATCAGAATCAGCTCTCGAGGGAGTTGATGGCCCGTGATGCGACCGTTTGTTACTGCTTTGTTTCACTCTTAGAAGGCTCTCTTTGAGGAGGGAGCCTTCATTAGTGTTTCTCGCGGTTCCCGTCCTGCTTTTGCTGAGCCGGAGCGGAGCGGTGGCTGTGCTCGCGGTAGGGGTGTAACGGTACGCAAAAATCACGATTCGGAACGTACCTCAGTTTTCAAGTCACGGTTCGGTTCATTTTCGGTACAGTAAGGGAAAGAAATGCAAACATTAAACTGCAGGTTGTTTATTACTAATAAACTATTCTTAACAATTTGTTTACACTTTAAAAAAAAACTTTTAATAAAATATATATAAAATAAAAGATAATAAGAAATAAAATACTGCTGCAAAGTTCTCCACTAAATAAAATACTCTCAGTCTCAAACCAATATCATATATTAAAATATAATGAAAAATATAAATAAATAACTATGATTACGATTAAAGTTCAGCATCAGTTTTTCGACCTGCTCAGATTTCGTTATTGCGTTGGACCGATCGGAATTAAGGGCAAAGGTCTGTTTAAATGCTGACAGGAGCTGCGTTTGAATTACAATCGTTTTTTTTCCTAGCTGTAGTGATGTAGTGATGCAGGCACGATTGTAAAGACACAGAAAACGCGAAGCAGGCGCCACGAAACTGACATGCAGCAGAAACGCCACGCAGCCCATGTGTCGCCGGCCTTAGAATCAGCTGCAGGGCGGGATTTGTGCAGAACGCGGAGACTTCCACCACTGAATATGTTCATTTGGAAACATGCAAATGTATATGTTCCGTTCACAAAATATTGCGTTTGGTCATTTGGTACACACATGCACCGTACCGAAAGCCCTGTACTGAAATGGTCCGGTACGAATACACGTACTGTTACACCCCTAGATCGTGGGTTTTGCTTTTGCTTTTTTTGGAAGCTCACATTGCGGTCCTCCCCTCCGTAATTTATCTGACTAATGAGAAGTTAGATACTTTATATAATTTTTGATTCTTGATATGAACCTTACTATGCCAGACAATGTATGCTCGTCTGGTTGTTTACTTGTGTTTAATTCTGAGGAATTAAATTCAGTATTCATCTGATTGAGAAGTTAGATATATCATTTCGATATGAATTGTATCACAAGCCAGACCGTGTTTGCTCATCTGATTGTTTGATGGCATTTAATTTTGAGGAATATAAAGACATTTATTTCACTTTGAGAAGTTAGATATACAGGAGCTCACTGGATATAACATTTGAGTAAGAGCACATGTTTACCTCCCTTCCTCTGAGGAGGTTGAGGTGGTCAGCAGGAGCTGCTCGGTGGAGCACTCCCAACCTATCGTGTTCCAGCTCCTCATTCTTGGGGTGTCACTTCTCGTCTAGAGTCAGAGTGGCACTCCCCGGCCAAAGGCTTCGAGCGGCTCTGAACCTGCATCCTGCCAAGTGTGCTACATTGGGTCCTGGCCTGAGCAGGCTCTGGTCAATCGAGTCTTCCTAGCAGACAATGTGGGTCTGAGGGCCGTCATTTCTAGTAGGAGACTTCAGCTTTGAGAGTCCTGATGCTGTGGATCAGAACCTTGGAGGACATGCCCCTCTGGGGAAGAGCGGTGTACACTGCATTAAACGGTGCCCACCTCTCCTCAGTGCCCTCAGGAGATTGACCTGCCAACCCTGCCCGTGTTCCTTGGCGCAGCAGTTTCTGGCGAGCGCTTCTCTCAGTTACTGCCCGGAAACTCACCGGTGCTTACCTCCATGAGGGACTCTTTAGCAGCTAGTTCAACTGTCCCCTGCTGGTTCGCTGCTTCAGGGCACCGAGCCAGCAGCTCTGATTACACCAGAGGTCAGTCTCAAGAGACTGGTTCCCTTAGTAGACTATTTAGCATCGTGAAAACTACTGCCAAACATGTCTCAGTGGGTCCTTCACAGTGACTACGTTTACAAGCTGCTAAAATTCGGGTTATGGTCGGGTTAAGGTCACCATTTGGGTTTCTGAAACATTCGGGATAACCCGTTTACATGCGTGAGCAGAGAGAGTTACTCCTGTATACATGGAATGTGTAATCAGTCGCCAATATCCCGATGTAAACGGCGACGCACGGTTAGCGTCTGGACGTAAGACGCAATATGCGTCATTTCCGATTCTTCTTCCTGTATCCAAAGACTCAAAAGACCAAGATTCCTTGCAAATAGAACATGCGCAGAACACATATTTTGATGGGGATATGACGAAACGCGTTTACAAGACCAAATATTCGGGTTATAAAAGTGGGAACCTCAGGTATAATATGAGCATATCCGGGTTTTTGCCGGTGTTTACATGGCCGTGCGCGACCGGGTTATTGCTAATATCCCGGTTTTGAACGGGTTATTGGCTGCATGTAAACGTAGTCACTGAAGTGAGAGGCCACAGAATCCAGTTCGGTTCACCTCCAATTCAACGGGACTTTTTCCACCCTGGTGGGCCCCGAGCAGGCTCTGGTAATGGAACAGAAGTAGACACTGTCTGAGGATGGAGGCCATCGAGGTAGTCCCTCCTCGCTTAGCTGTGTCCAGGTCATACAGCCAATACTTCACCATTCCGAGAAAGGATAAAAGATTGCATCCTATTTTAAGATCTGCGTCTTTTGAACTGCTCAGTCAGAGGACTGAAGTTCAGCACACTCACACTAAAAGCAGACAATCAAGTCTGAGGACTGTTGTCATGATCGATCTAGAAAGATGCATAGGAAGTTCCTGAAGTTGGCTTTTGGGGGCAAAAGCCTATTAATACCGGTTCTTCCTTCAGCCTTGAATTCTCACCCCACACTTTCACGATTTAAGAAAATGGTGTGATGATTAGTTGATATTAGCTCAATCAGACTGGATGGCGGTTTGGCATCGATGTCGTTCTTGCTCACACGAAAGACCTGGGGTTAAGACTTAATGCCAAGAAAGGTGTGCTTTCTTCAATACAAAGAACCACTTTTCTGGGCATCATGTGGGATTCGACCACGGTGTAGGAACAGATGTCTCCTGTTCGGATGAGTCGATCCTCACCTTAGTCATGAGAGTAAGAGAATGCCGGTCACTCACTGCCAAACAGTTCTTGACTGCTGCATCTGATGGCAGCTGTGTCCAACGTGATACCTCTTGGCCTGCTGTACATGAAACCCCTACAGTGGTGGCTCAAGACCAAGGGGTCTCTCCATCTTTGCATGCTCAAGGTCACACGGAGGTCCTACATGCCTTAGACATGTGGAGGAGATCTTGGTTCTTGTCTCAGGGCCCGGTGTTTGGTGCTCCTTGTCGCCACCTAATGCTAGTGACGGATGTTTCCCTCACCGGCTGGGTCATGAGTGGCCACCCTGCCCACGATCTGTGGAGTGACATAGCATATCAACTGCCTGAAGATGCTGGATGTGCTTCGAGCACTACTTTACTTTCTCCCAGGCCTAAGAGGTCACAGTGTGTTGATGTACACCGACAACACCGCGGTGGTCTCTTATCAACCACCAAGGGGTCTGTGCGCACACGGTTTGTACAAACTAGCGTACCAGATCTTTGTGTGGTCCCAAGGCAAAGTTCTCTTGCTGAGAGCAGTTCACATTCCTGGGCATCTGAATATGGGAGAAGACATCCTGTTGAGGCAGGGGCAGAGGCCCGGGGAATGGAAGCTTCAACCCGAGGTGGTGAAGCAGATATGGAGAATATTTAGTCAGGTGGATCTGTTTGCGACTCAGATGACATTGCACTGTGCCCTTTTGGTTTTCTGATTCATCCAACTCCACTGGGGCTGGATGCCATGGTGCAGACTTGGCCGAGGCATCATCTTCGATCTTCTTCATCCTTTTCCTCAGGAGTTCTGCTGAGAGTACGATGGGATGGGGTCCATATTCTATTAGTAGCCCTGTTCTCCAGAACTCCCTCCATGAAGAAACCGTATGCCTTGAGTTAGAAACCTTTCACCTTCTGGAGAGAAGACTGCCAGCTCGACCCAGTTATTTGCCCAGTTGGTACAGTTCTGGAGTTCCTGCAGGCCCTCCTCTCTGCAGGGTTGGCCCACTCTACCCTGAGGGTCTACGTGGTGGCCATTACAGCCTACCGTGCAGTGTTAATTTCATTGACTAAATATTTTCGGCATTATTTTCGTCACGAATATATTTTTGCAGACAAAAACGAAACGAAAACTAAAAAAGAAGGCACTGATGGAGACTAAAACTATGACTAAATTGATTGACATTATCGTCAACTTATAAAGGACGAGACGAAAATAGACTGTGACGAAAATCAAATCAGCAGACGGGAGAGATGCGAGGAATGAACAAAAGAACCGGCAAAACGGAACAGGCGAGACTGCACGAGAGAAGAGAACCAATCCGAGCCCGACTTATTGAGACGTGAAGCGAAGGTTTTCAGTTTTTAAATGAGCTCCCGGGAAGTCGGCATTCGAAGAGGTGATGTCTAAAAGAGCGACAAAATGTCCACAGCTCACTTCACGTTTGACGACGAACAAAACAAAACAAAGTGTAAAGCACGCGGAGCGCTCATTCGTGGCAAGAACACAACCAATTTGAAAAGACATTTACAGACGAGCCACCTGGACATTTTCTCAAATGTAATTTCAAAACTATGTTCTTTTGTTTATTGAGCGAAGCAAAATTGGAAGACTGCAGTGCGTAGATGTTGTAGCATTAAATATTACGAACTGAAAAGTACTGTAAAATAGCCCCTTCTTCAAGTTAGATGCTAATACGTAATATTATGATACATACATTTGATTAATACTAATGTTTAGTATATTTTATAATGTTCTACTTGTTGACAATATCACAAATATTTCTATATTAGTCATGTGAAACGTGAATGTTCACATCCTATACATACTAATCTAGCAATATTGTAGTATTTAAAACATACAATATTGCTAGACAAATTAATACCTTATAAAATCTTGTTACTTTTTTTATCCACCCAACTTATTAAATATTTACTTTAAATGTATGCACTTATTGTTCAGCTCAGCTGTAAGCTTTAAGGTCCTGGACCTAACTTTATTTTTCTTTTATTGATGGTCAATTGGCAGCTAGTTATTGTTTACATTATCATGACAGTGTTTGTTGCTCCATAAAAGCTTTTGAGTTGAAATAAAGACACAGTTGTGTTGAAATAAAGTTGAATTTGTGTTTTATATATTTTGGTTAAGTTTGTTTCCTATACCAGCTGTAAAAAATTGTCTAGTAAATCTGTTATTGATTTTAGTCTTATTTTAGTCGACTAAAATACCAAGCAATTTTAGTCGACTAAAATAAGACTAAAATTAAAACAAATCAGATGACTAAAACTTGACTAAAACTAAAAATAATTATAGTCAAAAGACTAAGACTAAAACTAAATTAAAATTCCGTGTCAAAATTAACACTGCTACCGTGCCCCTCTTGGTGGGCAGACAGCCTATGGTTACATGTTTCCTCTGCGGTGTGCTGAGGCCTCTGGCCAGAAGAAGCTTATGCTAAGTGGTTGATCAGAATGCTATCCCAAAACCTTGAGTCCTCTGATCTCCCCTCACTACTGGGAGCCAAGACTCACTTGAACCGAAGGATGGCAGCCTCCAAAGCCTTCTTGTCAGGTGTGTCTATACAGGACATCTGCAACGCAGCTGGACGGTCCACACCCCTCATATTCATCAGATTTTATGGTTTAGATCTGCGAGCCACTCACGACTCTTCTTTCTCTTGCCTTAGCTATGCTCCTTGTATACACACTAGGCAGGGACCTGCAAGTCTGGCAGGGTGGGCATTCTCGTTCCCATAGCGTTTTCGTACGCAGCTCGAGTTCCTGAAGGGGAACGTCCCAGGTTACGTACAGATAGAAGTAGCTTGATAATGTGAAAAAGGAGACATTTTAAATATTTATTAATAAACACATGTTTTGTTGCGGGCTGCAAGTATAAATTAACAGTGCTGGCTCTCTCCACATGGACGCGCCTTTAGAGAGAAATGCAACCTTCACAGATTACATAATGCTTTCGTTTTGAATCAATTTGTTTAAAAGACATTTCAAACTTTCTGTAGATATATTTATCATGTATGTGAAACACCCCAATTTTCAGTTATTTCATTACCAGAAAAAATTCAAGTGATCGAGAGGGCACCTCCCTGTCATGCATGCGCATTAATAATTTTCGCACAAACACTTGAATATAAATAATTAATCACATTTTGCATATGCATTACAAAGTAAATCAATTGTACATGCAATTATCCATAATAAATAATAATAAAAATAATAAAAATAATAATAAATAAGTAGACCAATAAGAATAAATTGTGCGTCACACAGCAAGGAATATGATACACATCTGCATTTAAAAGCGGCTGAATTATTTTTTTACTTGAATTATATGAAAGCAAGTAAAGAAGGCTCCCTTTAAAATCAATGAAGTTGTCAATTAATGAAGCTCTTTTTTACATTGTGTGCATTTTGCTTATTATAATGAGAGAACTTTAAATGTGAAGACGTTTTATTAATTAGTCCATTCTTTAGAGTTTCAAGGATTTAGCTAAATCATGCAGGTTTAATTTAGTCGTTTCTTGTTTTAATTAGGCCTAAATAATGGGAGCAAAATTACAGGACCTCACGTTTTACTAAAATAAAGAAAATTATTTATAAAACACGCATCAATTTCTTAATCATTGTACAGACAAATATCTTTTTCCCAAAAAATTTAAATATAGGCAGCTCACCAAAATAGACAACCACTTTTAATGCTCTAATTCCACAATTTCTTTAGAATAATACTCATATTAGAAATAATATTGCACACCTAGTAAATGTGTCAAATCTAAAATATGGTCTAAAGCCCTATTCGGACGGGACTAGTTTTACAGGGGGTCGTTAGAGAAATCTGCGTTTCACAGACGTACTTGGTGATTTTAATCCCGTCCGAATCTGCCATGTCTGTGTTTTTCTCACACAACCTCTGTGATACTCTGAGAAAACTAATCCCTTCCGAATGCGAATGTCTGTGATTGCCGGTGATATTTTATTTCACAACGCGTTTCCTTGTGTGTTTTGGCCAACGTGAATTAGATGCTCTTACCGCGCGGATGTTTGATATATTTGCTTAGTGGCAAATAAATAATAATAAAAAAATATTACAAATAATTAAATCAAGAGCAAGATCACGTAAACTGTTAATACCGGCTATTGTAATATCAGCATCAGGTAAGATTACTCACGTTCATTTATGTACTCAGTTACATAATGTTTTAATTACACTTAATAAAAAAAAGGAAAACAAGTTAAACTAAAGGAACCACACATTAACATGGTTTTGTTATACTAGCCATTTAGTATTTATTGTGTAATAATACTAAGGCAGTCATTCTGAATGAATGCAATGCACGCGTACAGAGCGCGTGTTCTCTGTGACGCCCAGATGCACAAATCAGACCCTCCCACCTCTGTAATAAACACGGAGATACTAGTCCCGTCCGAATTGGTACATGAAAATCACAGACGTCAGGTGATAAGAATCGAAACTCAAACGTAGTTTAGAAAACTAGTCCCGTCCGAATAGTGCTTAATACTGTGTAGTTTAGAGAAAATATAAGCACATGCACTTGACATTTAATTCTGCCTGAATTCATTCTAAGAAATGCACATAGCTTCATAAGTAACAAACTTTCATCTGTGAATATTAAATATTTTAACTACAGCGTTTTTCTTTCATTTTTCTTGACTGCAGCTGTCAAATTTAACACATCAGTAAGGCAAAGCTGACGTCTATTTGCGAAAAAGGTGCTTTGATGCGTTGTTTGATAACTTGTGGTTAAAGTGCCACTCAGCGGTCAAAAGCTGCAAATGCACTTTACAGACGCCGCGGCGGTACGTGTGGTGGTAGAACCATCGGTTTGGTAGGCTACCTGCTGTAGCTCAGGGAGTCCTGTACATTGTTTGGTTCCGGTAACAGAGCCATCACAGCATGGCAACTGGGTGACTGTGAGGCAGCATAGTCGTGTGTCAAAACACTGCTCTTCTGTTCCCATCAAAACAATTAACAGGTTCTCCCCACTCAGTGACGAACACACAGTAAGACTGTGTAAGGTTTCATAGGCAATTTGATGTGCTTTTGGGACAGACATGATCCCTCCTGGGGTAGTGCCAATATGGCACATATTCTTAGAGTTTGTACTTTGTAAAGCACTTTTTGTAAACAAAATGATCACTGATCCTAATCTAGATGTGCTCTGATGACAGAAACTTGGCTAAAACCTGATGATTACATTATTTTAAATGAGTCTACCCCCCCAAGATAACTGTTATAAACATGAGCCGCGTCTAAAAGCTAAAGGGAGGGTGTTGATTCAATTTTATAACAATGTTTTGAGGATTTCTCAGAGGGCAGGCTTCAAGTATAACTTGTTTTAAGAAATAGTGCTTCACATAACATTGTTCAGAGAAACAAATGTTAAAGGGCACCTATTATGCAAAAGGTTTGACCATAAATGTGGTTTGACCATAAATGTGTGTTGGCAGTGTGTGAACAAAATCACCCTAGAATGATAAAAATCCACCCAGTGGTTTTTTTACAATCTCAATAATTCATAAGCACTGTCTCAGAACGCCCTGTTCTAAGATTGCTCTCACTGTGACGTAGAATTGCGCTAAGCCCCACCAACGTGGTTTGATTGACAATCTGAGTTTGGCATAGACCCTGCCCTCGGTGATCTGTACACCATTCTCCATTGTTTCAACGACAGCCGGTAATGTCTCCTAAGAAACATAAGTGTTCTGTTGTGGTTTGTAATAATGAACATAGTAGTTTTCACTTACTTCTGACATCAGAGCCACTGAAAACGCAGTGGATGGATTTTATTTACGAAGGAAAAGGCGCCACTCAAAATTCCAAAATACATTTATGTTTGCGCAAATCATTTTTTGACTGACTGTTTTGAGAACGAGGGTCAATTCAAAGCAGGTCTTGCTTCAAAGTTAATCCTCAAGTGCGGATCGTTGCCTACTGTTCGCAATCCAACGTCACCTCCAGAAGTAAGTTTATTTAATGTTTTTTGAGCAAATAGTCATTTCAGACGATGTCAGCCAATTCAATAACAAATGCGTCTGAAGTTGTTGTCATCGTCATTGAATGTCTGTGTATATAATTTAAACCTTGTATGTATAGTGTGTATCCACACGTATATAATATTTTTTTAAAGATATTGTATTAAAAACTGTATGTTTTCTATAAAGACAAGACATCAAACTTGCTATGTTTATACAAAGGCCAGCACATCGACACGAGGGATATTGGCGTACTATATAATATTTATATTATATAGTATACAATATAATATTATATAATTGTATTAACTAATTGTGTTTTTATATGCACATTTCGAAATTCATTTTCTGTAAAGTTGCTTTAAAACAATGTATTGTGAAAAGTACTAATCAAATAAATTTGATTTGAATTTAATAGCCACGATAGAGAAAGTGAATATTTGCTGAATTATATATTCCAGGTGTCCAGACAGAGACAACATTGTCAAGTTTTGATGTTCGCACAAAATTAGTTTCTCATACAGCTGTTGCATCTTCCACGCCCCTCAAGACTTCATCAAAAAGACCTTGTCTGGACCTTGAGGAAGATGAAGATATCCTACAGGAATGTTCTTTAATACTAACAGCACAAGAGACTGATGTAACATTTAATCCTGCAGAAGCAGACACATCAATAACAGAGCCAAAAGACTTGTCGTAAGTTTATAGTATATTTTAGAATAATGTTTGTTTTAATTATAGCATATCTAATTTTTATGTAGTGCTTATGTAAATTAAAGTTTTTCTTTTTTTTTTCAGAGCTCAAGAATCCAGCCCTATTCAAAAAATGTGTAAATATATTGTCTCATCATCACGATTTTGGGCAGTACTCCAGCTGGAAACCTTCACCTTTCTGCTGCTGTGTATGTCAGTGGTGCTTCATTTTTCACAATTGAAAAGGTATTTATAAATGAAATAATTAATAGCTGCAGTTACTTGAGACTAAACATTTATAATGTAAAAAAATTGTTTATTCATTTATTAATTTACTGCTTACCAACTCTTCTCTATGTGTTGTCAGATATTTGCAGCTAAGAAGTTACATCTTTTCAAGTACGACACCTTTCGGCGTCATGCACTGCTATTGTTTACAAGTGGAGAAACTGGCAGGATGAGATGCTACAGCTGTTGGCTCAAAGGGAAAAGGTCATTGTTGGAGGAGATATGAGGGCTGACTCACCAGGTACATTGTGGGACAAATTTACATTGTTTTTTTATAATGAAAAAAATGTATAGAATTTTATCTTCTAGACAAGGCACATTGTGTAATAAGAGATTATGTATTTTTGTTTTTGAAGGGCACTCTGCCAAATATGGCAGTTACACAATGATGGACCTGGAGACAAACACCGTTGTTGATGTACAACTCGTCCAGGTAAATGAGCAGAAAACTTTGATGCAACATCCTGGAAAACTTGAATATTTTATTTTAAACGCAAAAAAATAATTACATTTTAATCACTTGTCAGAGTAATGAAGTGGGAGGTAGTTACCACATGGAAAAGGAAGGTTTGAAGAGAGGTCTTGACTTTTTGGATGCTCGTGGAGTGACTCTGGACTGCATTGTGACTGACCGACATCCGCAAATAGAAAAAATTCCTCAGGGAATGCAATGTCAACCAATTCTATGATGACTGGCACGTAGAAAAGGTTAATAACCTTACCACCATCATATCATTTTCTAGATTTTTACAGACTAATAATTGCGATGAAACCGTATTAGCGGATGATTGTGTTAGCGGATCATATATATATATATATATATATATATATATATATATATATATATATATATCACCACCATTACATTATATGTAAAGACACATTGCTCTACTTATTGTGTGTTGTCATGTTTGTATTTAACTGCAATCTCCAGGAATTTCAAAGCAGCTTGAAAAAGTGTGCAAGTTGAAGGGTTGTGAGAAAATACGTAAATGGTTGCATAGTATAAAAAAACCACATCTATTGGACTGCATCATCAAGCAGTGGATCTGAAAGAGTGGCTAAATGGACGTCTATGCTAAACCATATGCAAAATAAGCACACACTTGAATTTTCCAGCATGTCTACATGGAACAAGGAGAAGTCGAGACACAAAAAAGTGGCTAGCTGCTGGTATGTAGGCTAAAGAAGCAATACTTACTTTTAAAAAATGTATGCAGATCATATAGCTTACCTTTTTTTATTTAAAATTACATATCATACTATAGTAACACTTCCAATAATTTAGGAACACTGACATATTTCAAGTTGGAAAGAGTTCTCTCCAACAAGAGAATTGTGAAGGATGTTGCCAAGCTAAGTATGCACTTCCAGACTTTGTCTATCGAGGTTTTCCACAGTGTAATACTAAGGTTTACACCAAAAAATTAAATTTTTCCATTTCTGGGAATGTTGTGCAGGTAATGTTATTGTTGTAAAAATAAATTTACTTTTACATACACTGTAGACATTGTATGTTGAAAACGTATTTATTGCTTACAGACTTTACATGGCTGCACTACATTACAATGAGAATGCCGGGCGTCCTCAAGCCACAACAGCAGCTAGTCAACCGGTGTTCAAAGTGACCTTTCCAAAGGCCAGGAAGGAAGAATAACGAGGTCAGAGAAGTTAAGACACAAGCAACATTCAGTATGTATAAAATGAGTTTACTTAACAAATTTACTACAAATGTACATATCTTTTTTGCATAATTTCTTACAAGCTATTTGAAAACTCAATATTTTACTAATTTAAAATAAAATAAAATGTTATATTGCACAGAATATGTGGATGACCTGCTGGACCTCATATTTGATAAAGTCTTTGTGGGTCCTGCACCAAATGTGGATGATGTTTTGAGGATACCAATACCACCAGCATTGTGTGCAGAGTATGACCGGCCAGAGAAGGAGGAGGCCATCTCTAGTAGGGTAGCTCGGTTGAATCAATAGGTGGTCGAAAACCTACATAACTACCCTGGGCATCAGGAAACTCTCTTTGAATCCTCAGGACCACACAGGCTGAAAACACAACTTGAACTTTTCGTCCAAGGAAACCCCAGCACCAGCTCACAAAACTCAGATAAGCTAAAAATCTGTAACGATTTTTTTCTTTCAAATATCTATCATTTGTTGTCTGGAGTTGAAATATTTGATATTTAATTGATCATGATTCAATTTATTTTTGGAGGAATGTCCTTTTATTAAAACTATTTTGTTTCTTAACTTATTTGTACAGTTCAGTGTCTTTATGCATAATGTAAATAAAAAAAATGTATATGCAAGTTGTTGTGAAATTATTTAAAGCTATAATATGTCTTGTTTTCACTATAATTTTCTTTGAATATAACCCGGGAAATATAAGACAAAAAATTCAAACATTTGTAATATTTAGAAGAAATATAAATTTTTTCTTAAATGTGCTAACCAGCCCATAGTCAGCCCTGTAATTGTTAAAAGCGTTTTGTAACGAAAACACATTGAAACAAACTAGATCCATTCCGGTCTACCATACATGTGGAGTGACTTGAAGTTGACGCAACCGTTCCCTCGCATAAATATAATTTCGTTTGTACTTAGCAAACGTTATCACAGTATTTGTGTTTGTAGTTTCAAAAAATTGCACAAACGTTATCACGTTTATCACATCAAGACACCTTTATTTATATAGCTCTTTAAACAAAATAAATAGCGTCAAAGCAACTGAACAACATTCATTAGGAAAACAGTGTGTCAATAATGCAAAATGATAGTTAAAGGCAGTTCATCAATGAATTCAGGGATGTCATCTCTGTTCAGTTAAATAGTGTCCGTGCATTTATTTCCAATCAAGTAAACGATATCACTGTAGATGAAGTGACCTCAACTAAGCAAGCAAGAGGTGACAGCGGCAAGGAACCGAAACTCCATCGGTGACAGAATGGAGAAAAAAACCTTGGGAGAATACAGGCTCAGTTGGGGGTCAGTTCTCCTCTGAACAGGCGAAACCAATAGTTAAATTCCAGGCTGCAGCAAAGTCAGATTGTGCAGAAGAATCATCTGTTTCCTGTGGTCTTGTCCTGGTGGTCCTCTGAGACAAAGTCTTTACAGGGGATCTGTATCTGGGGCTCTAGTTGTCCTGGTCTCCGCTGTCTTTCAGGGCAGTAGAGGTCCTTTCTAGGTGCTGATCCACCATCTGGTCTGGATAAGTACTGGATCCGGGTGACTGCAGTGACCCTCTGATCTGGATACGGACTAGATCTGGTGGCTACGGTGACCTCGGAATAAGACAGAAACAGACAAATATTAGCGTAGATGCCATTCTTCTAATGATGTAGCAAGTACATCGGGTGTTATGGGAAGTGTTCCCGGTTCCGGTTTACCTAATTAATGAAGCCTAAAAATCCTTTAACGGATTTGGATATTAAAAGCATATTAGTATGTTATGTATAAGCCAGGTGTGATGCAGCAGACTATGATAGGCCCAGAATGGGTCTCCTCAGTCTACTGCGGGACGTGTTAATGTTCAAAACCCCAACAAAACGAGACCAAAAGAGATGACTTAACCCGCAGATTTTCTTCAGTGTAACTTGGTGTTTTATTCACACGTGCACCGATAAAACAACAGTCCAGCAGTGTAGATATTGACCAGTGCTCAGTCCAAACCAATATGTATAAAAACAAAATAACAAAATAAGGGTATAATAAATATACACAAATTTTCCACTTGTATCTACCAATATACGAAGGGGTTTTTCTTAGCTCACGGCACCTCAACAGCACGTCTGCTCGACTTGGTTAACAAGCCCCATTTGAAGTCTAGCGCAAAGATTTAAAGACCAGACTCCGCCCATTTTCAGGCACGACCCTTAATAGGTAAGTTCCACCAGTATTATTTAATCATCCACTTTAAGATTTATACAAAACTTCACTTGGTAATGTATTAAAACAAATCATCACTCATTTGCAACCACAATACAAAACCACCATATATTAGTTGTCACCAATCTGTTTCTATTTACAGATCGAAATACTCGGGTACCCCACCACACAAACAGACATGGTTTCACCGGATCCTCGGCTGCCGCGCTGGCGCGTCGTCAACCGATGACGTCAAAAGCGATCGCCTTCCAAAACCTCTAGTTCGCCAGCACGGCATCTAGTAACCCGGCTATGGGAACATGTAACGCAGACGATTAAACAAAACATAGAACAATAGACAAAGTTTATGTGTGATTTATATGGATGGCATGATAACTGAGGGAGAGAAAGGAGGGTGGATGACTGACCGAGTGCCACCAAGCAAGCGTGTGCACCCGCTATGCCGATAGCAGCACAAACTGAAACAGGAGGGGTGAGTAATGATTGTATATGTGTGTGCGTGTTCATATAATACGTGCCAGTGCTGCCGCTTACAGCGTTGAAGAAGGTCACTTCTTCACATCACCTCCCCCCTCTTCAAGCCGCGCACTGTCCGGGAACCTGGACAGGTAGTCGGCCACAAGGTTCTTTCTCCCGGGGCAATGACGGATTTGGAATCTGAACGGCTGGAGAACCAAGTACCATCGAGTCACTCTTGCGTTGTGGTCTTTCATAGAGTGTATCCAAGTTAGTGCCCGATGGTCAGTCTCCAGGTCAAACTCCCGCCCCAGGAGGTAATATCGTAGAGCTTCGAGGGCCCACTTTATTGCAAGGCATTCCTTTTCGATTGTTGAGTACCTGGTCTCCCTGGGCAATAGTTTTCTGCTCAAAAACACCACAGGCTTCTCTGCCCCCAGAGTCCCTTGGGCCAGCACTGCTCCAATCCCTTTGTCCGAGGCATCCACCTGTACCAGGAACCGGCGGTTAAAGTCCGGACTCTGCAGCACTGTTGCGGAGCACATCTTCCCTCTTAGGGAATTGAATGCTTTTTCGCAGGCCTCTGTCCATTTCACTGGGTTCTTCCCCCCTTTTTGTAGTAAGTCTGTCAGTGGTACTGCGATTGAGGCAAAATCCAGGATGAACCGGCGGTACCAACCCACAAGACCCAGGAAGGACCGGACTTCCTTCTTCGTCCTAGGTCTCGGACTTTCCCGGATTGCTTGTACTTTACATGCCTGTGGCCGTAGTTCACCATTGCCCAATTGGTACCCCAGGTAGTTGGTTTCTCACTTTGCCCACTCACATTTAGCCACGTTCAAGGACAGGCCCGCTGTATGGATTCTCTCCAAGGTCTGTCGTAGATGGCTTAGGTGGTCCTTCCAGTTATGACTGTAGATGACTACATCATCCAGGTAGGCTGCCGCCCACTCTTCACAGCCCCGGAGTACCTGGTCCATTAGTCGTTGGAAGGTGGCAGGTGCCCCATGCAGACCAAAGGGTAGAACGGTGAAATGGTATAATCCAACTGGTGTTCTAAAGGCAGTAAGAGGCTTGGAGTTTGGGTCGAGGGGCACCTGCCAGTATCCCTTACAAAGGTCCAATGTCGTAATGTACCGGGCCTGCCCTATTCGCTCCAACAGGTCATCAATCCTTGGCATAGGATAGGCATCGAACTTCGACTGGGAATTCAGCTTACGGAAGTCAACACAGACACGCAGTGATCCATCTTTTTTTGGTACCATGACTAATGGGCTGCTCCACTCACTAGGGAAAGGTTCAATGACACCCAACTCTTTCATAGTCTCTATTTCTGCCTTTAGCGAAGCTTGTAATCGTTCTGGGATTCTGTATGGTTGCTGTCTAAAGGGAGTTTGATTAGTGAGGTGTATGGTATGTTGGATGAGCTCAGTCCGTCCAGGCCTTGGCCGGAACAGTGATGGGAACTGATGGAGGAGATCTTGCAGTTCTACCCGTTGTGGCTCATCCAGGTGACCCAGCATCACCGTTGCAGCATCTCTCTGCGGTTGCATATCTGGGCTAGGCTCGTCATCCTCTTCCTCTACGGTTCTCACCATCAATACCATATCTTTGGAGCTTACTGTTCCCTCCTTCCACTCCTTCAGCAGGTTGATGTGATAGGTCTGGTGGGTCTTCCTCTTTTTGGGTGGTTAAGCTCATACGTCACCGGACCCATCTTCCTCACCACAGTATACGGCCCCTGCCACTTGGCGAGCAACTTGTTGCTTGAAGTTGGTAAGAGTAACAGTACCTTCTGTCCTGGCTGGAACTGGCGCAGTCTGGCTTGCTGGTCATACCACCTCTTCTGCCCTGCTTGAGCTTCTTGGAGGTTTTCTTTGGCTTGTTCCCTATAGGTCTCTAACCGGTCTCTCATCTCCAGGATGAACTTTACGATACCTCTCTCCTCTGTTTCGGCCTTTGGTTTGGTCCAGGTTTTCCTTAAGATGTCCAGAGGTCCTTGGACTTGCCAGCCGTAGAGAAGTTCAAAGGGTGAGAATCCTGTTGATGCCTGCGGTACCTCCCGGTAGGCAAACAGGAGAAATGGCAGCCACTTATCCCAATCGCGTCCTGTGTCTGCGACAAACTTTCGCAACATACCCTTCATCGTCTGATTGAACCTCTCCACCAGTCCATCCGTCTGCGGATGGTAGGGGGTCGTTCGAATGGCTGTACTGCCCAGTTGCTGATGAAGCTGTTTCATCAATTGAGAGGTAAAATTTGTCCCCTGGTCAGTGAGGATCTCATCTGGGATGCCTACCCTAGAAAACAGCTGGATGAGAGCGTGAATGACCTTTGGTGTAGTAATGGTACGAAGTGGGAAAGCTTCTGGATATCTTGTGGCATAGTCACAGATGACAAGGATGTATCGGTGCCCTACACTGCTCTTTTCTAGCGGGCCCACAATGTCCATGGCGATGCGACGGAAAGGGGTGGAAATGACAGGTAATGGTTGCAATGGCGCTCTACCACGCTGACGTACAGCACTGGTCTTTTGACATATTGAGCATGTGGTACAATATGTGTGCACGTCAGTGTACATGGTTGGCCTGTAGAACCGTGAACTAATACGCATGTATGTCTTTTGTAGTGCTAAATGACCTGCCCATGGAATGGTGTGTGCTAGATACAACACAAGGGGTCGACAAGACAAGGGTACAACCACACGTAGAACATCAGCAGTTTAAGCATACAAAATACCATCGTTTATCACATACTGTTCCTCCATCTTAGAATCCTTTAACCCTTCAGCTTTTTCGAACAAGGCTTTTAACGTTTCATCCCCCCTTTGCAACTCAGCCAGGTTTTCTGGGATCTGCCATTCATGAGTCTCAAGCCCTTTCGTATCGGGTTTGAAGACTGGAGTACCCATATATTTACATAGTCGCCTCTGACGACGTGTTTTTCTTGGGCCTTTGGTCCCGCCCTGCAACAGACTATTGTCTAAGTCTGGCAGAGGCTGCAGACCCGCCTTGGATTGAGCCCTTGTTATTACCGGAAAGGAACACATAGGCATGGTATTCCCCACCTCAGTGACCTGGTTTCCCCTCTCATTCACCAGTTCACTTAAAATTGGGAGATCTCTCCCCAGAATCATGTCGGCCGGTAAGGTGTCAATTACTGCCACTCTTAAAAGATACATCTGACCTTGCACACCCACCAACACCTCAGCCTTTGGATACGGCTTTACATCCCCGTGCACGCATTGTACCTTAGTGGTGGTATCATAGTCAATATTAACAACATGGCATGATTTAATTAGAGAGAGTGCACTACCAGTATCTAGCATTGCCTTTAACGCATGTCCATTTACCGTAATGTCCAACAGCATGTTATTACCTTGCCCCAGCCCAACAGAGTCTACTTCCCCATCATTTTCTCTGGGAACATAGCAAAAGCCAGTCAGTTTGGCTTTACGTGCTGGACATACAGAAGCTTTGTGTCCTGGCTGTTGACATGCAAAGCAGATCAGTTTCGGTGTAGTAGCCAACTTAAGTTCATGGATAGCGTCTTGGGAACTATCTGTGTGTGCAAACCGTGCTTTACCTTTGACAGGTTGAGTGCGCGGGCCAGATCGATGGGCATTCTGGTACTGCTGGGCTAGCTTTGCAGCTGCTAATCCTGATTCTGGTTCATGCTCCTTTACCCAAGTACGGCTGTCATATGGCAGTACACGAAGTAGCTGTTCCAGGATGATCAGCTCCCCGATCTCCTCTTTAGAATGCAGATCAGGACGCACCCATCTCTGGAAAAGATTCCGCAGACGATGGTATGTTTCGGTTGGTGACTCACCCTCTGGGATGTTCACTGCCCGAAACCGCTGACGATACGTCTCGGCTGAGATGTTGAACTTCTGCAGTAGGGCGTCCTTAAGGTGGTCGTAGCCATCTGCGAGATTCTCATCCATTGCGAGGTATGCCTCAAGTGCTTGCCCAGTCAGTAAAGGTACGAGTCGACAGCTCCACTCTTCCCTTGGCCACTGCCACGTTCGGGCCAATCGCTCAAACCTCCTCAGATAACTCTCGATGTCGTCCCCTGGCTGCAAGACAGGCACCGGTGTCTCTGATCGATGTATGGGCCCTCTATGCTGTGTTAGTGACCTGGTTGGCCCCGGCGTTGGGAGATTCATATGTATGCTCCCCATGTCACTCGGAGTTGCTACGGTTGATCTCACAGTCTGCTGGATTGACTCACGAATGCCCTGCAGCTCCCGCACATATCTCTCCTCCCTCACTTGCTGCGCCTCAAGGAAATCTCTCATCAGGCTCGCCAGGCCCCCGCTGGGTACTGTGGATGGTCCACCGGTCGGTGCTAAGCCGGGTTTGCTCGACGCTTCAGGAGGATCTACCCATGACGCCTCCTCTCCTTACGATATCAAGCTGTCTCCGGTCTCTTCCCCTTTAACCACCCACTTTACTTGTGAGCGCAGACCAGGCCTCTTGCCTTTTGGTGCTTTCTTACGGGAAGCCATCCCACCGCTGCCACCAAATGTGATGCAGCAGACTATGATAGGCCCAGAATGGGTCTCCTCAGTCTACTGCGGGACGTGTTAATGTTCAAAACCCCAACAAAACGAGACCAAAAGAGATGACTTAACCCGCAGATTTTCTTCAGTGTAACTTGGTGTTTTATTCACACGTGCACCGATAAAACAACAGTCCAGCAGTGTAGATATTGACCAGTGCTCAGTCCAAACCAATATGTATAAAAACAAAATAACAAAATAACGGTATAATAAATATACACAAATTTTCCACTTGTATCTACCAATATACGAAGGGGTTTTTCTTAGCTCACGGCACCTCAACAGCACGTCTGCTCGACTTGGTTAACAAGCCCCATTTGAAGTCTAGCGCAAAGATTTAAAGACCAGACTCCGCCCATTTTCAGGCACGACCCTTAATAGGTAAGTTCCACCAGTATTATTTAATCATCCACTTTAAGATTTATACAAAACTTCACTTGGTAATGTATTAAAACAAATCATCACTCATTTGCAACCACAATACAAAACCACCATATATTAGTTGTCACCAATCTGTTTCTATTTACAGATCGAAATACTCGGGTACCCCACCACACAAACAGACATGGTTTCACCGGATCCTAGGCTGCCGCGCTGGCGCGTCGTCAACCGATGACGTCAAAAGCGATCGCCTTCCAAAACCTCTAGTTCGCCAGCACGGCATCTAGTAACCCAGCTATGGGAACATGTAACGCAGACGATTAAACAAAACATAGAACAATAGACAAAGTTTATGTGTGATTTATATGGATGGCATGATAACTGAGGGAGAGAAAGGAGGGTGGATGACTGACCGAGTGCCACCAAGCAAGCGTGTGCACCCGCTATGCCGATAGCAGCACAAACTGAAACAGGAGGGGTGAGTAATGATTGTATATGTGTGTGCGTGTTCATATAATACGTGCCAGTGCTGCCGCTTACAGCGTTGAAGAAGGTCACTTCTTCACACCAGGTTATAGATATGTGTCTCTAATCAAGATTTAAACTGCAAGAGTGTGTCTGCCTCCCGAACAATGTTAGGTAGGTTATTCCAGAGTTTAGGCGCCAAATAGGAAAAGGATCTGCCGCCCGCAGTTGATTTTGATATTCTAGGTATTATCAAATTGCCTGAGTTTTGAGAACGTAGAGGATTATAATGTAAAAGGAGCTCATTCAAATACTGAGCTGCTAAATCATTCAGGGTTTTATAAGTAATAAGCAATATTTTAAAATCTATCTGATGTTTGATAGGGAGCCAGTGTAGTGTTGACAGGACCGTGCTAATATGGTCATACTTCCTGATTCTAGTAAGAACTCTTGCTGCTGCATTTTGGACTAGCTGTAGTTTGTTTACTAAGCATGCAGAACAACCACGCAATAAAGCATTACAATAATCCAACTTTGAGGTCATAAATGCATGGATTAACATTTCTGCATTTGACATTGAGAACATAGGCCGTAATTTAGATATATTTTTGAGATGGAAAAATGCAGTTTTACAAATGCTAGAAACGTAGTTTTCTAAGGAAAGATTGCGAACAAATAGCACACCTAGGTTCCTAACTGATGACGAAGAATTGACAGAGCAGCCATCAAGGCTTAGACAGTGCTCTTGGTTATTACAAGCAGAGTTTTTAGGTCCTATAATTAAAACCTCTGCTCTTTCAGAATTTAGCAGTAAGAAATTACTTGTCATCCAGTTTTTTATATCGACTATGCATTCCATTAGTTTTTCAAATTGGTGTGTTACCCCGGATTCGCGAAGAAATATAGAGCTGAGTATCATCAGCATAAAAGTGAAAGCTAACACCATATTTCCTGATGATATCTCTCAAGGGTAACATATAAAGCGTGAAGAGTAGCGGCCCTAGTACTGAGCCTTGAGGTACTCCATACTGCACTTGTGATCGATATGATACATCTCCATTCACTGCTACAAACTGATGGCGGTCATATAAGTATGATTTAAACCATGCTAATGCACTTCCACTGATGCCAACAAAGTGTTCAAGTCTATGCAAAAGAATGTTGTGGTCAATTGTGTCAAACGCAGCACTAAGATCCAATAGAAATAATACAGAGATACACGCGCGGACATTGTGGAAAATAGAATAATAGAAACTTTTTTTTTTTTTTTGCATTTTTACCCGTTATTATCAATCTAAATTAATCTTGTTTTTGAATTTTACTTAATTTCGTTTTTCTTTGTTTAAATTTCGTTTTTTTTCTTTATTTAAATTTATTTTTTCTTTATTTAAATTTCGTTTTTCTTTATTTAAATTTCGTTTTTCTTTATTTAAATCTACCCTTACTGTGCCAATTTGTTAATCAGAAAAATATTAGACTACCTTAAAGTATTGCTTCATTTAATAGACCTGTTCAGCTCCTCTCTCCGAAGCTGCGAATAGTCGATGTTCTTTACTACCGAAGCTTCGAAGCTCAAAAAATTGTTTTCGGACCAGCCCTAAACTTTTTCCACTCACAAGCCTATTCCTGAATTCAGTGTTATTCTGGGGGCCGGATGGAAATCTCTGGTGGGCCGGATTTGGCCCGCGGGCCGCCAGTTGACGTTGCATGATCTATGACTTCTGGAAGCACCTCTTTTAGGAGCTTAGATGGTATGGGGTCTAACATACATGTTGTTGGTTTAGAGGATTTAACAAGTTTATACAATTTTTCCTCTCCTATAGTAGATAATGAGTGAAACTGGTCCTCAGTGGGTCTATATTGCACTGTCTGATGCAATACTGTAGCTGACGGCTGAATGGTTGCAATTTTATCTCTAATAGTATCGATTTTAGAAGTAAAGTAGTTCATAAAGTCATTACTGCTGTGATGTTGGGAAATGTCAACACTTGTTGAGGTTTTATTTTTCGTTATTTTAGCCACTGTATTGAATAAATACCTGGGGTTATGTTTGTTTTCTTCTAAAAGAGAAGTAATCGGATCTAGCAGTTTTTAATGCTTTTCTGTAGGATAGGTTACTTTCCCGCCGAGCAATACAAAATACCTCTAGTTTTGTTTTCCTCCAGCTGCGCTCCATTTTTCGGGCTGCTCTCTTTATGGTGCGAGTATGCTCATTATACCATGGTGTCAAACTGTTTTCCTTAACCTTCCTTAAGCGTAAAGGAGCAACTGTATTTAAAGTGCTAGAAAAGAGAGAGTCCATAGTTTCTGTTACATCATCAAGTTGTTCTGAGGTTTTGGATATGCTAAGGAAATTGGATACATCAGGAAGATAACTTAAAAAGCAGTCTTTTGTGGTAGAATTGATGGTTCTTCCATACTTGTAACAATAAGTAGAATTTACAATTTTGGCTATATGAAGTTTGCATAAAACTAAATAATGATCTGAGATATCATCACTTGGCTGAATAATTTCAACACTATCATCATCAATTCCATGTGACAGTATTAAATCTAGAGTATGATTTCGACAATGAGTAGGTCCTGAAACGTGTTGTCTAACCCCAATAGAGTTCAGAATGTCTATAAATGCTGATCCCAAATCATCTTTTTCATTATCAACATGGATATTAAAAAACTTTATCTGCAGCCAGAACTAACTCAGATGTAAAATCAAACTCTTTCATAAGGTTGGGTGGTGTTGGCGCAGTGGATAAGACACATGCCTTTGGCATGAGAGACCCGGGTTCGAATCCACTGTGAGACACCAATGTGTCCTTAAGCAAGACACTTAACCACTTACCAGTCACCCACCATTTTTGGCATGGAGACAGAAATGACATACCCAAAATAAAAAGGTTTCATTCTTCTCATGATTCTTTCTGACTAGATACGTAATCAACATTTGTTCACAAAGCTGACACTTTAAAGTTTATTGTTCAGGAATCAGAATCACTCAGACTGTTATGATAATAGATATATATGTGTCACAGGTCGGAGTGGACCACAGATGTCGTGGGTCTCGCCCCTCCCTAGTTTCCACCTCGAGGAGGTCCCAAGAACACCCCAATGACCAGACACACGAGAGAGAGTGAGTATAATTAAAACAAACTTTATTTAAATTATCTAAAAGGTGTGAAGGGAAGGGAAAAGGGAATCTAAAATCCACTCTCGGGGCCAGAGAGTATAGGTCCGAGTCGCTTCTGACTCTGTCACGGGGACTCTCAGGTAAGCCTGCAGGTAATTGGTGTCCTTTCCTTCACGTGACTCAACAGGGTTTTTCTCAGTAGTGCCTTTGTGTGTGCGTACCTGACGCCGTTCGCCACGAGATTCTGGGTCCGTGGTTGGAAACGCCTCAAAGGTCCACAGGTTAGTATGCAGGTGAATATATTGAGATCTTGGCTTTCGGTGTATAGGTAAGTATGCAAGAAAGATACACAATCCTTAACTTCGACTTTCGTCCAGGTAAACCCTACGGATGGAGTTTGCAGGTGAGTATGCAAGGGCGATGCACTGGTATTTCACTCGGGGTGTACAGGTAAGTATGCAGAAGGACAACTGGGTCTTTACTTTGGACGTACAGGTGAGTATACAAGGGCAACTAGAGCTTGACTCTGGGCATACAAGTAAGTATACAAAGACAATACGCTGGCTCTTAGCTTTGGGCATACAGATGAGTGTACAAGGACAATATGCTGGCTCTTAGCTGTGGGCGTACAGAAGGGCATACAAGGAGCAACTGGAGTTGGATTTCGGGCATATCGGTAAGTATACAAGGGCAATACGCTGGCGCTTAGCTTGAGGTGTACAGATAGGCATACAGGGGCAACTGGAGCTTGACTTTGGGCATACAGGTAAGTATACAAGGGCAATACGCTGGCTCTTAGCTTGAGGTGTACAGATGGGCATACAGGGGCAACTGGAGCTTTGCTCTGGGCATGCAGGTGGGTATACAGTGACAATACTGAATGGATACAACTCACAGACCCTCGAAGAGGTGGACGTCAGGCTTAAGCCCTTTTCAGCTCGGGAGTCTAGAGAAGGTGTATATGTCACGACAACTGTGGTCTTCTTCACCGGGGCAGACTTCCCAGACCAACACTCAACACGGTCACCTACCACCGTGGGAACACTCCCACAACGACTCAGAGCCTCAAGCTCAGACCTGTAGGACTGGTAACAGACAGACAGAGTTCCTTCACAAATGTACTTAGCTTCAGTGAATATACGGAGAAAGACACACCACCTCTCGAATTTGACCAAGAGTGGATAAAAGTACAGATTGAAGTTGCTGCACGTTGGGCCTTCCACGGCCTCAGCTGGTGCCACCACGCTGGGTGACTTCAGGTAGGTTTGTGCCACCGGGTATGTACCTCAGGAATGACTCGAATGCTTCCCTCTCCTCTCTTCCAGACAGGGATCTAGACAGGTGCGAACCTCTGAAAGCACTCCACAAACAGGTATTCATACACAAGGGCTACACAGCTGGATGTTCGTATAGCAGCCAACACTTCTCTCAGTCGTCGTCCCCCAAAATATGCACACTGTTCCTTACTTGCTATTGTTGACACGTCACCACTCGGCGGAGTAGGGGTCCAAAGCCACGAGCGGGCATGTATATAAAAGACGGTCGTCTCGCAACACCGGTGCACGTTTTTCAACACCGGTGCACGTTCTTCAACACCGGTCTTCGTTCCTGTTCATCATTCTGTGGATTCATCATCATCATCTCTCACCAACGCTCTCAACTCACCAACTCACCAATCTGTGCCGCCATCAAGGTCATCTGCTTCCTGTCCTTATCTCCCGTGACCATCATGAAAACAGCGAGTAACACATCAACATCACTAGAAGAATTCCTCAGCTCCAGTGTTCAGAGGATGGACTCCCAGGAACGGAATCTTAACGACACTGGTCACGTCGTCCAGGCATTGGTGACTCAGGTGTCCGAGCTCACCCAGCAACTACAACTCCTGCGAACTCCCACTGTGCCGCTCATGCTGCCCGTTCCCCCCACAACATCAGAAACCCCCTCCCAGCTGGAACCAAGCCTTCCGATTCCGGAATCTTACTCTGGTGAGCCCAATTTCTGTAGAGCTTTCCTAACACGATGCTCAATGCACTTCTCCCGTCAACCCAGAACCTTCTCCAACAAATGAGCCAAAGTTGCGTTCGTCCTGACGTTGCTCACTGGGAGGGCAGCGCTATGGGGAATGGCAGTGTGGGAGAACCAGGTTCCATGCTGTGCCTCGTTCCAGACACTCGCCACGGAGATGAAGCGGGTGTTCAATCGGGCTGTTGCTGGGAGAGAGGTGGCTGGCTGAACTGCTGGAAGGAAAGGGATCTGTGTCGGACTTGAGTGTCATTGGAACGAGGAGGCGCAGTGGGACGTGTTCCTGCATGGGCTGACTGACCGCGTCCAGAAGGTGATCTACACTATGGACCTTCTGACCTCGCTCAACAGACTCAACGAGCTAGCACTCAGGGTAGATGCACGACTGACCCGAGGAGACCAACCACCCACTGTTACACCAAGAGACACTACAGGTAACCGAGTCAGCGGCGGGGACGCGGACAGCCCCCTCTATGATCACGAGCCCATGTTTCTGGGATTCTGATCCTTCACGTCAGTTTGTGGTAGAGGTCGATGCGACAGAGATGGGAGTAGGTGCGGTGTTATCCCAACGTTCGCCATCAGACGGCAAGATGGACCTGTGCATGTTTTTTTCCTACCGTTTATCCCCTGCTGAATGTAATTATGATATTGGTCACTGAGAAATGTTGGCAGTCAAGATGTCATTGGAGAAATGGCGCCACTGGTTAGAAGGCTTTGGGGTTCCTTTTATAGTATGGATTGACCATAAGAATGTATAATACATTAAAACTGCCAAATGATTGAACTCCAGGCAGGCTCGGTGGGCACTTTATTTCGGCCATTTTGATTTTACTCCCTTGTACCGCCCAGGTTCTAAAAAACATCAAACCCGATTCTTTGTCACGTATTTTTGACCTTTCCCGAATGCCCGTCTTCTATCGAGTGTATTTTACCCGAGACATTAGTGGTCTCCACACTTACATGGAGCCTGTCCTCCAACAAAAAACGACCATATAGATCATTTGTGCAAGCATTTATTATGACCTATATTTTTGTTTTAAAGTTAAGTTCCCTCTAGCAGGCATTAAAAATAATTACAGTATCGCATTGCGTCTGTCGTTATCAATCAATCAATCACCTTTATTTATATAGCGCTTTAAACAAAATACATTGCATCAAAGCAACTGAACAACATTCATTTGGAAAACAGTGTCTCAATAATGCAAAATGATAGTTAACCCCTTACTAGTAACCCCCCTTTTTTGGCATGGAGACCGAAATTACATACCCAAAATAAAAAGGTTTCTGCTCATGATTCTTTCTGACTAGATACATAATCAACCTTTGTTCACAAAGCTGACACTTTAAAGTTTACTGTTCAGGAATCAGAATCACTCAGACTGTTATGATAATAGAGATATATAAGCTCAAACATAAAAACAAAAATAAAAATATTAAAAACATATGTTTTAAATGTATTTAAAAAAATGTTGATGTAGGAAATGAGTTTGAAAACACAGTGTAGCTAAGGCCACAAGTCTTCCAAGACTTCATAAAAAATTTCATAATCGAATCTGTAAAACTGTGAATTTTATGAAATATTTTCTAAGGCCATGTCATGTGTGTTTTTAGAGAAGGCTAATCAGATTGATTTATGGCCCTTGTCATCTCTGTAAGATCTCACATGTAAACACTGCTGTGCTCTTTGTGTATGTTTCACTGTTGAAAACTGCCCGAATCATGATTGTATTGTTCTCACCAAACGGTTCTTTCACACCTCCGCCAAGTATGACACATTATCCGCATTATTCTTTTATCATTATTCTTTTGTTTTTATTCCACCTTTATTAGCCTTGATTGTGGTTTTTCAGGCTTTACAAAGCAACAAAGCAGCGATCTCACTTCAGTCTCTCTTTGCATTTAGCCCTTATTTATCAAAAGTCTTACTATAAAAATACAACAAAACATTTTCTTACGACCTTACGTGAATTATTGAGACAAAAATGCATTATGAAGAAGAAAAGCACCTGCTATTAGTAGCATTGGTGCTAACGTTAGCATCAAGCTACATCTGACAATTTATGAAATTATTAGTACACTTTTACTCAAAACTCACTTTAAACCCCGATCGAGTGTTTATAATAACTTCCTTTAGCGATCAGGGGTGGAATTTGGTCGTTTACTGTTGTAAAAATATGTTATTTGTAGCCTTTTTCATCGCTGCACAAGTTAGCATTTCCGATGTACATTTTCGATTTTTTTTATAAAAACGCCCCAGATCTCAAGAAATTCTCATACCAAGCTTTACTATCGTAATCGCGGGTTTATTATTCGGATATTTTGTGTGTACAGAGGTGTTTCAGTGTTGTTTTGGCCAGATAACTACCAGGAAGTGTGCAGGAAGCATGTGACACGATGGGGCGGTGTCCAGATATGAAACTCTAAGATTGACGTTTGAAAGACCCAATCAGAGTCTGAGTCACACACCACACGAGCTGTGACACTGTGCACGCACACACAGATCGCAGGGAGAGGCTGTTTATCATCTGATCGCGTAAATCCGTGGAAAATGAATAGAAATGACGATTCTGTCTGAAGAAATATGAAGTAAACATCAGTAAATATATCCATATATCTCCGCAGATATGCATCTTTGGTCTGTAAATCCTTATTGACGCTGTTCAGTGAGTCTATGTGAACACAAATAAACCGCTCTTGAAGTGACTGAATATGAGTGAGTTGTGAATTTCTATTCAAAATGTGGCATAATACGGATTTATTATTTTGCACTCCTGACATAAATCACTAAATATCTGTCACTGCAACAATGTTTTATCAAAATATTGGTCAAATATCGAAGCTTGAGTCTTTAAACTTTCCATTGATGCACAGTTTGTCCAGATGAAGTAAGACAGTGATGTTTAATGTGCTGTGAAAGTGAAACAATAATAAACTGGGGCCGTCAGCGATGTTTGCACGCAAAAGGGTTAAAGGCAGTTCATCATTGAATTCAGTTATGTCATCTCTGTTCAGTTTAAATAGTGTCTGTGCATTTATTTGCAATCAAGTCAATGATATCGCTGTAGATGAAGTGACCCCAACTAAGCAAGCCAGAGGCGACAGCGGCTAGGAACCGAAACTCCATTGGTGACAGAATGGAGAAAAAACCTTTGGAGAAACCAGGCTCAGTTGGGGGGGCCAGTTCTCCTCTGACCAGACTAAACCAGCAGTTCAATTCCAGGCTGCAGCAAAGTCAGATTGTGCAGAAGAATCATCTGTTTCCTGTGGTCTTGTCCTGGTGGTCCTCTGAGACAAGGTCTTTACAGGGGATCTGTATCTGGGCTCTAGTTGTCCTGGTCTCCGCTGTCTTTCAGGGCAGTAGAGGTCCTTTCAAGGTGCTGATCCACCATCATGTCAGGATACGTACTGGATCCGGGTGACTGCAGTGACCCTCTGATCTGGATACAGACTGGATCTGGTGGCCACGGTGACCTCGGAACAAGAGAGAAACAGACAAATATTAGTGTAGATGTCATTCTTCTAATGATGTAGCAAGTTCATAGGGTGTTATGTGAAGTGTTCCCGGTTCCGATTTACCTAATTAATGCAGCCTAAAAATCCTTTAACGGATTTGGATATTAAAAGCATATTAGTATGTAATGTGTAAAGAGATGGGTCTTTAATCTAGATTTAAACTGCAAAAGTGTGTCTGTCTCCCGAACAATGTTAGGTAGGTTATTCTAGAGTTTAGGCGCCAAATAGGAAAAGGATCTGCCACCCGCAGTTGATTTTGATATTCTAGGTACTATCAAATTGCCTGAGTTTTGAGAACGTAGCAGACGTAGAGGAGTATAATGTAAAAGGAGCTCATTCAAATACTGAGGTGCTAAATCATTCAGGACTTTATAAGTAATAAGCAATATTTTAAAATCTATAAGATGTTTGATAGGGAGCCAGTGCAGTGTTGACAGGACCGGGCTAATATGGTCATACTTCCTGGTTCTAGTAAGAACTCTTGCTGCTGCATTTTGGACTAGCTGTAGTTTGCTTCCTAAGCATGCAGAACAGCCACCCAATAAAGCATTACAATAATCTAACCTTGAGGTCATAAATGCATGGATTAAAATTTCTGCATTTTACACTGAGAGTGTAATTTCTATATACTGAGAGGCTGTAATTTCTATATATCTTTGAGATGGAAAAATAAATCTCAAAACATCACTTTTTGTTGACATCACTTTTTTAATTACATACGACTCGCATTTACTGGGGAATATCTGATTTGTCTGCTTACATGGCACACGCAAATGCACGTATCCGATTCATATTCATATCAAGATGGCCTTAGAATAGGTAACCCCTCCGCCCGTGTGCTGACCAAATTGGTTATTTGTGCCGGAGGGATTATGGTCCAGTGGGGGCATTGTTCCAATGTGGTTTGTCATCCAGGAGATAACTGTACAAAATTTTTGGTCAAGCAACGATTCTAGTGGCCACTTATGGCTTGTGACGTCCAAAGTTTTGTGCCACTGGTAAGACCTCCAATCAACCCCCTGATGGGTAACTCCAACCACTGCCGGTCCGTTCGAGACCCTGGTCCCATATCATACTAGATTGTATTACTGTCCTCCCAAGGCAACATGATAGTTTCGCCAATGAGACAGCGTTGACCGTCGTCGATCACGTCTTTCGCTTACATGGCCTCCCGACAGACGTGCGTAAACTTTGAAGTGTCAGCTTTGTGGACAAATGTTGATTATGTATCTAGCCAGAAAGAATCATGAGCAAAAACTTTTTTATTTTGGGTATGTCCATTTCTGTCTCCATGCCAAAAATGGGGTGTGACTGGTAATATGCTTTTAATATCCAAATCCGTTATTATAGGATTTTTAGACAGCATTAATTAGGTAAACCGGAACCGGGAACACTTCCCATAACACCCTATGTACTTGCTACATCATTAGAAGAATGGCATCTACGCTAATATTTGTCTGTTTCTCTCTTGTTCCGAGGTCACCGTAGCCACCAGATCCAGTCTGTGTCCAGATCAGAGGGTCACTGCAGTCACCCGGATCCAGTACTTATCCAGACCAGATGGTGGATCAGCACCTAGAAAGGACCTCTACTGCCCTGAAAGACAGCGGAGACCAGGACAACTAGAGCCCCAGATACAGATCCCCTGTAAAGACCTTGTCTCAGAGGAGCACCAGGACAAGACCACAGGAAACAGATGATTCTTCTGCACAATCTGACTTTGCTGCAGCCTGGAATTAAACTACTGGTTTCGTCTGGTCAGAGGAGAACTAGCCCCCGACTGAGCCTGGTTTCTCCCAAGGTTTTTTCTCCATTCTGTCACCGATGGAGTTTCAGTTCCTTGCCGCTGTCGCCTCTGGCTTGCTTAGTTGGGGTCACTTCATCTACAGCGATATCGTTGACTTGATTGCAAATAAATGCACAGACACTATTTGACTGAACAGAGATGACATCACTGAATTCAATGATGAACTGCCTTTAACTATCATTTTGCATTATTGACACACTGTTTTCCTAATGAATGTTGTTCAGTTGCAATATATTTTGTTTAAAGCACTATTATAAATAAAGGTGACTTGACTAAAACAGGTTTTTGCTTAAATAGATGTCAGAGCCCATACTTTTATATTTTAACATAAGTAAAGCAGTATAGTCAGTACTTCAACTTTTACCAGAGTATATTTAAACCTGAGCATTTGTACTTCTACTTGAGTGAAGGATGTGCATACTTTTGCCATCTCTGTTGATTAGGGTGCAATATTGCTTTTTAGTACAATAATACATTTTTCAATCACATTGCTAAAACCTGAAAGGGGGGGTGAAATGCTATTTCATGCATACTGAGTTTTTTACACTGTTAAAGAGTTGGATTCCCATGCTAAACATGGACAACGTTTCAAAAATTAAGTTGTACGTTTGAAGGAGTATTTCTGTTCCAAAAATACTCCTTCCGGTTTGTCACAAGTTTCGGAAAGTTTTTTTCGAGTATGGGTCCGTGTGACGTTAAATGGAGCGGAATTTCCTTATATGGGTGCTAAGGCACTTCTGCCGGAAGAGTGCGCGCTCCCGTATAGCAGAGCACTGAGAGCACAACAGACTTCACTGATCAGAGCGAGAGCGTCGACAAATGTCACAAAAGAAGTGTGTTTTTGGTTGCCAGGGCAAGACAACCCTGCACAGATTACCAAAAGAGAAACAGCATTAAGGGACCAGTGGATGGAGTTTATTTTTACAGAGCATCAACGGAGTTGTGCAAGTGTTTGTGTTTGTTCCCTGCATTTCGAAGATGCTTATTTTACAAACAAAGCCCAGTTTGACGCTGGATTTGCGCAGATTTTTATACCATTAACAAAGCTTGTTAGTGGGAAGTCATTGTGTGCAGCTGTGATGTTTCCTAATAACTGGGGCCAGCTTATGTAGAACATGCCTTCTTCAGAGCCACAGCAGGATTTGTCTGAAGGATTACATCATGTGGCACTAATCAGCAATGTGTTATTATCAACATCCTTGTTGCCATAGTTACACATTAATTTCCATGGGGAAATTACTGATCACCCCCCCCCCCCAATTTCAATGTATTAAAATAATAAATATGCAAATTTTATTCTGCATTTTTGACAACACTACAAATTAATAATAATAATAACAATAAAGTTGAAAGTTGCAAATGATTCTACTTACAGTTCATAAGTGCATGTAAACGATATTTGAAAAATGTTCAAATGTTGGAGGATTGCAGTGAACAAATGAAAAACTCTCCTACACACACTGCATGACAAAAATGAACAATAATCACATCAAGCAATGTGCATCTTGTAAGCATATGTGTATGATGTATTGTATGCTACATTCCTCCCCTTTCCTCCCCTTGAGCAAGGCACCTAACCCCCAGTTCCTTGTGATTGCCACGTATCTCAACAAAATGTCCAAAACTTCAGGCAGAAAAACAGGCTCACAACATTAAAGATCCAGCAGGTGGAGTGTGTGTAAGGCTTAGCCTTCCTCTGGCCAAAGTGAACTTGGGGCAATAATGCCACCAAATTGAACAAAAATGCCCCTGCAAAATTAAACTAAATCTATTACATCTGCTGCAAATTAACAGATAACGAATGAAAAGTGTCGACTGCTGCATGAAATTAAGATCCACTCAGGTTGCACCACATTTTATTTTCCCTTGTCTTTCCTAAGTTATGCTTAGTAAAGTTATATACTAAGCTATAGGAATGCTAAGCTATGCCAGAGAGATCGAAAATCAGAGTAGATAGAGTGTTCTTTGTGCTGCACTCCTAAACGGTAACCTCGAATCACCCTAGAGGCAAGGACATATCCATAGCAGCTGGCTGGTGTTTGGATCAGCCCTTTATGAACTGTTATCTCTTCAAGCAGTTCAATATTCACAATGCATATACACAATAAGTGTGTAACTGTAGTACTCCTGAAAAGAAATATGATAAACATGAATAAAGAAAAATGAAAAAAGAGAGCACAGCATTGATGACTTCGATGATGGCGTATTTACCCTGAATGAATAATAAAAGCATATGCATATAGTATGAACACATGTATCACTCTTTCCCAGTAATGACTGAATGTAAAACAAATGACTTCAAACACTTTCCATTACAATAGAAGATATAATAAAATGTAATCAACTGGTTAACAAACTCTCTATACAGTTCACATGTTGTAGTATCAGAAAATAAAGGCATGCCATTTACAACTGACACAGTGACACTCAAATCACATGCTTTTTCTAGAAACAGAATACAGTATTCAGAATGTATACATAAACACCAAATGATATATAACATCTTAATTACTATTTACATTTAAAGATGAAATTACAGAAAATAAATTATTATGCACGAATACAGCTGGAATATTAACCACATGTTCAATTACTCGTATTTGATGTACTTCATACAATAAAGACACATGAAAGATCAAGATAAACGTAATGCATAACTCTTAAGTCTGAAACAACACTATGAACTAACTTTGATGCACACAAATAACATCTCCATACTGACCATGTATTACATATAGTGGCTTTCGTGCTAATCACGAGGCACCCATGCTAACCTTGTGCTCAGGTCTTCTAAACTCATGACATACGATCAGTATAGTAAACCGAACTGCTTTCAACATACATAAATCATCTGTATAGCATTAGTGTTTATGTGAACACAGAAGTCTATTTTGTTTATTTTACCTGAAAAGAAGTATGATAAACATGAATAAAGAAAAATGAAAAAGAGAGCTCAGCAGTGATGGCTTCAATGAGGGCGTATTTACCCTGAATGAACTAGTGATGTGTCGTTCTTGAACGATTCGCTCATTTTGAACAAATCTTTAATGTGACTCGGGAAGAACGAGTCGTCTCGGGGGATGATTCGTTCAGTCGCACATGCGCAATATTCTATAGGTTCTGTTCCACTAGTAGTTATTCACCTGTGTCATCGAGAGACTGAAAGATGAACTAATCAATTCTCTTTCCGACTCGGACTGCATTGGTAGCGTTTTAGTTTTGTATTGTTTGTAGTGTGATCAACGTTGCTTAAATGGTTAGCTCACCCAAAAATGAAAATTATGTCATTAATAACTCACCCTTATGCTGTTCCAAACATGTAAGACCTCCTTTTATCTTCGAAACACACTTTAAGATATTTTAGATTTAGTCCGAGAGCTCTCAGTCCCTCCATTGAAGCTGTGTGTACGGTATACTGTCCATGTCCAGAAAGGTAAGAAAAACATCATCAAAGTAGTCCATGTGACATCAGAGGGTCCGTTAGAATATTTTGAAGCATCGAAAATACATTTTGGTCCAAAAATGGCAAAAACGACGACTTTATTCAGCATTGTCTTCTCTTCCGTGTCTGTGTGAGAATGTATTAAAATAGCATGACCTAATAAAAAAGCTAAGAAAAATACCTGCCAAACCTCCCAAATATTAGGGAACACATATTCACAAGTTTAAGAGTTTTCCCTGAACAAACTCCTAATTTGCTAGTTATTAATAGTTATTAAGGTAGTTGTTCAGTTTAGGTTTTGGTTGGATAAAGGGATCTTAAATATGGTCATGCAGAATAAACTTGTGTAATTTATTGCGGCACCACATCTGTCCAACTGAAATCAAAATTGACCATATTTACTGTGTGGTGAACAATTCATCCATGCAAGTCATTCCACATGAAAAACATTTTTTGTAATCTTTAATCAAAAGAGAGATGGCGAGGAGGTGCATGTTTGTGGCACTCACAAAACACTTTGCCAATTCCCTAAAATTCCCTCGCTATGTTCCAGATGGCTCTAATTTGTACATTTCGAGGAAGGAGGGATAACAGAGAGGTCACAGATGTGCTCGAAGCAGTTGACTTGCGAATGCTTAAAAAACTGGACGGAACACATTTACATTTACATTTAATCATTTAGCAGACGCTTTTATCCAAAGCGACTTACAAATGAGAACAATAGAAGCAGTCAGGTCAACAAGAGAACAACAGTATACAAGTGCCATGACAAGTCTCAGTTAGTCTAGTATAGAACGCATAGCCAGGTGTATTTTATTTATTTATTTATTTATTTTTAATTAAATGAAAAAGACAAGACAAGGAAAAGTACTGGTGTTAGTAGGTTAAGTGCAGGCGAAAAAGATGAGTCTTCAGATGTTTCTTGAAAATGAGTAAAGACTCTGTAAGCTGTACGAATTGTGATTGGGAGGTCATTCCACCAGCTGGGCACAGTCCAGGAAAAGGTCCGTGAGAGTGATTTTGAATTTCTTTGGGATGGCACCACAAGGCGTTGTTCACTTGCAGAGCGCAAGCTTCTGGAGGGCACATAAGATTTAACCAGTGAGTTTAGGTAAGTTGGTGCCGTGCCAGTGGTTGTCTTGTAGGCAAGCATCAGTACCTTGAATTTGATGCGAGCAGCTACTGGTAGCCAGTGTAACCTGATGAGGAGAGGAGTAACATGAGCTGGAACACGAAATGGGGTTTGTGAGTTATCTGTCATTGACTACTTTTCTAGATCCGATCAGGTGCTAGTTGGGAAATAAAGCCACGCCCACTATTTTTCCTAAATTAGTATTCGGTTTCTCTTGGAAATATGTCACAACACTGGAGAAAAGTAGTTTCACACATATTTTTCAAAATAAAAGTCTTGCATCAGAAAAACCTTTCGAATTATGTTTTTTTTTTTTTTTTTTGATGTTGTTTCTTTTACTTTACACTCTAAGTGAGTCAAGACCGACAAGTTGATAAACACTGTCTGAAGTTCATAAAAAATAAACTGACTCCAATCTTTTGAATGTGTAGTGTAGATTATGGTTGTCATGATCCTGGGTCTGTGTCCCATTGTCTTGTGTGGACTTTTATGTTATTTCCTGTTCTCCACTATCTTCTGTAGTCTGTTTGTAGTTGGTCTTCTGCTTCACCCAGGCCTCCTGCTCTGCCTCTGTTTCCTTCTTGGCCCTCCATCTGGGCCTGCCCCTGCTCCACCTCCCTCCTCCAATTATGGTTGTGTTTGTTGAGGAGCATCTGGAGGTGATTTGCATTTCGATCCTTGCCTCTCCTTTCATCTATAATCCTTTAATCTCTACCATACCTAACACTGGTTTTGCTTGTCACTTGATCTTTAAAGTTGTGGGGGTTTTTTCTACTTTAAAAAAACAAATCTTATGTTAAATATTTGCTCGCTGGTGTATGTAAATTTGATGCTGTAGATGACTGTCTATGTAATGATTCACAGGAACATGTCCTCATCCCACTTTAGATTTCAGTCTTCTGCTATATTAATCTGTATTATTAATGTGTCTCTAGTTTCATCCAACATGGCCAGTACACAGATCTGTGTTTTATGTTTCGCATTATCATTCAGATGATATTCTGTTTTCTAATGAACACAAATTGAGCACTGTTATCTAATTAGAGAATGAATGAATGAAGTTTTATTATTGTGTCATGCGTATAATTACGCCCAGCCCGCATGGACTTACAAGACACCAACATTAATAATCATAAGTAAGAGGATTAATATACAAGATAGATGTACCAGATCGACAGATCCAAAGTACATAGAATACATTGCTCCCCAAATAATAGTAATAGAATTAATAATAATAATAGTACATATGTGTTCAAATTCATGCATGTATGTAATCCAAATAGATATTTTTAGACCTGTATAATCTAGTACACCTACTTTTTCACCTTCATTAAAAATCTCTGTGGCATTTTTGCATCCATTTCTGACCCTGTGGTGGAAATGGTGCCCATTCTTCGTCCGTCGCTAATTCAGTCAGTGGATTTGATTGTTGATGATTTGGCATGATCTTGCTACTAATCCAGAGACAATGATAATAATAATTTAAAAATTAACTTGAAAATAAGATTATTATGTTTTGTAATCTATAATACTATAGACCAGGGGTTTTCAAACTTTTTGGAGCCAGGGACCCCTTATAGGGGAGAGGATTTCCCAAGGACATAATTATAACAGTGTTATACCCGTTATAAGCTAAAGTTTAATGTGGGTAGGAGGAATGAACATAATATGATTGTTTTATTTGTGCAAATGGCCCCCATTATGTATATACTTTTTACTACAGCTTAATATAATTACATTTCTACAAAACATGGGGAACAAAACATCGGAATGCAAGTCACATTTTACTATTACTTTCTGAAATTATTTAAATACTGAATAGGTCTAAAAAAAACATACATACTGTCACGGTTGGTAAACCGGGTGGAGTATGTGTGTTTTGCATCAGCACTGATTGTTTCATGTGGGTGTCTCCGCTAATTGTTCATGATCACCAGCTGCCACTCATTACCCTTCCCTATATATTGCCCTGTCTAGCGTCTTGTGTTTGGCAGAGCGTTGTTAGTCATTCCGTGTCTCATGTTCTGCCTTCATTGTGTTTGTTTCTCGTCGTTGGATTGTCCTGTCTTCTCATCACTGGATCGCACCACTTACCTTCACGGCTCTTCCCCCCGCAGTTCCTGTGTCACACTCTCCTGCTGCCCACTCACCATCGCACCCTGGATCATCTGTGAGCTCTGCCTCTTCCTGGACTTTGCATTCCCGTCAAGATTACCAGTATAACCTGTCTTCGTGTTTATTGTTTGTTTTCTATTATTAAAATTCATAAACTCGCACTTGCTTCCTCGCACTCATTTGACGATTCATTACACATACACACTGACATGAATTTTACTTCCCCCTCACTCCAAATCATGTACATTAATTGGCATTCATAACAGAACAAAAATAAATGAAAATAATGTATGGACAAAAATTATCTTAAACAGACTTATAAACAAATATCAGTCCATTACATGACTTCAAGTTTAAGTTAAAGTTTATTAATCACATACAAAATCATACACAGTATGACATGTACTGAAATGCTTGGTACGACTCACCACACAGAATGCAATAGACTATATATTAAAATATTCATTTTTTTTAAATAAAAGTAGTAATAACAAGGAGAAAGAAAACTGTTTCCTATTAAATAAATTGAATAGTTTAATATGTTATAGTAATTTGTAATTATTCAAAATGATAATATAAATAAAAAAGCAAATAAATATAATTTAACCAAGTAAAAAACAGAGAATATAAGCACTAAAAAGATGAATGAGTACATCTCTGAGTACAGCGATGATAGCAGTATGTGTATGTGCAGTAAAATGCAATTATACTTGTGCAGTATGTAATAATAAAATAATTATTATGTTAATATGGTGATGTATAGTGCAAATAAATCTTGTTGGCATTGTCGTGGTTCAGGACATGAATAGCCTGTGTGAAGAAGCTTTTCCTAATTCTCTCAGTTTTAGTCGTCATTGAGGGAAAGCGTTTACCTGACCTCTACAGAGAAAAGGGTCATTGTTAGGATTACTGAGGTCCTTCATGATCTTCCTGACTTTGCTACAGCATCGTTTACTGTAGATGGATCCCAGGTTAGGGAGTTCAATGTGAATGAAACGCTCAGCTGATCACACCACCCTATGTAGGGCCCATCTGTCCTTCTTTGTGCTGTTCCCAAACCAGGATGTAATGTTTCATGTCAGGATATTCTCAATAGTGCAGGTGTAGAAACTTTTTAGCACAGTGGTGGATAATTTAAAGTCTTCTAAGATTCAAAAGCTATCTCCTCTCCACACAAAAGCTCCATTGATCCTAGTGGGTTGGTAGCCCCTCACCTGTTTTGTGCTGAAGTCAACTATCAGCTCCCTTGACTTCCAGAAGGAGGTTGTTCTCCTGACACCAGTTCTCCAGTCTTTTAATATCCTGCAAATAAGCTCTCTCCTCATTATCAGAAATCAAGCTTACCAGAACAGTATCGTCAGAAGACTTGACAATGGTAGTGGAGTCTGAAGTGTGAACACAGTCATGTGTACAGCGAGTACATATCATGTATGTAACACAAACATTTAACTGTCATGCTGTAATGTTCTGTCTTTTTGAATAACAATTGAACCTACTCATTGTCGAAATCATACTCTAGATTTAATACTGTCACATGGAATTGATGTTGATAGTTTTGAAATTATTCAGCCAAGTGATGATATCTCAGATCATTATTTAGTTTTGTGCAAACTTCATATAGCCAATATTGTAAATTCTACTTCTTGTTACAAGTATCGAAGAACCATCACTTCTACCACAAAAGACTGCTTTTTAAGTTATCTTCCTGATGTATCCAAATTCCTTAGCATATCCAAAACCTCGGAACAACTTGTGATGTAACAGAAACTATGGACTCTCTTTTTTCTAGCATTTTAAATACAGTTGCTCCTTTACGCTTAAGAAAGGTTAAGGAAACCAGTCTGACACCATGGTACAATGAGCATACTCGCACCCTAAAGAGAGAAAAATGGAGCAGCTGGAAGAAAACAAAACTAGGGGTATTTCGTATTGCTTGGAGGGAAAGTAACCTATCCTACAGAAAAGCATAAAAAAACTGCTAGATCTGATTACTTTTCTTCTCTTTTAGAAGAAAACAAACATAACCCCAGGTATTTATTCAATACAGTGGCTAAATTAACGAAACATAAAGCCTCAACAAGTGTTGAAATTTCCCAACATTACAGCAGTAATGACTTTATGAACTACTTTACTTCTAAAATCGATACTATTAAAGATAAAATTGCAACCATTCAGCCGTCAGCTACAGTATCGCATCAGACAGTGCAATATAGACCCCCTGAGGAACAGTTCCACTCATTCTCTACTATAGGAGAGGAAGAATTGTATAAACACAACTTGACCCCAAAGAACTAGTTAATTATAGACCAATCTCGAATCTCCCTTTTCTGTCCAAGATACTAGAAAAGGTGGTATTCTCACAATTATATTCCTTCTTAGAGAAAAATGGTACATGTGAGGATTTCCAGTCAGGATTTAGACCTTATCATAGTACTGAGAATGCTCTCCTTAGAGTTACAAATGACCTGCTCTTATCATCTGATCGTGGTTGTATCTCTCTATAAGTGCTGTGTTTGACACAATTGACCACAACATTCTTATGCATGGACTTGAACACTTTGTTGGCATTATTGGAAGTGCATTAGCATGGTTTAAATCGTACTTATATGACCGCCATCAGTTCATAGCAGTGAATGAAGATGTATCATATTGATCACAAGTGCAGTATGGAGTACCTCAAGGCTCAGTCCTAGGGCCGCTACTCTTCAGGCTTTATATGTTACCCTTGGGAGATATCATCAGGAAACATGGTGTTAGCTTTCACTGTTATGCTGATGATACTCAGCTCTATATTTCTTCGTGGCCCGGTGAAACACACCAATTTGAAAAACTAATGGAATGCATAGTCGCTATAAAAAACAAGTGTTAATTATAGGACCTAAAAACTCAAGATGTAATAACCTAAACACCGTCTAAAGCACTATTCGGACGGGACTAGTTTTCTAAACTACGTTTGAGTTTCGATTCTTACCACCTGACGTCTGTGATTTTCATGTACCAATTCGGATGGGACTAACATCTCCGTGTTTATTACAGAGGTGGGAGGGTCTGATTTGTGTATCTGGGCGTCACAGAGATCACACGCTCTGTATGCGTGCATTGCATTCATTCAGAATGATTGCCTTAGTATTATTACACAATAATTACTAAATGTGTGGTTCCTTTAGTTTAACTTGTTTTCCTTTTTTTAATTTTTTAAATGTAATTAAAACATTATGTAACTGAGTACATAAATGAACGTGAGTAATCTTACCTGATGCTGATATTACAATATCCGGTATTAACAGTTTACGCGATCTTGCTCTTGATTTTATTATTTGTATTCTTTTTTTATTATAATTTATTTGCCGCTAAGCAAATATATCAAACATGCGCGCGGTAAGAGCATCTACGGTAATTCATTTTGGCCAAAACACACATTGTGAAGTAAAATATCACCGGCAATCACAGACATTCGCATTCGGACGGGATCAGTTTTCTCAGAGGATCACTGAGTTTACTGAAAAATGGTAGGTAATTTGCTCTGGGGTTGTGTGGGAAAAACACAGACGTGGCAGATTCGGACAGGATTAAAATCACCAAGTACGTCTGTGAAACGCAGATTTCTCTAACGACCCCCTGTAAAACTAGTCCCGTCCGAATAGGGTGTTGGGAACTCAGAAACAAAGACCAGGAGACTCTTGGGTAATCTTCAGCAGGATTCTTTATTGAGAACGCTCTGCGTGGCGCTGCAGTCATCAAAAGTCTAACTTGTCCTAAAGACATTGTAGATTTTATATACATTCAAGTGGGAGGGATCCATTCAGTAGAGGTGGAGACCATTTTAACAAAGCATGCAAATGCAATCAGGAAAGTACCAGACACTGGCATCTTCCCAGCCTTGATCTTATCAGCATAACAGTATCATTTAAATACAGAGGTGCCTGACAGTACACTGATACCTTCACATTATCATAGAGACAAAAGACACAGCTGTGCCTTGAGCTTCAAGGAAGAACACAAAGACGAAAGGTTAATGTCTCAGACACTTGATTTTCCTGATTTGAGCTTCTTGGATGTCAGCTTTATTACCCCAAAAAGTCTACTATTATATTGGAACCTAGATTCAACATTTTATAAATTTATAATCTTACAAGGGCTTAAGGCCCCATTTACACTGCATGGTTCAAGTGACCCAATTCCGATTTTTTCCTCTCATGTGGCACAGATCGGATATAACCGGTGAACGTGAAAGCAGGAGAAAAACTCATGGATTCCGATGTTCTCAGATCGGATTCAGGCTTCATTCATATGTGGTAATAAATTGGATATGAATCGGATACGTGCATTTGCGTGTGCCATGTAAGCAGACAAATTAGATATTCCCCAGTAAATGCGAGTCGTACGTCATTAAAAAAGTGACGTCAACTCAGGTGGACACCACCAACTGAGATCACATGACTTATCATAGGCGCGAAATTCGCCCATGCTGCAACAAGGGCTCCTCTTTTATTCTCCGCCGTACGAAACCAATGTTTTGCTGATTTGTTTTTGTTGACTTTTCAAAATATTGTGGAAAGAAAAACACTGTATAATTTTATTTGCATCTGCATGCATTGTATTTCGTGTATTTACTTCCTTTTCCGGGTCAGAACGTCTACGTTTGGTAGTTTCAGCAGTGTATAGTGTAAATGCAAAAATCGTATATGGGACACTTTTAAAAGGTGATGTAAGCGGGTCGTCAGAAAATCGGAATTTGGGCATCAAGACCTGCAGTGTAAATGCAGCCTAAGACTTGATGGCTGCTATGTCAATTTTTCTTCATCAGTTAGGAACCTAGGTGTGCTATTTGATAGCAATACTTCTTTAGAAGCCACGTTTCTTACATTTGTAAAATGTTTGTTTGTTTAAGACTACAGTTTACTTTCTGGCACATTTTTTGCGTTCTATATTTAATTCTACAATATATATCTTTTTATATTTTATTCTATATTTTTATTGTTTACTTTTATTTCATTCTTTCATAGCTATATTTATGTATATTTTCATCTGTGTTGTTTTCTTTAATAATTGCACTGTCCATGGAGCGACCTAGCTCAAATTGCACTGCTGGTTAAATATGCTATATATAATTGTGTATGTGACAAAAAAAAATCTTGAATTTTGAGCACCAAACAGCTGGATGCATACTTGTCATGTTCAGCAGATAACATGGACTTGCTCAAGTTTTTCCAGCTTTGCGAAAGTTGTCTGTTAAGTTAAAAACACCCCTTCCAGCATCAGCAGCCTGTGCGAGGCTTTTTAGTATCGCAGGATTAGTCTTTAGCCCTAAAAGAGCAAGTTTGATTTTGCAAACCAACTACTTTTGAGGATAAAGTAATTATGGAGTACCTCAAGGCTCAGTACTAGGGCCGCTGTTCTTCATGCTTTATACCCTTGGGAGATATCATCAGGAAACATGGTGTTAGCTTTCACTGTTATGCTGATGATACTCAGCTCTATATTTCTTCGCGGCCCGGTGAAACACACCAATTTGAAAAACTTATTGGAATGCATAGTCGCTATAAAAAACAGGTGTTAATTATAGGACCTAAAAACTCAAGACACCGTCTAAGGCCCCATTTACACTGCATGGTTCAAGTGACCCAATTCCAATTCCCAATTTCCTCTCATGTGGCACAGATCGGATATGACCGGTGAACGTGAAAGCAGGAAAAAAACGCATGGATTCCGATGTTCTCAGATTGGATTCAGGCCTCATTCATATGTGGTAATAAATCGGATATGAATCGGATACGTGCATTTGCGTGTGCCATGTAAGCAGACAAATCAGATATTCCCCAGTAAATGCGAGTCGTATGTAATTAAAAAAGTGATGTCAACAAAAAGTGATGTTTTGAGATTTATTTTTCCATCTCAAAGATATATAGAAATTACAGCCTCTCAGTATATAGAAATTACACTCTCAGTGTAAAATGCAGAAATTTTAATCCATGCATTTATGACCTCAAGGTTAGATTATTGTAATGCTTTATTGGGTGGCTGTTCTGCATGCTTAGGAAGCAAACTACAGCTAGTCCAAAATGCATCAGCAAGAGTTCTTACTAGAACCAGGAAGTATGACCATATTAGCCCGGTCCTGTCCTCACTGCACAAAAACGGCAGCCTTAAAGGTACTAAACGATTTTATTGAATCAGTTGATTGTAAGAAACACTGTGCAGC